>NW_022631077.1:6165155-6765155 GCF_010015895.1 Lontra canadensis
GGTCATGATCTCAGGGTCCTGGGATCGAGCCCCACATCAGGCTCTCTGCTCAGCAGGGAGCCTGCTTCCCCCTGCCTCTCTGCCTACTTGTGATTTCTCTCTCTCTCTGTCAGATAAATAAATAGAAAAATCTTAATAGTCCTATAGCTATTCTTTCCACAAGGAAAATTCCAGAGCCAAAATACAACAATGAAAAAATTCTACCAATTTTGAGGCAAGAAATAACACTTTTTTCACATAAACTCTTCTACATATAGAAAAAGGGGAACATGTTAAAACAAATTTTCTAAGTCCAAATTTTTTGAAACCAAAATTTGTCAAGGGCATTACTAAAGATTATAAGCCTATACATCTTGTGATTTAAATGTAAATATTCCAAGTAAAAATCTAGGAAAGAGCATCCAGCAATATTTATGAAACTTAATCTTAAATAAGTTGGACTTATTTCAGGAATTTAAAGTTAGTTTAACATTAGAAATCCCATGCCATTTTTTTTATAGAATATAAAGAATATAACAATAATTATGAGCAATCCAGTACTTACAGAAAAACACTTTTTTACATCATAGACTTTATTTTGTTTTATTTTATTTTTATTATGTTATATTAGTCACCATATAATGCATCATTAGTTTTTGATATAGTATTCCATGATTCATTGGTTGTGTATAACACCCAGTGCTCCATGTAATCCGTACCCTTCTTAATACCCATCATCAGGCTAACCGATCCCCTCACCCACCCCCAGCTGCCCCTGAAACTCTTGTTTGTTTCCCAGAGTCCATAGTCTCTCATGGTTCATCGCTCCCTCTGATTCCCCCCTTCATTTTTCACTTCCTTCTTCTAATGCCCTCCATTCTTTTCTTAAGTTCCACAAATTAGTGAAACCATATGATAATTGTCTTTCTCTGCTTGACTTGCTTCACTTAGCATAATCTCTTCCAGTTCCATCCATGTTGAGGCAAATGGTAGGTATTCATCCTTTCTGATGTCTGAGTAATATTCCATTGTATATATGGACCACATCTTCTTTATCCATTCATCTGTCGAAGGGCATCTTGGCTCCTTCCGCAGTTTGGCTATTGTGGACATTGCTGTTATGAACATTGGCCATGCATGTGGCCGTTCTTTTCACTACATCTGTATCTTTGTGGTAAATACCCAGTAGTGCAATTCCTGGGTCATAGGGTAGACCTATTTTTAACTTTTTCTTTTTTTAAGATTTTATTTATTTATTTGACAGAGAGGAAGAGCATAAGCAAGGGGAACAGCAGGCAGAGGAGAGGGAGAAGCAGGCTCCCCACTGAGCAGGGAGCACAATGTGGGGCTCAATCCCAGGACCCTGGGATCATGACCTGAGCCGAAGGCAAATGCTTAACCATCTGAGTCACCCAGGCACCCCTATTTTTACCTTTTTGATGAGCCTCCACACAGTTTTCCAAAGTGGCTGTACCAATTTGCATTCCTACCAAGAGCATAAGAGGGTTCTACTTTCTCCACAACCTCTTCAACATTTGTTGTTTCTTGCCTTGTCAATTTTTGCCGTTCTAACTGGTGTAAGATGTAAATGTGGTTTTGATTTGAATTTTCCCGATGGCTAATGATGTTGAATATTTTTTCATGTGTCTATTAGCCATTTGTATGTCTTCTTTGGAGAAATGTCTATTCATGCCTTTTGCCCGTTTTTTGGCTTATTTGTTTTTTGGGTGTTGAGTTTGAGAAGTTTTTTATAGATCTTGGATACCAGCCCTTTATCTGCAGTGTCATTTGCGAACATCTTCTCACTTCCCTGGGTTGCCTCTTTGTTTTGTTGACTGTTTCCTTTGCTGTACAGAGGATTTCTTTCTTGATGAAGTCCCAAAAGTTCATTTTTGCTTTTTTTCCCCTTGCCTTTGGAGACATGTCTTGAAAGAAGTTGCTGTAGCTGATGTCAGAGAGGCTACTGCCTATTTTCTTTTTGATGGATTCCTGTCTCACATCGAGGTCATTCATCCATTCAGAGTTTATCTTTGTGTACAGTGGAAGTGAATGGTCGAGTTTCGTTCGTCTGTATATAGCTGTCCAATTTTCCCAGCACGATTTACTGAAGAGACTGTCTTTTTTTCCATTGAATATTTTTCCCTGCTTTGTCAAAGATTAGTTGACCATAGAGTTGAGGGTCCATATCTGGACTCTTAATTCTGTTCCATTTATCCACGTGTCTGTTTTTGTGTCAGTACCATGCTATTTTGGTGATCACCGCTTTGTAATATAGCTTGAAATCAGGCAACATGATGCCCCAAGCTTTGTTTTTCTTTTTCAACAGTTCCTTGGTGATTTAGGGTCTATTCTGGTTCCATACAAATTTTAGGATTGTTTGTTCCAGCACTTTGAAAAATGCCATTGGTATTTTGATTGGGATGGCATTGAAAGTATAGATTGCTTTGGACAGCATAGACATTTTAACAATATTAATTCTTCTGATCCATGAGCATGGAATGCTTTTCCACCTTTTTGTGCCTTCTTCAATTTCTTTCATAAGTGTTCTGTAGTTTCTAGAGTATGGATCCTTTGCCTCTTTGGTTAGGTTTATTCCAAGGCATCTTACGGCTTTTGGTGCTATTGTAAATAGAATCAATTCCCTAATTTCTCTTTCTACAGTAACATTGTTAGTGTATAGGTTTCTGTGCAATGATTTTGTATCATGCCACATTACTGAATTACTGTATGAGTTCTAGTAATTTGGGGGTAGAGTCTTTTGGGTTTGCCACATGAAGTATTGTGCTACCTGCAAAGAGAGAGAGTTTGACTTCTTTGCCAATTTGAATATCTTTTTTCCATTTTGTTGTCTGATTGCTATCACTAGGACTTCTAGTAATATGTTGAACAATAATGGTGAGAGTGTGCATCCTTGTCATGTTCCTGATCCTAAGGGAAAGTCTCTCAGCTTTCCCCATTGAGACTGATATTTGCTGTGGGTTTTTCATAGATGGATTTTATCAAATTAAGGAATGTTCCCTCTATCCTTATACTTTGAAGAGTTTTAATCAGGAAGGGATGCTGTATTTTGTCAAATGCTTTTTCTACATTAATTGGGGAGACCATATGGTTCTTCTCTCTTCTCTTATTAGTGTGTTCTATCACACTGATTGATTTGCAAATGTTGAACCATTCTTGCATCCCAGGGGTAAACCTCACCTGGTCGTGGTGGATAATCCTTTTAATGTACTGTTAGATTATCTTAGCTAGGATCTTGTCGAGAATTTTGGCATCCATATTCATCAGGGATATTGGTCTGAAATTCTCCTTTTTTTTTTTAATCATCAAGAAATAATTATTTTTAATTTAGATTTTTTAAATCATTTTTTAATTTATTTTCAGCATAACAGTATTCATTGTTTTTGTACCACACCCAGTGCTCCATGCAATCTGTGCCCTCTCTAATACCCACAACCTGGTTCCCCCAACCTCCCACCCCCCCACCTCTTCAAACCCTTCAGATGGTTTTTCAGAGTCCATAGTCTCTCATGGTTCACCTCCCCTTCCAATTTCCCCCAACTCCCTTCTCCTAACTCCCCATGTCCTCCATGCTATTTGTTATGTTCCACAAATAAGTGAAACCATATGATAATTGACTCTCTCTGCTTGACTTATTTCACTCAGCATAATCTCTTCCAGTCCCATCCATGTTGCTACAAAAGTTGGGTATTCATCCTTTCTGATGGAGGCATAATACTCCATAGTGTATATGGACCACATCTTCCTTATCCATTCATCTGTTGAAGAGCATCTTGGTTCTTTCCACAGTTTGGCAACCGTGGCCATTGCTGCAATGAACATTGGGGTACAGATGGCCCTTCTTTTCACTACATCTGTATCTTTGGGGTAAATACCCAGTAGTGCAATTGCAGGGTCATAGGGAAGTTCTATATTTAATTTGATGGGGTCTTTGCCAGGTTTGGGGATCAAGGAAATGCTGTCCTCATAGAAAGAGTCTGGAAGTTTTCCTTCTGTTTCTGTTTTTTGAAGCAGTTTCAGGAGAATAGTATTATTTCTTCTTTGAATGTTTGGTGGAATTCCCCAGAGAATCCACCAGGCCCTGGACTCTTGTTTATTGAGAGGTTTTTGATCACTGCTTCAATTTCGTTACTGGTTATTGATCTATTCAAGTTGTCAGTTTCTTCCTGTTTCAGTCTTGGTAGTTTATAGGTTTCCAGGAAGGCGTCAATTTCTTCCAGTTTGCTTGAAAATAATTTCTAAAAATTATTTCTATTTCCTTGGTGTTAGTTGTGATCTCTCCCCTTTCATTCATCATTTTATTAATTTGGGTCCTTTCTCTCTTTTTTAGGGTAAGTCTGGCTAGTGGCTTATCAATCTTATTAATTCTTTCAAAGAACAAGCTTCTTCTAGTTTTGTTGCTCTGCTCTACTGTATTTCTGGTTTCTAATTTATTGATCTCTCCTCTAATCTTAATTATTTCTCTTCTTGTGCATGGCTTAGGCTTTATTTGTTGTTTCTCTGGGGTATAAAGTTAGTTTGTGTATTCAGGATTTTTCCATTTTTTTGAGTGAGGCTTGGATGGCTATGTATTTCCCCCTTAGGACTGCCCTTTAGTATCCCATAGGGTTTGGACATATGTGTTTTCATTCTCCTTGATTTCCATGAATTGTTTAAGTTCTTTGATTTCCTGGTTCACCCAAACATTCTTAAGCAGGATGGTCTTTAGCTTCTAATTATTTGAATTTCTTCCAAATTTTTTCTTGTGATTGAGTTCCAGTTTCAAAGAATTATGGTATGAGAATATTCAGGGAATAATCTCAATCTTTTGATATCTGTGAGCCCTGATTTGTGACCCAGTATGTGGTCTATCTGGAGAAAGTTCCATGTGCATTTAAGAAGAATGAGTATTCTGTTGTTTTAGGGTGGAATGTTCTGTATATATCTGTGAGGTCTATCTGGTCCAGTGTGTCATTCAAAATTCTTGTTTCTTTCTTGGTTTTCTGCTTAGATGATCTGCCTATTGCTGAGAGTGAAGTGTTGAGATCTCCTACTATTAATGTAATATTACCAATATGTCTCTTTATTTTGGTTAACAGTTGGCTTATGTAATTGGCTGCTCCCATGGTAAGGGCATAGATATTTAAAATTGTTACATCCTCGGGCGCCTGGGTGGCTCAGTGGGTTAAGCTGCTGCCTTCGGCTCAGGTCATGATCTCAGGGTCCTGGGATCGAGTCCCGCATCGGGCTCTCTGCTCAGCAGGGAGCCAGCTTCCCTTCCTCTCTCTCTGCCTGCCTCTCTGCCTACTTGTGATCTCTGTCTGTCAAATAAATAAATAAATAAATCTTTAAAAAAAAAAGTTGTTACATCCTCTTGTTGGGTAGACCCTTTAAGAATGATATAATGTCCTGTATCTCTAACTACAGTCTTTAGCTTAAAATCTAATTAGTCTGATATGAGAATTGCTACCCCAGCTTTTTTTTAAGGTCCATTTGCATATAAAATGGTTCTCCATCCCTTCACTTTCAGTCTGGATCTATCTTTAGTTTCAATGAGACTCTTGTAGACAGCATATAGATGCGTCATGTCTTTTTATCTAATCTACAACCCTGTGCTGTTTCATGGGAGCATTTAGGCCATTCATGTTGAGAGTGATTATTGAAAGATATGATTTTGTCATCATGTTGCCTGTGAAGGCCTTGTTTCTGTAGATTGTATCTATAAATTTCTGGTCTATATCACTCTTAGCATCTTTCTTCTTTTACATTTCTTGCAGGGCTGGCTTAGTGGTCATGTATTCCTTCAGTTTCTGCTGGTATTGGAAGCTCCTTTTCTCTCCATCCATTCTGAATGACAGCCTTGCTGGATAAATTATTCTTGGCTGCATGTTCTTCTCATTTACTACCCTGAATATGTCTTGCCCGCCCGTTCTGGCTTGCCAGGTCTCTGTGGACAGGTCTACATTGTTCTGATGTTCCTCCCTCTGTACATAAAAAATCTCTTCCCCCTCGCCACTTTCAAGATTGTTTCCTTGGATCTAAGATTTGCAGATTGTACAATTATATATCATGACGTCAGTCTGTTCTCCTTGATCTTGGGAGGGGTGCTCTCTGCCTCTTGGACGTAAATGCTTGTTTCCTTCCCCAGATTAGGGAAGTTCTCAGCTACAGTTTGCTCAAATATATCTTCTAGACCTCTCTTTCTTTCCACCCCCTCAGGGATTCCAATAATTCCAATATTGGAACGTTTCATTGAGTCACTAATCTCTCTCAGTTTGATCCCTTGGGTTTTAATTTGTTTTTCCCTTGCCATCTTGATGTCCTTCTTTTCTCTCATTTTATCTACTATCTCACTAATTTGTTCTTTGCCTCATTTACCCTAGCAGTCAGATTATGCAGTTTAGACTGCATTTCATTCATAGCATTTTTAAGTTTGGCCTTATTAGATCTCATCTCTGCCCTTAGAGATTCTATATTGTTGCTAATATTTTTCTCAAGCCTAGATATCACCTTCATAATAATAATAATTGTTGCTCTGAAGTCTGTCTTGGACATCTTGATTATATCCATATCCATATCCATTAGTTCTGTGGCAGAGGCCACAGTCTCTGAATCTTTCCTTTGTTAAAGGTTCCTCCTCTTAGTCATTCTGTTGAGGGGTAGTTGAGGGAATGTACAGAGTCCAAAGTATTGACCACAACCAAACAAGATGCACCTGTTTTATAGGGACCTTAAGGTTGTCAGCCTCTTGTTCTTCCAGCCTGTCTTCTGGGAGAGGGGCCTGCTACACTGTTACTCAGGCAACCCTGTTTGGGCAGAGTTGCCCTGCCCCCTGTTTGGGGGGTGGTGATGGGCTCAGTAAAAACCAGTGTTTTGCAGCTTTTGATCTCTGCAGGCTTTCCCTGGCAGCTTTCTGTGTCTCTTCCTAGAGTCAGAGTGGAAGTGACCATATCCAAACATTTGTCTCAGAACAGAGAGATCACAGTGTGCTCTTCATTGAGCTCTCCAGGCCACAGTGTGTCTCTTTCTGTCTGTGCTGCTAAGAACTGCAGCATTCTCAGTTGTGTGCCCCACAGCAGCACTCCCAGCCCTCGCTCCCAAGGTCAGACACATCTCTGGCCTTTGTGCCTCTAAAACTGCAAACCACTGCTGGTTTGCACACGCACCCCCGTAGCTCCAGGTTTCAGTCTGGGAGTTGTCCTAAAGTCCTTTCCCCACAGTTACCCGTCTGCAAGTCTGTGCCTGGTCACCCATATGGGAGGCTTTGCCTTCCTGGTGCAAGATCACAGAGGCTCCCTTCCCCTTCCATTATCTTCTGATATCTGCCCACAAAATCACAGCTCCCCGCTTCATACCTTGAGACCAGCTGCTGAAGATATTCTGTCTGTAGAGATCCAGTTATATCTTCTTACATCTCAGGCTGATTTTGTGGGTGTTTGGAATGGTCTGGTAGATATCCAGCTCAATTAAGGGGACCAGTTGAAATAGGGTCCCCTAATCCTCTGTCATCGTTTTTCCTCCCCCTGGAAAAACACTTTTTAAAATTAATTAATTAATTAATTAATTAGACAGAGATCACAAGTAGGCAAAGAGGCAGGCAGAGAGTGAGAGGGAAGCAGGTTCCCTGCTGAGCAGAGAGCCCGATGCGGGGCTCGACCCAGGACTCTAAGATCATGACCTGAGCCGAAGGCAGAGGCTTTAACCCACTGAACCACCCAGACGCCCCTGGAAAAACACTTTTGATAAAATTCATCATTGATTTGTAATAATTTTAAAAAGGCTTTATCCCTGTAGGAATAGAAGGAAACTGCCTTAATCTAATAAGAACAAGTACCTAATCTGAGAATAATCTGTTAATTAGTTGCTGTGAGTATTGTAAATAATGATATGCATAATTATTTTAGATGCCAGCCAAGAACATATTTATTAATGAAATATTGAACACTCTACTAAGATTAGGAATGAGATAAGGATGTCTACTATTACCATTTCTGTTCCACAGAGTACAAATGGTCATAATCAATGCACTAATGCAAGAAAAACATATAAAATACATGAAAATTGGAAAAGTAGAAATATCACTCACAGTATTTAAAGATGGATTTAATTATATATTAAATTATTAACAATAAATTATAAATTATATATTAAGATAATTTACACAATCACACCAAAAAGAATAAAATACTGAGGAATAAACTTGACAAAGGATATGAAACACCTGTACTCTGAAAACTATAAAATATGATGAAAGAATTTGAAGATGACCCAAACAAATGGAGAGATAGTCCATGTTCATGGACTGAAAGAATTAATATTGTTAAAATGTCCATAATAATTACCAAATTGCATTACAAGTTCAGTGCAATCCCTATCAAAATACGATAACATTTTTCACCAAACTAGAATACATAATCCTAAAATTTGTATGGAACCACAGGAGGCCCTGAATAACCAAACCAATCCTGAGAAAGAACAAAGCTAGAGGTATTACAATTTCAGCTTTCAAGATATATTACAAAGCTATCATGATCAAAATAGTATGGTACTAGGACAAAAATATACATATAGATTGAAGGAAATTGATAGAAAGCCAAGAAATAAACCCACATCCATATGTTAAATTAGACAATGACAAAGGAGACAAGGATATACAATGGGAAAAAGATAGTCTCTTTAATAAATGGTGCTGGGAAAACTGGACAGGTGCATGCAAAAGATGAAATTGGGCCACTGTCTTGTACCATACACAAAAATAAAACTCAGGGGGTGCTTGTGTTGTTCAGTTGGTTAAGGGTCCAACTCTTAATTTCAGCTCAAGGTCATGATCTCAGAGTGGTGAAATTGAGCTCTGTGTTGAGCTCCATATTGGTCATGGATCCTGCTTAATATTCTGTCTCTCTCTCTCCCTCTGCCCCCCACCACTCACATTCTCTCTCTCTAAAAAAAGAAACAAAACAAACCCTCAAAATGGACAAAAGACCTAAATGTGAGACCTGAAACCATAAAACTCCTAGAAGAAAACATATGCAGTAATCTCCTTGACATCAGCCTTAGCAACATATTTATGGATATATCTTCTCAGGCAAGAGAAACAAAAGCAAAAATAATCTGTTGAGACTACACCAAAATGAAAAGCTTTTGCACAGTGAAGGAAACTATCAACAAAATGAAGAGATAACCTACTAAATGGGAGAAGATATTTACAAATGATATATTTGATATGGGGTTAGTGACCAAAATATATAAAAACTTACACAGCCTGACGCCAAAAATCCCAAATAATCCACTAAAATAGGCAGTGAACCCAAATAGAGATTATCCAAAAAAGACATCCCGGTGGCCAACAGATAAATGAAAAGATGCTCAACATCACTAGTTATTAGGGAAATGCAAATCAAAACTACCATGAAACATCACTGCACACCAATCAGAATGTCTATATATCACATAGAAAAGAAAAATAACAAGTGTTGGCCAGGATGTGGAGGAAAGGGAATGCTCATGCACTTTTGTTGGGAATGTAAATTGGTGCAGCCACTGTGGAAAACAGTATGGAGTTTCTCAAAAATTAAAAATAGAAATATCATATGATCCAGTAACTCCACTGCTGGGTCTTTTACCCAAAGAAAATAAAAACACAATTCAAAAAGATATATGCATGCCTCTGTTTATTGCAGCATTATTTACAATAGTCAAGATGTTGAAACAACCGAGAGTCCATCGATAGAAGAATAGATAAAGAAGATGTCTACATACATACAATGGCCTATTATTCCACCATTAAAAAAAAAAAAATGAAACCTTGCCACTTGCAGCAACATGGATGGACCTAGACGGCATAATACTCAGTGAAATAAGTCAGAGAAAGACAAATACTATATGGTTTCATTTAATTTGTGGAATCTAAAAAAAATAACCAACCGTACAAACAAACAAAAAAAGCAGAAACAGACATGTAAATACAGAGAACAAACTAATGATTGCCAGAGGGAGGAGTGTGATGGGATGTGCAAAATGGGTAAAGGGGACTGGGTGGGAGGTACAAGCTTACATGGATGAAAGGTATAGCATAGGGAATATAGGCAATGGTGTTATAACATGTTACATGCTTACAGATGGTAACTACACTGTGTTGAGCATAGCATAATATATAAAGTTGTAGAATCACTATGTTATGCACCTAAAACTCATGCAATATTGTATGTTAACTATACCTCGATAAAAAAGAAAGATATAATTTATATATCTCTACAGGTAACTTGTAAGAATTAATTTCTAAGTTAGGTAATATTGCCAAATAAAATATCAATGTACAAAAATTATTTGCATTTCAACATGTTATCAATAAAGTGTTTAAAAATGAAATAAATTTATTGTTTATAATTGCAAAAACATCAAATATTCTATCTAAAAATTCATGTGAAAAAAACATGGATCCAGATACACTTCTGCATATAGAAATGAATTTGGGGTGGGTACAGCTGTGAAACATGAAATAAACAAAAACTTTTTCAAAGATAATAGCATGAGGAACAACAGGAATGCTCATTCATTACTAGTGGGACTACAAAGTGGTATGTTTACTTAGGAAGACAGTTTGACAGTCTTTTACAAAGTTAACACAGTCTTACCATATGATCCAACAAACATGCTCCTTGGTATTTGCCCAATTGATTTGAAAAGCCAACCCCATACAAAAACCTTCATGTAAATGTTTATTGCAGCTTTATTTGTAATCTCTCCAAAATGGAAGCAATCAAGATGTCCTTTAAAAGCTGAATGGATAAAATGTGATTCATCACAATATTATTCAGGGATATAGAGAAATGAGCTAAAAGGTCACAAAGACAGATGGCAAAATATCAAAGGCATATTACTAAGTGAAAGAAACCATTATGTAACATTCTAGAGAAGATAAAACTACAAAGACATAGATCAAGCATAGTGGATTTTTAGGGGAATAACGTGATTCTTTGTGATAATATAATTGTGAATGCAGTATATTATGCATTTGTCAAAACTCATAGAACTGTGTAGCACAAAAAATAACCTTAATGGATGCAAAATTTTAATTATCATTTAGGAGTTTGGGATATTCCAGAAAGAAATGCAGACTGTGACAAGGAGGTCTAACTGTATTACAAACAAAACAACTGAAAGAATCTCCCTGAAGGGGTTGGGGGGAAGGTGATAAGCTGAGTATTGTTAGAAATGAGTGGCATCTATGAGACTAAAGATATAAGGAACTACACAGAAGCACTGTATTCTAATCGATAAAGCTGTTTCCCATGGGATTATGTGTTACCAATTTTGACAGTGCTATACATGTATACCAGAATGGAACAATTAAGTAAATGTGTGACAGATAGTGGGAGCCAGATTCCTCACTGTTGGAGTGGGAGATTACAATAAAGTGAAAAGAAGGGCCTAAAAATACCCATGGTGGCATCAAATGAATTCATGTTTAGCTTAATGTAGGTACAGATGGTTGTATATAGAAATATTTATAGATCTGTTTAAATACACAGGTTATATATCATGTATATTTTCTGCTTTTTGGATAAAAGGGCCTAAAAGAAATGACATCCCTATTACAACTTGCATACATAGCATCCACATTTTGGTTTCTAATGCTATTCTCTAAAAAAGGAACCAAGGCTCCTTGAAGAAATGGCTGATTCTAAGACTGGGACAGAAAATACACAAGATGAGCCTGGTGCATTTGTAGTGTCAGAAAATAAGAAGTAGCTTAAAAAACAACCCAAAAAACCCAAACCATATTGATAGAAATATCAAAGGAACACAAGGGGAACACTGACAGAGCTCCCAGTGACCAAAGCTGAAACAGTTTGAGCAACAAAATGAATGAATAATACTGGATTATTCAGAAATAAAATAAATATCACATGTTTATACATATATAAATAAAAGATTGAATAAATTAATAAATGCAAAAGAGATAAATCTCTCATGCAGAAGAGTTCCAAATAATTTAAATAAATACTCTCTACTTCAGGAGGGGAAGCATAACTCTCACTCTGTAGGTATGTGTTGCACATAGTGATTTTCTTCCAAAATGTATGGTAACGGGGCTAAAACTTTACAGCAGAGAAACCTGGCAAACACTAACTTCAGCCAGGTGATTAAAGCCAGTGTCGACAAGTCATTAATCATATTGGTAGTGTGTGTGCTTATTATGATGTAATGATAACAGCGCTTTACTTCTGTGATCCTCCTCCAAGTACCTATAGTCCCAGCTTAATCATGAGAGAAAACATCAGACAAATTCCAGTAAAAAGGTATTCTACAAAATACCTGGCCTATACTCAGCAGAACTGCCAAGGCCATTAAAAACAAGGAAAATCAAGGGGTTCCTGGGTGGCTCTAGTTGGTTGAATGTCTGCCTTTGGTTCAGGTCATGATTCCAGGGTCCTGGGTAGCCTGCTTCTCCCTCTGCCTGCTACTTCCTTTGCTTTGTGTGCTCTCTGTCTCTTCCTTTGTCAAATAAATAAAATCTGTAAAAGCAAAAACAAAAACAAAACCAAGGAAAGTCAGGAAACTGTCACAGCCAAAGAGAGAGGACAGCTAAATTTAATGTAGAATCCTAGATGAGATCCTGGAACAGAAAAAGGACATTAGGGGATAATCTAAGGAAATCTAAATAAACTATGATCTTTAAGTTAATAATAATGCATCAACACTAGTTCATTAATTATAACACATTTATTGGGGTGCCTGGGTGGCTCAGTGAGTTAAAGCCTCTGCCTTCAGCTCAGGTCATGATTCCAGGGTCCTGGGATCGAGCCCCACACCAGGCTCTCTGCTCAGCAGGGAGCCTGCTTCCTCCTCTCTCTCTGCTTGCTTCTCTGCCTACTTGTGATCTCCATCTGTCAAATAAATAAATAAAATCTTAAAAAAAATTATAACACATTTATTATAATAATGTAAAATGTTAATAATAGCAGAAACTGAGGGTGGGTATATGGAAACTCTGTACTAGCTTCTTCATTTTTCTGTAAATCTAAAACTTAAAAAAAATAAGTTCTCTTAATTAACTAAAGTTAAATTAAAAATGTGATGAACATTTAATAACAAATTAGATGTAAATGAAGAGAAAATCAAAAGAGATCAGAAAATATCATCCAGAATAAAAGAAAGGAGACAAAAAAGGAGACAAAATTTTTAGAAAAGAGGTTAAGAAGCTAACAGAAGAGAGTGAGTTCCAGACATGAGTTCCTGAAGAAGAGAAAAGAAGGAATGGTGCAGGGCAATATTTCAAAAGGTAATAGCTTACCATGTTCCAGAACTGATGAAAGATCTCCGTCTTCACATTCAAAATCCCAATGAACCCAAGCAGGTTAAATAAGAAGAAACACATACCAAGAATCATCACAGTGAAACTGTAGAAAAATCAAAGAAAAAAAATCACAGTAGCAGCCTTTCGGTTGACAAGTGACTTCCCCAAAGCAAAAATGACAGCTAGATGAATGTCTCTGGTGTCCTAAAAGAGAATGACTAGTAACCTTGAATTAATGTCCAGAGAAGTTATCGTTCAAGAATCAAAGTAAAATGAGCACTTTTTTCAGATAATCAAAACCCCTAGATGCCTGCTACTTTAAGCCTGTTCATTTTTGCATCAAACTGTATAATTAAATGAGGATGTGAAATTACCACCCTTAAATCTTTTAAGTTTGTGGTGATTCCCCTAGTCCCTGCTATTTTCCCTAACAAGGTAGAGTACTGAGATTTATGATGTGCTGCTCAATAGGAAGAGAGGTGTCCAGGGACTTGGCCCTATATAATCATTGGTTTTAGTCAATGGCATTAATGTAGGGATGTTGCCAGCTTCTAAAGCTGTCTACTCAAGATATTACACTCAGGAACTGTTAAAAATAACCATGAAATGGGATTGGAGTTTAGTTTTTCCAGGAGGCTAGTGTGAAAACTTCACTGTTTTTCTATAGCTCATAAGCCCCAAATAAGACTCGGGGTTTGAAACAGTGTTTTGGGTTCCTAGCAGTTAGCTCAGAGACAGTGCCTGAAAGCATTTGAAAAATTTGGTATTTTCATTACACTAAGGAAGTACCCTGGTAAGTGGCTTTCGGACCCTCTGATTATGGTTAGGAAAAATCTCACTAGGGCATGCATAATGGATATATTTCAGGGTTCATTTTGAAGTCCACCTTGCTTTCCTTTATTAAAGAAGCTCTTGCCTGTGAACTATTTCAGGATTGAGGAATGAGGGAAGATTGAACCCATTTGTTGCAATGGCTCATGACAACCTTTTGTTCCCCAGACCTGAATTTTTATTTTCATTTTTTATTTTCTTCCAGGAAACTATGTTCAATTGACCATGACAATACTGTGAATCAAAATGTGTTTACTGTGCCTGTCCTACTGCTTCTTATGATAACCATGCTTGCCTCATACAGTGCTATGGCTTGGCATTTTGTCACCCTGGGGTCTGGAACATCTCTTATTCTCCATAACAGAACAGTGCAATCTCCCCAAGTCTTGCTATAAATAGGAATTTGATTTTGGATAAGCACAGGTGGTGATTTAATTAACTAATCTAGCCATTTTATTCCATGGAGTGTTACATTCCTTTCTGGGTTTATGGATAGGAATTGTCACCGCCACCTGCCTTATTTTGCCTGGAACCAATTCCAGCCTTTGCTTGTTACTTGTAATGTTGCTACCCTGGGTTAATTAGGGTTTTTGGATGCAAGCAACAGAAACCCATATTAAAAAACGAAGGAGGTTGATGGAGAAGCTAACTGAATGGTTAGGTTGCTGGGCGCCATATTGGGAAAGCAGACAGGAATCAAGGATCTCTGAAGTTGGGGGACAGGTGAAGGTGAAAGGGATAGCCGTTAAGGGGGACAGTGGGGTTCTGAGTCACCATAGTTTATGATCTGTGAATTAGTAGTCCCTCAAAAATTATTATCTTTATCATGTTTTTTGCTTCTTTAATCCTGGCAAACTTCTAAACACAGCAAAAATTCAAATGTATGTAGCATACTCCATTGTAATTGCTCTATCAAAAATTCACAAAAGTGTTATTGCAAGTCTATTTTGACATTTCTGAAATCACTTTTTTACTCAGCTATTTCCATCAATACACTAAGAGACAAGAGAACGAATAGTTAAGACAATGAGAATTGTGTTATATCAAAACCAGTAACAACTATGCTACCTCTAAGCATGACCTTTAATCAGCTTATAAACATCTACCCTCCCCCCCCAAAAATAGTCTTAAGGTAAAAAATTGAGTAGTAATTAGAACAGTAGCTACTCAGATTTCTGGTGAAAAATCAACTTGGTAAGTTTTATCAAAAGTATCCAAGAACATGCTGTGGCAATTTCCAGGTTTAAGAAGTAAATGTGCTTATTAGATTGGTAATAGGATGCAAAGTTGAATTATCCAGGATCTAAAACCAAGTAATTCCCATTAGGAAGGCTTTTATAAACTGAATTCAGGAACAAAAGAAGTAGAAAAATTCACAAATAAGACCAAAAAATGCAGATTTAGGATATTGAAACAAGTATAACAGGAGCGCTTGGGTGGCTCAGTCATTAAGTGTCTGCCTTCTGCTCAGGTCCTGGTCCCCGAATCCTGGAATCGAGCCCTGCATTGGGCTCCCTGCTCAGTGGGAAAGCTGCTTCTCCTCTCCACTCCCCCTGCTTGTGTTCGTGCTCTCGCTATCTCTGTCAAATAAATAAATGAAATCTTAAAAAAAAAAAAACAAGTATAGCATATAAGAGCTAAGGAGACCAAAAGAGCTGGATGTTCCAGATCTTCAGAAAAATAAGAAACAATTCACATTTCTCCTTTTCTTTATCTGCTGAGAATATATTACTTGGATAAATTAAAGTTAATCCCTGGCTGCTAATGTCATTTGGGGAGACACCCCGTTCAAAGCTTCTGGGGGCCTCTGCTGTAAGAAGAAAGTTCCCCCTACCAGGGAACAGAGAGAAACATTTGGATTGGTTGAACTATTTGGAGCTGTATCTAGAAATATCTTGTAAATGGACGGATAATTACCAAAATTGTCTCTGTTGTTTAGAGAAACATCAGACAATTCTAAACTCAGACTACATTAATGAAGAATAAATTCTTTCTCTGGCCCTTTCTGCTGTGGCTTTTGAGTAACTTGAACTTGCTTGCCAACTTCAGGACAGGCAAGGAGTGAACGCATGTCTTGGCCATAGTTGTGCTCTGGGACTGGTGACCACAGGGATTAAAAGTCAGAGATTGTCTTCCCGAAGTTGTAAAATAGATTCATGGTCAGTGGAGCGGGTGTAAAGACTGAAGTGCGGCTCCATGAACTAATTCAGACTAATTCTTTCATCCCCAAAACAATCAGACTCAGGTTTCCCTTTTATCAAATGCAGATGTATCTCTGAGCTCATTCTGGATTGATGTTCCCGTGCTCTGTATTTACTCATTAAGGAAGAATTATTTTATAATGAAAAAAATTACTGTTATGTACTTCTTTTAAACAATTTTGTCTTGGTCCAGTACTGTCAGACTGCGTGCTTATTTGCTGCTAACACTAGGGGTCAGGCTAAGAATAGTCGTTTTCTATGCTATTATGATCTCTGTCGGATAGTATAAGTACTTTGGATATTTCGATTTTTTTAGTTATGTGTTCTGAATTTCTATTATATATTGCCAGATTACTCATGCATGTTTTTAAGAATAAAAATAAAGATTTTCCCTAAAAATTAAAAAGTAAGGAAATAAAAATACACTTTCAGAGTTTTTAATGCCAGTATTACAAATGAAATTCTAACAGGCATTTTGAAAGTAAATCTTACAACCGTATGCAGTTAGCAATCTCCATTACCTCTACCGAAATACACCACTGTTATGTGCATTTTCCTAACCTTCCCTACTTCTTCCTCCTTTTCTTTTCTCTCCCCTGTGGAATTATAACATACTATGATAAAAGCAAGAGTTTGCCACAAACTCAAAATAATTTTGAAAGTCAAATAAATGCAGTCATAAAGATGGGAAATTAATAGGATCCACTTTAAAGTTATTTTCCAATGGATTTTTACCATCATTTTAACATCTTTACGGCTCTAGGTATTTATGTTTGTTAACTGATTAAGAGTATAGGGGCTCCATATACACAAGCGGTCTCTCACACAAATGCACACAGAAATACACACAGTATGATTTTTCATAGAATTGGTAAGTTATTTCCCCTTCCATCAGTAATTCACAGCAGAGCAGGGAAAGGTATAAAGGTGTGGGTACAGCTCAAAAGAGTTCAGAAAATATTTACGGCTTCATGGGCTATAAAAGTAGAACTGTTCTCAAAGACAATATAAACTGCATTCCTTGATCGAACCTACAGGGGAAATGAAAAAAAGATCTTCTGTGTGCATCCCCCTTATTCATTTATCACTTATGTGCCAAGGTAGTAGCAGCTGTCTTTCTTTTTAACCAGTATGAGATAGTGCTAATGGATCTTTAAGACATTTGTACCCACTGAAAGAAGAGATTCTTCAAGAAATTATTCTTTTTTCAAAGAACCAATGTAATCAGCCATCTCCATGTGACAGTTTTTGCCCGAAGAACAGTTTGTAAAGAAGTTAAGACACTGTGCAGCAGACAGGGAGGATCTTCCTAAGCGAGGTCCTTGCGCTTGAGGCAAATACACGGAGCTCAAGGAAGAGGAGCCGTTTCCCCTGTCAGTCACTTCAAGCGTGCCCTGACCCAGGGTGCTTCCTAACTGCCTTTCATGCTCTCGGGAAGCTGAGGGCCGGGCAAGCTCTGGCAGCCAGAATGTTTGGATCAATTGACCTTTTATGTCTTTTATTGTTTCCGCTGCCCTTTAAATTCCCCATCAATGCTCTGTTTTCTCCAGAGCATCTTTTCAGACCTAGAGAGGTAGGGTATCTCTCTGTGGACAGAAAATGCTGACACCTCACAGATGAAGCTTGGCAGGTGAAGGGCTAAGAACAGAGCAGACATTCCCTCCCTCTTTCTAATGTTGCTGGTGGAATAGAGAACACCTCTTCATTCACCTGAAGTTTTTGGCAGAAGTCCTCTGCCTTCTCTCCCAGTGGTGAGGTTAGAATGGGAATGGATTTTTTTTTTTTTTTTTTTTTTTTTTAAGTTGAGTGCATTTCTTAGAACTGTTGCCACCTTTATTCACTGACCACACAGTAGCTGGGTGAGACGCTTTTCTGCTGTTCTGGTCCTCTTGACCCTGAGAAGCTACTCTTCTGGGCTTTCTACACCGTCCATGCTTATGCTCTCTCTAAACCTGAACAGTGTGGACCATTGAACCCTGAGGATGGAGAACTTCTTTGTTCCCTGACACAGTCAGCCAGAGGGAAAAGCAGATACCAGACAAAACAGTGGATATTTTTCTGTATATTTCACACTTGAATAAAAGCATTAGTTTGGTAGAACATTGGAAAATACCAGATCAGCCTGTTGACATTAACATTTTTTAGTTTACACAAATGCAAGGCAAAGAAATTTCAATTTAGCCTTTGTCTGTCCTCCAGCTGATTATGATCTAGAATGTCCCCACTGATACAGATAAGAAAATATTCAAATGCTTTAGCATTACTAAGGATGTCTGGAATTATGGGAACGTGATGTGCATATTCTTCACGTGTATAGATCTTAATTGCTTGGTTCTCTTTATATATACATTTATGTGTTCATTAAACATCTTGGGAATTATTCATAATAAGTAAATGTACTATAGTGACTTCTAATTTAAGAAGGTCTTGCTGTGGATCTGTTTGGTAAAGTAAATAATCCTCTCCTAATTATTTATCCCATATATTTATATTAGTATTTGGGGTTTGATACATTTAAATAACATGAGTTACATAAATACATGGAGTATTTTGTTTTCATAAGAGATGAGTAAAAATGTAAAGGCACAATTGGTATCATGAAGATATATTACTTATGTACAGAATTGCAGCATGGCATTACTTTATTAATAAAATTAAAAGCTTTCTTTTAATAGCTGAATTAAAGCCCACCTATGTTTACTGATATACTGATAAGACAACTCGTATTTTATAATTTTTCTTATAATTTTATAATTTTTTTATAATTTTATAATTTTTATACATTTATACAATTATGTATTTAAGTATACAATTGTTCTATGTGTCATGTCATTTCTTTCTGCATTGATTGTGTTTACATCACATTTTTATATTTCATTTGCTATTTAGACTAGTTGATATTTTTTCTAGTAATTACCTTGTACTTAAGCCTTTCTAATGCTCTTAGTACCCTGATTTCTTTTATAAACATTATTATTTGTTGATTTTTAGTATTTGTTGATTTTTAGTAGTATCTTTTGGCTTTGCCTATTGCCTATACAAAAATCACTGAGCTTATTACATGTTCCTCTTTTGCTCTCCTTTCTTCCATTATTTTAGTTACATTATTTTTACTTTGTGAGAGCACAAATACTTATTTGCCATTCTTTCACCTTCCTGCATACCTTAGCCTCAATTTTAGTTCTACACTACAGTAGAATAAATGCTTATCACAATTCCTTTTGCTGAAGATTTTGCATTATTTCTTGGTTGGCTCATTCTCTAGAAGATTCTTCAAGAGCTTGAGATTAAAGTATAACCTGGGTTCCTGGACATGTAAAGCCATTTTTCTATAGCCTTGATAGTTAAATGACAGGTTTTCTGAATATAAAATCTTTGATTCACTTTCTTTTCATGGAAAAATGCTACTCTTTTTTTTTTTTTTTTGCTTTTTATGTTGCTTTTAAGAAATCCATTGTCAGTTTAATTCTCTTGTCCTTTTAAATTATTGATCATTTTGCCTGTAAGTCAAAAGGATTTGCCTGTAAGTCCTAAAGATTTTTTTAAATCATTAAAGTCTTATGGATTTATTAACATATATCTTGGAGTTGACCATTGTTAAGGTCCAATCTGGCCAGCTCTCTCACCTTTAAAAGTATCGTATATCAAAACATACCTTACCACAGCGAATGAGTGCAAATAATTCAAAGGATGATTACTCAGGCAAATGCAAAGTGAGGGGAGTCCCTGGGCTAGGACCTTTTGATGTCTAGACCTAGAGAGAGACAAAAGGTCTTGGTTCTATGTGTATATGACAGGAACCCACCAGGGAATTTTGAATAATTTTGAATAATGCACACAGAAATACACACAATATGCCAAGGGCGGACTGACTTCTAGCAGTAGCCCTAGTGTGGGGGTAGGCAGATGAGGAGGTAGAGCAGCTGTGATTCCGGCTGAGGTATCCGCAGCTGTCATCCTAGAAGTGTTAACAGTTCAACCCCAGCGTCACTTTGCTGTGAGTGACTTACCGCCTCCAGCTTTATTTCTCCAGAGGCATTTCAAGAAAGGCTCTCAGGTACCTACTGGGTGTTTTCCGTAGTTAGAAAGAGTTTTCATTTTATTTCCAGGAATTTTTATATTAAGGAATTAAATATGTGTTCTGTTTTATTATTTTGTTTTTCAATGTCAGAGACTCCATATTATATGATTTTTTAATATTTGTCTATTTTCATTTTGCATTTTAACCATTTTGCTTCTCACCCTTTTGACTTCTTAGTTTTTCTCATTTTTATTCCTCTGATTATTTTCCTACCTTTCTCCAAAGTCCCTTATTAAATATTTGTTGAAGTCTTTTCTCCCTGGGGTACCTCATATAATTTAGACATCAATGCTATTATAATTTTCTTTTCCTCCCCCACTCCCTCCTCCCCTTCTTCACCTTCCCTTCTTCTCCCATCCCTTTTTCTCCCCCCACCTCTTCCTTCTTTTCCTCCACTTCTTCTCTGAGTCCAGTCAGCTTTTATTTTATTTCTTTCTTAATATATACTTTTCTTATTTTGGCTATAGGTTCACAAATGCTTGTCTGAGGTTATATAATTCAGTTTGCAATATTATGTAAGAGTTTTCTTCTGCTTTGTGATTGGTTTCTTGAGAGAGAACTTTCATTGGGTGAAACATTTGATTCCCTCTGTTTTCCTCTTGCAGTAACAGTATATAGGTATGACAGTTGAAGTCTGTGCCCTTAGCGGACAGGATGCCAGTGGAATGGGTTGCAAAGTTCCTGTTTCACGAATGGGAAATTCTTGGTTTGTTTAGTGTATTTGGTTCGTGTGAGAAGAGCTTGTATGCCCTTGATTTTGTTTTTTTATTCTTTTTTCTAGTAGGATCCCAATATGCCCCCTTTGCTTCTTTTTTTCTTCTTTCGCCTTTCAGTCCACAAAGGAGGCCGCTCCCTTTCTGGTACCCTCATCCCTCAAAAACAGTGTTTCTCAGTGTCGTCACTTTGAGCCCCACACACTACTCTGCTGTCGGTGCTCTGATTTATCAGAAATATTTTCCAGGGGGCTCGTGGGGGGCTCCTGGGTGGCTCAGTCAGTTAAGCATCTGCCTTCAGCTCAAGTCATGATCCCAGGGTCCTGGATCAAGCCTAGTGTAGGGCTCCCCACCCAGCAGGGAACCTGCTTCTTCCTCTCCCTCTGCTGTTCCCTCTGCTTCTGTTCGCACTCTCTCTCCCTCTTTCAAATAAATAATCTTAAAAAAAGAAATATTTAAATATTTTTCAGTTATTTCACACTTACAGTGGACTTTATCTTTCTGAGGGGATCTTAGATCAATCACAGACGTTTCTCCTCCAATTTTGTCCTCCTCAGCAGCTTTCACAGGCCTTCCTCCCAGCGCCCTCCCCGTCTCTGCCTGCAAAGCTTGAGTGATGGCTCTGCTGAAAATTGGCATTTACTTACAGGTCACTGGAAGTTTGTGGTGTTCTCTGAATTCAAGTTGTGCCATTTTCCTGGTTTTATTTGTAATATTGAGTGAGAGATTATACAAAGGAGTAGTCAGTGGGGAGAATGTAGTGTCACAAAGGCAAGGGATACAAATTTCTCAAGAACAGTGGAGTAGTCTATGTGGTAAGTGCTACAAGAAGGTTGATTAAGCTGAAGATTTAAAACGAAATATTGGTTTAGGATCATCAGTGGCCTTAAAAAGAGTCTCACTATTGAGCAGTGGGTACAAAAGACAGAGAAAACAACAGGAGAAAATGGACATACAGCAAGTACAGAACACTTAGTTGAGAAGATTAATTATAAAAGGTCATGTAATGTGTGGTAACTGAAAGCACTGGGGGGGTCAAAGTTTTTGCTTGTTTGTTTCGACTTTTAATTTAAGCATATACTTCCAAAAGCTACATGTATCTTAAATATACTTGATGAATTTTCAGTAACTCAGCAGCCTGTAGACCAAAGAATAGAATGTTACCACCTTCCTACATGCCCCAGCATTCCATGCTGTCATTAATTAACCTCAAGAGATCAATCTCTATACTAATGTCTGACACTAGTGTTGGCAACTCTTTCGTGTCTTTCTTTGCGAGCACTGTATTTGTGAGAATACTTACTTTGTTGTAGGTTTTTCATTCTCATTCATTGATGTTTAATGTTCTACTATTGAATATACCACAATTTATTTATTTATTAATATGTTGAAGGGAATCTGGGCATTTACACGTGTTGAACTATTATGAATAAAGCTGCTAGTACTAGTCATAATTTTCTAGATTATAGCAATATATTTTGGTGAACACATGATGAATTTATCTAGAAATGGAATTGCTGGGTCATAGAAGACATACATATTATTATAGCCAAACAATTCTACAAATTGTTTTTTCTTAAAGCACTGTATAAGAGTTCCAGATGTTGAATAATTTTGCCAACATGTAGTTGTCATTTTAAAATTTCATTTTATCAATTGTGCTATGGTTTTAATTTGCATTTCACTGAACACCAGTGAAGTCATATGTTTATTGGCCCATTGCAAATTGTCTTTGAGAAGTGTCATTTCTAGCCTTTTGCTCATTTTTCTCTTTGATTAACTCTCTTTTCCTCACTGATTTGTAGATATCCTTTTTACATTCTGAGTATGAGGGATTCACTGATGTATACAAATCTATTTAGGATATGGGAAATTTTAAGTATATTTGTGTATTGATGGCAATAATTTAGCACCTCAAAATACAGAAGTAAAATTGCAGGAGAGAAACCCTTGAGTAGGCAGTAGGTGATAGGACCGTCTAGTAAGAGGGGTTGGCCATTGTGCCTATCTTGTATTTAACTTACACCTTTGTTTAGAGTTAAATGTTTCTATTATACTATTGTAGATGTGATATTTTAATTCAATAAAATTGTATCCATGTATTGGAATACCTTTACCTTCTAAATAAGGAGAATCTTGATTTAAAAAAATAATAAAAGAAAGGCTTTTTGCATGTATATAGAAAGGTCAAGTATTTTCTGCTGTGCTCACTGGCTTTCTCTTATGAGAACATATGCCACTGTGCCATGGCATTAAGTCTTAGAATATTATCATTGAATCATTTAACATTTTCTTTTTTGCTGTTCTTCTTTAAGCTAGTCCTTCAAAAAATATTCATTGTATCTGATTATATTGTTGTCTTCTTTTAAAATTTCAGTGGTTTTATGGAATATTTTGAAGGATATTTTCAATTACTCACTTGAAATTTTCTTTTTTTTCTTACATTTTATTTTTGTCTTTATTTTAGCAAGTTTTTAATTCTTTGGAATTTTAAATATCTCTCTTTTACCTCATTTATTTATATTAGTCTCTATGATTTCTTTCATATTTTTATTTTTGCTAATTTTTAAGCTTTTTAAATTTAACTATATATAGAAATATTTTAAGAGCAGGTATTTAAGTAATTCATGCCCTAGTTTGAACAGTTTTGTTCCTTCATTTGGTTTTCAATGGATCTTTAGCCCTTTCCAACCCTTTTTGTAGCAAAATGTGTAATCTAAAATCCATAGTCTCTGCTTGCACAGTTATGGGTCATAAGACAAGTTTTATAATAGGTGGCCATTGAAAAGAAGAAAGAAGTTGGCTGGTAATTAATTCTATTCAAGGAAGGTGCCTCCATTCTAGATTAATTTAATCAAATCATAAGCCTTTGTGAGGTTTAGGTGATTTCTTTTACACTTCTGGATACTAAGGAGAGGTTGACTAGGGCCAAGGTTCTTCATTATATCATCTCAGAATAAAGACAGTTTCTTCTCTGTGGGATCACCTAACAAACAAAAACCCATCTCCAGAAAAAGCAGCATGACCTTGTTTGATATTTCAGAGCAAAGAGACTTCCTCTCTTACTTTAGCTCTCAGCTGTCCTGAGAGGAGGGTAAACTTCTTAGTACTTATGCTTATGATTTTAGAAAGCATCGTTTTTAAACAAGACATCTGTCTCTGAAAAGTTAGCTGGAAAGCATGCAGAAGATAGGTCTCAGTGGCCTTTCATTGATAACCAAACACATTATCATCTCGTTCTGAGTCCTTCTCTGAGGGAAATAGCTTTCCCTCAGTCAGTTCTGCCCCACTTCCTCCCTCACTCTGGGATATTTTCCATCTGTCTTGTGCTATAATCGCCCCTCCAAATGTCCTCTGTCCTGTAGGATTATAGACCCATAGTTATCTTCATTGTTCATTATCAGTTACCCAAATGTGAAAGTTTATATGGTAATTCTCCTCAGCTGACTTCTCAGTTTGCCATGCACCTCTGCATAAAATGTACTCTAGAAGCTAGAGGACTTTTCTACCAATAGAATTGGCGAAATTTGAGGTGTCTTAACCTGCATTAGTCCTGCCATATCCACTGAGCAAATATGTCTTTTGAGCCATGGTTGCATACCTTTTCTTTCTAAATTTCTGTAAAGCAAGTGATAGCCTATTTTTGTACTGGAAAAACTCCCAGACAATACTTCCCAGTGGCTAACATTACAATTATAATAATTCAGGTCTTTTATTTTTCCTCTTTGACTCCAATATTTTTCTTCTTCTTCTAGATGCTTAGATTTAAAAATACAAATTCTCTTTCTCCAGAACTTTTGTCTCTTTCCTCTCTGGCTATAAAGGAAAAAAAAAAAATACGGTAGAGATAAAAGACCTGGCCATCTTAATTCTAATTAATGAAGGTGGGAGGAAGGTGGCAGATTAACATTGACCTCACAGGCAAACATTTTATTTTTTTCCCCATTTTGCTGTTGATACTTCATAGTGAAAGATAGCATGCCTTATCATTTATAGCTCTCCTACCAAAATTATCTAGTGTCTTGCTTTTACAAAGAATGCTTCTGTTGGTGGTATCATCTATATCCTGACAACTAGCATAATTATTTCCCATGGTCAGAATACCATACTTGGTAATGACATTATTAAAGACTTATGATTGGTCAATTGGGACTTGGAAGGTTGATTTCCTGTGGGCTGCTAATTTCCTGATACCTTGTGACTCCAAGGGAAATACACCTGACCAAATGGACCAATGTGTCAAAGAAAGAAGTCATCACTCGAAATCTAAAACAGTAAGGTGAATTTGTTGCTTATTGGACAAAGAAAAATTGCACTTGCAGGATACAATCTCTCTGAATAAAGCAAATGCTGATCTCATATATGTTTGGAGAAGCAGGAGTTTCGGGATCAGTGATGTACAAAAGCAAGACCTGTTAGGGATTCACTGATCTTTAGCTGTGGACGGTTGGTTATTAGACTGGGGCTGCTGCTGCTACTTTCAGAATATGGGGCTGTCACAAAATGTCTGGCATCCAGATGTATGATTACTGATTTACAGTTTTCATTGATCAATTGAGATTGTTTAATGCCAGATCTGGGAGTTACTTGTTACTATGACCAAAAAACAATCAATCTTTTCCTAGGGAAATTAAAATGTTTTATTTTTCATGATATATTTTTACACACTGATTTGTACTAGAGTTATTGGTGCCGTGTTTCATCTACTTGACTATATTTTCGCTCCTTGAGGGACCTTGTCTTATAAAATGATATCCCCAAAGCATCCTTCATAGCACCTTACAAAAGCAAGTCCTCAGTGTGTTGAGAAATGCTACATGACCAGCCTCTGTAGGAACTTAGCCATAGTACTATCAGACAAGAAGCAGAGAATCCTTTTCATGGCTTCAAAGAAACATGAATGTGTAAATAAACAAAAAATTCAGGCAGAGGTTGCTATAGTCACATCAGACATCAAATCCCCTAGGATACAGAAAAGAGAAGGAAAGCTGGGATAGAAACCAAAGCAAAACTAGAAGGCACAGTTCTATAGGATCTTCTTTGCCTTTCTGGCTCCTCAAACCTGTATTCCTCTATGAACTCACCTGCAAGTCCAAGTCTGGCCTAGCTTCTCAGCCAATAAGATCCTCCTCATTTTTCCCTGCCCCACCTTTCCCCAGCTCAACAGCAACTCAAAATAATTAAGCCTAGTTTTAAATAATAGATCAAAAAGCTAATAGAGATGTGATCTTTTGCAGAACATAGGGCTCTCTTTTTGTCTCCACAAGCCGTGCAGTGTTGAGCACTGTGTCCTCATGCTGGTAGCCCTGAGTCTCGCACACTTGGCCCACCCACTGATGCTAATTTAAAAGATTAGGCATCTTTCAGGGCTCCAGACCCACCTGTGTGTCCAGAGACTCATCTTAAAAGTTTCTGTACTCTAGCTTACTCTAGCTTACTTTGACTTCCAAAAACAGGGCTGGAATTGTTGAGGCCCCTTGAATATCTGAGAATGCCTGGTTGTCTGCTCTGAGACAAGCCTCTAAGACCAACTCAGCAACTGCCAGATCCTCAACTCAAGGAAGAGCGACCCTAGGGGGTCCCATGTCTCCTCTCATCATGCTGTGTATTTGTCAGCATTCTTTTCATCCTGAACTCAAACACTCACAAGATGTAACTGACATTTAAATATTTAAAAGTTTGGCTGATGAGAAGAGGATACAAAAGCAGTTTTGGATATTAAGAGGCATTGCTATAACAACACAATTTATAGTGCTGTGCGATCGTGTGAACTCCGCTATTAGAAACATCTGTTATAAATTGAATAGTGAGTAAGATAAGAGGCAAAGTAACACAATCCATGCCTAATATCAAATTGAAAACCAATGGAAAAAAGGTTTGATAGATGTTAAGTATTTATACTCAATATGAAATATATAAAGATGATGATATTATTATGTGGTTTTAGAATAGGGTATAAGATGGGGGTATAAACTGTCCCTGTGGCTCACTCACACTTTGTGGCAGGTAATGAGTAATGAAAAAAAAAAAGTGAATAGGAGCAATAAGACATCACCAGTTATATACTGTTGCCCCCTGGGATCCCTCAGGAATTCTAAGCAGTAGGAGCACACCAGAAAGGCAGGAGTCCAGCATCTTTCTAGGGCTTACCCTGATGAATATCTCTTGGATAAACAAAAGAATGAATGAATGGATGAGATCCCAAGACTTGCTTCTTTGGGGCCTGAAAGAAGAAGACTATGGCAAACTGTGAGCATAATGGAGAAGAGTTTAGTATGAAGGAAGTTGCAAGTGGAAAAGAAATTAATAGGGAAAGGTTACTTTGAGTAGATTAATAAAGCTAAGATCAGTAAAAAGTAGAGAGAGATAGAGTCACTTCAGTTCCATAGTTCTGAGTTTATAAATGAAACACAGATGTTTGGGAAAGATGGATGTGGGTCTTTGGCCTAAAGGTGGGGAGATTTACAGAGCAAAGGAAGAATGTGGTCAAACAATGATTTGTGCATATAAACACATTACTAAGACTCAGAATTTTCTGGTTTGCTCTGTAGTGGCTCTTTTTAACCCATAGATTTATGCAGGGACAAAGCCCAAAGGAAAGCCATCATGCTTGAGATGGAAAACAAGCACAGAAATGATAACGATTTCGCTGTAGAATTGAAGAGCAAGAAATGAGTGCGTGCAAAAAAAGCTACAGTGATAGTCGTGAGAGTGCATAATGAGACAGGCTGTGATTCATTAATGGTGGGAGAAGAAATTTTTAATATTGTTCTGCAAAATTAATTTGTAGATGGAACCACATATTAATTTGGCCTTGTAATTCCATTTCTCAGTATCAACTCTAAACATTTAGAAGAGAATTGAAGTAGAAGTAATAAGACATGCGGTGCAAAAATAATTATCCTAATTAATACTAAGTTTAAAAATAAAGGTAAGTTAAAGATGTTAGATCTATTGGACAGACTGTTCTACTTCTGCAGTTATGTTTTTGAAATAATTTTACTGATGTCGTTCAATGGCTATGAAATGAAACCAAGAGAAAATATGAGTGTACTATATTGTTTATGTATATAATATATAAACATATTCACAGAAATATATACATCTAAAAAATAAAACCAAGGAGGGATGCCTGTGTGGCTCAGTTGGTTAAGCGCCTGCCTTCAACTCAGGTCACGATCCCAGGGTCCTTGCTTGGCAGGGAGCCTGCTTCTCCCCTCTGCCTGTTGCTCCCTCTGTGTGTGCTCTCCCTCTCTGACGAATAAATAAATAAAATCTTAAAAAACTAGATAATATACAAAAATGTTAGTATTGCTTATTTCTGTAGGGATAAACTTTATATTCTTCATTTTCCTTATTATTTCCTGAATTGTCTACAATAAGTTTAACCTATGTATTATAACTTAAGGAAATGAAACAATAGGATTGAGTGATGGCCTGAAGGAAGAAGGGAATAAACAGATATATCCTATGATTGGTCCTTCCAAAACTGGACTAAATTTCTCTCTCTAATGATGAAACTGTTTCTAGGCTCTGACATGACTGTTCATTATTAGAGACCACAATAAAAAGTTAAAAATTTCAGTATATCCTCCAAGCTCCTAGGCAACTTTTTAGCAACCCTAGAAATTGCATAACTAACCCAGATGGGAAGATGACTAACATAAGATCATCACTTTAAATAATAGAATAACTAATTATACAAAAGCAATAGCTGATGATAGTACTTTTAAATATGATTTGAGTAGGACAGACAAGAGGAAAGGAGTAACATGCATGCAGTTTCTGATTCAGGCCAAGTACTTTACATGATTCATAAGTCCATTTCTTTGGTAACAGACAAACGTCTCTTACCCAAACCAGAATGTGGACTCTGAAAATTAGTAGAAACAGGGGCGCCTGTGTGGCTCAGTCATTAAGCGTCTGCCTTCAGCTCAGGTCATGATCCCATGGGATTGAGCCCCACATGGGTTCCCTGATTAGCGGGAAGCCTGTTTCTCCCTCTCCCATTCCCGCGTTTGTGTTCCCTCTCTCACTATGTCTCTCACTGTCAAATAAATAAAATCTTTTTTTAAAAAAATGAAAATTAGTAGAAACAGGCCATGGAGTCCCCCAGTTATCTTTACTCTGCATAGCTAAAAGACACTTAATTTGATAATCATTTGTATCCCCTAAGTTGCACAAGAAATAAAAATGAGTCTTACCTACAATTGGGGTTCAGATACACAGTGACAACGTACAGCTATGTCTGGTAAGGAGGCTGAGCTTTCAAGGTCATCTGGGTGAGAAAGCAGATGGGCAGTAAGAGACAGGTTGTGGAGTAAGCCTCCAAGGGCTTATAGAAACCTTCATTCATTGAAGATTGGCTGGACCTATGAAAGTGAGCAAAAAGTGTGGAAATGTTTGTCCCAGGTTAGTACACTCCGGAGAGCCCCCACTGCAGAAGAGGCATTAAACATTGAAATGGATAGGATGATTCATCTGGTACATGTCAGGCAGCCTATGTTATCAGCCATCCCAGTACCTAAACAGTGAACTCCAGAATGGAGTAGCCATTTCAGCAGAAGATGGAGAACATAAATGTGGCAAGATACAGTGTTCTTCTTACCAAGGCAGATCTAGCTGCTGCCATTACTGAAACATAACTCAGTAGGAGTATAATAGTCCAGTCTGTGAATCTAACACCATTTATTTAACTTACCTCTATTTTTGAATCAATTAAAATATTTTTGTACCATGTGTTTCTTATCTTTAGAATTATAATTACAAAGTTAAATGGTATTAATATTTGGCTGATTCTGCAAGGTAATTTTGCTGAGAAGATTTTTTTTTTAAGATTTTATGTATTTATTTGACAGATTGAGATCACAAGTAGGCAGAGTCAGGCAGAGAGAGAAGAGGAAGCAGGCTCCCCACTGTGCAGAGAGCCCGATGCAGGGCTCCATCCCAGGATCCTGAGATCACGACCTGAACTGAAGGCAGAGGCTTTAACCCACTGAGCCACCCAGACCCCGCTGAAAAGATTTTTTTAAAAGATTTTGTTTATATATTTACTTGGAGAGCAAATGTGCGCATGAACAGAGGGGGAGGGCAGAGGGTGAGGGAGAGAGAGAATCTCAAGCAGACTCCACAGTGAGCACAGAGCCCTACTGGGGTCCTGATCTCACAACCCCAAGATCATGACCAGAGCTGAAATCAAAAGTCGGCTGCTTAACCTACAGAGCCAACCAGGTGTCCCAGTTTTGCTGAAAATTTTAAATAATTTTCTCTACCAGTGTTAATGGATGGAAGAGCACCTATCTCACTGTACCTTCTCCTGACCTTTATCACTATAGTTTCTAATTAACATACATTCACTTTCTTGTTCCCCAACTCTTTAGCCAAATCCTTATAATTTCCATGCTTATTTTCCATTTTAAGCATTACAACTTCTCTTCTAGATACCAGTACCAGGTTAAAGCATAGTCTGTAAAGAAAGAAAACCAGCAACTTGCTAGCAGGTTGATTATACCTGACATCCTCTACAGTTTAACGGACAATTTTTCATTGTGATCAGATTGATCCCTATTCTAGGCCTGGTTTTGTCTTTCTTGCCTGCAGTATGTCAGTCAGGACCATTATCAGAAGGATTCCTAGAGTATCTGATTGCAAACATGGCACTTCATGTAACACTGCTATAGCAAAGGAGACGCAACAGTAGGCACGTGATTACGGTATCCTCCAGTTCCACATATACTGCACCATGAAGTGTTTGTTTGAGGTAGTGTAGTGTTCCCTTGAAGTTGCTAGCTTGGGAATGACATCCTGTGCTATGCTCTTTGCCAGTGTGTGTGAACCCTGAACATGGTGTATTATCCACATGTAAAATACATGGTTCAAAAATCAAAATGGAGGGGTGCCTGGGTGGCTCAGTGGGTTAAGCCTCTGCCTTCAGCTCAGGTTGTGATCTCAGGGTCATGGGATTGAGCTCTCATTGGGCTCTCTGCTCGGTGGGGAGCCTGCTTCCCCCTCTCTCTCTGCCTACTTGTGATCTCTCTCTGTCAAATAAATAAATAAAATCTTTTAAAAAAATTATAAAAACCAAAGTGGAGTGGTAGGAATGGCTCAGTCACCATCCATTTCTGTGATTGACTTGGTGAATTTTTGGTACAGTTCAAGGGTCTGCAGCTCTGGAGATCTCAGGTAGCAGAGGACGGCACGATGAAGGTCCCAGTGAAGGTCCCGCTAAACATTAAAGCTATGGCAGCGGACAATCATTGTGTACTTCAGTAAGTCACTTCATCCAATCTTTGCCTCTGAGAAATCTGAGGTAAGAAAAGATGAATCTTTCATTCATGGAGTGGGTCTTCCAGGTAGTTGCTGGTGGAAAGATAGTAGTTCTGACATAGTTCTCATTCCTTGCACAAAATGTGTGTGTATCAGAAATACCAGCAAGTAAAAGCTTTCAGAATGAGTGACAGTGGCATGGAAGAAAATTCTAGGGACAATAGTTCCACACTCTCAACTCCTAGGAACTCAGTACTATGGAGAGAGCGTCCTAGAAATTGTTAATCATATATGTCCAAGGATAGTCTTAAAGGGGAAATCCAAAAATTGATTTGCTCTACATACATGCAAAGCAGGCTCAAGAGCCCAAACACTGGAATTCATTGTTTTATGAACTCGTTAAAGAAACACTGCATTATCCACACTGTTGATGACAAAGAATGATATTATATGGGGAAAAAACATGGAAATAGAAGACTACGAGTAACAAAATTACTTAGTACAACTGTGCATTGAATGTGAAGATGTTTTAGTGCACTATAAGAAATTTGCTCCACTTACTTTCTTTAATGTATTCACAGATGGAATCAATGATAAAAATCCATATGTTTTTAAATAGAAAAGATGTTTTTTTCAGAAGTATAAAATAAAAATTACAAGTGATAAGAAACATTTCATTTTGTGCACCTTGCGGTTTATTTTCTTGCTCAGTAGTATATCAAATAATGATAAAATTAAATAATGATATAACTTACAATCAGTTGCATTATGTATTTAATGAAATAAAAAATAACTGCCTCAGTTAGCATTTTATTCCTCTATAAGTATCAGAAAGCCTGTCCAACAGTGGAGTAAATAAGAATGTTTATTATGTCCTTAACAAGAGATCTCACAGCTGATTTGGAAACTCAACAATGTCATCAGTGACCCAGATCTTTCTTTCCTTTTTCTGTCATCCTGAGTGTGTTGGGTTTTCATTTTCATGCCAGTTGCTTCATTGTTGCAAGATGTCTTCTGTGTTTTTAGACTCACATCTATTTTCAAGGTAGCAAGAAGGGAAAAGAGGCAATTTAAGAAACCTCTTCTTAAAGGAAACAAATGATCTTACCTATCTAACTAGTGGAGATTTTCTTATGTCTCCTTGACGAAAACTGTTTGATAAACCAGTTTATCTAAATCACAGTGGTAAGAGAGTCTGGGAAAGTAAGTATGGAGAGGAACTATCATTTAAGGAAGCAAGATTTTTTTTTAAAGTGTGTATATTATTGAACAATGCAAATAACCATATTTGGTTGGAAAGCAGGGCAATGTTGGATTGCAAACATGGAGGAAGAGTCCTTTGGATTGAGTGATACAGGACACAAGCAATTTGTAGAAAGAGGAGGATTGGGTGAAAACAAGAGAGCAGGAGTGAGAATAAGGAGAGTTCTGGCTCTGGGACTCAATCAGCAGCATCCATCATAAAGTCATGGACAAACTGTGTCCAACTTGTTCAGTATCCCACTCTTTCAACAGGAATTATATTGGAACTTCAGGCAGCAACATTTTCATGGAGTTACTGACGTCTCATCTACTGTTACTGGTTCTAATTTCAAGTGGGCCTCTGATTTTTAGTTGGAGTGACTTGACACTTGCAATTCCTCTAAGAGGTAGACTCTAGTATGTTTCGGGTTCTAAAAGCTCAGCGAAGAAGCTAGGGATCAGGATATAATCACTCTGTCTTCAAATTGTATGGAGATCTTGGTAAAATGGTTTCTAGCAACTGGCTTTTTGCTTTATTCTTTTGTCCTTGTATGGTACTTAAGTCTATTCAGGAACTAAGTTCTTACCTCTTAAACTTAGGAAGCTCCTTGACTAGGTTCCAAAATATAGTCAGTCGACCCTCTCCAAATGCTGGAAATCATTATTTTTTCTCCTGCATTAGAATTATTTCAGTTCCTTGTCTGATCCTTTCCGCCATGCAGTAAATCCCTTGAATGCAAGGACAGCATCTCCTTTCTATCCTTAACAGAACTTCTCACTGAATGTACAGAGGCAGGGGATAAATCTTGTTAAATGAATGGATATAATGAATTAAGTAAGAATTTTCATCAAGTATCAGAAAACCTCTGAGAGAAGTCTAAGTCTCAGGAGAAAGGCCAATTGCTCTGTAGGATCTGAACTCTCAAACACCTACCTAATTCATTCCTCAAATTCATCTAGAACCATGGCCACTTCAAAGTTCTTACAATGATAGACACAATCATACATTATACACACCAACATTAATTACTCATATAGCCTGCAAGAGATCTATCAGTCATCAGCTATTTGCTTATGTGGATTATAAGCCTATAAATAATCCTCTTTGTCTTGCGGTCATTGTGCCCTCTCACTAAGGGTCTATCCTTCTTTTCAATCCTCAAAGCTTCTATCTTTCCTTCAATTAATGCTTCCACTGATACAAATGCAAGCTTTCCACAGTTAAGGCTTCCACTGATACAAATACAATCTTTCCACTCAGATATCCTCAGTTCCTCCCAAGTCAGTTTCTTAAGGGGCTGCACCAGCTATCTCCTGCTGCAAAACTAAATTACCTCAGAATATAGTAGCTTGAAACAAAGCATTTCATTATGTCTCATGATTTTGTACATCAGAATTTGGGCATGTTAGCTGGTTGGTGCTTTTCTGTATAACTTTGACCGTCATCTTTCAGTGGGATTCAGCTGGACTGTTCTAGAAAGTCCAGGCTTTACTCACATGCCTGCCAGTTGAAGGGGCATATCTGGATAGCTGACCTCAGCTGGGCTCTTCACCTTCCCCATGTAGTCTTAGATCTTCCTGTGGTATCTCCAACTGGGAATCAGATTTTATAATGATAGCTCAGAGATTTAAGATAGCAAGACAGAAACGTACATTCCCTAAAGTCTAGGCCTGCAACTGGCATAGTATCATTCCAAACCATCACACTGTAATGCTCCAAGGATCTTGTCCAGTATAGATTCAATGGAAGGGAAATAGATCCAACCTCTCAAAAGGGAAATTTTAAGTAACACAGACATGGTTTCTTTGCTATCATCTTTCCTACAGCCACAAGTTATTTACATTTCTTCTCCTTGCAGAATTCATTCACCTCCAGCAAGATGCCCAAAGTTTTGTCCCATTATGGCATCATCTCAAAGTCCATAATCTAGTTATCTAAAATCAGGAGCAGGTTTGGATGAAGTTCCTTGAGAATGGTTCCTGGAATATAGCTCCTCTTGCTCTGAAGGCTATGAGCTAAAGAGACAAGTAATCTGTTTCCTACACACTCAGTATACAACGTGAGACAGTTACGGCAACCACAACAGACACCTGCCTTCAAAATGGGGAAAAATAAGAGGCACATAGCTGATTCAGAGTGACTCTGAATCTGGCCAGGTGCACGTTTCCAGTTCTGGGTGCCTGGGAAATATCCTCAATGGTATTTGGATCCACCCTTTGTGAATTTGAGTCATCCTTCCTTTCCCATAAGAAATGCACCAGGTGCACTCTATGTACTCTTCTCAGGCTGCGTCCTTTCCATAGACTGTTAGGAGACCAATAACAGAATTTTTCTTTTTCATTTCATACTGTTTTAATTCAGTCTTTCAGCTAATACAAATCTCTTAACATTCTGTAGGTGTCTAATCTATCAGATTATTTTTCCCTCTGTTAGGTAAAAGCCATACTTATATTACTTCCCAAGATGGCCACTTATCTGTCTTGGGCAACTGGTGAGGGTCTTGGAAACAACAACAACAACAATAACAACAACAAAATCACTTAACATTCTTAAAAATACTATTGCCCAACAAAACAATCTGTGAAGCATACCCTTATATCTTTCTGAAGTATTAAATGAAGGGTCGTACAACCTTGTCCTGACTTCAACCTTGCCCAGACACTGAGTCTTACTGACTTTGGTTTGAATTTTGCTTTAAGAGCAATTCCTACTTTGAGAGTCTTTTGCTGGCTAGAAAAACTTTCCTGGGAACTCTATATCTTCTCTAAATTCTTCTCAAAAACAGAATAATGCCCACTTCTTTTTTTATGTTTTGTAATAGACTATTTTATCATAGCCGGCATAGTCAACGTTTTAGCATTCTGTCTAGAAATCCACTTAGCTAGATCAATGAGTTCAATAGGTACATTTTTTTTAATTTCATTTCTGCAGGTCATAGGTGTTGCCAAACGTCCTGGCATAACCAAAGTTTCCTTTTCCTCAGTTCCAATAATGTGTTCCTCAGTCTCTCTCAAGTATTCATGAACCTCCCAAGGCTCTTCCAACTTTCACTTATAGCCTCCTTGAGGCCATACTAGGTTCTTTCTGCCAGGTCCCAATGTCACCGGTTTTAGATTTCTGTATGGCAGCACCTCACTCCTGGCAACAAATGTGATTCCAGTTACCTATTTCTCTGGAACAAAGTACCCAAACTTAGTGGCTTGAAACAGCAATCATTGACTGATACCCCCCAACTTTCTGAATCAGCAGTTTAGGCAAGTCTCACCTGAGTGATTCTTTTGCTCTGGGGAGCATCAGTTGGGATCAACCAGCGGTATTCAGCTAGTAGGGAGGCTTATCTGAAGAGTCCAAGTCACCTCACTCACTTGTCTGGCACCTTGGAGGGGATGTTGGGAACTTTGGGCTTCCTTGAGCTTCTCTTCCTCTTGATGTAGTCTCAGAGCCTCTCCACATGGTTTTTATAGCAGAGTAGTCAGATTTCTTAATGTGATGGCTTAGGAATCTAAGGTAAAGACATAAATGGCCAGTCTTCCTAAGGGAATGACTCCGAACTGGCATAGCATTACTCTCACTGTATTCTGTTGGTCAAACAGTTACACACAAGCCCAGATTCAAAAGAAGAGGAAATAGAGCCCACTTTTTGATAGGAGGAATGTTATTTACAGCCCTGGTCTTACTCTTCCCTCAATGTTTATTTTCATAACCTAATGTCGTGCTATGAGTCAGACATATGAAAGCCTTTGGAAAACACCCTGGTACCCCAAGGTTCCGGCAGCATCAGCACCAACTTCAGAAGTTTGCACATCCAGTAGACAAGCATTTTTATTTATAAAAACAGTTTCATACTGACTCACCTTCCTCTGTCTTCCTCCAGCATCACTCTCCTTCATTTCTTGTACGTAACATCCATTTCCTTCTTTGCCACTTCCATTTTCTCCCAGGTAACCGAAGAAAGTCTATCCAACTGTTTCTCCCTCTTTCCTTCTGTTGTGTCCTTTCTCTTTTATCTATATGCTAAACAAAATATTTTGCTTAGTTCTCTTCAAGGTGTCCTCATTTCTTTTAGCCTGTCCTCCATCCTCATCCCGTCTCAGGACCTTTCCCTTTTCTCTCTCAAATTCCCTCTGAATTTGCACTTAGCCAGCCCTCCCTGCCTAAAACACATGGCACATTTGAAACAGTGTTCTATTATGATTCTCCTGTTGGTGTGTGTCTTCTAGTGTATTATAAGGTGTACAAAGACAAGGGCCTCATCTTTTTTATCACTACTCTATGCCAGCAGCCAGAACAGTGCCTGGAACACATTTGGTGCTCAGAAATTATTTGTTCAGTAAATAAATTAAAATGATACCATCAAAATTAAATGAAAACTATCAATAATGTTATACCCATCCACAGGAAAAAAAAAGTAGAAAGTGTTAAAATGAAATGACAAAGGTACTCACTGTCAAACCAAGGAGCAAAGCCAATGAAAATGTAGTACATTCTTCGCAGCGTTTCTACATAAATGTCCTTCTACCTCTTGCAATTCCACTGTTCAAGATGAAAAAGCGCAACACAAAAAACCTACTTCCAATCCATTCATTCATTTATTGTTAAGGTTAAAGCAGCGTTATATTCATTCTTTAGGCTAAATAACTTCTTGGAGGCTCAGCAGGCAAGTAAATCAACATTGTTCAACAATAAAATTCATTCTTATTTCCCAAAGCCTCAGATTTTGGAGTACAGCCATGCTACATGGAATACTGCCTAAACAATCTATGAGAATGAAAGAATAAAAAGGCTAGATGCCATTTAAAAATAGCATGGTACAACCTCATTTACATCTTCAGGTTCATGTATAATATGAATGGAGGGACATTTTGGAAGGTTCCTAACCCTTCTCTTGTTTACTGAATATAGGCAGTAAATGAAGGTTGCATGTTTTGGAAGACTATCTCCATTCTCACTGCATGAGTTTTATTTTATTTTTTTATTTAAATTCAATTAGCCGACATATCGTACATCATTAGTTTCAGATGTAGAGTTCAATAATTCATCAGTTGGGTATAACACCCAGTGCTCATCACATCACAACTGCATGAGTTTTAAATGCTACATTAAAAACTGGTATATTTCCCCCTCCAGAGTGTAGTATCAGTGCCACATTTGCAATCAGTGAAACTTGGTAAATATCTTCTAAGGCAGGCGGATTGGTTTAGTACACCATAAATGCTCATCACTGCCTCTAGAATATTTTATGTTTGCTTTCTTCACATACTGATAAGATATAATTTTTTTCAACACAGATCATTGATTTTAAAGCAAATGAATCATAGAATGCCAGCCCTGTAAAGGACCTTAAGAAGTCATCTCTCCCATATTCTTGCCTTCATATGAGTTCACCCTAGCCCACTGTGGATAATGTTCATTGATTCCAGTTTTGAACACCTTTGTAGGAAGAGGGTCCTTCAATTTTCTTCTATAGCACATTTCAGTGTTTAATAACCCATAAAGCTCTCAGGAAATTCCTCCTTATATCCATCCTGAATTACCAACAGCATGTGGATTTAGAGTTCAGTCTTAAGTAACTGGAATAAATTACCTATGCTATGGAAACAGACAACCACTCTGAATTTGAGAAAGTGTTGTCTGTGTGAAATAAGCTGAAAATATTACTTCTCAGGGATGGAGTAAGTGATTTTCAATCAAGAGCCTTCAACTCCACAAAGTGCTTGTGCTGCGGCAGCCTGGATGATTGTCATCAAATGGTCTTGGAGAAGCCCTTCAAGGCACTTGTGAGCAGCCTGAGCACCAGGGCCAACACGGAAAGCAAAATATGAGCCATGACAAGGAGTCAGACAAATTGTGGTCAAGCCGTACTGGTGATGAGTTATGCATACAGGCAGGCATTCCATGCTGATCTCAGCAAACACACTATGTCTGAGCAGACAAGGACAGGCTGAGCCAAGGCTCCGAAGGGGGGACATCACCAACAGAGACTCTCTTCTTAGGAATTTTTTTTCTCATAAGGCTGTGATTACACAACTTAAGTGTTCTCAGGTGAAGTTCTTCCTTTTTGCTTTCCCTCTAAATTCTTTTTTTCTTCATGTTTGACCTTGGCATTTTTGATAAATTCATTTTGATAAATTCTGATGGTGAAAAGTCAAGAGTTTATGTTAACAGTTTATGCTATGGATTGAAGAAGATGCTGGTTAAAAAAATAAGCTACTAGAGTTGGCAGGTCATGGAGCAGAGCCCTTATTAGTGGTGTAGCTTTGAGTAAACTATTTAACCTTTTTAAAGCTAAGTTTCTTCAACAGTAAAATAGAGATAACTATATCTAGATCATGAGTTTGCACAAGGATTAAGTGACATATTTCATGAGAAAAGCTTAGTCCTTTTAGCTGTTATGTCGCTAGTTAATGTGTGCAAGCATAAACAGTTTACTGTTGAACACAGTTTAGTGTTGACTAAAGTAACTTCATTTATTTTTAATTCACTAAGCACTTGCCTATTATGTACATAAATATAAAATTCTGGTTCAGACCCTTTGGTGGAATCAAGAATAAATTAGAGAAGGTTCTCAATCTCAATCATAAGAAGAGATATGAGGCTACCTAGCACAATGTGGGTACTCAATAAATATCTGTCAATTAATATTTATCTCAAAAAATGAAAAAAAATCACTATAATGCAATATAGAGAGAGATTGGTACCAAAAAATGTAGAGATAAATGTCATGTAGTTGTGGGGGAGGAGGGAGTAGAAAATTCCAGATGTTTATATCAGAAAAGTGTCATGAAGAGGAATATTTAAGGTTTATGTGGTCTTTTGGACTAAGGTATTATTTGTCCCATTTGTCTTCTGAACATCACACATCATTAGCACTTCTCAATATCTTGTTTTTCTGGTTTAGCTGTCCACTAAAAAGGAGATTGACATGACGTCTTCCTATGTTTAAACGTCTCTACAGATCAGTAATGGAATCAGCAATCACTTGTGAGGAATGTTTCACTCCTCAATTCAAGAATGCTTTTTTCATCCATGCTCAAGACTGTGTTCCCCCCATTCTGGTTCTCCATCTGGTCCCCCTCTTCTCTGTCTGCAGCCTCTCCCATCTCTTGATTTATTTAGTGCAGCTCAAGTCTCAAGCACTGAATGACTAAAATCCCTTAACCTTCATCTTCATTACATTCTTTCACACATCAGCTCTACTTCTTAAAAACTAGTTCGTGAGATTTCTGTTTTCAGTCATTGTGCAAGGAGATTAGATGTTGCTGCTCCATTCTAAAAACAAGAAAAACCCTGAAGAACTCTTCTTAGAATAAGGAAAGATGTGAGGCCACAGGGCAAATACTAGACAAAATGGACAAGTTTTTTGAAAGATGCAATCTGCCAAAACTCACACAAGAAGAAACAATCTGGAAGGACTATATCTAGTAAAGAAATTGAGTCAATAATCAGTAATCTTCCAAAACAGAAAGCATCAGTTTCAGATGGATCCACTGATGAATTGTACCAAACATCTAAGATAAAAATTATCCAGTTGCCATCCCAAAGGGAAGAAAATGGAAGGAATAAAGAAGTCACAATTTCCAAGCAATTTTGAGATTCAATTTTGAGATGAAAACCTCCATAAGTTTCTAGGCCTGAGAATAATCCTCTACACCTCCTGGTTCCATCTACTTAGCCCATGGCTCCACCCTCTAGGAATGAGGTTCTACTCTATGGTCCTCCTTATGCCCTCTGAGTCATTCCTCCTCCCCCCCCAAGATTTTATTTATTTGTCAGAGAGAGAGAGAACACAAGCAGAGAGAGCAGCAGGCAGAGGGAGAAGCAGGCTTCCCACTGAGCAAGGAGCCTGATGTAGGACTTGATCTCAGGACCCTGGGATCATGACCTGAGCCAAAGACAGATGCTTAAGTGACTGAGCCACCCAGGCATCCCTCATTCTTCCTTTTTAATGAAGAGGAGTGTATTTATAGCTGAGTAAGTTATACCAGCCTGGCTCCTATTTATGGAATACAAAAGCATTTTTAAATTTCATCCTCTCTGTCCCTTTCAATCCAATCTGGCAATGTTTCTGCTGATATAACAGTTGCAAAAACCTTGTGGGTTTCTCACATATGTCACAGGTATTCACTCCACTAGACAAAGGCTCATTCAAAGGTCTTTTCTGGATAATTTCATCTCTATTCCTGGCTTCTGCTGATATGACTGAGAGGATCCATGATTCATATGCATTATCTCTTAAAATAATTTTTCATGTGACTGAATGCTTTGACCTTTTGATTCTTCCCAGGTACTGGCAAAAGGTTGTCTAGCACACCCCAGGCTTTCTCTCCAGAGCTTTGTTTTCTGACAGTGAATCTTCTAATGTTAGCATCTTTAACAATCTGGTTAAGTGAGAATTTCCCAAATTACCAAATCCAGACTCCTTTTTGCTTACTAGTTCTTCCCTCAGTTTACCTCTTTCCTCCCTAACTTGACTACAATCAACATGAAAAAACGAGGCCCTATCTTCAAAACTTTGCTCAGATAAATATCCACATTTATCACCTAGAAGTTCTGCTTTGCTCATAAGTGTATGAAACAATTAAGCTAAGATTTCTGCTACTGTATTAGAAGGATCTCCTTTCCTCCAGTTCCCAGTAACATGTTCCTCATGGCCTCTGAGTTCTCACCATCAGCCCCTTTAATTTCCATATTTCTACCAAAATTCTGTTTCTGATGATTTAGGTATTATAGCAACACCCCACTGCTGGTACCAAAATATGTACTAGTTCCTTTTTGCTGTTGTAACAAATTACTATGAACACAGTGTCTTAAAACAAATCACATTTGTCTTATATTTTTGAAGGTCAGAGGAATAAAATTAGTTTTACTGGGCTAACGTGTTATGTGTCAGAGCTAATTCCTTCTGGAGGCTTTGGGGAAAATCAGTTCCTTGCTTTCTCCAGTTTCTAGAGGCTGGGGTATTCCTAGACTCTCAGTGACTTATTCCACTTTCTGGTTCCTTCATCACATTGCCTTATGATTGCTAAATCAGTCAAATATTAACACATATCCTTTTTTTTTATTAAACATTTTTTTTTAATTTTCAACATAACAGTATTCATTGTTTTTGTACCACACCCAGTGCTCCATGCAATCTGTGCCCTCTCTAATACCCACAACCTGGTTACCCCAACCTCCCACCCCCCCCACTTCTTCAAACCCTTCAGATTGTTTTTCAGAGTCCATAGTCTCTCATTGTTCACCTCCCCTTCCAATTTCCCCCAACTCCCTTCTCCTAACTCTCCATGTCCTCCATGCTATTTGTTATGTTCCACAAATAAGTGAAACCATATGATAATTGACTCTCTCTGCTTGACTTATTTCACTCAGCATAATCTCTTCCAGTCCCATCCATGTTGCTACAAAAGTTGGGTATTCATCCTTTCTGATGGAGGCATAATACTCCATAGTGTATATGGACCACATCTTCCTTATCCATTCATCCATTGAAGGGCATCTTGGTTCTTTCCACAGTTTGGCGACCGTGGCCATTGCTACTATAAACATTGGGGTACAGATGGCCCTTCTTTTCACTACAGCTTATCTTTGGGGTAAATACCCAGTAGTGCAATTGCAGGGTCATAGGGAAGCTCTATTTTTAATTTCTTGAGGAATCTCCACACTGTTCTTCAAAGAGGCTGCACCAACTTGCATTCCCACCAGGGGGTTCCCCTTTCTCCACATCCCCTCTAACACATGTTGTTTCCTGTCTTGCTAATTTTGGCCATTCTAACTGGTATAAGGTGATATCTCAATGTGGTTTTAATTTGAATCTCCCTGATGACTAGTGATGATGGACATTTTTTCATGTGTCTGATAGCCATTTGTATGTCTTCATTGGAGAAGTGTCTGTTCATATCTTCTGCCCATTTTTTGATATGATTATCTGTTTTGTGTGTGTATGCTTTTTTCTTGATTTCTCTTTGCTGGGGAACCTGATCAAAAGCAACCATTGTTACTGAAAAAGCCAGTGAAGAAATCAAAAGAGAAGAAAAATAATTGAATTACTCTTTCTTGTATGCCTCATGGTTATTCTTTTCTGAAAGTTCAGGTGGTTAAAAAAGTGATATTAAGAAGACCCACACTCCTAACAAAGTCAGGTTAACAAAGATAATAAATTTTGCTACTGACTTTGCATGTTATCCTGAAATGCATTTGGTTATCTGAGATTTTGGCTTAAAATGTAGATATGGGAAAACCTCTGTAAGGAATGTTCCGTGACCTTAATCCTTTTTAACATAAAAAAAAAAAAATTACCGTATCAGAATCTTTATTCCATAAACTTGGATCATTCTTGCTTGTCATTTAAATACCATGACCTTGACAATATTTCTTTCAAATGGTATATTAGGAATAGGCATTAGGAAATTGGAGAGAAAATTGAAGACTGTTTGTCAACAAACTGTGACATAAGCTAATAAACACTGCTAAACTTGTGGCTGGTGGAGAAGCCAGGGGAAGGGCGACATACTGATTTGGTGGAGTGTACACCATTTGGGGTTCTGATAAAGATTATAATAGTTTGTATAACGGTCACAGTGTTGGATGTGTGAAGGAATAAGACTAGAGATGTCCAATGAGGAGAAGTCAAAATCTGAAGAAGTGATAATAATAAATGGAGCTCTTTTTTTTTTTTTTTTTGTGCATGAGATGAACTATTTCAGTATTTTCAAGATGCGGTGGGAGAATTTAGGCATGGGAAGTTTAGAGATGGAAGACCAAAAACGAGTAACAAGTTACACACATTTCTGTACTGTCAGGGAGCAAGAATTCTTGTTCTCTTCAAGGATCCTTCTAGCTGAATGAAGAATCAAATTAACATGAGACAGATTAACAGGAGAAAAATTTATTAGAGTATATATGGGGCATCTGAACAGGCATGGAAATTGCAAAGACAGGCAAAATGAGGTATATATGTCATATGGAAATAAGGAGAAAGAATTAGGGTTCTGGGACTTCAGATGAAAGGAATGCAATTCACAGGGCAGTAAGAAGTAGAGCAGATGTTTGGTAATTAGATGTTCGCCCTGCCATATAGATAGGTCACTCAGATAAAATTTATCTTTGCTAATAATCCTTCTTCTAGGAAGGTCCTCAATTTTCATTCTTCTGTGTAGTTATGGAAGGGGCAAAAGTTTCTCTTGAGCTGGTAGGGTCTCGATGACCTTCAGCTCAGAATCATCTTTATGTAGCAGTAGCCCATTTTGGGGTTGTCTGCCTTTGGCCCCTACAGTACTAACAGATATGCATTATAGATGAATTTTAGAAGGAAGAAGTGGAGAAGGAGCGTAGGACAATGAGGAGGAGGAGAGAGGAAAGGTGAAGAAGGAAGAGAAGGACACCAGCAGTAATAGCAATGACAACAAGAAAGGTCTACTAACCCGTCGAGTTGCTTTGATCGCATGGCTCTGGAGAAACTGAACCGGGAGCAGACTCTTAAAGCTGCACCGGGGCTTGCACAAGGAACAACTCCACAGAACCTGTGACAAGGGCTCCTCCTGGAAGCAGGTGTCCTTCTAGTCATGGTCAGCACTCAAAGCTTAATCTCTGCTCAGCACTGTACTAGGCGGTTTATATCTATTAAATCGTTTAATAGTTATAGCAATATTATGAGATAGGAGCAATTATTATCCTTATTTAACCAATGAGGAAAATGAAGAACCAAGAGATTAAGGAATTTGCTTAAGCTAGTCAGTGCCAGAGCTGGGATTTGAACTAAGGCCATCATGTTCCAGTCATATTCGCATGCTCTTAACTACTCTGTTGCACTGCCTCTCACACTAAATTAGAAGAGGGAGCATATTGTAATGGAGGTTTTAATTAGTATCCACTCAACCCCTGACCTCTGGCCACCTGGGCAGGGTGAGGACAGATCAGTGCATCTCATTTAGAAGCATGACCAACAGCGCTGATCAAATTCAGTGAGAACAACAACAGGAATCTAAAAGAGTCACAGTCTGATAAAAAAAAAAAAATGGTAATGGCTTGTATTTGTTTAGCAATATGTATCATCTCATTTAATTTCCACAAACATGCTGGCATCAGATGGGAACTATTATACTTATTTTACAGATGAAAAATAAAAATAAGCTTCAGTGAGGGGGAATTTGCTCAGGGACATTATTTCCAAAAAAGCAAAGAACAATAGGTTTTTCATCAAATCATGTTCTCTTTCAATTGTGTCATGCTGAAAAATTATTATCTGTTGAAAAAAAATTATCAGTGAGCATATATGGAATTTTCTATATCAGAGGTAGGTATGAAGAATATAATTATGAAAGCCACTGATGAGAGGTCATAGAAGACATTCTTTCCCAGGGTCACCCCTTCCTGCATGCCCTCTTGGGGACTGGCTGTCCTTGTTGGAACAGTAGAAACTTAGGATTGCAAGTGATTTCATTGGCTTTCTGCTCTCCTAAACCTCTGACCAATAAAAGTTAAAAGTAGAAAATGTCTATGCTACCTAAAGCAATCTACACATTTAATACAATCCCTACCAAAATCCTATCCATTTTTTTCAAAGAAATGGAACAAGTAATCCTAAAATTTATATGGAACCAGAAAAGACCTCAAATAGCCAAAGGAAAATTGAAGAAGAAAGCCAAAATTGGTGGCATCACAATTGTGGGCTTCAAGCTCTATTACAAAGCTGTCATCAAGACAGTATGGGACTGGCACAAAAACAGACACATAAATCGATGGAACAGAATAGAGAGCCCAGAAATAGACCCTCAACTCTATGGTCAACTAATCTTCGACAAAGCAGGAAAGAATGTCCAATGGAAAAAAGACAGCCTCTTCAACAAATGGTGTTGGGAAAATTGAACAGCCACATGCAGAAAAATGAAACTGGATCATTTCCTTACACCACACACGAAAATAGACTCAAAATGGATGAAGGATCTCAATGTGAGACAGGAATCCATCAAAATCCTTGAGGAGAACACAGGCAGCAACCTCTTTGACCTCAGCTGCAGCAACTTCTTCCTAGGAGCATCGCCAAAGGCAAGGGAAGCAAGGGCAAAAATGAACTATTGGGATTTCATCAAGATCAAAAGCTTTTGCACAGCAAAGGAAACAGTTAACAAAACCAAAAGACAAATGACAGAATGGGAGAACATATTTGCAATCGACATATCAGATAAAGGGCTAGTATCCAAAATCTATAAAGAGCTTAGCAAACTCAACACCCAAAGAACAAATAATCCAATCAAGAAATGGGCAGAGGACATGAACAGACATTTCTGCAAAGAAGACATCCAGATGGCCAACAGACACATGAAGAAATGCTCCACATCACTCAGCATCAGGGAAATACAAATCAAAACCACATTAAGATACCACCTCACACCAGTCAGAATGGCTAAAATTAACAAGTCAGGAAATGACAGATGCTGGTGAGGATGTGGAGAAAGGGGAACCCTCCTACACTGTTGGTGGGAATGCAAGCTGGTGCAACCACTCTGGAAGACAGCATGGAGGTTCCTCAAAAAGTTGAAAATAGAGCTACCCTATGACCCAGCAATTGCCCTACTGGGTATTTACCCTAAACATACAAATGTAGGGATCCGAATGGGCATATGCACCCGAATGTTTATAGCAGCAATGTCCACAATAGCTAAACTATGGAAAGAACCTAGATGTCCATCAACAGATGAATGGATAAAGAAGATGTGGTATATATATATATATATATATATATATATATATATATATATATTTTTTATACATACAAAAAAAAAAAAAAGAAATCTTGCCATTTGCAATAACGTGAATGGAACCAGAGGGTATTATGCTTAGTGAAATAAGTCAATAGGAGAAAGACAACTATCATATGATCTCTCTGATATGAGGAAGTGGAGATGCAATGTGGGGAGTTTGGGGGGTAGGAAAAGAATAAATGGAATAAGATGCAATTGGAGGGAGACAAACCATAAGAAACTCTTAATCTCACAAAACAAACTGAGGGAGAGAGTGGTGGGGTTATGGACATTGGGGAGGGTATGTGCTATGGTGAGTTCTGTGAAGTGTGTAAACCTGGCAATTCACAGACCTGTACCCCTGGGGCTAGAAATACATTATATGTTTATTAAAAAATTTAAAAGTTAAAAAAAAAAGTAAAAAGTAGAGGGAAGTGGGACTCAGTTCTCTCGATCTCTCCTCATTCTGTCAAAATCCTCTGGCTCTAATGAAAGAAATTCACTATCACTTTCCATTTTAGGACTGATATTCAAAATTTTTAACAGTTGTTATGGTTCAGGCCCCCACCAACCATGCAGAGATTGGCTGTGGGGTCAAAGTTACTCCTTCAGCTGGCCCACAGTAGGTGCAGAGAAAGCTCCAGGGATCCAAAAGATGGGTAGGTCCTTGAATGGCTTAGGATAATGGTCACTTACTCACTAGAAAAAAATATTTCAATATTTTAACACCAGTATCAGCCTACCAGTATGAACTAGCTAAATGTTAATACTTGTTGTGTTCCTTGAGAGCAGAATCTATGTTCTGTTTTTCACTAAACACCACAGGTCCAAAAGCCTTGATCTACAATTGTGGAAAAAAAAAAAAAAGTAGAATTGTCCCTATTCCTCATTTGGCTGCAAAACCTTGTCTATCTTGTAAGAGACCATTTATAAACTTCATGATTCCCAAGTGAATAGTCATGATTTCCACTGCTGACACACTCATGTGTGTGATTATAGGATACAGCTCAGGGTTACCCTGTGAGTATTTTTTTTTTTTAATGGAAGATGCATACACTGTTTCACTTTCTTAAAATATGCAAAATTCTGCATTCAGAAGCACATCTGGTCCCAAGGGTTTGGTTTGAATCAAGGGCTATGTGCAAATACCATCTAACATAGTATATGTTCTGGGATAGAGAGGCTTTGAACACCAAATTCTGCACTGTTGAATGTACATGGCTTTTATTTTTATTTTTTTTTCTTAAAGATTTTATTTATTTGAGAGAGAGAGAGAGAGAGAGAGCATGAAAGGGGCGAGGGGCAGAGGGAGAAGCCAGCTCCCTGATGAGCAGAGGGCCTGATGTGGGACTTGATCCTGGGACTCCAGGATCATGACCTGAGCCAAAGGCAGTTGCTTAACCAACTGAGCCACCCAGGTGCCCTGTACATGGCTTTTAAAGTTTTGCTTTTATGAGAAAAAAAGTGGTAAAGAGAGTGAGAAAAAACAATTTCTGCTCAGACGTAGTTTACCTAAAGTCAAAGTCAATATTAATGGGATTTACATCACTTCATTGTTTTCTCCGGGAAGGAAAGGATTAATCATTCACATATGGACCATTTTCAAACATAGATCCTAGATAAGAGGCCCAGTGACTAATTCTGCACGTACATAATTTCTTGTGGTCATATGTAGAACCCCACATACAGAGAATATTCACGACCCTTTAAATTAGTTATAATGTTAAAAAGCAAGATCAATGTCAATTCAGGGAACAGGGCACTTCACTTTGCCCAGAAATGTTTCCAGTGTTCAAAAATACTCTTAAAATACATTGTGAATCGTCAAATTGCCTTTTATATGCTTAAAGTGATTTAAGATGTATAAGGTCTTAGCCTTTAAAGCTACCAGAAATTGTCTCACTGGAATAATGTGAAAGAAGTATCATTGAAGATTAAAAAGAAAAAGGTAAGAAATCCTAGTGTTTTAAAACCGAGTCACATGAAATTTCTGCAAGGTGAATTATCCTGAACCCACTGGAAATCAAGTTTTATCAATGAAGCATTCTTATGGAATCACATTCACTATAACTTGGACAGGAAACAAAAGGAATCCCAGAATAACATGATGATGGAAGGTGACGGAGGTTTTGAAATCTAAAGAGATTGATGGCAGAATGGGGGGGAGTGGATATTCACCATGGTCGGAAAGGGAAGATGGGAGTGGGGTAGAGAGAGTCAAGAGCCTAAAAGGCTTGGAAATTCTGGGCAATGAGAGAGTAGAGCTGAAGTGCTGTCTTGAAACATGTGAAGAATGAATTCACAGGCAAGACACAGGAAGCAAGCAAATCCACTGCAAGACCATTGTAATACAACAGGGCTAAAGAAACTGAACCAGAGGAGTGATAGTGAGGGTTCAAAGGCAGAGGAAATAAAGAATATATTCCATTTCTCATGTTGCCCTTCTATTTCAGATCTCAGAATCAACGCTAATGGGTTGGGGACTTGGGACTGATGGGCTGGAGGCTGATCGACTTTGACTCTTTTAGCATATTTCTACATATATAGAGAGGGGAAACCCTGAAGATTAATAAGTATCTACAAGGCAGTGTTTAGAAATGTTTTGTGCATGCTTCATGAGCAACTGAAGACACACAGCAGTCCTTGCACAATTGCCATAATCTGATGTATTTCTCCATTGTTCTTTGTCATGGCTGTAGGGAAAAGAGCCAAGAATGATGTGCAGGCCTGCCCTTGGTGAGGTCCGACTACAGCAGTACTGATGTTCCTTTTTTAATCAAAGCATCATTATTCTTCTTGATAAACTCTGAGAGTAATGGAAACTACATTGAAGAAAGGAGACTACAATTATATGAGATCCCTTTTTTGCTGGGCTGAAAACAAGTGGAAGATAACGTTTCATAGAAATCACTTGCATTATACCATAATCCATCAGGTTATTAAACATTTCTTTGAGGATAAAATTCTAAGGTTATTAATCTATATAAAACCAAGTTCTTTAGCCTTGAGGAAAGCTGAGAAAATTTCCCATGGGAACTTCTACTCTTCTCTAAGCCTGAAGAAAAGAACCAATTCAGATTTTTATTAATAAACGTTTAAATAATATAATGCATATTGTTTTTTAAATGAAACGCCTCTTCAATTAGGTTTTTTTATGTATTTGATCTTCTGGGAAGCATTTGTTAGAGCTTTTGAGATATGAATAATTTAATGAAATATCAAGAACTGGATAAATACGTGTTTACCTGTCATCTTATAATTCCCTTACTGTCTGCTACAATATATTGATATTGGGAGATGTTGCTCCATTGCATTTTGTAACGAATCTTATAGATACCTTAATATAGTTAAGTTGTTTACTATTATTGATGATATAAAAATAAAAACTATTTCTTGATGTATATTTTATGAAAAATGAGGTTGCGTATTTGAGTGTTGAGTGAGTTTATTGCTCCAAGTAGTATGGGAATTAGCTTGTTCTGTCACTTTGGGCACCTCACAGCTAGGCCTCAGTTTTCCTATCAGTAAAATTAAGAACAAATAAGAGTGATTCTGCCCTCAAGGTATACAGTATATATTCTGGGCACGTTTTCTCATCATAATTAAAATATCAGTAATAACACCTATTGTGAGGAATACTTAGAAGCCCATTTGTGATATATTATAGGTAATTAATAAATACGTTTTAATGAATATTCTTTCATTCATTTTTTCTGGGGCTTACTCCCAGTACAACTGCTTGTGTACTATTTTTTCAATCCTCCTGGGCAGACACAATTAAAAAAAACTAAAAACAGAGATATATTTTCCAATTGAAAAATTTAGCATCACAGATATGGATACTTTCTAATACACTAACAAGTGATTCTGGAAATGCCAGTATATTTTTTTGGTTAGGTTCCTTTCAGAGTCTCCATTAGCAGTTCTTTAGAGCGTTCTGATTTAATGATAAAAATGTAAACTTGGAGCGCCTGGCTGGCTCAGTTAACATTTTCTTTAGGTTCAGGTCATGATCTCGGGATCCTGGGACCCAGTCCCACCGCATCAGGCTCCCTGCTCACAGGGAGTCTGCTTCTCCCTCTCCCTCTGCCCCCACCTCCCACTCATGATCTTTCCCTCTCCCTCTCTCTAAAATAAATAAATAAAAATATAAACTCAAGATTTTACTCTCAACATTGAATCATGAAGTTCTGACCACTGGGAAACACGGTCAGAGAAGCTTATCTATGAAAGAAATAATTCAGCGATGTACTTCAGAAGATCTTTACATGTACTTTTTGTTACAGTGCCTTTACTCATTTGGAAGTGATGGCGTGTAAATCAGTTATTGAAATGTCTCTTTAATAGCTACTCTTAATCTTTTGAGATGAAAGAAAATCATCAGGTAGTATTTGTGAACAGATCTGCACTATCCTTATTTCAGTTTCAAGTTAGAGGAAATCACCGATTTGTTGAACCTTTCCTGATACGCCTTCTTAACTCAAATCTTTATCCCCACTGGGATTTCTTTGAAAAATACAGAGTAGTAACTTCAGCCTGCCTATCCATTCTTATTCCTTCAGTGTTTCTTGAGCTATATCGGTTGTCTTATATCAGCTGTCCGTATCTAAAAGACATTCACTTGCCCTTACGTATTTGAGAATTCCACTCCATGATTCTAGAAGCAAATTGGATTTTTCAGAACTTAAACATCTTTGTTGGGTCCCTGAATCTTACAGGTCTTTGGCTTTTTCAAGCAATGCTATACTACTCTATATAAGACTGCCTTTAGTTTGGGTGAGTACTAATTCTACTCAACATGTATATAATGAGCATCTTCTGTAAATCCAGTATTGTGTTAGACTCTGTATAAGACTGCAAACAGAAGAAAAAACCATCTCCTCACAACTCTGAGTCCGGGGTCTATTCCCTCTGCAGTTTTCTTTCACTTTACCTGAGTTCAAAGATGTCCTGCATCTGCATCTTCTTCCATGCCCCAGTTCTCAAGCCAAATTTCACATTCTGCAGCCCCAGTATCAACAACTACGCGAAAAACCTAAGCATACCATTAAACAGTGTTCCTCAAATGTCCGATTCAGTAATCTGATCTGCGTGGCTGTGTGCCCACACAGTGCACCAAATATAGATGACTACAAATCAGAGCAAGAACTGGGGCAGAGTGGGTGGCTCAGTGGGTTAAGCGTCTGCCTTCAGCTCAGGTCATGATCCGAGGGTCCTGGGATTGAGTCCCGCTCTGCGCTTCCTGCTCAGCGGAATGCCTCCTTCGCTCTCTCCCTCTGCTGCTCCCCCTGCTTGTGTGCTCACTTGATCTGTCAAATAAATAAATAAAATCTTAAAAAAACAAAAAACAACAACAAAAAAAAAACCTGGAGCAGAAGTGACTTCTTTCCGGGCTAACTAATTTCAGTTGGGTAATCAGCCTTGGTCTGTCTGGTAAATTACTAAGTAAATAAATTATCTAGTATCATGATTCCCCTCACTTTTACCCTTGTACACACCATTGTATCTCCTTGATAAGCTCTCATTCTCCATCTTCTTTTCAGTTTGGACTGTCTCTTTTGTTTTTTTTTTTTTTTTTTTCCCATTGTCCCAATCGAATGCAAGTAACTTTTGCCTGAGTGCAACCATCAGTCTGTCTGACCTGTTTCATTGAGTTGAGTCACAGAAATTATTATTTTATCTTGTTCCTGGGATTGGAGCTTCTCTTCCCAATGGTCCCTGGAATCAGTTCCTATGAATACTGCACATTGAGCCATGTGCTGGGTCTCAGTGGCTTTGGAGTTTCCTTTAACATGGGGAGGAAAAAAATTCAAAGCTGAAATCAAATCTACCAACCAGAGCCGACTCCTGCAACGGTGGTGTGAGGGTGTGAGTTTCTTACCTTTCAAGCACCTTCCTTTACAAATCAGTCTGCACTCCCAACAAATGTCACCTTTTAATAACATCATTATTCTTCCAGTCACCCAGACTTCAAACTGCAAAGTCATCTTTGGCTCCTCTTATTCTTTCTTGTCCTGTATCCACTTATTTTCCCAAGATCTAATTTGCTATGCTTGTCATTTCCACTGCATAATGACTGTGTCGCTTCCTTCACCTTACATGTCATATATCATTCTCTTCATTGTTCATCTAAACTCCATGTTTTCTGCCCCAACCCGTCGTGCATACAGCCAATCTTTATTAGTATTACGTTAATAATATTAATTTACTGTTCAAAAGTTTCCAGTGATTTCTTTTATCCGCACAGAAGAGTGACCTGGTTTCAGAAACTGTGACCTTGCTGAGTATGTCCTCACTCTACCTTATTTCTCACTTACTCACATTGTGGCTTCTTATCCCAGTCAAGCTGGCCTGCTTACTGTCCCCAAAACATACATCCTCATGAGTCTTCACTCACTGTTTTATTAGGATCTCTGCATGAAATGGATGGAAGATTTAACTTAAATGATTTGAAAGATTTTAATAGAAGAATACTTACAACAAAAGTATGAGCAGAGGTAAGGAACTCTCTTACCTCTGTAAGGTAATTCCCTCGGGCTAGTGTCAGTGGGAATTGTGACCAGGGCTAGAACAAAAAGGATCAGAAGCAGAAGTATTGTTGTAAATTGCAAAGGGAGATTCATGTTGCTAGGATGACCAGAAGAGTTTTTGTGATGGGTGGAAGATCACAGGCAGCCTGAGGCAGTCCCACAGGGAAGAAGCCAGGAGAATCAGTACCCTAACTTTGCCTTCCTCCTTCCTTTGGTCTCCTGATGGGAGCTTCCCGTGGCTATGCCCACCAAAAGACTGATGGAAAAGGAACATGTTGATGTCTCCTAAAAAGGTCAGCCTGCTGGCACACAGAGGGGAGTGAAGGCATAAGAAGAATTTTGTAGCAAAAAACAGGAGATATCCAGCATATTTATTTTATTTTCCTTGAATGTGTTTTAACCTTTACTCTATACCTTCCTGCTCCCTATCCACTTAATTTTTTTTTTAATTTCTATACGATGAATACACTCTTACTGGTGCACAGTTTTATGAGTCTTCACGAGTGCATAGAGTTGTGTGGTACCGTGGCAATCAGGATACAGAACATTCTGCTATCCCCTTGACCTGCTCATGTAGTCACCCCTTCTCCCGATCCCCCAGGCTGATCACCAATGACATACTCTCTTCCCCTGTAATTGTATCTATCCCAGACCATAAATACATATATAGATTTTTAAATCTGGCTTCTTTTACCTATCAGATTGTATTGGAAATTCATGCCTATGATGTATGTCAATTGTTCATTGGTTTTGAACCACTGAAAAGTATTTCATTGTATTATATTATAATTCATTATATTATTTCATTATATTTTGTTATATTAATGTGCCACACTTAAAATAAGCCATCCACCAGTTGAAGGACACTTGGGTGGCTCAGTTGGTTAAGCATCTGCCTTCAGCTCAGGTCATGGTCCCAGAATCCTAGGATCCAGCCTCACATTGAGCTCCCTGATCACCAGGGAGTCTGCTTGTCCCTCTGCCTCTCCCCTCCTGGCTTATGGTGTCTCTCCCTCTCTCTCTCTCTCATTGTCTTTGTCTCAAATAAATAAATAAAATCTTTAAAAAAAAAGTAATACAAATAATATTCTCTGACCTTGATACATTAAACTAGAAGTTAATTTTTAAAGAGGGTGGAAATTCTTTATAACCAGAATTTTAAAACTTCCTTATAAATATCTCTTGAGTCAAAAGGAAAAACAAATTAAAATGGAAGAATTTCTTTTAGAAATAATTAAAACTGTACAAAAGAGAATCTGTAAAATCAACTAAAACAGAGTTCAGAGACAAATTCATGGTTCTTGGTACGAATAATAAAAATCTGAAGGGTTGGGGCATCTGGGTGGCTCAGTTGTTTAAGCTTCCAACTCTTGATTTCAGCTCAGGTCATGATCTCAGGTAGTGGAACTGACCCCCACATTGGGCTCCCCACTCAACACAGAGTCTTGTTCAGATTCTTTCTCTCCCTTTCCCTTGGCTCCTCCCCCTGGTAGTGTGGACTTGCTCTCTCTCTTTCTCTCTCTCTCAAATAAATAGATAAATCTTTTTTTTTAAAAAAGCGTAGAAGAGGGGCTTGGTTGCTCAGTCAATTAGGCATCTGCCTTTGGCTCAGGTCATGATTCCAGAGTCCTGGAATTGAGGCCCACATCCGGCTCCCTGCTCAGCAGGGGTCTGCTTGTGTTCCTCCCTCGACCCCTCGCCCTATACCTTCTCTCTTTCTCTCCTTCAATCTCTCTCTCTCAAATAAATAAAATCTTTAAAAAAAAAATGAAGGGGAATTCACTTCATAAAGCAAGAAAGAACAAAATAAATACAAAGAAAGCAGCAAGAATATAGTAAGAAAGATAAAGGGGAAATTAATAAATTGGAAAACAAGAACATGTAATATACATAAATACACAAGCTGGTGTTTTGAACTAATCACCCTAATAGACAAATCACTAGCTAAGTGTAATCAAGAAAAAACGAAAGAAACACGAAAACACAAAATAAAAATGGCAAGAAAGGTACCTTTTGAAATTATAGGCATGTTAAATTCGTAAGAGAAGACTACACAATTAATTGTAAATCTGTTTGAAAACATAGATTAAAAAGCTAAATTTCTGGGAAAACAAAATTGACAAAACCAAACCCAGGAAGAAGGGAAATTTTGAATTTCAGCGTCCTTAGAAGAAGTAAAGAACTATATCAAAGTGTTGCACCCCCAAAAGGACCTCACTCATGTTTTCACAGGGACTTCTTGCAAACCTTCAAAAAACAAATAATGCTATTGCTATTAAGCTATTCCAGGGTTTATGAAATAACAAAAACTTCCAAATTGATTTCATGAAGGGAATGCATAGTGATCCCCAAATCTGACAATGATTGCAACAACAATTGCACAAACAACCAAATCACAGATCAATCACATAGATATTGATGAAATTTGTAAAAAATCATTAGCAAAGAGAATCCAACAGTACCATAAAAAAGATGCATCATGACTAAGTGGGGTTTATTCCAGGAAAATGAAGACAAATCAACATCAGCATCTTTTTTTTAAACAAGATTTTATTTATTTAGTGAGAGAGCAAGAGCGTGTAAGTGGGGGAGAGGGGCAGAGGGAGAGGGGGTCTCCAGCAGATTCCATGCAGAGCATAGAGCCAGGTGTGGGACTAGTCTCACCACCCTGAGGTCATGATCTGAGCCAAATCAAGAGTCAGTCACTTAACCACCTGATCTGAGCCAAAATCAAGAGTCAGTCACTTAACCGCCTGAGCTACCCAGGAGACCCTCAATGTTAGCATCTTAGTTATAAGAATATCTTTCATAAAAAAGAAAAAATATCTTTCATGTCCTCACTAAAATCATGAACAAGGCATGAGTCACTAAGATATCCATTACTGTTAATTATTATTTTGGAAGAATAAGCCAATCCTTCAGACAAGATAAGAAATTTTGGCATAACAATTAAAAGAGAGGAAAAAAATTATTTTGATATGTAGATTTTATCATAATATAGCTTGGAAATCAAAGGCAATCAATAAAAAAATTAGTACAAACAACAGGAGAATCAGTAATTCTCAGGTTATAAACTTAAAATACAAAAAAAAAAAAAATCAATGGCCCTTTTATAGATCAGACTAAAACAGGAAGTATGTTAGAAAAGAAAATTACCAGTTACTGTATTCAAAATTATAGAAGGTCTGCCCATTTGATTGAATCCATTTTTTTCTGCTTTTTAGTGGTATTTTAGATTTTTCCTCATTTAGTCTTTGCATGTATATTGTTAAAAATATTTTTGAATATTTGGTGTTGCTGTTACAATAATAATTCAATCAAAAGATGTCAGTATTTCCCAAGTTAATGTATAAATTTCATGTGATAACACATTCCAACAAGTTTAATTTTATTTTCTTGGTCTGGATCCATACAAACTAATTCTAAAATTAGTAATATTTAAAATAAATAAAGGAGAACCTTCTGGAAAATCCTGAAAAATTAGAATAATTGAGCTGCAAGAGACCAACCATTTAAAAACACGAAACCTCTATAATTAAAAGAGTATACCTCATAAACAGATTGATACAACAATAAACAGAATGGAATCTAAAAACAACTAAAATGTGGAAAATCTGTGCAATCTCAGGTACTGAAAAAAAGATGGAATTTTTAATTATTAGTTTGGAGCCATTTACAAGGTAATTTAAAAAGCATACCTTACACAACTCACTTCAATGAACTAAAATATACATCTAAATGTATAAATTAAATCTCAAAAGTATAAGGGATAAGTAAGTGAATTATTTTATAATAAGGGAGTGAAGAATGCCTTTCCAACTAAGATTCAAAATCCAATAAGGGGAAATGATCAAATAAGATGTGTACAATTTCATTTTAAACTTTCATGCTAGAATGATACACCACGACTTTATAAGAAGACACATGAGAAAATACTTGCAACTAATACCATAGATAGAGATGCAAATTCTGTAATGTGTTCATAGGTCTAAAGAATCAGGGAAAGAGATGATTTCTAAAATGGCAGGGTGAGTACCTCCACAGATGCTTGCCCCCGCTATACAACCATAACTCGTGAATATTAGTTTAAACCATGCTCCCAGCACACATATAAAGTCCCTGGAAATGTGTTAAAGGTGTATAAAAAATGAAGAAATATATTTTTAAAAAATCTAATAAATCTGGTTTAGAACAGTCTTTGTCACTTGATAATGACCTACTTCCTTCCTTCCTACCCAGCTCTGCAAGAAGGACATTCCACTCCTCAGGCAAACGTGGTTAAGAAAATAGGGCTCCCAGGAAACAGTCAACAAAACCAAAAGACAACCCACAGAATGGGAGGAGATTTTTGCAAATGACATATCAGATAAAGGGCTAGTATCCACAATCAATTAAGAACTTACCAAAGTCAACACCTAGAGAACAAATAATTCAATCAAGAAATGGGCAGAAGACATGAACAGGCATGTCTGCAAAGAAGACATCCAAAAGGCCAATAGACACATGAGAAAGTGCTCAACATCACTCAGCATCAGGGAAACAAAAATCAAAACCACAGTGAGATACCACCTCACATCAGTCAGAATGGCTAAAATTAACAAGTCAGGGAATGACAGATGTTGGCATGGATGCAGAGAAAGGGGAACCCTCCTACACTCTTGGTGGGAATGCAAGCTGGTGCAGCCACTCTGGAAAACAGCATGAAGGTTCCTCAAAAAGTTGAAAATAGAGCTATCCTATGACCCAGCAATCACACGCCTGGGTATTTACCCTAAACATACAAATGTAATGATCCGAATGGGCACATGCACCAAATGTTTATAGCAGCAATGTCCACAATAGCCAAACTATGGAAAGAACTTAGATGTCCATCAACAGAACAGATGAATGGATAAAGAAGATGTGGTATAGACACACACACACACATACACACACAGGAATACTATGCAGACATCCAAAAAGGAAATCTTGCCATTCGCAAAGATGTAGATGGAACTAGAGGGTATTATGCTAAGTGGAAATAAGCCAATCAGAGAAAGACAATTATATAATCTCTCCGATATGAGGGATTTGAGAGGCAGGGCACGGGGTCGTGGGGAGAAGGGAGGGAAAAAATGAAACAAGATGGGACCAAGGAGGGAGACAAAGCATAAGAGACTCTTAATCTCAGGAAACAAACTAAGGGTTGCTGCGGTGGGGCAGGGGGGTGAGAGGGATGGGGTAGCTGGATTATGGACATTGGGGAGGGTATGTGCTATGGTGAGTGCTGTGAATTGAGTAAGACTGATGATTCACAGGCCTGTACTCCTGAAGCAAATAATACATTATATGTTCATAAAATTTAAAAAAAAGAGAGAGGAAAAAAAGAAAATAGGGCTCCCTTTCCTCCCAGTTCCTAGTCAAGGGCAGTGGTATCTTCTGGGGGAGGAACAGGCTGCTAGGATTTCTTACTATCTTCTCAGCTCCATGTTGCCTAGGCTAAATTCCAAGTACGCTTCGGGGGTTGGGGCTTTCCTTGACCTGGACCCACTGAGAGAGCAAAGTCTCTGCTCTAGGCCTAGCAGGTCCTAATCCCCTTCCCCCTAGATCTCTCATATGTGGAGGTTCAAAGCTGAAAGAGGCCAGCTGAGATGACTAAGTCTGCTACCTCTACCTGACATCCTGCTCATGAATCAGGAGTGTCCCAGCTCAAGAGGGGCTCAGAGATTTGGCTCAGAGACAGAGAGAGAGTCATGTCAGGGCTCCATGGCTTTCCCAAAAGAAACAGATTTTATCTGGAGCTGAGTGTTGGGGTGTTTGAGTCTATTTAGGGCTGAGTGTGGGGTGTCAGAGCCCATGGTTCTTTCAAAAACAATGCAGCCATTTCTGGAAAGCTAGTAAGAAGACGCTGGTAGCTGCACTATAACAGCAAGCTAAAACGAAGGCCAGCTACCTCACCCGAGACAACCAGAGAAAGAGACAGAGGGGGAAAAAATGCCCTCTGGGAATGAGAACAGAATTCAAATACTGGCCTCAAAAAAGAAAGAAAGAAAGAAAAAGAAAGGAAGAAAGGAAGAAAGGAAGAAAGGAAGAAAGGAAGAAAGGAAGAAAGGAAGAAAGAAAGAAAGAAAGGAAGGAAGAAAGGAAGAAAGGAAGAAAGAAAAGGGAAAAAAAAAATCCCTCGCAGAGGATAGCAGACCTTAAAGAAATGTATGCCCCAAGGCATTACTGAAAACAAAAGAGCAATTGATCAGCTATTAGTGCATCCAACAGCCACAGGCAATACAATCAGAGGTGCACGGCTTAACAGAGAGATCAGAGAAAGAGACAAAGAAAACCCTGCTTAGATGGCAGCCCTGGAGGGACTGCCCCTGTCCTTGGGCTGCACCCTCTGAGAGGGGATGGCAGGTGCTTTCCTTGTCCGCTGGCCAGTATTTCCTGGCAGCAGGTGACAATCCTGAGGAAGAGACTGAGAGGTCCTGCCTTTGCTGGCCCCGGCGTCACAGCACTGCTGGAGCACAGCCAATAAGCACCTACTGATAGGGTCTGTGATCAAAGGAGCGAGACTGATATAAAGTGAAGGTCAAGCAAAGCTTTATTTCCAAGCACGAGAATCAAACCAATCGGTCGGCGCTGCCTCTTACAGAGAAAGCGACCCCTCCCAGCCTCCCAGACTAACTTTTACAGAGCAAAGGCCATGTGGTTGAGCCTGGCCACTCACAGGTGGCCAACGAGATTGCAACACATAGAGAAAGCTGCACAGTCATGCTAGGTCACACACGGGTGGCCAATTGAATTACAATTCACCGTATAGTAGCTATTTGAACTAACCTATCACCTTGGTCAGAATTGGCGCCCAAAAGGCGCGCAAAAGGCAGGGCCCACATTCTTTAGGGAGATAGTGATTGGATGTCTCCACCTGGCCTCACTCATCCTTGCATTCGGGCTCTGTTATCTTCGCCTGACCTGACCCGCCCTTGTATTTGGGCTCTGTTATCAGGGACTGGTCGACCATATTTTACTGGTTTCCCGGACTTGCTTCTAAGTAAGTTCCTTGGGATGGGGGGGGGGGGGTCAGGGTCAGTTTAGGTTTCACTGCATAAACAACAAAATCACTGTTTAACCGAGATGAATCGCACTGGCTAAATAGGCCCTTACACTACTGGCAGGCTTTTGATATGGAAGAAAATAAATCCCAACTGGACTGTAAACCAGACCTCACGCCTGCAACTTGCTGCTGTCCATACATGGGGAGGAAGGATACAAGGCTCAGGGGTTTTTTTCCTCCAGACCTCCTAGGACTCCATTGGTAAGTCGTATGCGGGTAGAGGGGAGGGGTAGGAGTGTAGTTTGCTTAAGAGTCTGGGTACCTGGGGGTGCCTGGGTGGCTCAGTGGGTTAAAGCCTCTGTCTTGGGCTCGGGTCATGATCTCGGGGTCTTGGGATCGAGCCCTGCATTGCGTTCTCTGCTCAGTGGGGAGCCTGCTTCCTCCTCTCTCTGCCTGCTTGTGATCTCTGTCTGTCAAATAATAAATAAAATCTAAAAAAAAAAAATAATAAAAAAATAAAGACAAGGACATTTAGGTCTCAGTGCTTTACTTTAAACTTACTTTATATTAGTGTAATTTACTTTATGTTAGTGTAATTCTCTTCTATACTTTTTAATTTTCCTTAGATTTATATATGTTGAGAAAATTGTTAGTCTTTTGGGAATGTAAGTATGACCAGAATTTCAGGAATTACGTCTATGTGAAAAGGTAACTTAAAATCATTTAATTAATGGATTCATTTTAACCACATTTCAAAGGAAACTTGGAAATATATAAAAAAGAAAGTTCTTGTACACACCTTCTGCATTAAGCACTCTAAATGAGAAGTTATTCAACTCAGTAGCTTCATAAAGGAATACCTTAATTTCAGATTACTTGTGGGCACACAATAAGATGTCGGTTCTCCTCCCTGCTCCTGTCAGTCTACTCCTAGGCTGTACCTCCTCTTTTGTCTATTCAAAATTAGTAAGGAATAGTAAATATTCTTTTCTTGTCTTCAGCAATGATTTTCGAGTTCTCCATGACCTCCGTTGGCCTGTGGAGTGCAACAAAAACATTCCTCACTCTCAAAAGCTTGAAGCCAGTGCCTCCCATTCAAAGAACTCATTGATGGCATGTGCCTCTAGAAAATTGCAAGAAATAGCATACAGGAAAAAAAAAAAAAAAAAAGAACTTCTTGGATGACACATCAGTCCAGCTTGAATTCTAAACAGCCGCAGGAAAAATGTCCCTGAACTCAGGACCTATTAAACTCCAATGTAAAAAACTTTTGTCCACCCTAACAATGAAATGTCACTTTTCATCCCTTTTCCTCTATTTAGAAAAATAAAAGCCATATCCCATATCTCAAAGGTATTGCTGTGGAATATACAAGATTTCAGTAAATAATTTGGGACTGGAAACTGCTAAGTGCTAAGTGTTATTTTAACTGCGGTGCCTGAGAGCATCTGTCAGCATTCCTCCGTGTTGCGCTTGGGTCTGGGAGTTCTGTGAAGGCTAGTCGTCCCATTTAGCTTCTTCATGACTCATTGATCTAAGCTTTTAGACACTGCTTGAACTTCATGTTTCTTAGAAAGTGGTTAGAGCTAGTCGCAGACGGCTCACTGGGGACACCTTGGAGTGCCCCAAAGCAATATTAATGATAGCTTGAACTGGATATGTAAGGGAATCTGAAAGGTAAAAAATTATAGGCCTATAGGGTATATTTCCTTCCAATGCTTCCAATTTTGCTCTCGGGTAGACTTTTTCTAAAAATACGTTATCTGAGTGACTTAAAAATTCCAGTAGCAATAACTCGTCTGGCTGTGACTGTGGGTTTTCAGCATTTCCACCAAGTTTTATGGTGAAGATTCTGCAGAGCAGTAGAAATCTGAAATCTGGCACCTACCCCAGACTCATACTGCTCCTGGGCTCTAAATAATAAATATTCCTTATCCAATATTCCATCCAGCTACCCTTCCAGCAGGCTTGAGCACATTTGTTATCAGTAGAAAACCTGAAGATTCTGGAGCCATTTTGTGTGTTTTTGTTTGGTTTCCTCTGAAAGCAGAGCTTGAGAAGGGGTTATAGGCCAGGTAGTTTGTCTGAGAGGTGATCTGAGGAAGCATGAGTGAGGAAGGGAGAGAGACAGAAAGACACAGAAGGAGGAAAAGGATATACGTGTGCATTATTGTTTCCGCTGCCAACGGCAACCTGGCAGTTTGTTCAGAACCTCTGTGAAATGAGCAGACTACTTTCTAGAAATGTCCTCCTGAAAGTCAAGAGGCTGAAGCCGTTATTCACTGGCACTCATCTCCCATTGGTTGAAGGTCGCTTCCAAGGGTATTTGCTTCAGGCTATGCCTACAAGCAGACCAAGCAAGTTCCATTGGCATCTCAGAAAGCCCTGGAGGGTTGATGCGGGCCATCCTCCTATGAGGTACAGCAAGGTGAGTCAGAGTCCTCACGCCTCTGTCCACTGCAGGTGCAGCTGGAGATGAAATGCGCCAGTGGCATCTGCTACAGTCCTACCTCCTGCACTGTTCACACTGCAGCATGTCCCTTACTACGTCCACTCGGCCAGTACATTTTCAAGGTGGAGACTGGTTACAGTTTCTAACAGAAAGCTTGATGTGGGCAGGTATACTAGAAGAAGCTACTGCCCTCCCTCCTGCAGCTGGTGTCAAGTCCAAGGTTGGAACTTATCATCTCTCTCTGCAGCCACGCCTTCTGGATTTCCCGCCCCCTCAGCCAACACTGCTGCAGAGCTCAGTTGCTCACCTGGTAGGGAGATACAGACCTTCACCTCAGAGGGATCCACATTCTTGATTGCTTTGTCCCCCCCCCCTTTTTTGGCAATGGTTGTTACAATTATCCAGTAATCATCAGACATAGAAGGGCCCCAGGGGATCCCCAAGTTGCAGCCATACTCCCCCTTGAGCTTCTGATAGTAACCAGAAACAATTACACTAAAAACATAATACCTTTTTTCCTGCTGAAATAAGGAGTCTAAAATTATGAATCAGAGCTCCAGTTTCAGGGGAAATCGGCCCTCACTGTTCGTTGGTGGAATATTTGTTGTTGCTTCTCCCCACCTCCCTCCGCTCCGGACCTCTAATCCAGGGGGTCCTTAGATCTGGAGAGCACCTGTCCTGCAGCTGTGTTGCTGCACATGATGGAGAGTGAGGACATCTACTTGTACCTTTACTTGATGCGGATGTCTGAGAGTCCCCACCCCAGGCTTCAGGGTGCCATTATTTCCTATGAGGGCCCCATGAAGCTACCTCTTGAGATTACACATTCAGCCTCCATTGAGCTCTGAGCCCTAAAAATGAATTCTGGGATGCATTTTTGGTACATTTTGCTCTATGGCTGCAGGAGATAGTTCAAAATGTTGCCATGAGCCCTAGCTGTCACAGCCCCAGGCTGAGAGCTGACTAACCTGCTTCTAGATTCTCTCTTCTGTTCAAGCCTTCTAACCTAAGGCAATTAGCAAAAGTGAGGCAAATCCATAGTCTTCATATTTCCCATTATCTCATACGGTTCAGGTGCTGGAGCCATGGTGTCACGTGATGCTTGCCTGCGCCCACCCCTCATCACGGTCACCTCACATATGCTTTAATAATCATGATGGGGGCACTCCAGAGTTGAAGGTCCCCATCTCATCAGAAATGGGGTGATGATCTGTCGTTGACAAGATCCCGTCCTCAGTATGTTCAAGAATCACTTCCTGTACCTGTCTTAGCTTAAGTTACCCTAATAGGAGAGCCTGTGACAAGGATTAGAGCCCAGCTGTGTGGGTTTTTTTTTTTTGTTTTGTTTTTTTGTTTCTTTTTTCAGAGGTGATTGCAGGGGAATGAGGAAGCTGGGAAACTGAGACAAGGAAAGATGAAAAGCCAATACAAGAGCACATTATGGAGAAGGCTACTGTGATCAGCAGTAGCTCAGTGTTGCCATGACTGCTAGAAAGCGGAGAGAATGCCTCTAGAACTGTCCAGGGTCTCCCTTCACCTGATGGAGCCACTATGTTTTCTGTCCTTCTAGGCTGCACGTATGCACAGACTGAAACGAGATCCTGCTGAGCCGGATGAGAACTGAAGGAGAGAATGGCAAAAGATGCAGGGTGCTTGGTCTGTTGAGCTGGCGGCACAGAAGCAGGCTGAGCTTCCCAGGAACTGGCCACCACAGTCAAAACCGAACGAAGCTGCTGTGAAGGGAGCCCGTGTCGCTTCACTCCCTGAGGTATTCCAGGGAGGAGTAATCCCATCACCCAACCTAATACCCCCCCCCATGGTGAACCTCATCCTGGGGGCCGCTCTGCCCATATCACGCCAGCACGGGGGGTGGCTGCGTTATTCTTGTGTGGAGAGCAGCCCAAGATTCCCAGCGTGTTCTGCACTCCCGCGGACTGCCCTGCAGAGGACACAGGCTGCATGTACAAAGGGCTCACAGGTCTTCTTGCAAATTGTGCAAAAACATCCTAGGGAGCAGAGCCTCATTTCCCACCACTCCTCACATCTCATGTCAGGGTCTGACCACACTGACCTTGAAATCCCTCCCCAAAGACAGGAGGCTGGGGATGGTGGTTAGCACAAGGCTTGAGGGTGATAGACGGACCGGTTTTAGATCCTGCCCCTAAGCCATGGTACATTCTTTGTCAAGTTAAATGAACTGCCTGTGCTTTTGCTTCCTCAACCTGAACCAGAGGAAATTACCTCTTCCAGAGGCTTATCTGAAGGATTACATTTTGGTTTTATGTGTTTATGTACACACAGTACGCGATGTGTTTTGTACATGGCCTGGTGCATAGTAAATGGCCTAAAAACATTCCCTGTGAACAGCAGCTTTGGCCTGTTGGGTCTGCCTGGTCTTCCTCATCTTCCCCCTATGCACCTCTGCCATGCATCCTTCATAGCCTTCCCTCTGATGTGTCCTGTGATGGCCTTAGTCAGGGTTAGTCACCACATGGCGCTAACAACATTCACAGACACCTGTCATCATACATGAGACATTGCCAGATGCCTTGTGAAACACAAATGTCTTCTGCATTCCCCCCCCCCACCCGCCTGTATCATGCTAGTAACCCTATTATAAAAGAAAATCATTTAAATCTTATTGACAACACCTTACCATTAGAAGACCCAGGCTATACTTGTCCATCTCTCAGCAAATATTCTAGTAAACCAGTCTGGTCTCTTCCATAGGTAGAATCTGCAGTTTGTAGAATCAAAGTCTGATGGCCCCCTCTGGTTTGTAGATGGTATGCTTGTGCTGGCTCGGGTCCTCAAAGAACCAGTTTCCCTGGGCTGGATTAGACATGCATGTGACTTACCCAGGAAATGTCAGGAAGGAAGGTAGGGGGAGGGAATAGGTGCAGGAGAAAAGAGCCTTTAGGGGTGGTGCCTTGTGAAAAGAGAAGGGACTGGAAGGGCCGGTTGGGTGAGAAGGGCCTCAGACCATCACGCAGTTCTGAGATATCTCACCACATTGATAGGAGGTCCCCAAGCAAATATGGCCTGTCAGAGGACTCCCACATGAGGCAAGGTGGCCTGCTGTCATGGCCCTGCCCTTCTCCAGCACTGATGGGAGCAGGAGGGGTAAACAGGGCCTCAGCATCCGTACTGAGCCCTCAGCACTGTAGCAGCTGGAGGTTCTCAGGAGGCTCTCTAGAAGGGACCCTTTCCACGGTTGTCATAAGCCTCTCTCTTTCCAAAGCAGTACTCTCCCATTTTGCATCTTTGAGCACACATTATTCCTGGCTCGAAGTCTCTCAACAGCTTAAAGTAACATTTGTCGAGCCCAGCAGACTGGGACTCATTCCGAGCAAAGTGTTGTAGGCCTACACATCTAGACCCCATGCAAAGTCCCAGATGATCTGAGCAGAGCGTAATCTGCAAGGACTCTTTGAGTCAGGCAGGAAGAGATGATCGCTCTGATACTCAGCACTCATTATTTCTCCCATGAATGACATTTGGCCCAGCTCGTTGTTCAGGCTTGCCCGGCCCCAGATGTGTAGAATTTTAAATGAATAGTTAGCTAAGTTTGGGGTGTACTGAATGTTGATCTCTTCTGAGCAGTTGATTGCAGATGTTTTTGCTGCATCACTGGGCTTTGGCTTCTAACCAAGTCCAGGCATCTCAGGCAATGCCTTTGACGGATCTGGAGCTTTCTGTCTCATTCAGTGAATCATTCCTTCATTTTTCCACCCCCCGCACATTTCTTGTTAAGAGATGTTCACGTTAGCCGCGGTTGGCAGGTTGAGTGGAGAGCCTCAGACGCTCTTTTAATGGAGAGCTTTGTCTCTGTCCTGTGCTTTATCAAACAGCTTCACTGGCACTATAATGAGTTTGCCAAGCTCATCTTTTGTCTCTATTGATGAGCATTTGGCTGCATTTTTTTTTTTCCAGGAGGGAATCTTTCTCTATCTACGGATCAATTTGGACTTGACGTTGAAAGCTAAGACTTCCTTCTATTTCTGAGCAGTTTTGTGGATAACCACCTTCTACAGTCTGTCAGTTCCAATGCTATTTAGTATCTTTCCTAATTTAGTGTTAAGAGCATTGTGGAAAATATAAACAACCTGGCACTTCTGAGACTTGACACTCCAGTATTAGTCAGTCGCAATTCATCTGTTTGTTTGTTTCTTTTTGATAACCAGGGACACAGAGAGGCTTTATCTTGTCAACACCCTCTACCATAGCAAATTGAATGCCATGAGTTTTCTCTTTTAGGTGGAGTGACATAGTTAACTAATTTTCTGTTTGGGGGTTGAGGATGCACGAGAGACTCTTGATTTTATCTCCCCAAAGAGAGCTGTGAGTGGCAGCTTCGATCTGTTGAGGAGATATGCTCTCAGGGTCTGAGAATCTCTGTGGGTAACTCTACTGCTTCCTAAGCGATGAGGTCCAGGTAGAAGAGTGTCCTCCAGAGGAGACAGCTGGAGACTCTGAGATGAAGTCACTGGTTAAAACCCGTTCAACGCTGAAAAGAATACTTCCTCCTCTGACCACCATCTCCCTTCTTACTACAATCATTATTTAAGGATGTAAGTGCTTCACAAACAGCAGCTCATTGTTTTTCGAATCAATTTGTGAGGTAGAAAAGGAAATGGAAGCTTAAAGGCATAATCTTTATCAGGTCTAAGATGGTGATTTAAAGTGAGGCCCTTCTACTTGCATGAAAGTAGTTTGATCATTCTACATAATGTTTGGTGTCACCTTTCTTTTTCTACATCGTCTTATTTTTAATTAGGTTCCAACTGTGGCGTCCCAAATCAAGGAGTAGTGTATCACTGACAAAAATACATGGATGATAAGTCACGTGTTACAGACGGTCTTGCATTGTGCGTACACTTTTCTTCTGCTGGCTCTTTCATTCTCTTTATTTACGCCAAGAGAAAAGAGCTTTTTGTCTTTTTCCTTCGGATACATTTTATATGCGTTGTATTGCATGTTCTGCCTTGTTCTCCTGGGGACAATGCCTGCTGTTTTGGCTCTTTGTTTCTTGCCTTCCATCAGCGTGGCCACTTAGCACACTGTTTCAGGATGGGAAACACAAAGGCAGTGTTCTCCTCTCCTTGACCTTGAGGTCTGATATTTAAGGGGTCTTCTTGCACTGTGTCCCCCACATGACAATGAGAATACTATGACTGCCTGGGACCCACTCACGGTCCAATTCCATTAAGTGAAAATTTATAGAGAGTAGTTCCATGGAGTTAAAGGGACACACGCTTTATGATTATTATTATTATTGATTGAATAGGTTTCAATCCCTTTCTAAACCTGGTATCCAGGGTGCACGGTGAGGATGGAGAAGGTACCTGTGACCTTGGACACAGCTGTTTGCTTTCCTATCATTTGTCCCTGAAGTCTAAGTGGTAGGAAGTCTGATCTAACTCTTTTATAGACACTGAAGTGGATTTTAATTTTTCATGGTGGTTTTACTTCCTTAAAAGTTAGTTTTGAGGACTAATCCTCTTTAGATTATGCTCTCCAGGCCCTAGAGTTTAAACTGGAGTCAAGTTCGAATGGTATACACCAAATTCAGGTACGGGCCCAGGCAAACAGCTTCAGGGAAAGCATTTTCAGGCTGGAGGCTTTTATAAAAACATTCCAGAAGAAGAGAAGAAATTATCAAAATTTATTTCTGGCCCTTTATTGTTTTACTCTCCTTTCCAGTTTGATATAGAGTGACTTTTTTTTTTTTTCCTTTAGATCAAAAACGAAGATTGCAGTACTTTGGGGAAGACAATCGTTCTATGATATAATCCCTTTCAATAGATGAATACACTGAATTGTAATTATCCAGAAATAATAACTGACGTCCCACAGTATCCCCAAAGAGGAAACTTAGTGTAATTGGGTTCCCCTACCGGACACATTTCATGTGAGATAAGGAGAATATCTGTGTGCCAGAGGCCACGTCTGGTCTGTCAGCAGGGGTTTCAGGGAGTGTTGGAAGTGCCTGCCCATGGCATGGTCATCCTGGTCAGTGACGGCTTTGGAAGCCATTGGCCTAGCTAACGGTTGTGGGGAGGAGGAGGTCCCGGTACTGGGTGACCTGTGTTAGAGAAAAAAAGTCCTGGGGGATAGAAAAGAGCCTCAGGGATGGACTGGTGAAAAGCTCACAGAGAACCCAAAATGGCGAAAACCTCTATGGGCTCCATTGTCTTTGCTGCGGGCGGTCTGGTACCTGACACCCCACTGCGATTTTAGGATGAAGTCAACCCAATCACAGGGTTCCATATGTTAGCACTTTTGCCAGTGGTCCTAGGGGGAGAAAAAAAGGAGCTGTGAATCCCACAAGATGAAGAGAGAGCCTCACCTCTCTAATGCCCCATCTCTCTACTGTATAATGCACCGGAATCTCAGCACAGCTGATAAATCATCTTCCCTACCTCACGACCTCACACCCCTCTGCCCTTGCTATTGTCATTACATGGAGATGGAGAATAAGTTAAAGAACACCAGGAGGTTTCACCCTGGGCAAGAAAGGAAAGGTGGGCAGTAGGGCAGAGAAGTGGCTGTGACCTTGAAAGTAATGAGAGCCCATGACTTTTCCTGCTTCCAGCCTTACAGAAGCCTTTCCAGCAGGATGTGTATACTGAATATTTTATTTTGGGTGCTTCTGGATATTCTGTATATTTTAAGGTGTTGCGGCATCTTAAAAACCTTTTTTGTCTGGGGAGAAACCACACCTCCTAAAGCCAGGAGCATCTAGACCAAGCATGCCTTTTATATGCAAACTAACCAACCCAGAGCCCTACCTCCTCTCTCTGGTTGGTGCCCCGGGAGAGGCAACAGGCCTCTGCCCAGATCACACCAGGACCAGGTCGTGGGAAATTAGTGACCACCCCTTAAACCTAAGGAACCTACCAGAAATCATTCAAACAGCCAATCGTAACAGTCAGTCCTAAACCGCTTACCCACTCCCTGCCTTGCCTTTCCCCTGGAACTCCCAATAAAGGGTCTAACCTTAGCTTCCGTTGGTCCTGCACTCAGCCTCCTCACCACCCTGCATCTTCCCCACATGGTCCCACATCCCATGTCTACACCTGTGAGTATAAAACCTTAGTTTTCCCAAATCTTTCCTGTGTCTCCCATATCCGGCCACACCTGGATGGGTGATCATCACATGTTTTAAGTGTGCTCTGAACTGTTGAGAAATATCCGTAGACCTCAATGACAAGAGTTATGAAAGTGGTTTTCTTTTAATAAGAGAATTTCTCAACTATCCTTTTCACTTTATTGGACTCAGAAACCAGGCACTGTTCTTGGCCTGGGGGGATACAAGGATAGAGATGTTATGGATGGATCCCCAGAAGATCACAGAGTCTATGGGAAAAGATACATAGAAACAAATAGTTGGATATTTAGTGCTGAATGAGAGGTAGACAGCTTGGGGGGCAAGGCCAGAAGGGAGGAATTGCCTCCCTCTGCGTATAGGAGAAGATTGTCTGGGAAGAAGGATCCTTGTTTAGATCCTTGTTTATATACATAATCAAGTCATATATATATATATATATATATTTGACTTTTTTATAAAACATTTTATTTATTTATTTGTCAGAGAGAGATAGAGAGAGGAGCAGAAGCAGAGAAAGCTGCTAGCAGAACAGGCAGAGCAGGCAGAGGGAGAAGCAGGCGCCCCACAGAGCAGGAAGCCAGATGTGGGATTGGATCCTAGGAGGTTGGGATCCTGACCTAACCCAAGGCAGACGTTTAATCCACTGAGCCACCCAGGTGTCCCTATACTCGACTTTTTTAAGCAGTTGTATTGACAGATGTCCAAGTTAAGAGGCTGTATGTATGAATTTCCAGGAAAAGTCAAGCATTGTGAGGAAGTTCCTTGAAGAAACAAGTTCTCAGGCTAAAGGTTTCAGGACTGATGGCGCTTGGCTAGTAAAACTAGATGCAGAATAAAGCACTTTTAAAATGCTGTATTCTCACTGGACATAAAGCTTAAGAAATGTCCGATTTTTTGTTACAGATAATTTCTTTAGATTTTACTCTACTCCTGTAGAAAATACTCAACTTAATAAAGAAAAAAAATAATTATTATCCACATCTTTACACAATACTTTTTTTCACTTTGTATTATACATTCTGACTAATGTTCGTATAGTTAAAAAGAGAGACGGAGAAGAAGGAGAAGGAGAAGGAGAAGAAAGGAAGGAATTGCCAGTCCTATTACACTGAAAACTGTGAGCAAAGACTCCCTGGATCATTGAGTCCCTAGTAGTGTCGAAGGCATCTATTCTTAATCTTGCAATTTTTAGAACATGTAATACATACAGAGTAGGAGACTGTTTTCTTATTACGTAACTCATGAAAATGACTCTTACTGCTTTATGATCCCTTTACACACATAAAGAGTAAGGAAATAAGGCTTTTCTCACGCCGTCTCCTAAGAAAGTGCTTTGTGAGCTGCGAGGGCTGGGGTGGGGAGCCCACGGCTGCTTTAGCCAAACTCATGTTGCAAAGAACACAGGATGTGTGTGCCATCTGGATGGGGAGATGGTGCACAGCCTGGCTAAACAACTCCTTCATTTAATTCTTTCCTTTTCATCTGTCGGTAACACAATAAAGGAAATTAAAATCAGTGATCGATTGTGTTGGAGTACATTATCATCAGAACTGAATCCGCAAACAGTGCACCCAAATGAAAAGCTGTTTAATCAAATTCTTTTTTCCCATGTATCTAACTCGGTGTACCAGTTATTTATTTAACAGTTATTTTATTCAAAAGAGGAAAAGAAATTCATTTATTCCATTTGAGTGTTTCTCCTGTGTTAATATGTTCTATTTTCCTTGATGAATTTATTCTTAGGAAAATATACAAAAATTTTTATTTATCGAAGGGAAATCATTAGCATTTAACCCCTTTGATACTACTATTTCAGTTTTCCCCTTTAACTATTTGTTATTACTTTATTTATTTTAGTTCATAGAGATTGTGGGTATGAATTCTGACATTTCAATAGGAAAATTAATTTTCTTCATTAGAAATGGCATAGGGTGCTAGTCCTTTTACTGAATCAGACTATCTTAGTACATTAGCTTTCATTGGGGAATTAGTTTGATATCCCAAAAATAGAGGGGGGGAAACAATCCAAAACCCTTTAATGATCAGATTTCCTTCCAAGATAATGCCCTAGAAAAATTGGCTGATCTGTTGCCTAATATTTGGTTAATTACTCATGTGCTCACAAAGACATTTCATATTTCTAAACGGGTTATGGTACCGAGAGTGACTAAAAGAAGCTGGTATTATACAGTGGTTAACTTAAAAAATGCAAGACGAATCTGGACAAAAGTTTGAGATTGTTTTAAAAGAATGTTCTTCTCTCCCCTGTTTTAAAGTATTCTACTTGATAATTGGAACAGTATTCATGTACTTAACTAACAAGTATATATAGAGATCAATTTTAGAGAAGGGAACACCCCAACTTCAGTGTTTGTAGTCTCTTTAAAGTGGATTGTGGTTGTCCATGGTAGGTAGTTTTGATGATGACGATGCAGCATTTCTCAGAATTCACACAACTGTCATGTTTCCAACCATCTGCCTAACCCCTTTGTTCAAAAAGAAGGTCCTGGGATAAGAAGCAGCATTGTGGCTTTGGGTTAGGACTCAAGTATGTTACACTATCCCGAGTCATAGAAGAGACTTATAAATGTTACATTTGTAAAATAATGTTTTCTAATTGGGTACTGTTGTTTTATAACAACTTCATTGATTTTTTTTTTTTACTTCAATTTTATGTATAAAAAATCTGTTGAGGGACGCCTAGGTGGCTCTGTCAGCTGGGCATCTGTCTTCTGCTCAGGCCATGCTCCTGGGGTTCTGGGATGGAATCCCACATAGGGTTCTCCCTATGCCTACTGCTCCCCCTGCTTATGCTCTCTAGAAAATACTGATTATGTTTCAACCTTCAACATGATAGCATTGATTGTTTTGTTATAGATAAACATATCAGGTTAAAAAAGTTTTCTTCTATTCCTACTTTCGTACGGAGCTTTTACTATACATGGATATTGGATTTCTCATGTATTTTTTCTTGCATCTTCTGAGGTGATCCTATGATTTCTCTCCTTCAATCTGTTAATGTGGTAAGTAACATTAAAAGACTTTCTGTTGTTAAAGTATTCCTGCATCACTGGATATAAGCAATGCCATTATTCTGTATTACTGCGATAGATAGATATCCATCCATCCATTCATTCATCCACACATGTGCCCGAGCATACACACCAGTCAACTTAGTTTTGTCACAGCCTCAGAATTTTGCATCTATATTCTTAAGGAAGTTGGCATAGCATTTCTGTGTCATCTGCCTAGGGGAAAACAGACTGAAAACCACACGTTAGAGGGACTTGACTCTCTTTCTGCTCCCGGTGTCTGAAGCTATCTCCATTGGTGGCTCCAGGCATAATAAGGCTGCAGTGGCAACCGTTCCGGAAGTACTAACAGCATTGCTTTCAGCAGCATCGCTGCGGGGTCCCCCACGGAGGAGGCTACAGGGGCAGCAATGGGAATAATTTAGGAAGTAATAACAGTATTCGCTGCAGCTGGAGCCCCTGATGTGCGAGTCCTCATGGTGGCAGCGCCGACGACAGCAGTAATGGCCACTCCCAGAAGTGTAACTTTCCTAGGCTGTTGCTTAAGGACCTGGACTTGGACTTCCGAAGCCTTGAGGCACCTGCTACTGACCTCGGGACGACATTATCACTCTTCCAAATGAGAAGAATTAGAAATTTCTTGTTGTTACAAATTTTTGAACAACCTGACCTTTTTATCCGTTGCCCCAGATAGCCTTGTATCTGGATTTCTCTATGAAATGTGATAAATAGGACTCATTTCTTAGCCTGCACAGTGGTTAAATTCTTATTTAATTGTTACTGTCGAAAAATTGGGAGAGATCACATAAAAATACAGTTTTCAGCCTTCTCTTGACAGTTTTCAAGAGAGGGCAGTGCTGATCCAGCTCCCTGCAACGCAGCAATTGGGTGATGCTGAGCAATGGCTGCCCTTTAAATATGGCTGCCCTCCCCAGTTCACCAGTTTCCCCACCCAGACTCCTTCCACATCACACCTTCCGCCAGTCCTGTGCACATTTTTATTCGCCACACCACCGTAAATGGTTAACAGGCATAGCAGAACTCCAGGAATATTATTTATTTTCTTTGCTTACAAAGCAAGATGTATTTTATACATGACATAAATTGACTTAAACTTGAGTTGTAACATTGAGAGCCACCTGTAGCTGTTAAATAACAAGTAATTAGATTAATCACATCAATGTCATTTTAAAATTAATCCATAAAGCAGGGTTTTTGTTGTATTCATTGGTGTTTTCTGTTTTGTTTGTTTGCTCTTTGTCTTAAGCCTAAGTGTAAAAAAAAAAAAAAAATGACATTATTTGTGCCAGATTCCTAACTCTTTTTGGCTTTGGATTTTTTTTTTCTTCCATGTGTATGAATCCTTTGAAGTCAACCAGGGCTGACTGCGAGAGGACTCTTTGTGCAATCCAATCAGGCTAATTTCAATTTTAAGTGCAGGAGACAGGCATGCTTTTCATCATCTCCTTTGTGTAGCTATGATGGATTGGCTAGTGTTGAGTTAGTAAGATTTCCAGGAAAGGACAGTACAAATGCTGTCCTAAGCAGCCTGTTAATAAATAGACCTCAAGTCTTAAAATCTCCCACTTGCTATTTTATTTTAAGAGTAGAGTAAAGGTTCACTAAAGCACAGACTACATTTCACTTTGCAGTTTCATCTCAAAAGCTACCAGTATTTACATTTCCACATGATTCTAATAAGAAGTGCAAGTGAGGAACCCCTGTCTAAAAAAATTTACAGATTTGTAAGAGTAAGAACTGGTAAGAGAAAGGAGAGTTTCATTGTAATTTAAATATACTCTCTAAACATATTCCTGTTTTTCCTTAATTATTTAAAAATACTTTCTAGAAATCTCTTTTCCAGGGATTGTTGGTAGAATACAATGAGATAAGCTTTTTGATACCTAATTAAAATTATATTTAAATTATTATTCTGCGTGTGTTTGGTTTTTATTGTTAAGTGTAAAAAAAATCAAATCATAATATGACAAGAAGCATGAGCTATGTGAAACTTAGGGAATAATTAAAGTGTTTCCTGATGAGTTTCTTTACTTTTTATTGCTGGAATTATTCCAAAAGAAAGAGAAAAACAGAAGTATAAAATAATGAACAACAAAAAAAGAAAACTAAAATCAATTATGTAATCAAATTCAATATCAATTTTCAATTAAAATCAAGAGAATTAAAAAAAAACTATTAATCAAAATAATACCAACCTCTTACTGCATATTCACCATAGGTGCGGGGCAGTTCCAATGGCTTTATGTTAATTTACTCCTATAATCTTCATAACACTTCTGTGTTAAATACCTTTATCATGAGTCTTACTTTACAGAAAAGGAAACAGAAGTAATCTGTTTCTCAACTCCATGGAGCTAATCCCTGATAGTGGACTTTGAGCCTAGGCAATAGGAGTTTGGAGGTTTTACCACAACACATTGCTGACTCTCTTTTGCCATGCATACATGTTTACATGTTTATTCACAATCACACTTTGCTAATGCTTTCTCCATTAGAAATGCACATTAAAAACATCTTTAGGGATCTCAGGGTACATTAATTCTATCTAAATCTGTCCCATACCCTCTTCCCCAGGTCAACTTCAGTTTGATTGAAGTACTTCGAGATCTTTGAGGTCAGAAGTAGGAGTCTGGTGAAGCTTGGAGAAGGGAGGAACAGTTAGATAAGACTTCACAGAGCAGTGGACATTTAGTAAATTCATGGGATATAAAATCAGTGTACAGAAATCTTTTGTATTCTATACATTCATATTGACACAACACAAAAAGGAATTAAGAAAACACAGGGCACCTGGGTGGCTCAGTGGGTTAGGCCTCTGCCTTCAGCTCGGGTCATGATCTCAGGGTCCTGGGATCAGGCCCCCAATCGAGCTCTCTGCTCAGCAGGGAGCCTGCTCCCCCCACCCTGCCTGCCTCTCTGCCTATCTGTGATCTCTGTCTGTCAAATAAATAAATAAAATCTAAAAAAAAAAAAAAAGAAGAAAGAAAAAAAAACAATCGCATTTATTGCGCAAAAAAATAATAAAATACCTAGGAATAAATTTACCCAAAGAAGTAAAAGACCTGTACTCTAAAAACTGTAAAACACTGATGGAAGAAATTGAAGGCAACACAAAGAAATGGAAAGACATTCCATGCTCATGGGTTGGAAGAACAAATATGGTTAAAATGTCCATACTATCCAAAGGAATCTGTAGATTTAACACAATCCCTATGAAAACACCAACAGCATTTTTCACAGAACTAGAACAAACAATCCTAACATTTGTATGGAATCACAAAACATCCCAATAGCCAAAGCAATCTTGAAAAAGAAGAAACAAAATGGGGCATCATAATTCAGACTTAGAGTTATATTAGACTTAGACTTAGAGTTATAAAGCTGTAGTCATCAAGGCAGTATGGTACTGGTACAAAACAGACACATAGGTCAATGAAACAGAATAGAAAACCCAGAAATAATCCCACAATTATATGGTCAATTAATTTTCAACAAAGGAGGAAAGAATATATAGTGGGAAAAAGTCAGTCTCTAACAAATGGTGTTGGGAAAACTGGACAGCTGCAAGCAAAAGAATGAAACAGGTCCCCTTTCTTATACCATACACAAAAATAAACCCAAAATGAATTAAAGATCCAGCTGTGAAGCCTGAAACCATGAAAATCCTAGACGAGAGCATAAGCAATAATGTCTATGACATTAGCCATAGTACCATTTTTCTAAGTATATCTACTGAGGCAAGGGAAATAAAAGCAAAAATAAAGGATTGAGACTACTTCAAAATAAAATACTCCTGCACAAAGAAGGAAACGATCAACATAACTAAAGGACAACCTACTGAATGGGAGAAGAAATGTGCAACTGACATCATTGATAAAGGGTTAGTATCCAAAATATATAAAAAGCTGATATAACTTAACACCCCAAAACAATCAAATTAAAATTGGGCAAAAGACACAAATTGACATTTTTCCAAAGAAGACATCCAGATGGCCGACAGACCCATGAGAAGATGCTCAGCGTCACTCAATATCAGGGAATGCAAATTAAAACCACAATGAGCAATCACCTCACACCAGTCAGAAAGGCAAGATCAAAAACACAAGAAACAACAAATGTTGGTGAGGATGTGGAGAAAAGGAACCATTTTTGAACTGTTGATGGGAATGCAAACTGATGCAGCCACTGAGGAAAACAGTATGGAGTTTCCTTTTCTTTTCTTTCTTTCCTTTTTTTTTTTTTAAGATTTTGTCTATTTATTTGATTGACAGAGATCACAAGTAGGCAGAGAGGCAGGCGGTGGTTGGGGGGAGCAGGGTCCCTGCTGAGTGGAGAGCCTGATGTGGGGTTTGATCCCAGGACCTTGAGATCATGACCTGAACCGAAGGCAGAGGCTTAACCCACTGAGCCATCCAGGTGCTCCAGTATGGAGATCCTTAAAAAGTTAAAAATAGAACTACCCTTCGATCCAAGAATTGCACTACTGTGTATTTACCCAAAATACAAAAACACTAATTCAAGGAGATGCATGTACCCCTGTATTTGTTGCAGCAGTATTTACAATAGCCAAATTATGGTAACAGCCCAAGTGTTCCTTGAAAGATGAATGGATAAAGATGTCATACACACACACACACACACACACACACACACACACACTCAGGAATATTATGCAGCTATAAAAAGGAATAAAACTTGCTATTTGCAACAGCATGGATGAATATAGGTAGTATAATTCTGACTGAAGCTTTTCAGTCAAACTTTTCTGTCAGTCAGAGAGAGACAAATACCACATGATTTCACTCATATGTGGAATTTAAGAATCAAATGAACAAGGAAAAAAAGAGCGAGAGAGACAAATCAAGAAACAGACTGTTAGCTATTGAGAACGACTGATGGTTACCGGATGTGAGGAGGGTGGGAGGACGCCTTAAATAGGCCATGGAGATGAAGGAGTGCGTGTGTCATAAGGAGCAGTGAGTGATGTATGGAAGTGTTTAATCACTCTATTGTACACCTGAAACTAATAGAACACTGTATTTTAAGTATACAGGAATTAAAATTTAAAAACTTCATAAAAAAATCAATAGGTTAGGAAAAAAAAAAAAAGATTTCCTGGAAGGTGGGAGCTGTTCCTGGCCCCACATTACTCCCAATTTCTCAACCTAGAGCAATCTACCCAAATTCCGTTCAAACAATTACTGTTCTATTCTTAAAAAAAAAAAAAAAAAAAAAAAGGAATTGAAGTCCATGGGACCAGGATGTAATACCACCTTTCCTTCCATCTCTCTACGATCTCTGGGTCACACTTTACATTTAGGAAGAAGTTTAGTGTATGGTTCATGGATTTTGTTGTTGTTGTTGCCATTCCAATTCTTGTCATTTTCAGGGAGGCAGAGTTCTTTGACCACTTGATATCTAACTATTTCCATTTCTAATCAACGTTTTTCTCTCTCCCTACTGTGATTATGATCTGGACCTTTATATAAGCCAGCATTCCTTCATCTTTGGAAAGACCTAGACCACTTTCTGTATCTAGCACTCAGTAGAAATCGATCCTGCTAAGGATGCTCTGTAGTCTTCTTCCGACTGAAATATTGGCCTTCCTTTATCACTTTATGCTGCCATGTCCTGCCTTCTGAAAGTCTCCTCCTTGGTCTCTCTGCCTTCTATTTGTTGAGGATAGTGGAGTCCTCTTTCCTATATAGACTCCAGCAGACAGTGCCAGGGTTTCATAATGTAGTCACTAATGGAAATTGCACAACAGAGGATAAATACCTAATAAAATTGCTGATAGGAAATGGCTTAGGACGGTGACTTTCTGAAGCACGTATTATTAATGGAAGTAACAACTGGTGAACTTGCAGGGTCCCACTGTGGTTAGACTACACCAAAAAATTTTATTCAAAGACATGTTTATTTTGGCTTAATAGTCAACTGAACATGAAAAAATAATTGAATTATCTACATCAAATCATTAAAATCTGTCCTTATGCACCCACCTGAAACAATTCTACAAATAAAACAAGTGTTTATGTGTGCTTCTCTTTGAAGACACTTTATGTAATATAAGCTGTTGAATCATTAACTTTCAATTCAGCCAACAGCACTATAACTTACATCCGAACCGAGCTTGTCTAACACACGCTTTTTCTCCATAGGGCGGGTAACAGCCTTCTAGTGCTTGTGAGTACTAGATGGCACTTCTGTACTAAGCTTGGAGGTCATTTCAAACAGCAAAAGCCCCAGCAAGAAGCACAAAAGAGCAACCAACATGGCATTAAAATAAGCTATGAAAGGATACTTGTTTACAGCACGAGAACTGACACGAGAAGGCGAAGCATCACGTTGCTTGCTTTCAGATGGGTACCTGTGCCGCAGGCATTGAAATTTTCCCCCTGCTCCACACATGTCCCGAAAGGACTGCAACAGTGCTGGGTGTTGACTTGGGGATTACAAATAGATTTTAGCTAGCTGGTGAATTTGCAAATATCAATTGTGTGACTAATGAAGATTACATATGTTGTGTGTGTGTAGTCATTAGTGTATTCTCAGGGTTTTTGTTTTTTTAAGATTTTAGTTATTTATTTGAGAGACAGAGAGAGAGAGAGAGAGCTCATGAGCAGGGGTGGGGGCGTAGGAGGAGAAGCAGACTTCCCACCATGCAGGGAGTCCAATGAGGGACTCCATCCCAGGACCCTGGGATCATGTCCTGAGCCAAGGCCGATGCTTAACTGATGGAGCCACCCAGGTGCACATGTTCTCAGGTGTCTTTTACTGATAATGGTACATGATAAAGCATGTTTAAGAACTGACCTGTAGACTCAGGCTCATGTTACTCATTCAGGCATTCCAGAAGCTTAATAATCTAGTCACTAATTATCTCTTCCCACTAGTCTTTTGCTACTACTGCTACTGCTGCTATTATTACTACTACCACTTAAATGTTCCGAGGTTCGCAGTCATTTCTTTGTAATCTTCCTCCTCCTTTCAGACCATGAGCTCTTAAAGGGCAAGGGCAAAGGCAAGTTTGTGTCCCCCAACACTTGTTACAGTACCTGATTCATTGCACAGTCTCAGGAACTATTAGACCTAGCACTGTTGTCATGACATTATTTTTGGGAACACTGTATTGGATCATACTGGAAAAGAATGCTCTTCCATGTAGAAGAAACCAGGAAAAGAAACCAGTTAGAAGTGTCCAGTGTCAAAGAGAGATTCTGAGGAAACAGAAACTCAGGGCAAACAATGCGATTTGTAGGCCATGATGGCTCTCATTGAAAGGGCACCTCTGATAGCCAGGCAGTGGAAGAAAGGAGGCAAATTCAGACGTGTCCATTTTCAAAGCTCCTGTTCTTTCTCTCAGGTCATGGTGTCTCTGTTTCAGATAGAGGCATGTAAGGAGAGGAAACCAGATTTGTAGTTTGTAGTAGCTTTTGGTGTCGTGTATTAAGAAGGGGTGATAGTTAGGTGTGGCTAAGTGCCCCAGATTTAGCCTATTCAAGTCCTTGGATTCCCAAAGGAAATCCCAAAGACAACGGAGTTCCTAATTTCCTGTTGGGAAAGCACAGTTCAGACTGGTCTTCCTTGGTGAAACTTGCATCCCTGAACTGAGAACTTTGTGACAACTTTCGACTAGGGAGAAGAATGTCTTAGAAATAGACTGTTTTCTGGGCAGACCTGCTGGGCATCAGGAATTAGGCTTTTGCTCCAGGCATTAAAAGATAAACAACATTAAGATTGAAGCCAAACTTGTAGTTAGAATGTGAATTGGAGTACCCAAAGTTTTCCTTTCTCATTCAGTATCACAAATTAGTATTGTCATGTACTTTGTAATATGAGGACTAAGCCATCTACCTCCCCACCCCTTTTTTTTTTTTGATTGACCAATGAAGTCTATGCTTAAAATGATGGTGATGCACTCAGAATATTTGCTGTATTTACCTTCACTCTTATCCTATGACTTAGATTCAATAGTGGTGAGAGGAAGTTTTGCCTGAATTCTTGTGCCTTTGCCCAAGTAATCACATGAGAAAAAAACTGCCTGTCTTCTTTACCTTAAGTTCAGAGAACCCACTCCTCTCTTACACAGAATAAGTTAAATGTACACAGACTCATAGCGACTCCCTATGTTGGTTATGATAAGAAGACTGCTTTTTTCCTCCACTATCCCTTTATAAAGCATTTTGATAAAACTTCCTCTCGGTTTGCTTACAAATACTTAGAAACTCCATCATTTTACATAAACTGTTAATTTCAACGAAAAATGTTCTTTACCAGCATAAGATAGAAGCATGTGTGAATTTAAAATTAAGTCATCTTTCTGCCTGTCTTTGGGAAACTCTACTGAAAATAGGATTTGCCCAAAACACCAATGATACCATAAAATATTTAGCACTGTCCACACCAAAGATAACAGCAGACAAAAATCTTCCAAAGCCCTTGTATCTGGCATGGGGCCAGCCAGTGTTTGAGGGAGTGACAGGGTGGTCTAGAACACTTACCTGCTGGGGCATCTCAAGTACTCCAGACAGTGGGTATGAGCATGATCCCATCCTTGCACAGAGACAAAGGGCAAAAGCGCCTGACAGCAAATGTTTGTTTAACCACTGACTTAGCTTTTTGGATTCGCATCCTCACTGATTCCCATTTTTGCTCCGCAGAAATCTCCCCTCCCCACCACTGTCCATTTGCCCATGCACTCATTCAAGGAATGTTTATAGAATGGGGAACTATAAGGAGGAAGGCAGCACACAGAATGAGCCAGGATGCTGCCTGCGACACTCCAAAGGAGCTCTGGAGGACTTGGGCATGATAGGCCTGTCCTTTGGGATTATAGCTCTCTGTTCATAACATGATCGTTACTGTCAACTATGTTTAAAGAATTATTTTAATCTCCCGACCTATGGGATTCATGGATGTGACAAAGTTCTCAGTGTTTTTATGACTGCCTCCTTTACCTTTTCTACCATGATATAAGGAAATAAGACACCGTATTTACAGAGTTAAATATGTTTCTTCCCTGCATACCTTCCCTACTCTGTCAAGGAAATAGCAAAAGTCAAATTCTTATCACTTATTGAATCACAGTACATAAGAACAGCTATCATGGACTCAGGGTCTTTTGTGCCTAATGCAAATCCTCAATTCATGGACAGAGAACATAAAACTGGAGAATTGGAATACGGTGAATTAAGAGGGCATAAAAAAAAAGCATAAAAAATCATCTCAGCGTCTTTTTAAAAATTTTTTAAAAGATTTTATTTTATTTTATTTTATTTGACAGACAGAGATCACAAGTAGGTGGAGAGGCAGGCAGAGAGAGAGAGAGAGAGAGGGGGAAGCAAGCTCCTTGCTGAGCAGAGATCCCAATGAGAGGCTCAATCCCAGGACCCCGGGATCATGACCTGAGCCGAAGGCAGAGGCTTTAACCCACTGAGCCACCCAGGCACCCCTAAGCATCTTTTTAAAAAATGGCCAATGATAGCACGCCACATGACAGACTTATAAGGGAAAAAAAAATTAAACAACAACAACAAAAAACTTGTAGACATGAAATAGTAATGATGTTAGTCATAGCTAACCATATCTCTTATTGCAAGACTATATGTGGGACATAATTATATTACCTAATGATTAGAGATAATAAACTGATCGTATAAGATTTCATAATCTGGCCTATGTTTCTACTGTGACAGAACAGTGAATTTAGGCTGATGGAACAACATACCAGCCTACATCCTACCCAGGCTTATACAGCACCATTGCCCACACTGGGGTTGGTGGATACAGCTGTATACACTTCCCTTTCCTTCCGTCTCCCCAGCCCCCCACTGCAGCAGGCTTCATGTTCAGCTGCCACTCGAGAACTTCTGGAATTCCATCTGGAGTCATGTTCACTAGCATGGGATTGGGAAAATGGGTGACAGTAAAGTCTGTAAGGATGACCTCTCACATGGGCTTAAATATTGGGTGTTTCTCTTGTTGAGGAGGAGACTAGTGTGCACAGTAGTTTCTGCATGTGGCTGGCTAAGCGTCTAAAAAAAAGGCAGATTTCTAGATCCCACCCTGACTCATTATAAAAGAATTGGGTTGGGAGAGTTTATTAATTATCTTTTGCTTGAATAACACTGTAACAAACACTTCTAAAAGGCTAGGTGACATACAAACACTATCTTCTTGCTCAAAAGGTGTGCAAGTTAGTTGGGGCCAAGCTGGGCTGGGTTGGCCTTGGGTTCAGCCTTGCTCCACATGTCTCTCATTCTAGAACACACCCTAAGAAACAGTAGCCATATGGGGCTGCCGTTTTCATGGCAGAAGGCAGAAGCAAGGGGAATGAAAACATGTGATGGTCCTGAAAGCCCAGTTTTGGACTGACCCATCCTCACTTCTGCTTGCATTCTATTGGTCAAAGCAAGTCACATGATGAAACCCAAGGCCAAGAGCTTGGAAGGTATACTCTGCCCCAAAGGGGAGAGGGAGGAACAATGATCACTTGGGGTGGGGTGGGAAATGGGGAGGGCTGAGGGACTAGATGTAACAGTTCTACAGGTTACTTTCATGAAGTCAATCCTATTACCTGTTAGAGGATTGCCATTTGGTGTCACTAGAGAATGTGTCATAGCTAGAGAAATGATGGGCTCCATTCCTTCAGGAGCTCAGCAAATACTTATCATCATTAACATGCACTATCCAAAGATAGAAAAATTTTAATAGGCCAAATATTAGTCAATAACAGAGGACAATTAAGAGTAGAAAGGGAACAAGAAAATAGACACCTTATACACATTGAGGATGAAAATGCATGTATCAAGGAAGGCTTCTCAGAGGAGGCAACACCTGACCTCAGCTACATGATGGGTGAATGTTGTCTAGAGAAGGAAAGTCCAAGACGGGAGGAAGAGAGTATTCTAGGTAGAGCAGATTACAGGGTAAAATTGGGAATTTAGAAGCAGCATATTATATTTGGCAAAGAATACTGTGTGTTCTCCAAATCCTGCTTCTTTTCTTCTGGGTCCCAGAGTTAGATTACCCTTCCACCCTCCCTTAAACTTGACTGTGGCTGAGTACTGACCAAAGAATGAGCCCCGAAATGGTGCATTCTTTTCCAGGTCTGGCCCTTACAAACCATCCACATGCAAATCCCCATTTTCTCAGACTTTCCCCCTCCATCAGCTAAATGGGAGGTGAGTGGCACCTATGATGGAAGGACCTGAGTCATGTGCTTGCTGGTGGTAGGCGAGGACTAGGAGGGAGTACAAGAGCCGTCATTGACTAGCTGTGTCTGTCCCTTATTCTAGGTACTTCTGGTTATTTTGAGAACCAAGTGAATTAAAAGATATAATAGCGCATTAGAATTATAAATCTGGGCAAAACATTAACATGGGATCATGCCCAGCTTAAGAGGTGGTTCACACTGCAGAGACTGTCAGTCAAGCAAAATCATTGATTGTATGCATTTATGGCAGCAGAACCGTGACAACATTGTTCTTCTGGCAGCCTTTTTATTTCTAATGTGCATTGACGTGTGTCCCCAAAGGTTCAAGTTTAACTGCCACTGAGCTGGGCCTCTCTCTCTCCATCTTTCAACCTGGGGAGTGTCTGTTATCCATAAGATGTAAGGAAGAAAACCCAGCTCATTAATCAGTATGTCATCACATGACTGGAATTAAATAGTAAAGCAGTAAAGCCTCTGAGTTGATATGATAGCAAGTATCACAGGTGTATGTTTCTGCTTCCGTTTCAAAGGAAGACACCATCTGGAAGTTATCCTTCCTGCCAAAAGGAGTAGAAACATAAAGGCTCCCATCCTTTTCCCAATTAGAACTCACAGACAGAACGAACTCTGCCAAATAGAGAAGCCCTCGCTGGAGATCTAAAGGACTGATGAGAGGCAAGCAGGAGAAAACTCTTCTCAGAAGCAACTCTTTCTGCATACAAATGATAATAACTTTGTATTGGAAATGGAATTTGAGGGGCACCTGGGTGGCTCAGTCGGTTAAAGCCTCTGCATTCAGCTCTGGTCATGATCCCAGGGTCCTGGGATGGAGCCCCATATCAGGCTCTCTGCTCAGTGGGGAGCCTGTTTTCCCCTCTCTCTCTGCCTGCCTCTCTGCCTACTTGTGATCTCTCTCTCTGTCAAATAAATAAATAAGATCTTAAAAAAAAAGAAAGAAAATGGAATCTGAACTTCACACAAACAGAGACTGAGATTGTTTGGCAGGAGGGCAAGATTACTCACTGGAGATCATTGTGATACAGAGTATCTAGAAGTAGGCTTGGCATAACCTATCAATGCTGGAAGAGAAATACAGACACAACCGATACAGAGTTTTTATAGCCACCTCTCACTAAGAGCGTTCCTAATCCTTAGTGAGGAGGAAATAAGAAATTCATGTCAGCACTCCCACTGTAAAATCTCTCTATGTGGTATATTGTGATGCTTGGTTTAATGAGCATGAATTAGATGCAGTTCTGAGCCTGTGTTGTGGGTGAAATCATTATCTGCCTGTCTTAGTTTGGGCTTTTACAGAAGCAGATCCTTGGATGAGACTTCAAGTGCGAGTGCGCGCAGGTTGTTTGGGAGAGAATTCCTGGGAACCACAGCAGGGGAGTTTGGGTGTGAAACCAAGGAGAAGGGCCAGTGAAGGGTGGGCGATGAAACCCATTACTCCCATGGGCCAGGAAGCTGGGCAACTCTGGAAATGGTACAGAATATGCACCTCAGAGTCATCTTCTCCAAGGGCCCGGACAGCTAAGGTATTTACATATCAACTCCAACCAGTCGGGGCTCAGAGTTGCTCTTGGGAGGTGATGTTTCCAGAACTGCAGCCTGCTTCGTATGCAAAGTATTGGAGCTGCCAGGAGGAGGTGGAGCCATGTGCCCTGAATGGGATGGGCAAAAGGATGGGAGTGAGACAGCCAGGAGCGGTTCGTATCCCCTGTTGGATGCCATCTTAACAAGGCTTCCTCTACGCTGCACGTACTGCTTGGGAAAGTTACTTTTGTGCATTTCCCAGAACCCGTCCCAGAACCAGTGATGTGGCCACAAACCTGAGGACCTCGTCAGGGTTGTTGATAACCCCAAACTTGATTTCTACTTTTTACTTTAATCAATTTATTTTTATACATATGACTTACATTAAAAACTGAACAGTGCCATATTTACAACTGTACTCAAAATCTGTCAGTTCCTTACCATAGCTCAGTATACATGCACTGTGGAAAACATACTAGGCGAACCTAAGGGGAAAAGACACTGTATAATAAAATGTACTCTTCTATGGTCACATATATATATGATTGTTTTCTTCTTTTTCTTCTGTGGTGATGTGCATCTCTTTCAGGTGAGACCATGGCCTTACTGAGGGCACATTTGGGATCTAGTGAACACAAAGGGAATCTATGCTAACTGGCCTTGAATGCCATTCTAATTTTTAAGACTAATTTTTAAGACTGCCTCAGAAAATCACAGTGATCTTACTAATGACTATTCATTTTTGCTCATTACCAATTATATTTTCTTATTTTGCCATTCAAAAAGTAAAGGGAAATTACATGATTGAACTATCTTTATTGTTTAAAAATGTCTAGATTTCTTAAATAAAAATACAAGGGAAAGGGGCACCTGCGTGGCTCAGTTGGTTGAACATCTGCCCTCGGCTCAGGTCAAGATCTCAGGGTCCTGGGATTGAGCCCTGCATCAGGCTCCCTGCTTGGTGGGGAGCCTGCTTCTTTCTCTGCCTGCCACTCCCCCTGCTTGTGTGCTTGCTGTCTCTCTCTTTCTATCAAATACATAAAGTCTTTAAAAAAATGCATGGGAGAAAGCGAAAGCTGGTTCAGTGTGAATTGTAAGCTTATATCACTGATTTTTAAAATAACACAAATGTGTATTTATGTGCACTGGTATAATTTTGAGGGATTTTAGATGCATATTAAATTACTATGGACAAATAAAAAATTCATCATTCATATATTACTAAAGAAGAATTTGCCCCACATTAGCATGAGCTAATGTACTTTATGTTAGGCTTTACATTTCTGATGGACAACCTCTTCAGGACTGTATATGCCTACTCTACGTGTGTAACACATTTTATGTGATTGTTTCTTATTTTTGATTTATTTTGGAATAAAATCTTAGACTTACAAAAAAGGTGCCAAAGTAAATCAGAGAGATCTCATATGTTTTCCTTAATGTTACCATCGTGCGTAAGCATTCTGCAATAATATGGGACTGATCCTTAAAACGGACAGATGTGAGGAAACTGTAAGGGTTCATTATCTTTAGAGACAAATTCTCTCCATATATGGTACTGCAGTGGAGAAAAGTGTCTTTTTGTTGTTGTTGACTTCCTTTGTTGGCCCATGGAAATGATCCATTTCATAGTCTGCCTTTTACTGGCCCTCCTAAAAATGGGAGAAAAAAAGGGAAAAAAAGGTCTTCTCTTTACTTTGGAATACTTAATGTAATCCAATACATGTATAGGCAGATAGAAGAATGCATACATACATACCAAAATGGGTTAGTGGCATTGGGATTTGCTAAGACTTTGTATTAATGTTTTCTTTTTACTTTGAGTTATGCTACCTCTTCTTTTCCTTTGTTACTGCCAATTATTAGGGGTCTAGCTAAGCCACCGTGCAGACAAATCAGATCTGATCTTCTGGAACCTTGAGAATAACAGAGGGCAGGAGAGCAAATGTTAATGGTAGGAAGGAAGTGTTTGTCTCCAGTTGAGGACTCTGACATAACAGGCGAGCAGTAATGTTTGTTGCATAGGAATCAACAGTAGTTGCCAATATTCGGCAGTAAATTAAATGGTGAGAAAATCTTGAACTTGTCGGTGTCAGTCAGGGCTGCTCAGTGCATGACATTAGAAAAAACTCTAAATGCATATCATTGCAATACTCATTATGATAATAGCAACAACATGAACAGTGTTGTTAGACTGCTGAAGAGTTATGATAGATAAATATTAATGGAGGCTTATTTTTTAACCCAAACAGAAATGACAAATGGTGTTTGGTTGTCCCTTTCACATTTTTAAAACGAGTTATTACCAACATTTCCTGAAGCAAGATATACCAAAGGAACTTCCTCACTCTCTCTCTTTCATAATTCTTGCCTCCTCCAGGCTTTCTAGCGACCTTCAAAACTTCCATACCACTTATCCACTCCCCCTTCTTCCTCACCTCACCTCCCAATAAAACAACCTTTGGGGATCACTTTTAAGTGGTGTGATATAGAGTGCTTTCAATAGCAAGATGTATCTCTCTCCTCAGGGAGAAAAGGAATATTGAAATGATAACTGCCCCCTCTACCCTTACCCTCAACATTCTGGAACATTCACTGCTATGCATTCCTCGAATCACACCTAACTCTATGGGCATTGGGCCACACAAGTGTACTGAAGCCTTCACAACCAGGCTTCAAACCCTGCACACGTGTGTCTCCAAATTTTGCTCCAGTGTAAACTTGATCTCTGCTCAAACTGAGCAGTCACACCATTAGTACAGTGTCTGTCAATTAGGACAGTGTCTATTCTAATCATGAACTGAAGCCAGTTGTAGGAAGAGGTGTAGACAATTATAATTTGCTGGCTCCAAGAAGGTGCCAAAGAAGGGGCCCATCATCAAGCAGGTGCTAAAGAAAAAGTACATATTTCGTGGCACGTTTAACAACTTTTCTCAGTGAAGATAGAAAAATGCTTGAGCGGACTGTACATTATCTTAGTCGAACAAAAATGCAGAGCTAGAAGACTTTTAAAAAAAGTGAAATAATTAAGGTGGCACTTTTAATTCCTTCAAGCTCATGAATCCAATCCCTGTACAGTTGACCCTTGAACAACACGAGTTTCAACTCTGGGGATCTGCTTACACATGGATTCTTTACAGAACAGTACTGTTGATGTACTTTCTCCTCCTATGCTTTTCTTAATGACATTTTCTTTTCTCAAGCTTACTTAATTGTAAGAATACAGTATATAACACATATTACATACAAAATATGTGTTAACCAACTATGTAATCACTAAGGCTTCTTAGTGGGCTATTAAGAGTCAAAAGTTGGGGCGCCTGGGTGGCTCAGTTGCTTAAACATCCAACTCTTGGTTTTGGCTCAGGTCATGAACTCAGGGTCATGAGATCAAGCCCCGAGGGGCTCTGAGCTCAGCGTGGAATCTGCTCAAAGATTTCCTCCCTCTGCCCCTCCCCTACTCATGCACTTGATTTCTCGCTCTCTCAAATAAATAAATAAATCTTTTAAAAAGTTATACTTGGATTTTTGACTGTGGGGGAGAGTCAGCGCCCCAACCCTTGAGTTGTTCAAGGGTTGACTGTGTTTGAAAGTCCTATGAAATTTAGAAATTTACATTTTATGTGTGGTCTCTAGATGTGCTCCCTCCCACCCAGTCCTCTTACTCTTGATATAGACAATTTGATTCTCTCTGGACTTTAAGGGAGATGGGAGTAGAGTCTCTCAAAAGAAATTTTATTAGGTGTACCTGCTGGGTAGTCTCAGTCAGAAGAGCATGCAACTCCTGATCTTGGGTTGTGGGTTTGAGCCCCACGTTGGGTGTAGAGTACTTACTCACTTAAGTAAGTAAAAAAAAAAAAACAAAAAACAAAAAAACCCTAAAAAAGGATTTTACTAAGAATTGAGAAAAAGAAGAAAGAAAAAGACAGACTAGAATGTCCTGTATGCATATATATATACACATAAGTTTAGTACTTACATCAGCTACATTTATGTGTGTATAAATATATCTGTATACATGATGTGGGAGCTCTGATACTAAAAGTGTCCATTATTTAAATTAACATTATTTCTGAGTGGAGGAGACAGGAAATTATAAAGTAAACAAAAACCTGTTTTGAATGAAAATTCAGCAGAGTGACTGGAGTGTGATTTCAGACAGTGTGGTCAGTGAGACCTCGCCGGGATGTGACATGACACTGAGACCTACGTGACATGAAGGGGTAAGGCACATGTGGTTGGAAAATAAAGAACAATGTAAGCCTTAGTCTTCTGGGGCAAGTCATACCGTCATGCCTACTTTACAGAGGCAAGCTAGACTGAGGGAAACAAGGTGACTTCTCTGAAATTGATAGCTAGGAGGTGGCATAACCACCCACACATCAGGATCAGCTGCTCTACTTAGATTATCATTTCCTCCTCAGCTTATCCACAGTCCTCTCCAGACCTCACCCTTTCCATTGTTCTGTCATTTGCTACTGTCTTCTCCACCCCTGTCCCCAAGAGACAGGTAATTCTTCTTTAAAATCTTCCCTACCCTCACAGAAAGAAAACTCAGTGATAGCACTCAGTGCTAACTTTCCTCACACTGGGCTCTACTCCATTCACTCCGCGGCTCTCTCTTCCCACCACCAAGCGCTTGACGGGAAGCAAGGGAATATATCATTTACCTTTGCAAACCTGGCAACCAGCATGGCCCTTGACATAATAAGCAATGTAGAAATGAAGCAAGAAAGACATGATTGAGGAAGGAAGGAAACGAAGGGAGGGAGGAAGATTTTTAGTTCGTGAAGCAGTTCAATTTAGCAAATGAGAGTAAGAGACTGCAGTGAAAAATAAAGGTAACTTCACACAATTTTTAGACTTGTTATAGCATCCTCTTATCTTTGCTTCTTCCCTCTTCCCCTCTTCGAAAGCCAAATGCATTTTCAACTGTCTTCAATGATTCCAGGAAGAAACTCCAGTCATGGTCTATCAGTAGAGGGGGCAGTGGGAAAGGGAAAGATACTGGAAGACTGGATTGATCCCCTGAAAGGACACTGCCTGGGTGGTACTGACTCTGGAGGTGGAGTCAATGCAAATTATTATACCTACTTCCGGAGAGCGGTTGGCTCCAGTGGGGGTGTTTCTTGGGTCCTAAGCTTGAGAGGCAATGGTGAATGTGGTAAATGTGTAAATCAGGGAGCTCTTGAGTCAGATTACCTGGCTTTGCATTCCTTTTCATCCGTTCAGTAGCCATGAGACTCCCTGTTCCCATTTCCATATCCTTTTACTGGGGATGCTCAAGGTGGTGCACTGATCTCCTAGCTCTTGTGAAGATTAAGTAAGTGAATATACATAAGGCATTTACACTGGTGCCTGGCAAGGACCCAGGGTGTGCTGGCTGCAAATTTCATACTTTCTAAATAAGTAAATAAAATGATGATAAAAAAAATGTATTTTGAGGAGAGCATATGTAAGGTGGAGAGAAAGCAGGGACACTATGTTTATTATCACCATCCATCACAATCGTTGGAGACGAAGAGACTATGATAATTTCTGGAAGTTGTAGATAGACTTGTTCATGTCCTCTGCTTCTTCAGCTGCCTCCTACAGCTTTCAGAGGGGCTGATGCCTGAAACTTTCTGTCCTGCCCTCTAAGATACACTAAATCATTTATTTGTCAGGGTCCATTTTTCCTTATTGTTTTCATTCATCATAAATCGTGATGGTTACATTTATTATTGATAAAAGAAATGTTGGTCCTTCATCCCTTGATGCCTTAAAGATTGGGTCAACAACAGTAACAACAACAAAGGCTTCTGACTCCATTTTCTTCTTCTCTGTGATAATGGACAGAAGTGGAACCTAAACAATGAATGTTTTTGGCCCTTTTATGGTCCCAAATCCTGAGGTTATTTCTGTGTCCCTATTAAAATTTCAAAGTTACCATGCAAAGATTTTTCTGGGAGCTAGAACTGTTTTCAGTTACAAATGTAGGTCCTGGAGGAACAGTCCGGAAAAAGGCAGTAAATTGCAAAACAAAACAAAACAAAACAGCCTATAACTCCCTTTCATGCCTGCAGGAATGACCTGAGCATCGTTTCCATGTGAAGAGTGAATGTTTTAAAAATGCAAAGATCTCTCCCTTTCCTGCTAACCTACCACGAAGGACCCAGGAGAGCAGCATTAGGTTAGAAACCGGGTTTCTGTGCCAAGTCCTGAAGAAAGCCTCTTCTGTGACAAATGGCCCGGAGGCTTGCTCCCTGCTCTTGCAGCGTGCTGGAGCGACTAGAGTAGTTCCACCAGGTACGTACAGCAAAGGTGCCCATGAAATTTGACATTGGGCCCCAAGACATTTGATCCGCGGCAGGCCTCCTCTGCTCTCTTCTATTACGCGAGCCAGAGCCAGAGAGTCTCCTTGGGATTCATGGAGAGTTAGTCTGGGATTTTAACTCTCACTGGGACGAGGTCTTATTTCCAAACCCTTTCTCAGTTTTTTTCGGAGGAGAAATCACATCCTCATCGCGGAAATATTCTCCATTCCTCGAAAACAGACACGCATCCTCTTCTCTCTCGCTTCGTCTCCTCTCCTGCCTGGCGACAATTTCAAAGAGCCCTTAGTTGGGAAACCCAAAACAGAGCTCCTCGTGGCGTCCCGGCTCGCCCCGCGCTCCGGCCGGCGCTGCTCTTCACTGCCGCCTCCTCGCCTCTGGCCACGCCAACTCGCTCCAACTTTGGCTCCCAGGCTCCAGCAGGGGCGCCCTCTGAGCAACCGACTGCGGCGGGCAGGAGCGTCCCCGGCCCCGGGAACCCCGAGCCGCGCTCCCAGAGTCGGGCGGAGTAGACGCGCCAGCGCAGCGTCCGCCAGCCCGCTCCTCTCCGGCCGCCCGAGCTCGCAGCCTCGGGTCCCGGAGCTCCGCCCGGCGCTGTGCGACGCTCGCCCCACCGCCCCTGGCTGCTCGCCTCTGGGACCTGCTTCTCCGGACGCCAAGCCCTCTCGACTCCCACCCTCTCCACCTCTCGGGCAGCTCAGCAAAACCCAGTCCCCTCCTCTACACACGCCTCTGAGGGCCCTCCCCAGCCCCAGCGCAAACCCCAGAGAGAAAGCCCAGGCCGGGTCTCCCCAGCTGGACCCGCCGCCGAAGGTCTCTACCACCACCGCCAGCCGCCCCAATTCACGCTCATTCATATTCATCATTCTCATTCTCCGTCTCCCTCAGCCTCTCTCTCTCCAAAGACTCCTAACAAGACTGGCTGAGCCTCCTCAGCGGCACTCCCTTTCATTCATCGCCTCCCACCGCGCGCGCGCGCACACACACACACACACACACACACACACACAACACACCCCAACCCAGACAGCCCACTCCACTTTTCAGACGCCCACCTCCTCATACTCCCCTCCCCTAAACAGACTTCCACCCACTCACCATCTGTAGCCTCCCTTCCGCCCCCCGCCCCGCCCGCCCGGCTCCCCCTCCCCAAGAAGCAGACCTGCACAGTGGGAGGCAGGGACCCCGCCAGACGCTCGGGTCGAGCGCGCCGGACTGACCTCTGCCCGCCCGGGAAACTAACAAAGGCGGTGCGCCAGCCCAGACCCCAAGAGGCGCGAGCGGCGGCCGCGGGCCGGGCAAGCGCCGGGCGGGGGCTGCTCCGGAGTCGGGAGCCGCGGCGCCGGAGGACGCAGATCTCTCCCCGCGCGCGCCGCTCGGACGCCGCCGGCACCATGGGCTGCTGCACCGGGCGCTGCTCGCTCATCTGCCTCTGCGCGCTGCAGCTGGTGAGTGCCCCGCGCGCCCCAGTCCCGGGACCCGCGCCTGCCCTGGGACCGGCCTTCCCGGCCCCTCTCAGCGGACCTTCGGACCCGCACCTCCCTGGCGCCGGGTGGGCGTGTGAGCTCGGAGCTCCTGGCGGCTCCCGCCTCCCCGCCGCCCGGACTCTCACAGCCCTCCCGCCCCCGGCGCTCAACCGATCGCCCTTGCCTGCGGGAGGGCGCGGTCTCTCCCTCTTGGCCCCGCGCTCGGGGGGTCTCCGCGCACCCTGCGGGCGTCGCCTTGGAGGTCCGGGGGCGCTGCGGCGGCGCGGGAGAGTGAGCGATTTCCCCGCACCGCGCCCCCGCACCCCACCCCTGGTTGGACCGCTGGCTTTAGCACCCTCCGCTTTCCTGCTGAAGTTTCCCCGGGGCTTGTGGGCTCTTTCTTCTCGGGATGATTTCCAGTAACGTTGTTTAATTAGAAGGTGCTTGCGAGTGCTCAGGTTCTGAGCAGACAGAAACCGCTTTAACTCTTATAGTTAAGACTAGGGTGATTCTTACCTTCAGCAGTTTGAAAGGTGGTGCTTGAGGAGGCTTGGATCTCCAGGGAGGAGGTCTGGCTGTGTGGTTTTAAACAGAGTATTTCGGCCCCTGCGCTATCAATTTCCTTTTAGATTTTGTTGAAATGTTGCAGGTTCACACAGCGACAGACTGACAGTTGTCATCAGGGAGAGAACAGAGTGGAAGGCTCCATTGGCAGGGTGGCTTGCCGAGGGAGAGCATGTACTGGGAGGTGAGAGATCCAGAGTGAAGGGGAAAAAAGCTTTCATTTCAGTGTGTGTGTGTGGGGGGGTGCTTTTCTAACATATGTCCTATAGGGACTTAGACTGGATCTGTGGTCTGTTCCGTTGTCACTTGAGGTCAAGGCTACAGACCCATCATGTCAGACTTGTGTGTGTGAAAGATTCATAGACATCTTCTCCTTTTACACTTAAATTCTGTACATGCTTGGCCAAGCTTTCTTCAAAATGTTGTTTTTTAAAGTCACAAACATTAGTGTATTTTGACTAGCAAGGGGAAAATTTTTCAGTGAACTTTACTGAGTAATGTCAACCCTTGCAGGACTCATTAACTGAGAGATGAAATAATGCTCTTTCTTTGATAGTTAGCCCTTGTTCCCATGAATGTATTAAAAGGTTTCACTTTTCTCTTGCCTCAGTGTTCCACTCTCCCATTAAAACCTCACTTTAGACCTGTTCTTCATTGTTTACGTAACAGGTGCATGATTTATGTATTTATAGAATTGCAATCAGGGGCAAGTTTTCTTTATGTCTATAGGCTAGTCCCTTCTGTCCTGTTGAGGACATATTATACAGAGGAGTTTCCTGAAAAATAACTTAAAAAATCACCTGTACATGAATGTTTTCTTTCACTAAGGAAAGAAGGTCTTAGGATAATTTACACTTCGGTTCTTAGAAATGAACATGGCTTATAAATTGGAAAAAACTGAATAAATATTTAGTCAACTCTTGACTATGCAAGATTATCGTTAGGCACACTGGATTGCATAATGTATAATGGCATAATTCTTTCTGTTGTACCTGGAAATAACAAGTAAGGGGTTTTGATGCAGTGGATTTATCAATACAATTATGATTTCCTTAGTTGGTATTATAATACATGTGATGATGATATGTTTGGTGTTTCATCTATTAGCCTGGAATGCCTCCCCTTTCCACATACACCATCTCAACTGGTACAACTGCAAATGACTCTTCAAAACTTACCTCATAATTCTACCTTCTCAGTGAAGTGCTCCCTGGTGCTCCAGGTAAAAGCATTCACTTCTTTTCCTCGAGTTGCATAGCACTTTGCTTTTTTCTCTGTTGGATCACATTTCATCTTCTTATATCATTTTATTTGCCTCTCTCATCTCTAGACTGTAAGCAACCTGAGGAGAAGGATTAAACATTATTCATCTTTGCAAAACTTGAGAATTCTTAAGAGAGCTCATATTAGGAGCTGAAATGTATTTGCTGAATGTTTGATAATAATTAACATTTGTAATCCACACAGGGTTTTAGCATAAACTATTTTATTTTACTCCTAAAATTATCCTCTGAGGAAGGCACTCATATCACTAGTTGACAGATAAGGAAGATAATACTCAGAGTTAAACAACTTTTCCAAATCAATAGTTTTCTCATGGTAGACAGGGGTGACGGTAAACCTTTAATAATTGGATCTCAAACAAAACAAGTATGTGTTATATTACATACATTATTACATTATGATACTGTATAATACACTATGTAGCGTGTATTTAAAGAATGTGTAGCATTCACTTGACTAATATTACTATGGCTACTAATATATGTAATGTTCTTTATCATAAATTTTATATAGCCAGTTTAATGCTGCAGATCTTTTTGTTGAATTTGGTTAACACTTGGTTCTGTAGTTCTGATATGAATGCTGGATGATGTCTTTATTTACTTTGAGGGGTAATAGGAAAGTGAAACAAGGAAGCCAGTACTGGAATTTCACTCCATCAGTGATGTGATGTTGGTTCACAACCTCAGAAACTTCTGGGGTGAAATTCAGAACTGGCCCTATATAGGGAAAGGAGGAGAGACTGAAGGAAGAGGCAGGCCACTCCAGATTGGTAAGTGGTAGATTTCATAAGCAAGGTAACTTACACATGAAGTTGCTACAAGATGAGTAGGTCATTGCCCCACCTTCTAGAAACTTAACAGAGCCCTTCACTGGGTTCACTCAGGTATATCATCTGGATGGTCTGAATAGCACACTGCTTTCTCAAGGCTGTGTCCTTGAAATGACACCAACAATGGGCAAGATGTATATTCCAAGGACAGGGGAAGGAGTAAGGAGGCTTGTATAGTCCTGGTCCAGCTCCAGGGTCAACTGGCAGTCATGTCCTCTCAATGACCTCCTCTTTCAGCAGATTTCTTTGCTGAGTTGGGTAATCATTTTCACATGCTGGAAAATTTCCTCAGTTTTTTTGTGTGCTATTGACAGGATAATGACATGACACATTTTAGGTTTAATATATGTTACTAGAAAACATTCTCCATGGCTTTCTGAAGCCTAGATCATCAACAGAACAGAGTTACACCCTGATTTTTAGCATTTGCCAATTTCTTTGGTGTAAATATTCCCACCTTGGCCAGTTTTAGGTACACCATTACATAGCATTTCTAGCATACAGATAAAATAGGCATAAATAACCTCAAAAGCATGGTGAAACTAAGATAGTAAAATAGAAAGGGATATGTTTTAAATATTTAGTACCTCTGTTTTAATATTATTTACTTAAATTTAAGTTTATATTATTTAATTTTAATAATTGCTCTAATTTAACAACTGGCTCACAAAATCGTAAAAATGTAACTGATTCTGAGCGGGTATAAGCCAACTCCAACATGCCACTGGGTAAAACCAGTAAAAACCGGGTAAGAAGTTCTAGTGTTCTTTCCACTGAAACCAGCTGTCATTTTTTTCCCTTTCATGTTTTTTTTTCCTGCTCCCACCAACTGTTGGAAGTTGGAGGTTATGAAGCAGTAAATAAGAGTGGGTGTTGAGAGGGGAATGGCATGTGGAGAACACATTTGCTGAAAAGAATCTACATGCTAATGACTAAGGGTAACTATGCAGGTCATTAAAAGATGGCACATTAACTCTTTCTAAAAGTTAAAGACACAAGGGAAGGTTTTTATTATCTCATTCACATTTCCTCCAAACCCTGCTCTGGAGTGAAACATCAGGTTGAGAATAGGAATTGGAGAGAACTCATTTTTAGGCTAGTGTATTTGGGGGAGCTTTGCTTTGCAAAAATCTCGGTCTTTCTACTTTCTTTCTCTTGGTTATCTCCCATCCTTACTTTTTCTCCATGCTTCTACCCCTAAGCAAATTTGTGTATTTGCCCCAGATTTTACATTCCTGTTCTTAATTCTACTGAATGAATTTACAGAGGAATTGAGAAGCCTGAATGCACATCCATAGAAAACTGTGCCAAGTAATCCTTTCTGAAAAAGCCATTCACCACTGTGTAATGGATTCATCGGGTCACCTAAGGACTTTTAAATATATATTTTTGTAAGGATACTTTTCATTTTGCTTGTTTTCAAACAATGTGTATTCTATGATCATGTATGTGTAATCTAGAAATAAAAAGGAACACCTGATCATTGGCTTTTAGTAAATCTTTTTTAGTCGCCACATTTAAAGAAGTCTTAATTGCATTTTTTTAAAGTATAAAATTGACACCGCATGCCACAGAGCCATCTTCTTATAGGGGCCCTACTGACGTGTTGAACTTACTAGGTTGGCAAGGGATTGTTTCCACAGAGCTTAAGACATTTTCTTCATATCACAGAGGAGACTTGAAGACACATTCGACAGAACTTTTGTCCCTGGTTGTTGTATTATTAGAGGAGATTTATTGCATCACTTTATGGAAAGGTGACAGCCATATGCCTTTTAGGCCTAATAATCAGCAGAACAAAATTTGAAACTTTTGCTTTACAGACCTATAGTAACAGAAAACTTTAGAAGATTTATAGAAAACACACAGCTTTGAACACATTCATAGTCTGTATGTTTTTATTTTAGAGACCATCCTTTCAAATTAAAGAAAACTAGTGTTGTTTTTTTCCCTCACAGTGAAAACCAAGTTAACTTTCTCTCCGTACCACATTCAAGCTATCTTGTCACCACCTGTTACCCAGTCATGCTGAGGTAAAAATGTGTTGAGAGGTGTCTGAATGATGATGGTGTCCTTGTGGTAACATGTTTTAAACTTAGTTTTATGAAATATAGCACTCATCTGGACTACATATTTGGCAGTGGATGCAGAGATACATTTATTTTGCTATGTAGATATACTGATACTTTTGCTTTAACATGTTTTTCATTTTATCAGCTCTTTCTTTTCTCCTATGAAATATAATCCTTAATCATTTAGTTTCCATTCCTCCTCTTTATTGAAAAACTCTGGTTCAATTTATGAAACTGAGGAACAGTTAAGGAAATGAAATTATGCTTAATAATGAGACTGGTGTTATAACATGGTTGCCGTTGAAATCCTTAAAATATTCTGCATTAGCAATTTTTTTTTTAACAAATCCAGATCCATTTATAGCTCTCTTATTATCTTGTTATTTAAGTATACATTCGAAGTACTGGATTTGCTTGGGAAATAGTCTATTCTTATGGTCTTGTTATAGGTTGATTTGTGTGTCGTACCTCCCCACACCCCTGCCTCCCAATTTTTATTTTGAAGTCTTCATCTCTGGTAATTTAGAATCTGATCTTATTTGGAAAAAGGATGATTGCTGATGTACTTAGTTAGATGAGGTCATATTGGAATAGGGTGGGCCCCTAATCTGTATGACCGGTGTCCTTATATAAAGAGGAAACTTGGACACGGGTATGCACGCAGGAAGAATGCCATATGATGAGGAAGGCAGAGGTTAATGTGATGTTTCTATAAGCCAGAGTTTGCCAGAGAAGCACCAGGAGCTAGGACAGAAGCATGGAACCAATTCTCTCTTCTGACCCTCAGAAGGAAACAATCCTGCCAAAACCCTATTAGTCTAGCCTGCAGATATCCAACCTCCAAAACTGTGAGACCACATAATTTCTGGGGTTTAAGCCACTCAGTGCTATTGTATTATGGTAGCCCTAGCCAACAAATACTAATCTTTTATTTTTATTCTTCTATTTTCTTAGGACACTAATCTTATATTTCTTTGTGTTTATCTCTTTGTGTATGTGCTAATTCTTTTACTGGACTTTAGGTGCACAAAGGGCAAAGACTTTGATTTACTCACAGGATCCTCCACTCTACCCTACAAAGGGTAAGCACTCAGTATATATTTGGAGAATAAATGAATGCATAGATGAATACTAAATTTTATTGAATTTTTTAATGTGCCAGACATTATTCTAGGTACTTTATGTCTATGAAATCATATCGCTGTCACCACCACTCGTTTTAGAGATTGAGAAATTAAGGCAAAGAGAGTTTGAGTAACATGCCCAGAACCATAGAGCTGGAACCAGGGTTCAGATTAGAGTCTGCACTCTCTTTACTTTGTTCTATGCTTCTTGGATCTGAAATAATCAACAACATTGAACAAATATTCAGAGTCCCTAAGCAGGGGGCGTACTGGTGTGAATTATATCTGAGGGCTGAAGGGCTGTCAATAAATAAGTAAACAAAGATTAAGTACTCACAGATGTTGTTCCGTGTCATTAAGGAGATGAAAAACGTTCTTCTTAGATGGGGTGGTCAGGACGACTTCCCAGAATCTGGAAGCTGAGTCTGAAAGAATGACCAGGAGTTGGTCATGCCAGGAGTTGGTCATGCCTCTCTTTGCATGACCAACTCTTGGTCATTCTCAGCAGAGGAAACCAAATGGTCAGAGTCGCCAGTTTTAAAAGAGCATAGTGTGTTCCTAGGTGCACAGGAGTCTGGTGTGGCTAGGGTGCAGTGGGAGAGACTGCGTGCTATGAGCTGGTATTGGCCACGTGCTCTGACAGCTAACTTTGTTTAAGGGGCAATATGGAGCCATTGGAGCACTGTATCTTTTTTTTTAAGGAATTTTTATTTATTTGTTTGTTAGAGAGAGAGAGAGAGAGAGCGTTCAAGCAGGGGCAGCAGCAGGCAGAGGGAGAAGCAGGCTCCCCACCAAGAAGAGAGCCCTACACCGGACTTGATCCAAGGACCCCGGGATCATGACCGGAGCTGAAAGCAGCTGCTTAACCCACTGAGTCATGCAGGTGCCCCCATTGGAGCATTTTAAACAAAGTCGTGCCATCATCTGACTTACATTTCAAAATACCCTCACTGCTGAGTAGAGAACAGATTAGAGGGAAACCAGAGGAAATGGGAGACAGGATGCTCTTCGTTATTCTGAGCAAGAGATAATGCAAGTCAGGCACATGTCATAACAGCACAGATGGGGAGAGGATGGACTTGAGACATGATTTAGGAGGTGGGACCCCTAGGACTTGCTGATCTACACATCTTGTATAACAGAATGTAACTGGTGCTTTTCACTGAGAGTGTGAGAATTGGGTGTTGTGGGGGTGAAGGTGGAGCAGGAGTGTTTGCCTGGAGGCATAAAGGTTCTGTTGGAGACACTTTGGGATTCTGATACCTAAGGCTGAGTACCTGTAAGGTTTATGAGCTTGGAACTCAGAGGGTAAGACTGGACTAAATATTCAGAATTGAGGCTCATGAGCAACACTGGTCTTTAAAGCCCTGGATGAAATCACTCAGAGAGAGAGAGAGAGCGTAAGTGCTCCAACATGGAAATATTTGTCTATACTTGTCTTACTTTATTCTTCATAAAATGTCAAGTGCTATTGATTTTTTTTTTTTTTTGGAATTTTCCCCAATTTTAATCAAATCATTTTCGTTCTGGTCACTTTCATGTTGGTTTTTCTTTTGCCTAGTTTGTTTGTTTGTTTTGTTTTGTTTTCCCCTAAAAGGGTAATCCATATCATAAGATTTTGAGAAATAAATTACTTTCTTTCCCCAGAACTTCATTAGTACTTTCTACTTAAAAAAAAAAAAAATTACTTTGTTCATCTTTTCCACCATTCTGTTACAGATGTTACAATGTATGTTTTGGGATTCTAGGAAAAATTTGGACAATTATCTTGATTACATAAGGAAGACTTTCAAATACTTTCAGTATAAGAAATTCTGACTTAATATTACTTGAGCTTTGGGTATTAGAGACAAAATGCACATTAATATAAACTTTGCAGAATTTCTTTGCAAGAGTTTACACGCATGAGCAGAAAAAAGAACAGATCTATATATGTATATTTGGACTGTTTTCTTAAGCATTTGTTTTTTATCAGGTGAAGTATGTTTTGCCTAATATAGCAGGATTCAATTGTTACTTAGTAACAATGGGTTATTAAAGATAAAAACAAAAGCCAGAACAGAAAACACAGAATTTGAGGGCTTTTAAAGCAAGATGATAAACAAGTAGAAGAATGTCCCTTCCTTTCTCCCAAGGTCCCAGTGTCCAAATGAAACAATAATAGTGTTAGGCAGAAAAAAAAAAAAAAATGGAGCCAACAGATGACCAGCACAATGGAAGAGTCCAGGAAGAAAGGAAACAGAATGTATTTGAGAGAGCGGAGCCTTAATCTAAGGTTGTGTGCTTTGTGCGCTGTGTTGAGCTGTGTTCGCCTTGCTTCAAGGGGAGCCTGACATGGGGCTGCAGAATTGGCTGCCTTTTAGTTTGGCATATTTTACAGTTAGCTGCCTAATGTCATTGCGGAGGTGATATGGAATAGGAGAATAAATATATTAATTGTTTCGAAAGGAAAGCTCATTAATGGGTAGCTTTTAGGACTTTTTGGTAGTTTAGACAACAAGGAGAAGATGAAAAAGACAACGAAAATGATTATTTTTTAATTGCTCATTTTGATTTTCTTGTAATACTTCTCATGTCACACTTGGAGGTGATTTTAATATTAAAAAGTGAGATTTTTCAAACATCATTTTGGAGGTGTTCTGAATGTCAATTTTAGGGAGACCATTTAGCAAAAACTTGATAACGTTTGAGTGGACCTTTTTTCTTAGGTGCATCAAATATTCATGCTTTCTAATTCCCATTAACACTAATTGGTATTAATGTGTGTGAATCTTCATGCATTTATAACAGAATATAACATTAGACTAAAAGATAACACTTTATCAATGATTAGTATTCACAATGCCAGTTAAAATGTAGTACAAGCAAATTACACATCACACAAACTCATTTACATTTTTAATTTGGTACATTTTGCAAACATACTAAAATAAAATAGGACACAGGCCCTAAATCCCTTTGATAGAACATTTTTATCTTATGGTCTAGGTCGAGAATTGGAGAACAGATATTTTAAGATGGGCATAAATAATTCTTGTGAAAGCGTTGCATCTTACTCAATGCCATAGGAAAGGTGAAACTTTTGAACAAGTAGATTGTTGTTGTGTTTGCTGCCGGTGAGAGAATCCCCATTTCCTTGATTTGGAGGAAAAGCATCTGTCTATTGAGAAAGAGATACAAGAGTGAAGGCCAGTGGGCAACAGGCGTTGGGAAGCAGGGCAAGATCATGGCAGTGTTAATGATATTGTTCTTTCCTTTGTGTTTTTTTGTTTTGTTTTGTTTTGTTTTTCTTTTTTCCATAGAGGAGTATTCTTTGGAATGGTTTTCCTAATTAATTGTATTTCAGAATTATAAAGTAGAATTAAGTGTTTGAGTTTCTTCTCTCCACTCCCTTCATGGGTATGTGCATTATGAATGCTTTCCTACAGATACCCAGTTACTTTATTAACAAGAGGTATTGGAATAGGATTTTAGCTATCAGATTCTCGTAAGAGATATGAGGTCAATGGATGTGATGATAAGTCGTAAATCTATTTCTGACGGTTTCTCTCGATTCCAGTAATTAGAGACATGGCTCTACTTTGCTATTGATTAATATGTAGTATAATAAGTGCTTGCATGTGGGAAGCCCTAGGCGATAGAGGTTGATTGGTTAAATCGGTTAATTAAGGTACAAAGAAGAATGCTCTACACTCATATGTTTCCTGTACTGATAACTAGCTGTAAATGAGCATAATTAAGATAACGGGAAATAGAAAATCCTCGTTAGTGGCAACTCTTTATCAATTTGTATTTAAAATATAAATTCTTGATGAGGGAGCTCTTGTAAGTGATAGTTTAAGAAAGGCAGTGCATCTTAGATTTGCGGGGTGCTTAAGAAATTAATCTAGAACTGTCTTTAGCACCATGGTAGGACTATGCATGATTCTTCAACACTGAAGACTCTCTTGTTGATTCTAAAATATCTCTGAGAATGGAAATTTTTACTATTAGCAAAGTCATCCTTATGTTTTTTCTTTTTTTTCCTGAAAGATTTTATTTATTTATTTGACAGGGAGTGAGCAGGAGAAGAGGGAAGGGGCAGAGAGGGAGAAGCAGGCTCCCCGCTGAGCAGGGAGTCCCAAGTGGGACTTGATCCCAGGACCCTGAGATCACATCCCGGGAGCCTCAGGTCACAACCCGAGCTGAAGGCAGACGCTTAACTGACTGAGCCACCCAGGCACCCCTGTGTTTAAATTGAATTTCTCAGGCTTTGATTTCTAATTTCTCTTCTATACACATCCCTTTTATGTGGATGAGGAAGAGCGGGTGGAGGGAGTGAGGTCCTGGAGCTGGCTTGTACCAGCTGGGGAGAGTTCGCGGTTACATTTCTAGAAATTCTGCGAGTCGGTTGTTAAACCCAGCCTTAATTAAAAGTTAATTGTATACATTTTAAATTAAATTAAAAACTCAACCCTTCCTGATTATTTTACTGCATCATACCGTGAACTGTGCTATCCGTTGTGTCTGTATGATAGAACATTCTATAGAGCAGGGTGCTGTTGACCTTCTCTTTCTAACTCTGCATCCAGTGAGATCATATTGGTAGCTAAAAATCTATTATGGTGGAAGTATTTATATCAAGAAAATACACAAAGAAAACAACTCAGGCCCTCATGCCACCCCTCAGAGGCAGATATTAAACATTTACCAGCATGCTACGGGGCCGGGGCTTTCCTCAGAAGAAAGGCAGTTTTCTTGTCCAAGGAGGGTCTGATTTATAAGCCCTTAATGTAACTAATTAATGCATGAATAGAAAGTATATTTCCTAGCCTAAATGTTTTATTTATTGCTTTGAGTGCATCTGTAAAATTATTTAAACATAATGGAGGAGTTTTTATTTTCAGAAGTTCCAATATTAACTGCTTTCATGTAATAGCTCTCAGACCTCCCTGTACATTGTAGTTGGTAACTGATTTGTGACTACAGGATCCAGAATTGATAATAATTCCTGAATTTCATTTCTGGGTGACCGACTGTGCTCTAGAATCCCTCACTACAAGGGAAAGCCATTTCTCCCTTGTGCATGTTAATCGACTCCCATGAGTGTTGGAGGACTTACTCCAGTGCTCAGCTTGGCCACCTGGCTGTGTTATTGGTTCTAATTAGCTCCTTCCACAGGGATGCCAACTGATCAATGGCAAAAAGATCAAAATACCTCCTTGCATCACATCTGGTTCTTCTAGGCTTCAGATGGGCTTCAGTTTCTGTTCTCCCCACACTGAAAATCCTCAATGTCATTCCTGAAGGAGGCTCTCGGAAGGAGATTCATTTGAAAACACATTAAAAGATATTTATTTTATTTTCTTACTAAAACCTATTTTTTGAAAAGTAAGCATTGTCACAAATTGGAACAAAATCTTATGGCACCTCAGTTGCCTTGTTTCATTCTTTGAACATCTCCGTAGGCAGATAATTAATATAGTCCCATTTCCAGATGAGCAAACTGAAATACAGAGAAATGAAGGAGTATATGAAATTGTTAAGATACGGCTTAAGCCATCAGAAATGCAGGAATGTGGGTAGCAAAATTCTATGTGTGTTACCTTATGACTGGATTAAAAGAGTCATTTTTTCTGGGCTCAGGCCAAACCTGCTGGAAAGACTAATTATTTAAGCAAGCAATTTCTTTACATGAAAGATAATTTTAAAAATGTGATCCAGGTGATTTAAGTAATAAGAAGAGACACTGTAACTCTTTGAAACAGCTTTTATATCCCTTCTGCTTCTGTTAGTAGAAGGTAGCTTCCTCATGATTGATAACTATATTTGGAGTCCCTCGGGAGGCACCCCATTTTATCCTAAAACAAAAGAATGAAATGCAGGTGTTCTGCCGACCAGATACTCCACAATTTTTGCATGCTCTATTTTCTTCAACAGATAAACCACTTCTGAAATGCTTTCACTGTGCAGATATAACTTTCTTATACCATTGAGACTTCTACTCCCAAATATCCTTTCTCTCCGTGAGAGTTTAAGACATTTTTTTTTCTCCTTGATGGGAAACAACTTCTTGGCCTTGGAGTGTATGACTGTCAAAGATGGGAATGTTACAGTCACACCACTGAGAGTCCTAAATACAGAGCCAATTAGAGAATCATTAGGTGAAGCCTCTGAACAATTAGGAAGCCTGCAAAGATCCTCTCACAGTCTTTTCATCTGAACAGAGAGCTGTGGTTGGAAATACAGATGGAGTCATACCCGGGGATCTGTCCTTCATACTCATGGTTCTGTTGACGCATTTCACAAGTAGGAGACTTAACGTTTTGTAACATTTCACGGACTACATCACGCAGAGGAGCATTGATCATCTATTATTAATATGTTTCTTTGACTAGTCCTGAAGTATTTGTATACATACTTTTTAACTCCTTCTCCACTGATTATATTTTTATTGGAGGACAGAGGTTTGGGGGAGTTTTTTAAAGATAGAAGTGGTAGCTTGATTTTCTTTTAAGACGATACAAAGTACAGGATGCCGATTTTCTTCATATACTTCTCGATGACAAACTCACTTGATAGTTGAAAAAAATATGAATGGGGTCAAATTCAAGATGCCTTGTTTTTGTCCTATTATATTGAGGAAATAATATGATTCTACTATTTTAGAGAACCATATCAAAACTGATGAGATAATTACTTTTAAACATTTTCAGACATCTGAACTTTATATTTAATATTTATTTATTTATTTATTTATTTAAAGATTTTTAAAATTTATTTGACAGAGAGAAAGAGAGAGAGAGACCGTGAGAGAGAGAACACAAGCACAGGGAGTGGGAGAGGGAGAAGAAGGCTTTCTGCTGAGCAGGGAGCCCCATGTGGGGCTCGATTCCAGGACCCTGAGATCATGACCTGAGCCGAAGGCAGACGCTTAACAACCGAGCCACACAGGCGCCCCTGTATTTATTATATTTTTAGTCATTATAAAATTTGATTCAATTCAAAAATTTGAAATGTTGATTAATGGCCATTCTACCAAGGAAAGGTTTGAAATGCCTGTAGGGAATGGTAGTTAAAGCTCTTTTCTAAAAAGAAATACACTTCTTTGGTCACTCTGTATTTTGCATTATATTTAATTAGGAGGTTATCTGAAATTTAGATTTGAGTCAAGCAACACCTGCCATGCCTATGTGCTTTCTGTGACTCAAAGCGAAAGGAAAAGCAGTGGAGAACCCTTATCCCGCAGGCATCAGATTTGTGGTAATGGATGTTTAGCTGCTGTGTAGCCATGATTTTCTCCAGGGTAGTCTGGAGCCCTGGAGGTTGACCTCATAGGAGCAATCACAACTAGGTGGTAGGATTAACACTGTAAGAACAACATTTAATGTGATATAATTTACCCCAAGATAGCAGCAGAGTCAGATGACATTAGAAGGACGTTGTCCAGATTGAACTAAATATGAGTTAAACGATAGTGCAGTAAGTCATGGCAAATTTTATCAGCTTTATCTGTGTAAGCCTAACGACTAAAATCATTGAATATTTCTGGGAGTTTCTGATAATCAGACTTATTTTCTTCTATTACGTTCATGCACAGGGGAAATGGTGCTTCTGGTGGGACTAAACTACATATTCATGTATAAAGTCCATTCTATGCAACAGGAACAATCTGCAAGAAGGTTCTGGAGATAACGATCTTAACAGTAATAAGCTACAAACAGAAGAGGAATGACCATCGAATATTGGAATGCATAAATACAGACATGATATGTAGGCATCCACTCCTGTTGGCATTTATCAGATATGTTTAAAGAAAAGAATGTGATAGTTTCATGTTTTCGTAGTGAAGTACTTTGAGAAATGTACAGTCAATTTTAAAGGGAATGCTAATTTGGAAACAATTCAGAAGGAAAAATGAAGGAATTCAGATTACTTAGCTTAATGGTAGATTGTTGGTCTAAGAAGATGCTATTTCAGAACGTTGAAAGGAAAATAACCCAGCCCCCACCCCTGTTTTCTGTATCCCTGGAATCATAGTCCTACTGTGCATATTCTGACCCACCCTAGTTACTGAGCCAGTGTTCACAGAGTCAGTTCACAGTACATATGTCATCTTCAGCTTTTCATCGGTTGCCAGTGAGACTTTAGCTCATAGACTTCAATATCTTTTTTTCTTAGAAACAGAAAGAATGAAAGACAATGGTATAGCAAGATTGCTTATCAAAGATGACCTTTCCAAAGGTGCCCCATGTTGCTCCTTACCCATGTGGTTCCTGAGCTTTCTTGGTGGTTCCTAAGTCGGACAACTGATCCCACCCATATTATTGGCTTGGGCCTATCCATGTGATAAGATGCAATAACTTAGCACTGTATTTAGTTACATCCTTGGCCTGTGCTTTCTGCACCAGTCTTTGACCACCATGAGAAATGCAGACACGGAAGTTTATTTACCAGCTGTCATCACAGACCCACCTCACTCTGCAAATCCCAGCTGCAGCTTGATCTGTTCAGCTATACATTGTGATGATAAAATTGCAACATAACTGTGCCTATGCTACTGCTCCTGTGACCACCGTCTGCTGCTGTCACCCCATGAATTCTCTCCTCTGTTGTATTTTTGTGGATGTGACACTCTTATGGAGACTTTCAGAGGCCACCTGGAACAGTGTTTTATGATCTGGCCTTTTCCATCCATATGGCTGAGAGAGGAGCCATGTGACATTATCCAGTGTGGTCACTTCCTTGACAAAAGAGAAAAATGACATCAGAAACTTGTACCTTATGGCAGCACATGGCAGATAAAAACAGGTGCATAAATGGTACCATTACAGAAAACAAGTTTGATGTTAATTTAGGTGTGTAAGTGATCAGTTCGTAACTGTCTCCTTCTCAAATCATTGTTTAAAATTATTACCTGGACTTTCAAAGTAAATGCACGTTTCTTTCTACTACTCCATTTGCTATAGATGTGTGTGTGTGTGTGTGTGTGTGTGTGTGTGTAAAGCCACAGCAGTGACTGCTCTATAATTACTCTCTTAGGCAAAATGGCAGGCATGATCAAATTCTATAAACACTTTGTCTGAACAATGTGTGTTGTGAAGCTGTGAAAGGAGGTTTTGGAAAATATCTCTATGAAGATTTGAAGAATAGAATAGATCGGGGCTACTTATTTCTAAAAAGATAGATGCAGCTTATATTAGTCATTTCCCTTAATTGTGATAGATAGGTGTATATATTAAGTACACACATGATTTATTATAGAAATTGGTTTATGTGGTAATGGAGGCTGAGAAGTCCCACCATCTTCCATCTGCAAGCTGGAAGACCAGGAAACCTGGTGATATAATTCAGTCTGATTCTGAAGTCTTCAGAACCACAAGGGCTTATATCCAAAGGCGGAAGAAGATGGATGTCCCAATGCTAAGGGAGCAAGTTCTCCCTTCTGCCCATTGCTTTACTTGGCCCTCAACAGACTTGCTCAATGCCCACCAGCATTCCTGAGGGTGATTTACTTTTTTTTTTTAAATTTAATTTCTTTTCAGTGTAACAGAATTCATTGTTTATGCACCACACCCGGTGCTCCATGCAATACGTGCCCTCCATTATACCCACCACCAGGCTCCCCCAAACTCCCACCCCCTGCCCCTTCAATACCCTCCGATTGTTTTTCAGAGTCCATAGTCTCTCATGGATCATCTCCCCCTCCAATTGCCCTCGACTCTCTTCTTCTCTCCATCTCCCCATGTCCTCCGTGTTATTTCTCAGGCTCCACAAATAAGTGAAATCATAAGTGACTCTTAATCTCACAAAACAAACTGAGGGTTGATGGGGGGAGGGGGGTTGGGAGGGGGAGTGGTGTTATGGACATTGGGGAGGGTATGTGCTATGGTGAGTGCTGTGAAGTGTGTAAACCTGGCGATTCACAGACCTGTACCCCTGGGGATAAAAATATATTACATGTTTATAAAAAATAAAATTAAAAAAAATAAGTGAAATCATATGATAACTGACTCTCTCTGCTTGACTTATTTCACTCAGCATAATCTCTTCCAGTCCCATCCATGTTGATACAAAAGTTGGTTATTCATCCTTTCTGATGGAGGCATAATACTCCATGGTGTTTATAGACCACATCTTCCTTATCCATTCATCCATTGAAGGGCATCTTGGTTCTTTCCACAGTTTGGTGACCGTGGCCATTGCTGCTATGAACATTGGGGTACAGATGGCCCCTCTTTTCACTGCATCTGTATCTTTGGGGTAAATACCCAGTAATGCAATTGCAGGGTCATAGAGAAGTTCTATTTTTAATTTCTTAAGGAATCTCCACACTGTTCTCCAAAGGGGCAGCACCAACTTACACTCCCACCAACAGCATAAGAGGATTCCCCTTTCTCCACATCCTCTCCAACACAAGTTGTTTCCTATCTTGCTAATTTTGGCCATTCTAACTGGTGTAAGGTGATATCTCAATGTGGTTTTAATTTGAATCTCCGTGATGGCTAATGATGATGAACATTTTTTCATGTGTCTGATAGCCATTTGTATGTCTTCATTGGGGAAGTGTCTGTTCATGTCTTCTGCTCATTTTTGGACATGATTATCTGTTTTGTGTGTGTTGAATTTGAGAAGTTCTTTCTAGATCCTGGATATCAGCCTTTTGTCTGTACTGTCATTTGCAAATAGCTTCTCCCATTCCGTGGATTGCCTCTTTGTTTTCTTGACTGTTTTCTTTGCTGTGCAAAAGGTTTTGATCTTGATGAAGTCCCAAAAGTTCATTTTCGCTTTTGTTTCTTTTGCCTTTGGAGACATATCTTGAAAGAAGTTGCTGTGGCTGATATCGAAGAGGTTATTGCCTATGTACTCCTCTATGATTCTGATGGATTCCTGTCTCACGTTGAGGTCTTTTATCCATTTCGAGTTTATCTTTGTGTGTGGTGTAAGAGAATGGTCGAGTTTCATTCTTCTACATATAGCTATCCAATTTTCCCAGCCACTTCCGTCCAAAATCTATGGGATACAGCAAAGGTGGTCCTAAGGGGGAAATACATAGCCATCCAAGCCTCCCTCAAAAAAATTGAAAAATCCAGAATACACCTGTCTCTACACCTTAAAGAACTGGATAATCAACAACAAACTAAGCCAACTCCACACACAAGAAGGTAAATAATCAAGTTTAGAGCAGAGATCAATGAGATAGAAACTAGAGATACAGTAGAACGCATCAGTGAAACTAGAAGCTGTTTTTTTGAAAGAATCAATAAGATTGATAAACCATTGGCCAAACTAATCCAAAAGAAGAGAGGAGGCCCAAAATAATAAAATTATGAATGAAAAGCGAGAGATCACAACTAACACCAAGGAAATAGAAACAATCATCAGAAGTTATTATCAACAGTTACATGCCAATAAGCTAAGCAACCTAGATGAAATGGATGCATTCCTGGAAAACTATAAACTTCCAAAATTGAACCAGGAAGAAATTGACAACCTGAATAGACCGATATCTAGTAACGAGATTGAAGCAGTGATCAAAAACTTCCCAAAAAACAAGAGCCCAGGACCTGATGGATTCCCTGGGGAATTCTACCAAACTTTCAAAGAAGAAATAACACCTATTCTCCTGAAGCTGTGTCAAAAAACTGAAGCAGAAGGAAAACTTCCACACTCTTTTTATGAAGCCAGCATTACCCTGACCCCCAAACCAGGGAAAGATCCCACCCAAAAGGAGAATTTCAGACCAACGTCACTGATGAATATGGATGCTAAGATTCTCAACAAGATCCTAGCAAATAGGATCCAACAGCACATTAAAAAGATTATCCTCCATGACCAGGTGGGATTCATCCCTGTGCTGCAAGGATGGTTCAACATTCACAATCAATGTGATAGAACAAATCAATAAGAGAAGAGAGAAGAAACACATGGTCCTCTCAATTGATGCAGAAAAAGCATTTGACAAAATCCAGCATCCGTTCCTGATTAAAACGCTTCAAAGTATAGGGCTAGAGGGAACATTCCTGAACTTCATAAAATCTATCTATGAAAAACCCAGAGCAAATATCATCCTCAATGGGAAAAAGCTCACAGCCTTCCCGTTGAGATCAGGAACACAACAAGGATGCCCACTTTCACCACTCTTGTTCAACGTAGTATTAGAAGTCCTAGCAACAGCAATCAGACAACAAAGAGAAATAAAAGGTCCCCAAATTGGCAATGAAGAAGTCAAACTCTCTCTCTTCACAGATGACATGATACTTTATATGGAAAACCCAAAAGACTCCACCCCCAGACTATTAGAACTCATACAGCAATTCAGTAATGTGGCAGGATATAAAGTCAATGTACAGAAATTGGTTGCTTTCTTATACACTAACAATGAAAACACACAAAGGGAAATTAGAGAAACGATTCCATTTACTATAGCACCAAGAACCATAAGATACCTGAGAATAAACCTAACCAAAGAGGTAAAGGATCTGTACTTGAGGAACTACAGAACACTCATGAAAGAAATCGAAGAAGACACACACAAAAAATGGAAGACCATTCCATGCTCTTGGTTTGGAAGAATAAACATTGTTAAAATGTCTATACTGCCTAGAGCAATCTATACTTTTAATGCCATTCCGATCAAAATTCCACCGATATTTTTCAAAGAGCTGGATCAAATAATCCTAAAATTTGTATGGAAGCAGAAGAGACCCCGAATTGCTAAGGAAATGTTGAAAAAGAAAAACAAAACTGGTGGCATCACGTTACCTGATTTCAAGCTTTACTATAAAGCTGTGATCATCAAGACAGCATGGTATTGGCATAAAAATAGACACATAGATCAGTGGAACAGAGTAGAGAGCCCAGATATGGACCCTCAACTCTATGGTCAAATAATCTTTGAAAAAGCAGGGAAAAATATGCAGTGGAAAAAAGACAGTCTCTTCAATAAATGGTGAGGGTGATTTACTTTACTGATTCAAATGCTAATCTTTTCCCAAAGACACCCCCACAGGCACTACTAGGAATAATGTGGATGTTCCCCCTAGTTTTGTTGAGAAATAATCGATACACATCGCTTGTATAAGTTTAAGGTATACAACACGATGGGTTTGATTCACATATGTGGGAAATGGTTATCACAGTAGGTTCAACTAACATCCATCATGTCATATAGATACAATGAAAAGAGAAAAAAGAAAAGAGAAAAAAAAATTTCTTGTTATTAGAACTCTTAGGATATACTCTCATAAAAACTTCCTTAGATATCAGATAGCAGGATTAGCTGAAGTCATCATGTTTTACCTCGAATCTGTAGTACTTACGTATAACTGGAAGTCTGTACCCTTTTGGCCCACTTCCTCCAGTCCCTACTCTGGCCACCATGCCTGACCCCCACCTCCAGTAACTGATTTCTTTTTCCAGGAGATTTTTTTTTTTTTTTTTTTAAGATTCCACACATAAGTGAGATCATATGATATTTTATGTCTGACTTATTTTACTTAGCATAATGCCTTCAAGGTCTATCCATGTTGTTACAGCATGTAGAATTTCCTTATTTTTTATGGAATAATATTCATATATTTATCACAACTTCTTTATCCATTCATCCACCAGTGAACATTTAGGTTGTTTCCATGCCTTAGTTATTGTGAATATGCTGCTATGAACATGGGGGTACAGATATCTTCTCCAGTTAGTGTTTTCATTTCCTTTGCTTATATTCCCAGAAGTGGAATTGCTGGATCACATGATAGTCTTTTTTTTTTTTTAAACTTTCTGTGGATCCTCCATATTGTTTTCTATTGTGGCTGTACCAATTTACAATCCCTCCAACAGTGCACAGGTGTTCCCTCTTCTCCACATCTACGCCAGCGATTGTTATTTCTTATATTTTTGCTGATGGGCATTCTAACAGGTGTGAGATGATATTTCATTGTGATTTTAATTTGCATTTCCCAAATGACTAGTGATGTTGAGCATCTTTTCATGTACTTTGGCCTCTTTCTTACATCATCTTTGGAGAAATATGTATTCAAGTCCTTTGTCCATTTTTAGTCGGATTATTTGAGGTTTTTTTTTTTTATTATTGTTTTAGTGTTTTTTTTGCTGTTGAGTTGTATGTATACAACCTTATATATTTTGGATATTAATCCCTTATCAGTTATATGATTTGTAAGTATTTTTTTCACATTCTGTTGGTTGTCTTTTCACTTTGCTAATAACTTTTTTGGAGGGGGGTGTATGGAAGCTTTTTAGTTTGATCACTCCCATTTATTTATTTTTTATTTTGTTGCATGTGCTTTAGGGGTCCTATTTTCAAAATCATTACCAAAACTCATATCAAGGAACTTTATTTCTGTGTTTTCTTCTAGGAGTTTCATGGTTTCAGTTCTTATATTTAGGTCTCTAATCCATTTCTAGTTAATTTTTGTGAATGGCATAAGATGGGGTCTAGTTTAATTTTTTTATAAGTGAATATCCATTTATTGAAGAAGCTCTCTTTTCTCCATTTAGTATTTTTGCTCCCTTGTGAAACCTAGTTGACCATATATACTTGGGTTTATTTCTGTGCTCTTGATTCTGTTCCATTGATCTGGTTGTTTTCATGCTAGTACCATACTGTTTTGATAACTGTACCTTTATAGTATAGCACAAAATCAGAAAGTGATGTCTCCAGCTTTGTTTCTCTTTCTTAGGATTTCTTTGGGTACTCAGGGTCTTTTGTGGTTCCACATAAATTTTAGGAGTGTTTTTTTTTCTACTTCTATAAAAAATGTTAATTGGAATCTTGATAGGGATTGCACTGAAACTATAGATGACTTTTGGTAGTATTGATATTGTAACAATATCAATTATTTCAGTCCATGAACACAGGATGCCTTTCCATTTTTATCATGTCTTTTTCAATTTCTTTCACCAATTTTTTTTCAGCATACAGGTTTTTAACCTCCTTCATTGCATTTATTCTCAAGTATTTTATTGTATTTGATGCTACTATAAATGAGATTGATTTCTTTATTTGTTTTTCAGAGAATTTATTATTAGTGTATAAAAATACTACTGATTTTTATATGTTAATTTTGTATCTTGCAACTTTACTGAATTCCTTGATTAGATCTAATAGTTTTTTTCATTGACTCTTTGGGATTTTCTCTATATAAAATCATATCAATTGCAAATAGAGATAAATTTACTTCTCTCTTTTCAATTCTGATATCTTATTTCTTTTTCTTGCCTGAATGTTCTAGCTAGGACTTCCAGTATTATGTTGAATAGGATTGGTGAGAATGGGCAGCCTTTTCTTGTTCCTGGTCCAAAATGGAAAGCTTTCAACTTTTTACCATTAAGAATGATGTTAGTTGTGGGCTTGTCATGTAGGGGCTTTATGATGTTAAGATATATTCCTTCTTTGACTAATTTGTTAAGAGTTTTTTATCATAAATGAATATTGAATTTTGTCAAATGCTTTTTCTGCATCTATTGAAATGATCACCGGATTCTTTTCCTTCGTTCTATTAATGTGGTTTATCACGTTGATTGATTTGCATGTTTTGAAACATCCTTGCATCTCAGGGATAAATCCTATTTGATCATGGTGAATGATCCTTTTAATGTGCGGCTGAATTTGTTTGCTAGTATTTTATTGAGAACTTTTGCATCTGTATTCATCAGGTATTTTAGCCTTTAGAGAAATAATGTTTTATCAACTATCCAGGGATCTCTTAGCCCCATCAAATTGACACATAAAAATTACCATCATACAGCCATTATTGAGGAAGAAAGATAAAACAAGAATCTTTCTGTAAATGTTTATAAGCATTTAATAGGTACATTCCACTTGCAAAAGCAAACATTTTTGACATTTGTTTATTTTTAAAATTGTAAATTTTAATTATGTGATTTCACTTAAATGTGATACAAAACATATTTTATATTTTAATGATGTCATTGAGTCAGTTCCCTTCTTTTTTTATTGACACTTAAATTTTACACTTTTCTGGGAAGCTCTGCATTGCTGAAACTTCTTTGGTTGCATTTTCAGGACACATTTCAGTATGTGGCATCAAAACTGTAATTAGGTGTCTTTAGATTTGGAGGTACAAGGAAATTTGAAACAATTCCAGACTTTTAATATCGCTTACAGCCTTCCCAATCAGTTTGGCTTAAGATTTCAAGTATCTGGAAGTCTGTGGATTCAGATATGCAGTGTAATTCCTGCATTATCATATATAACCACAGTGAAAATTAACAGGACCCTGGGGACATATTTCTCAGGATATTCCATGCCCCACAAAACTGATCTAAATTGAGTTCTTCTTTACTTCAAAAGGAGCTCATTCTTTCTCTCTCTCTCTCCTCCTTCTCTTCTTTCTTCAACTGTTCTGCTTTCTCTTTTTAGTTTTTTCTGCCTTTCCTATCTTACATTTGTTTTCTACTGTCTATTAACTTCATGTAGAAAAAAGGGAGTTTGAAAGGTTCATAATATATTTTATAATGTTATGTATTATTCCAAAGTGCCAGTTTACTTTTGTACATTATTATTCCCATTTGATATACTTGTAGCATTTAAAATTAACTCATTTCTACCAACAAGATTATTTGTGAGGCTTTTTAGAGCCTCATCTATGAAATCACAACAGCAAGTGTGATTAGGTAGATCTGAACCAAATTTCAGAAGCCATTCCATTCATTCATTCTCCCAGTCATCTATTGATTTATTCATGACTTTATTCAGGTATAATTACTGATGGCTACCCATGTGCTCTGCACCATATCAGATGGCTGAATAGGGCAGACATAACTCCCCCCTCAAGGACTGGGGTTGTGTAATGATAAAACATAGTTAAGTTAAAACATAGACCAGTGGAACAGAGTAGAGAGCCCAGATATGGACCCTCAACTCTATGGTCAAATAATCTTTGACAAAGCAGGAAAAAATATACAGTGGAAAAAAGACAGTCTCTTCAATAAATGTTTGCTGGGAAAATTGGGCAGCTATGTGTAGAAGAATGAAACTTGACCATTATCTTACACCATACACAAAGATAAACTCGAAATGGATAAAAGACCTCAACGTGAGGCAGGAATCTATCAAAATCCTAGAGGAGAACATAGGCAGTAATCTCTTCGACTTCAGTCACAGCAGCTTCTTTCAAGACATGTCCCCAGAAGCAAAGGAAATAAAAGCAAAAATGAACTTTTGGGACTTCTTCAAGATCAAAAGCTTCTGCACAGCAAAGGAAACAGTCAACAAAATGAAGAGGCAACCCATGGAATGGGAGAAGATATTCACAAATGACACTACAGACAAAGGGATGATATCCAAGATCTATAAAGAACCCCTCAAACTCAACACACGCAAAATGGATAATCACATTGAAAAATGGGCAGAAGACATGAACAGACACTTCTCCAAACAAGACATACAAATGGCTAACAGACACATGAAAAAATGTTCATCATCGTTAGCCATCTGGGAGATTCAAATAAAAAACACATTGAGATGCCAACTTACACCAGTTAGAATGGCCAAAATCAACAAGACAGTAAACAACAACAAGTGTTGGAGAGGATGTGGAGAAAGGGGAACCCTCTTACACTGTTGGTGGGAATGCAAGTTGGTGCCGCCACTTTAGAGAACAATGTGGAGATTCCTTAAGAAATTAAAAATAGAACTTCCCTATGACCCTGCAATTGCACTACTGGGTATTTACCCCAAAGATACAGATGTAGTGAAAAAAAGGGCCATCCGTACCCCAATGTTCATAGCAGGAATGGCCACAGTCGCCAAACTGTGGAAAGAACCAAGATGCCCTTCAACAGACAAATGGATAAAGAAGATATGGTCCATATATACAATGGAGTATTATGCCTCCATCAGAAAGGATGAATATCCAACTTTTGTATCAACATGGATGGGACTGGAAGTGATTATGCTGAGTGAAATAAGTCAAGCAGAGAGAGTCAATTATCATGTGGTTTCACTTGTGGAGCACAAGGAATAACATAGAGGACATTGGGTGGTGGGAAGGAGACGTGAGTTGGGGGGAATTGGAGGAGGAGATGAAACATGAGAGACTGTGGACTCTGAGAAACAAACTGAGGGTTTTGGAAGGGAGGGGTGGAGGGTTTGGGTAAGCCTGGTGGTGGGTATTAAGGAGGGCACGTATTGCATGGAGCACTGGGTTAGGTGCATAAACAATGAATTTTGGAGCACTGAAAAATTTTTAAAAAATTAAATTAAATTTAAAAAAAGCATAGTTTAGTTATAGTAAATGTCTGAAGCACAGAGGATTATAACATGAGTGATTGTTTTATGTCTGGATGTTTTTGGCTAATGTTTATAGTAAGATTGTGGTTACTATTAACATGACCTAAGAAAATATTTGAAATAATTTTTGTTTACTATTTTCCATACTTAATGTATGACTGTCTGTGAGAAGAATTAAAAATCAGAGCCTGGCTGGCTCAGTCAGAAGAGTATGCAGCTCTTGATCTCAGCTTTGTGAGTTTGAACCCCATGTTGGGTGCAGAGATTACTTAAATAAATAAAACTTTATATAAAAAAAAAAATCATCCTGGGGTGCCTGGGTGGCTCAGTGGCTTAAAGCCTCTGCCTTCGGCTCAGGTCATGATCCCAGGGTCATGAGCCTGCTTCCCCTCCTGCTCTCTCTGCCTGCCTCTCTGCCTACTTGTGATCTCTCTCTGTCAAATAAATAAATAAAAATCTTAAAAAAAATCATCCTTATCCCAAGGAGTTTATATTCTTGTGACTGGAGACAATTAAGTAAATAGATAATGTCAGTGTAATGTTCTCTAATACAGAACTTAACTCTGTGGCTGTGAGTAGGCATTCACACAGGTTAAGAGCAAGACACTCAGGGAGGCTTCCAGAAGAAAGTTGTACTGGTACAAGGTGTGCAGGATGGTGGCTCAGTGTCAACCAGTTTGGATAAGATGACTGATTAATATGGTCATGCATAAATAATTCATACACAATATTATTGTGAACAAAGTAGAAGGTCAAGCCACATGGAATGCAATAATAACTGAAAGAAAGAATTATCATTAAGCAACGAAGTTTTCTAGTACAAAAACAATCTGTAATATCTCCTCCATGAGAGGCAATAATAGGTGTGAACATTAAAAAAAAATGCTATTGCACCAATATGTTCCTTCACACATGTGCTAAAATGTCTTGATGGGAGTCTTAGTGCCTCTTGGCCCCTCAGAGGGGCGTGATAAGGGAATCCCAGTCAAGGAGTCCTGGACTCCACTCTTGATTTTATTCTGTAAGACAAAGAGGCTATGAACATTTTCAGCAGAGCAGTTAAGATTCTATGTTTTATAAAATACTGACGTCTAACTAAGACTTTATTTGGGAAAGTGGTTCTACCACTGAGAAGACTCTTAAACCCACTAGTTTGGAAAGTGTTAAGTGGTTGACTTATTGAAATCTAGATTATTTATTTTTATTTACTAAAATTAAAAAAAAAATCCTTATTAAAATTCTTACTAGGAAGTTTCCAGATTTAAACAATTAAGATTTTTCTCTTCACATGCATAACTTCTCAATAAATGATGGCAAGTTCATTTAGAAATATACACACATATGAAATAAAAATGATTATTTTAAATACATATCATCCAAACTTCAGACATGTTCAAAGGGGAACATAGCACAAAACAGTTACTCTACACAGTATGGTGTTTAGGGAACTCTTGAGAATTGTGACACATATTCCATTGATGAAGTGAAGTAGCCTGAATCCATCACTGCCATCATACAATAATGGTATTTAAAGCAGAGTTTTTTTAAGATTTTATTTTTATTTATTTGACAGACGGAGATCACAAGTAGGCAGATGGGCAGGCAGAGAGAGAGAGAGAGGAGGAAGCAGGCTCCCCGCTGGGCAGAGAGCCCGATGCGGGGCTCGATCCCAGGACCCTGGGATCATGACCTGAGCAGAGGCTTTAACCCACTGAGCCACTCAGGCACCCCTAAAGCATACTTTTTACTACAGTGTATTATTTTCAAAAGTGTAGTAACTCTGTTTTCTGAGTTATAACAGATAACAAATAGAACTTGCTTTTTGTGTTCCACAGTTGAAATTTTGGCTTGTGTAGATTATTCAGAATTGTAGCAATAGAGCAAATGAATCAATTCGATTTTCTTCCTTTCTTTTTTTTTTTTTTTTTATCATGAAAAAACTGTATTTAGATTTAGCCAGCTGGACTCCATTTAGATGATCCCAATTTTGTTGGCAACATCCAAAGCATCATAGTCAGGGGCCAGTCGAACGTATGCCTTCTTCTCTCCATCAGGCCTGATTAAGGTGTTGATCTTGGCTACATCAAAGTCATAGAGCTTCTTCACAGCCTGTTTGATCTGGTGCTTGTTGGCCTTGACATCCACAATGAACATAAGTGTGTTGTTGTCTTCTATTTTCTTCATGGCTGATTCAGTAGTCAGGGGGAACTTGATGATGGCATAGTGATCAAGCTTGTTTCTCCTGGGGGCGCTCTTTCGAGGGTATTTGGGCTGCCTTCGGAGACGCAGAGTCTTGGGTTGTCCCAACGTAGGTGATGTGCGGATCTTCTTTTTTTGGTGACTGTGGACGCCTTTCAGCACCACTTTCTTGGCCTTCAAAGCCTTTGCTTTGGGGCAAGGGGCAGGGGCTTCCTTCTTAGCTTTCAGCTCCATCTTCGTAAAAGGGCTCAATTCGATTTTCTTGCACATATTGTTTCCTTACAAGGAACCTCCATTTGTTTACTTTTTAATAGATTACTAAATCAGTGAGCTCTGGTGAAATTTCACTGGGATTTCAGTGTTTTGGGGTCAAATATTGGCAGATTCTTCTGTTTTCCCCCATCTGTCACATTGCTATTGGCAGATAATATGCTACCTGAACATGAGTCTATTTTATATTTGAAAATGGTTATCTTCTCTAAATTATTAGTCTGTGCTGACATTCCAGATGATCACTTTTTAGTTTATTTTTTAATTATTTGTATGTATTTCCCCCTATTGTAAGGATGGAAGTTTTCTGTTCCACTTGGTTTTGTATTCCTCACAGGTTTTGCACCTGATTTACATGTAGGAGCTACTCAGTCGATGTCTGTTGAATTCTGGATAAATGAGTTATTGTTTCCTGTGACATCAGGATGCTTTCGGTTACACAAGGCAAAACACATAGATAAAAGTTACTTAAAACAGTGCTATGCAAAATGTGATCCACAGATGGGTATCAGCACACACACTTCATTTCTGATCTGTAAGGAGCTAAGTAATTAAGTGTTTAGAAACATTCATAGTAATTTGAATTTATTGTGACATTCAAGTGTCTGACCGTTATCCTAAGAATTTGTTTTTATTTTACAACAGTTTTTGTTTTCAACTGATCAAAAAAAAGCAAACAGTTTCTGTATTACAGAGTGTTTGAGAAGCCCACATTTTGACACTGTTTCTTATTAGATCTCACATAACAAGAAATCAAGAGGGAAATAGGTGCTGGGGTTGGCTTCCCATTCAGCAATGTTAGGACTGAAGGTTGATGTTTCTGGGAATCCCTTTCTTCTACCCTTGCAATATGCCTTCAGTGGTTCCAACTTTCATGCTTTCCCACCAAATACTCATCTCAGATAAGAAAGAGGTAGATGAAAAAGAGCCTTCCTCTCTCATATCTCTCTTTTCATCTAGAAAGGGAATCTTTTCCAGATTTCTCCCTGTGCTTATTTGACTAGATTTGGGTCACCCACCCTCCCTCAGTCAATCCCTACAGAACTCTCAAGGGCCAGTCGAGCATGACCCATCCTCTAGGAAGGCTACCTCCCTGCACGAACAGAGCCGGGGTTCCAACAGCAAGAAGGACTAGGGAATGGCTGTTCTGCGCATTTTTCTAAAGACCTAACATTATCAGAAATTGACACAACCACTGAGGATATTTTAGTAAGTTGGGAGGTATAATAATAGCTCCAGTTGATAGAATGCCTGTCGTCCTAAGTATTTTATGTGATTCTTCGTATTTTGTACAACTATCCTATACATAGCCAGTGTTACTCTATTTTACAGATAGGGAAAAGGAAAGAGGGAGAGGTTAACCATCTTGCCCAAGGTCACACACATCCCTGGGAGGTAAAGCAGAGCTAGGAATTGAGCCTTGTATCACGAATGTGTCCACCCAAGTTCTTTCTACTGTGCCACAAAGGCCAGTTTTGTTTGATGCCATTGGGTGATCAGGCAGTGCATGTGATATGAGAAACCTGGGAAGGGCTGACCCAAGAAAGTGACTTGAATAGATGCCCTTATTTATTTATTTATTTATTTATTTATAAGATTTTATTTAGTTATTTGAGAGAGTGAACAAGAGAGAGCAGGCACAAGCAGGGATAGGGGCAGAGGGAGAGGGAGAAACAGACTACCCCCTCAGCAGGGAGCTCAACGCATGATTTGATCCCAGAACCCTGGGATCATGACCTGAGCCACAGGCAGACGCTTAACCAACTGAACCACCCAGGTGCCCCAAGCGATGCTGTCTTTTAAATAGGTAGTCTGAACTAACTTAACCTTTCCAAGTGCTCTCTTGCACATGGGTCTATACTTTCTTACCTTCAGGGAGAAGTCACTCTGCTGCTGTCTGAAGATCACCCTGCCCTATACAACAGCTGTCACTGTCAGTTGCTGACCCAAGTGTCAAAGGCCCCCCTCTCTTGTCACAGGGTTGGACCTAATATGCAGATAGATGTATTCTCTGTGATTCTGCAATCTAGAAGACCATTGCTCAATAAAACTCTTATGCATGGTGGATAAGTAGAGCTTGAAACTTTACTAATATGTCAGTACTGTGTATCAGCCACACTGAAGTTTACCTAGGCTTTTATGGACTTTCAGAAACCATTTTGCACCCAAAAGCATGCCAAACACCCAACTTTGAAATACTTCTTTACAACAAAGCTCTTTGGTAAGCTGAAAATTGCTCAGTTTATGGGGTTTTGTCTCAGTCCTATGGTTTTTCATATTCCAATTCCCTAGAAAATTGCTTTTGAGATAAGTTAGATGATATATCTCTGGAGCAGTCCATTTTTTTTTTTTTCCATTCTACTGCAGATCTGGGCATGTGATCCTAATTATCTTTGACCATGTTCCTTTCTGCAGGTGATACTCTGTTCTGGTTAATGCATGCCACATAGCAAAGTTTATAGGGCTGTGGAAATAAGATTTGGAACATTTATGTTTAATGCCCAAATATGTGGATTTTATTACCACTGAAGATTTTAGCATTTATCAAGCTATGTGTGTCCACCTTGAGGTATGTTTTTCCTATCACAGCCATTTATTGTCAATTATACTCAGTTGTGAGATAGTTCAAGTCAACAATTTTGACATACATGACATTTGATGATTCTCATTAATATTGCCGACACTGCCTTTGGATGGAAAACTCTAGCGTGTACGTAATGTATAATTAAATATCTTCCTCAGATTCACCATTTCATGAGAAGTTATAAAAATAACAGTTGGGGTAAAATAAGTCCATCCATCGTATAAAAATTTCCATGTACTTTAGGTTACATAAAATAAAAGTAATAATTTATGTTGAAGCACAACTAATGAAAAAAAGTTTAATGAATTAATTTCCTTTTAGCTCATCTGGAGGTCTTCATGCTTTTTCCATTGTTTGGTAACTCAAATATCAAATGTTTATCTTGAAAACATGTTGTAATATTGGTATTGCAATAATGAGGATGGCTATGTTGAAATTTGGGGTGTCTTGTGAAATAATTTATTATTCTTCAGAAGAGATTAAAAATTGGTATTAAAAACACAACTGATATTTTTAGATTTCATAACATATATATTTCTCATATATTCCTAGTGTTGAACATGAAGCACATTTATTCTGTCTCCAAAAAAAATCTCAAAGTACTTATAAGGCTGCTTTAATTTTACTTAAAAACAATACAGAGAGTCAAAGATTGAAATTATAAATCAGAGTGGATCTATTTCTACATGGATTGGAATAAATAAGATTTACTATGACCTAAAGTTGCAACAGAATAGTTCATGACAGCAAGATAGAGCCACAAATGAGGTTTTTTTTTTTTTTATTGCAATAAGCTCTATGACTTGTCTGTTCTTACTATTGTCTTTATGCCTGAGATTTGTGGCAAGCCCAGAAATTGGGAATTTTAGAAAGAAGGCTCTATGTGGGACTGACTCAGGGAGAGAATTGAGGATAGCTTGGTTTTGTTGTCTGTGATGAAATGTCAGGGTGTGCCTAAGAGCCAAAGTATAAATAAACCCCAGCTCTCGACTTGTAGTTTTAGGAGGTTTGCAGGGTAATATGAGCTAAGAATTTCAATTACCCTTTATCAAGCCAATAACATAATGCTTTCTTAGTGTTATATTTTCCATGTAGTGCAGAGTATCAAGAACTGTATTTTAATCTTTTAGGATACCAAGGGTTCCCTTGGTGTGATAGCAGAGGAAACGATTTAGAATCTTTTACCTTTTCTTTTCTTTCTTTTTTTTTTTTTTTAAATCATGCTTTAGAAGTCACCTACCACAATCCCTTTCTTCTGAGAATACGGAACTGATTTCTGCCGTCATGTTTCTTCAGTGGGCTGAAATCCTGTGGTTCTTCAGCTTTATTCTCCATAACACTTAGCGAAAGTCCACAAGGATCTGCGGTGAACCAGGGGCAATTTGCCTCCCTGCTGTGGTTTGAGGCAGGATTTGAGGGGTGCAAGTGTTGCTCTGCTTGCATAGCTCAGCCAAGCAATTCATAAGAAGATGTGGCTAATGATGGAGGCAGTAATGGGTGGTTAAGCAATGAGAAAAGTCTGCCCTCCAGACAGCCTCAGAAAGTGGTGGGATCATAGTGTCTTGCGTGTAAGAGGCGCTCAGTAAGTATTTGTTGTACAAGTGATTGAAAGAGGGAATAGATTGATTGACTTTGGGAGTGGAAGTGGATCCTAGATTCAGATCAGTCAATATTTTTTCTTTGGAATTCCAGCAACATTATCATCACAGCTGGGTTTTTAACCTAGAACAGTGGTGCACCCTTCTGCATAGCTAGGGCATTTAGACTTGTGTGAGGACATTGTGGTTATCATGGTTTTTGGAGTGGTGGGGTGTGAGGGGGCTACTGGCACTTAGGGGCTATCAAAGGGCTGAGATGTGAATGCCCTTCCGTGAACTGGGAGTCCGGCACAATGAGGAATTCTTGCATCAAATATTAAACAGCATCCCACTGAGAACTGAGTCTCCATCTGAGTTCTCGGAGAGGAAGCTTAGAAACACAAAAGTCATCTCTTTATTAGTATCCAAATACCTTGTTGGACAGATAGCATTCAGAAGATGGTCCCTTCAGTCTTGGTAGACCATTTAGTCTCTGTTGGAACAGCTCAAAGCCATTGTAGCTTAAAAGCAGCCATAGGCAATACATAAATGAATGGATGTGGTTTTGTGTGAATTAGATTTTATTTACAAAAACAGGTTGGGGGATAGATTTGGCTCTTGGGGATAGTTTGCCAACCCTTGTTCCATACTGAAAGAATTATTTGGTTAAAATCCAAGTGTAGTATTTTCCTATATCTGTATTATTGTATTGGTTTCAGCCAGTCATTCGAACCAGCTGAGAACCTCTTGAATTTTAATTATCCCAGTTCTGTTTATCCAATAAAAAATTAAGCTCTTTTTCACTTTGTGTCACCTAATACATCTATACTTCTGTCTAGTTATTCTCCAAACCAAAACAGAGACACCTTAAACAGAATAAAGCCTACAAGTGACTCTGTACCATATTACTAGTTTTTTAGTTTAAAATGATTAGCGGCAGGGGTAATAACTATGTTTGATTACCATCGTTTAACCATCAGTTAATTCATGAAACTACACTACAGTTATATTACATGGTATACTTGCTGCTTTTTCTCCCAAGAATCAAAAGGGGATTGTCTGTACTGTATTTTCTCCCTGAAATCAAGATGTGTGTCTCTGACATGTTCTTGCTTGCCACTCTATTAATGCCAACAAAATTAATCTTGCTCCTATAAAACCAACTTTTGGTAATTCATCTGTTCACTCATATATCTTGCAGTTTGCCAAGAAGAGATGTAAATCTGATCAGTCTGGCTCCTGTACCTGCTCCTTTTAAGGTATTTGCCCAAATGTGTAAGATGATGACATAAATGTTTGACTATGGTCCTGAGATCATAGTTATGGATCCAGTAGGGCCCTGGGTGGGGAGGAAGGAGTTAACATAGTCCCAGATCCTTCCTGCCCTTTTCAAGGACATTAGGGCCAAGGGCTGACCTCCACTTCACATCCTGTAAACATTTCAAGGAGATGTAGTCACAGATTATCTAAGAAGTTCATATCTAAGAATGTTTTTATAGGGTTTTCTAGTTCAACTGCCTATTATAAATAAACCAGGAATTTATATGATATAGGGGCCTGAAGAGTGATAGTCATAGGCGTTCTTTACCTCCATGAGGAATAAAATATAAAAACTAAGAAACCCTAAACTTTTTTTCCTGAGACAACTTGCGCAGGTGTGTGTGCACGTGTACACACACACACATACACACACACACACACACACACACACACACATGCAGCACTCATCTGTTACTCTGAGACCAAATTGTGTCCCATTCCAAAAAAGGAATTTTTTGGAAACTGTGATAGATCAGGGCTCTTGAGATTATAAGTGTGCCTGTAGTCACTTTTACTGTCAAAGAGGAACAATGCCTGACATTAAAGTGATATGAGAACAGATCTTAATTGGTACTAACTGTTGTTACTAGTTACTAATGGAACTCAAATTCAATTTATACAGAGGTTATGGGCATTGGGCATTTTATGATTATTATTTTTTAAAGATCTTGTTTATTTACTTGAGAGAGAGAGAGAGCATAGGGAGCCCAATGTGGGGCTCCATCCCAGGACTCTGAGATCAGGACCTGAGCCGAAGGCAGATGCTTAACCAAACTAAGCCACCCTGGCATCCTGAGATGGGACATTTTAAAGGGAGAGGGAGGGAGTGGGAGTGAGCCGAGGTTTTGTAAAGTCAAGGAAGTGAAAAATTATGAAAAAGCAGGTACTGGGAGTTGGTCCCTGTGAATCCCTTCTGGGTTTGCCAACTGGCATGTATGGAAGTCCATCTCCACTCCTCCCACAGAGACTGGGAGACACATATGTTCGGGTGTTGCCTAGAACAAATAGTAAATTTTTTTGTCAACCTTGAGTTTTCTTAGGCAGGCACTTTGAGGAGGACGAGGGTCATCCTAGGGATGTGACCTAGACCTGTTAGAAACTATGTTTGTTTAGGTCCTTTTAAGTCACAGTGGATGGGCCTATTCAAGAAGCAGGCTCAGAGGAACCTGACTAGAGTTTTCAGACAGACCCTTTGTCACTACCCTTCACTCATCCTTTGTGAAGTTGGATGATATTTAGGATCTATAATTCCCTGAAGTCAGCGGTGATGATATAATTCTGGGACTCAGCCCTGGGAAAATTCAGTTGGGCCTGAGACTTCTTTGAGTTTTTTCTGTCATTTTCCCCAAGCTGTAAGCCTACTAATTCAGTTGTCACATAGTTACGTCAGTTTTTTTTTTTTCTTTTTTAAACCATATACTCTTGTCTTTTCCAGTTTTAAGGCCAGTTTCATGAAGAACTAGTAGAGTAAATCTAGGTGCTATGAAACATGGTCAAATATTATTTATGTTAAAGGAGTAGAATGTTTTGTAACTTATATTTAAACTATTATTTAGTATAATTTGGTGAATCACAGTATACATTTTTTGTCATATATAACTTCTCTAATATTAATATTAGTATAAAATGATTTCTGTGACTATTACCATAATGTGTGCCTTATAATTATTTTAATGTTGAAATCAAGAAAATATATTGAACAATATTCACCCTTCTGAATTTTGAATCTTACCATTTATTTTGTTGGAATTTTCTATGACTTTTTAGATGCTGAAGAAGAATAACTATTCAAAGCCATAACTTAGCTGTGTAGAAACTCAGGGTATCTTTTCCCTGGGTTTAAATAGGACCCAATCAGTTGGAAATGTAGGAAAAAAAATTCAGATTGAAGAGCATGGAGGGTTACTAGTATAGGCCTATTATGTCAGTTCTGATTTTTATTTCGTAAGTTAGTAATTGAGGAGAAGTATTTTAGAGTGGTGACAAAGCTCTACACTGCTTAGCAACATCACTGGGCTTAACGAGAGAAAACTAGAAATAAAGCAATTATTGTACTTCAGATGACCTCAAGCTTTATCCTAATGACCATTTATAAAAATTAGAGATGATGTGCTGTGCACTATGCACATGCTTCATATTAATTTTGCATTTACCTACACATTCAGCTTTGTCTATTAAAATTACATTTGTTTTTTTTTTGGTGTGTGTATTAGGTTGACATATTTCCCAATTTATTAGTTCATCTATTCATTTCAGGCACTATTCCATAGAGTGCTAAGGAAAGTTAAAATTAAAAGGCTAGGAATTTATAAATACTAGCAGTCATGGTTAAATTAATGGGAATGGCAATTTTCAAAGCTTTCTTCAGTAGGAATAGGTTTGAGTTGTTTAAGTCAATCATCACAATAAAATAATTATTTTGACTGTGTGTTTTTTTTTTTTAAACATTTTCTTTATTTGAGAGAGAGAGGGAGAGAGAGAGCACAAGCTTGAATGAGGGTAGGGAGACACAGAGAGGGAGAAGGGAAGCAGACTCCCTGCTGAGTTCAGAGCCCAAAGTTCGAGGCTTGATCCCATGATCCTGAGATCATGACCTGAGCCAGTCAGACAGATCACCAAGTGAGCCACCCAGGCGCTCCTTGATTCTTTTAGAATTCAGCTAGTATTTCTACAGTTTATTTTCAGTGGTTAATAAATGCATATTTTCTATTTTTCTGAATTTTATCTTTCCTAGTATTCCATACTTTTACCACACAAGATACTGTTCTTTTGATCTTTGACTTGCATATTTTTCTTTTGATTTGCATAATTTAATTAATTGTTAATGGTAGTTAAATTTTATTGATCACTGATTTTCAATTTTAATAATGATGTATAGAATATACTTTTCAAGAAAAAATGCCCCCAAACTAACTACTTTTTGAAAATCAAGGATAAATACTATTGAGTTTGTCATTAAAGAACAAGTGTATTTCAGCTAAGTTTTTAACGAACCTGTAAACAGTATTGGGTAGAATATTCTATACATAAGATAACTCTTTCCTAGGGTATTTTCTGAACTGTGTAAGTACTAGTTTGTAATTGAATAGGAAGAGATTTGTATTTTTGAGCATCTGGTTTTCTCCATTATTAAATTTAGACCTGGGCAAGTTTGTGGAGATGTATAGAAGTGTAAGTGGATGAGTGTTATTGATGATGGCTGTATCAGCCACGCAGACTTCTGACCCTTCTGGGCAATCGAGTGTTGCAAACTCTCCCTCTGTGGGCTGTGGGTTGTGGGTGATGACTGACCTCTTTCACCGGAAAGGAAGATAAGTCATTATCCTTCATGTGACATAGCTTGTGTGGTATTAAAATTTATCATCTTCTCTGAAACCATCTACTATATGGTCATCTTTAAAGTTGCGATGAAATTTATTTGTATAAAGCTATTTCCCCAATTAGAAATCCAAAACAAGGGGATTTAAATCTTCTTTTGATTTATGGAAAGGATTAAGATAAGTTAACATGGGCTTAGGATATGGCCTTGAATAAAATTTACTTTATTTATTTTTTAAATCCTGCTTTAATTACCTATAGACTTCTGCTTCTAGAAGATGAAGTGACTGATATTAAATTACTCTTTTGACATAAACAAGTATAACGCTGGGCAAAATAGATGAGGCAATGGTTTTCAGGTGTCAGACACCACTTAGTATGGGACTGTGACCTTGAGAGAAGAGACACTGTAGGCTGCTTCCTGAAGGTGAAACAGGGGCCTCCTCAGACAGCAGTGGAGACAGGTACTGGGGGCTCAGGACTGAAATTTGTGGAGCAGAATGTAGAGAGAGACCGTGGAACTAAGGAGTTGGTGTGGTTATGTCTCAAGACACTGGCTGTGGACTGGGCCACACATACTTGTAGTAAGGCTTGGTGTAGCTCAGCACAGGGAGGCTGCTGTAGGACCAAGAGATGAACGTAGAGATGATGTCCTACCATCCTAGGAGCCACTGTATTTCTTGTGGATCACCATTCAGGCAATTGGTACCACCAAAAGCCATGTTCAGGAGTAAGAGTCATTACTCTAAATAAAATAAAACAAATAGTGAATAAAACAAAATAGACCTGCTATATAAAGCATAAAACCATTTGTGGCAGGATACAGAGATCCCACCACTAGTGTAACAAATACCAATGTCCTTTAAAGGAGGACAGTGTAATTCAGACCCCACATGACTTGACTCCATGATGGCCAGAATTAAAAAATATATATATTAGATATTCAAAGAACCAGCACAATAAATAAAAACATGATCCAGAATTTAGAGGAAGCGTAGACAACAGAATCAGACTTCTGGTTGATTAAAGTATTGGAATGAACAGACAAAGACTTTAAAAACTCAATTATAACTATGTTCAAGAATATTTAAAGGAAAACATGTCAATGACGCATGAATAGAATTCAGCAGAGAAATTGAAAGTAAAAAAAGAACCAAACAAATTCTGAAACTTAAAAGTAATACATCAGAAATGAAAAATTCCTGTAATGGGCTTATCAACAGATTACTCATTAAGAGAAAAGAACTTAAAGAAAAACCAATAAAAAATGTAAAACCTTAAGGAAAGGGATGAAATATTGTAAGAAAACATGAATAGAGCCTCAGTGACATGTGGAGCAATATAAAATAGAAGAGGATGAAAAAAGAAATAATATTTGAAGAAGCAGTGACAGAAGTTTCCCAATGTTATAAAGAAAAATCAACTTACAGATTCAGGAAATTAGTAAAGCCCAAGAAAAATAAATACAAAGAGAACCACATGTTATAATCAAACTGTTGATTACCTAAGATAAAGTCTTCAAAGATGCCAAAACAAACAAACAAACAAACAAAAAGACACATGATATATAGGGAATATATAGGGAATGAATATATATATATATATATTCATATATATATTCATATTTATACACACATACATACATACATACCAATTATGGCTAATATTTCATCAGCAACAGTGAAGGCCAGAATGACGATGGATGTCACCTTTAATGTTTTGGAAGAAGAAAAGGTCATGTGATAACTTAGTGTACTACACCAAGTTAAAAACGTCCTTCAAAAGTCATAATAAAATAAAGACAATTTTCAGATAAACTAAATCTAAAGCAGTCTATTGCCATCAGAACTGTACTGTAAGAAATGCTAAAGGAAACTCTTGAAGCTTGAGAGAAATGGTAACAGAAAATGAGATCCACAAACAGCAAAGAATAGCATCAGAAATTGTAAATATCTAGATAAATATTTTTAATTTATTTCCTTAAAAGACAAAAATAAAAATAATGGCATGACATTATGAGTATTATATCAGAGAGATGTAAAAGATATGAAATAGAAATGGTATGAATAAATGGAATTATATTGCAATAGGATTCTTATATTTTACATGAAGTAGAATATTAATTTTTAAGTAGACTGTGATAAGTAAAAGATGCATTTATAATCCCTACAAAAAATTTGAAAGATAGTTCAAAGAGGTATAGCTTTGAACCAACAAAGAAAATAAAAAAATGACTATGAAGAAAGCCTAAAGAGGACTTGACAAATTAGCAAATAAGTTATGATGCTATAGAAAATTTCAACACAAAATAATTGCATCAAATAAATTGATTAAACACTCCAATTAAAAGCTGTATATTGTCAGACTGGATACAAACTCAAAACCTTGATATACGCAATTAAAAATCAGAGGTGGGAGTAGTGCCTGACTGGCTCAGTTCATAAAGCATACAACTGTTGATCGCGGCTGGTGAGTTCAAGTCCCATGTTGGTGTAGAGGTTACTTAAAAAAAAAAAAAAAATCAAAGATGGGAAATCGATGAATGAATAAAGACACACACACACACACACACACACACACACAAGGAACATTGCGCAGCCATTTAAAAAGATGAGATCTTGTTCTTTGTGACAACATGGATGGATCCAGAGAGTATATGCTAAGCGAAATAAGTTAGACCGAGAACAATAAGACAAATACCATAGGATTTCACTCATACATGGAATCTAAAAAACAAAACAAATGATGAAACAAACAATCAAGAAGCAGAATCAGATTTATAAATACAGAGAACAAATTAATGTTTGCCAGAGGGAAGAGGGAGAAAAGGATGGGCGAAATAGATAAAGAGGGCTGGGAGGTATAGGCTTCCAGTTGTGGAATGAGTAAGTCATAGGAGTAAAAGACACAGCATAAAGAATATAGTCAATGATATTGTAATAATGTTGTATGGTGACAGATGGTAGCTACACTTTTGGTGAGCATAACAACATGTAAAGTTGTTGAATCACCATGTTGTGCACTTGAAACTAATGTAATATTGTGTGCCAACTATATTCAAATAAAAAAATTTAAGTGTATGGATAGATACATCATACTGCTTTGTTATATTTGAAAGCCACTAAGAGAGTAAATATCAAAAGTTCTCATCACAAGAAAAAGAAACATTTGTGTATGTGTATTTATCTACATGAGAGGATGGATGTCAACTAAATTTATTGTGATAATCATTTCACAGTGTATCACTGTATACATTATTATGCTGTATACCTTAAACATTTACAGTGTGGTATGTCAACTGTATCACAGTACAATGAAAAAATTAAAAAATCAAAGATAAAGATAGATATACTATGCCAACAACGAACATCAAGAAGCTAGTGTCCTTTATGAACATTAGATGAAATGGAAATTAGAAAAAAAGTATTGTCAGTTACAAAGGGGTATTTATAATGATGAAAGGGTCAATTCAAAACAATCTTAAGGTGCATTCAAATTTTATTTACTTATTTATTTGACAGAGAGAGAGAGCATAAGTAGTCAAAGTGGTAGGCAGAGGGAGAGGGAGAAGCAGACTCCCTGCCAAGCAGAGAGCCCCATATGGTGCTCTATCTCAGGACCCTAGAATCATGACCTGAGCTGAAGGCAGATGCTTAACAGACTGAGCAAACATCTGCCCCCTTAGTGTGCATTCAGTTATTAACATAGTTTCAAGACATATTAAGCAAAACCACCAGCACCAGAGGGAAAATTAGATAAAGTCACAATCAACAATTTTAACAACTCTTAGTAAACAGTAAGAAAATCAGACAAAAAGATAGTCAGTAAGGATGAAAAAGAGTTAAACTACACTTTAAGCCAGATCAACATGACTGTTATTTATAAAATAATATACTCAAAAACTACAAAACACAGATTCAACACAATCCCAATAAAATAATCTTAATTTTTTAAACAAATTGATAAACTGATTCTAAAACATATATGGAAAGAAAAGGACCCATATATACAAAGTAATCATGATAAAGAACAAAGTTAGAGGACTCATATTACCTGGATTTAAGATTTTCTATAAGCCTACAATAATTAAGGCAGTGTGGCTCTGCAGAAAAACAGACACACAGATTAAAGGAACATAAAAATATACAATAGATTCACATAGCTGGTCTATTCATTTTTGACAAAGGCCCTGAGGCAACTGAATGGAGTAAGGAAAATCTTTCCCACAGATAGTGCTGGAACACTGGATAGACATATGGGAAAATATAACTTTTAGCCCCTATTTCATTCCATTCATGAAAATTAATTTGAAATGGATCATAGACATAAACATAAAAGTTGAACTTGTATTTTTCTAGAAGAAAACATGGGAGAATAGCATTGTGACCTTGGAACAGGCAAAGACAATATACAAAAACATTAACCTTAAAAGAAAAAAAAATGATAAATGGTAGTTCATCAGATGAAAAAATGTTCATCAAAAGACAAATTTTGCAAATGAAAAGACAAGCCTCTCACTGCAGAAAATATTTGCATTATACCTTCCTGACAAGGGACTTGTGTTTAGAATATTTTAAGAACTAATGAAACTGGTAATTAAAAGACAAATAGCCCAATTTAAAGATGAGCAAAAGGCTTGAAGAGATATTCACACAAGAACATATGCAAATGACAAATAAGCATACAAAAATACTCTCAGTTATTGTTCATCAGGAAAATGGGAGTTAAAATCACAATAAAATCCCATTTTGTATCCTCTAGAATTGCTAATGCTAGGGCCTCTGGGTGGCTCAGTTGGTTAAGCGTCTTCCTTAGGCTCAGGTCATGATTCTGGCATTCTGGGATCAAGTCCCACATGGAGCCTCCCATTGGGCTCCCTGCTCAGTAGGGAGTCTGCTTCTCCCTCTGCCTCTTTCCTTTCCTCTCCCATTCCCAAATTCTCCCTTGTTCTGTCTCTCAAATAAATAAATAAAATGGAAAAAAAAAAGAATAGTTAATGCTAAAAGACAGAGAAATGGTGGTGAGGATGTGGAAAAACTGAAACCTTCACACATCAGGATATAAAATGGTACAGATGCTTTGAGAAACTGGCAGTTTTGTGGAAAGGCAAGCATACACTTACTCCACCCCAGAGTTCCACACCTTAATATTTACACAAGAAAAATGAGAACATATATCTCAAAACAAAAACTTGTTCACGGTTTTTATAGTTATTTTATCCATATTATTCCCAAACAGGAAAGTCCTTCGATGGAAGAATGAATAAATAAGTTGTGGTATTACACACCAAAGAAAGACTATGGATACACCCAATAATGTGAGTTTCAGAAATATTATATGGAGAGAAAGAAGCCAGACAGAAACTTCTAGAAGGAAACATGGAAGTTTTTACTTTATCATACATGTATTTGAAGTTCAAGAACTTTTATTGTGATAGAAATCAGAATGGCAGTTCTTTATGGCTCTGGGAGGAGGAAGAGAAGTTGAGTGGAAGGTGGCAAGTGAGAACTTTCTGGAATGGTGAAGTTTCTGGATCTCCACTGAGTTGTTAGCTAAAGCAGTGTATACATTTGTCAAAGCTCATTGAATTGTAGAAGTAAGAGTTTTGCATTTCACTGTGTGTAAATATTTCTTCAATCAAAGAGATGTTTAAGTATTCAGTTGTAGATTCCCTTTTATGCAGTACAAGTCTGAATGTTTTTGGTGTTCCCAATTGTAGAAAAATTGTTTTTGTGTGTTGCACAGTTACCTGCTAATTAGCTTTCCTAGTGCCTCATTTTCATGGCTACAGACATTATACTGTCAGCACTCTTTAACTTAGTTCTGCATTTTGTCCTTTCATTAAAAGTCGTGTTAGTGCAGAGACCGTTTCTTCCATCTTGTTAACCATTATGTCCATTCTCTGTAATGGCCAATTGATTCTTAATAAATTTCCCATGGACTCCTGAAAACAGGCAATTAGACTATTTTACTTTCAAGGTCTGACTTTCCTTGTCTTTTGATCTGTGGCTCCTATTCTGGATATAGGGAACATACTCTTACTAGAGTTGCAGATACTTTGTTTACTAGGCAGATGGTTTGACAGAGTGGGCATGGGTGCAGACCTATGTGAGGCGGATACCCGGGCTGACTTAGTGGCTCTGAGGGTGTCAGGAATGGGAGGAGAGCCCATGACGGAGCACTCACCAGACCTGCTGAAACCGCCCCAAACAGAAGCTGCACTCATTACATAACTTCCGAAAACCAGTCATCTGGAATGCTTTTGCTTACTGAGTTTCCAAATAAACTGACAATATTTATGCTTAAAGCTTGCAAGTGTGGTGGGGTTGCTGGGCTGCTCAGTTGGTTAAGCATCTGCCTTCAGCTCAGGTCATGATCTCATGGTTCTGGATCGAGCCCCCTGTCCGGCTCCCTGCTCAGCAGGGAGTCTGCTTCTCCCTCTTCCTCCGCTGCTCCCCCAGCTTGTGCTCTCTCTTTACTCTCTTTCTTCTCTCTCTCTCAAATAAATAGATTAAATCTTAAAAACAAAAAAAAACTTGCCAATGTGGTTATAGATTGGAAAGTTCTTAATTTCAAGCCATGACTTCTAATAGTCTACATTTTAGGTGATCTGTGGGCAAACACTTTATTTAAAATATTTTATGTTTTACATATTTTAGAAATAAATGTAACAGGCCTGTGAAACTCTATGATTCCTTTAGGGATACATTTCCATATTTTTTACAATGAATTGATTTAAAGGAAAATCATACAACAGGCAGCAAAAAAGTGGCAGGGATTATGAAGGTGATATGTGAAAATGAAAGTCTGAAAATACATTCATATGTGTGGAACATAAAGAATAGCATGGAGGACATTAGGAGAAGGAAGGGAAAAATGAGTGGGGGGAAATCAGAGCAGGGACAAACCATTGGAGACTATGGACTCCACAAAACAAACTGAGGGTTTTAGAGGGGAGGGGCAGTGGGGGGATGGGTTAGCCCAGTGATGGGTATCAAGGAGGGCACGTATTGCATGGAGACTGGGTGTTATATGCAAACAATGAATCATGAAACACTACATCAAAAACTAATGATGTATTGTATGGTGACTAACATAACATACACAAACACACAAATACACACATAAATTAAAAAAGAGAGATTACCATACCAATGTTCATTGTACCAGCATTCACAGCAGCCAAGATGTGGAAACAACTTAAATGTCCTTTGGCAGAGGAATAAATAAGGAAAATGTGGTATATACATACAATGAAATACTATACAGCCTCAGAAAAGAAGAAAATTTCGCTATATGCCACAACATAGATAAATCTTGAGAATGTTATACCAAGTGAAATAAGCCAGTCAAAGAAAGACAAATACTGCATCATTCCACTTATGTGAGCCATTAAAATAGTTAAATTAAAAAAGAAAGAAAGAAAGGAAGAAAGAAAGAAAGAAAGAAAGAAAGAAAGAAAGAAAGAAAATACTATTCTTGTCCATGGAAAAGCTGAAATGCCTTCCTGGCCTGCCTTGCTAGGAACTATGAACACCTTCTTCAACTTTTTCTCTCTTACACCTTGAGATGTCTCCTCCCAGAATGCCACCTGCCTCCTGTATGTCTGAATATGTTCCCCAGAGGAGAAGCAGCCCTGAATGCGTTTGAGAAGTGGGGTCGCTACTGGGGGGTGGAGTTGGTTACGTGACACTGGTGCTGGTTGGCTTGGGAAACTGTGGAACTCTGAGATATTGTCTGTTTTTTGGTCATCATCACCCCTGTGACTAGGATTTGGGGAGACACAGTGGTGGCCCTTTCTCTTTTTCTGCTTCCCGTGGTGCTGTCACCCTCGCTGTTCTGGTTAAAATGGCGGACCCTTGTGGTACTTCGTTTCCGAGTGCATGGTTCATTCAAGATCCAGCAGTAATGAAGCACAGTGCAGGGGATTTCAATAGGAAGAAGGGGGTAAAACATGGTGTAAGTGAGAATGCAAAAATAACTCTTAAACTGGAAAATCTTGCATGTAATTAGCTAAAGAGAAGCCACTCAGAATTCCTAGACAAGTGTAGTACAGATGGCCCCAGTGACATCCCAGTTCAGTCGTGTGGATATACATGCACCTATGGGCAAGCTCTTGGGGGAACACTGACCTTTTAGTCTTCAGATTCTTTTTAGTGAAAAATGGCAAAACAGTATTTTAAAGCATTGGTCCAGGAATACTCTGGAATGACTGAATCATTTCAAGTAGATGACTATTTCTGGAAGATAAAAAGGCACTCTTCTAGGATCCTTCAATACTCATTATAAAACCTGTTCTTTAATCTTTCCCCTGGTATATCCCAGGCTTCACCAATTTGAAGGCCCGCAAATACAGGTATTCAATGGAGAAGAAAAAGTCACTGTAAAATTGAGAATGTATGCCTTCTAAGCCATTGATCTGAAGTTGCCAGCTATAAAATCTTGACAAAATATTGCTTCTGCTATGTTATATATTTTATGACAGAGAAGAGACGAGAGAATACACAAATGCATATTGTGTACCTCACCTAAAAAGATCCTGTCAGCTCCTTTTTGGAAATTCTGGCTTTTGTGTATCTCATTATCAGGAGCTCTGATGTCATTTTAAGGTGTCCCTGGAATGAAAATTACAGTTTAAGAGGCTGAACCTATGACCAGCCAAGGCCAAGAGCAGATTGTTATATGGAATAGAGTCGTCAGAGGTCCCTAAGCCCCATTCTGGGCTCTGTCCTGTGCTCTGGTCTATCCTCTCCTGTCCCTTGCTGGGCTCTGCATTAGGATTTTAGGTTCCCCTCCATGTGGGTCTCAGAGCACTCTGTGGCAACACAATAGTTATTGCTTCCACTGCCCATTCTTGAGTCATTTTCTGAATTTTGTATGAAACTCGACCCCAAGGCCTTTCGGTTCCATCCCTGTCCAGTCCTTTCTCTGGAGTCGATAGACCAGCTTAACACACATGCCTGCAGACATACCTGAGCCAGGAAGCCTGAAAGCAGTAAACTTTTTTTCTTTATTTAGAGCTTTACATGATTTATCAACTCAATTTTCTATACTTGTATGTTGGGGGGAAAAAAAGGAAAAGAAAGGCTAAATTAGACACAACTTTTCTTCTAGAAAATGGAATGTGTATTATGCATGTGGGCATATTTGTTTATGATGTACAGTCTTCCATTTGCTGGACTTGCAGTACCTTACATATCTTTTTAAAGTGCAAGATAAGATACTTATTTATGTCTGCATCCCAAATGTCTAGCCTAGTGCTTCGTATATTATAGATACTCAGTAAATGTTTGTTAAATCAAATTGAATTTTAAAATAGAGCAGAGATGGTTTATAGGAAGGAAGTGATCATACCAGATGTCTGAATGCAACAGAATCTTATCACTGGGCCATTAATTTGACTCTGAGCTTCCTAAATTCAGCACAGTATTCCCTTTGTAATAAATTGTTCAGGATTTAGTTTCTGACAGAACAGCATATAAGCCTTATTTTGAAAGTAAAAGAATATAAAATTTATCTTAGCAGGCCAAATATAAAAAAATGGTAAAACACAGTGGTCAGTATCTTTGACTATGGCTTTTTTTGGGGTCTATTTATTTAAAAGAAGAATTATTTTTAAAGTGCATAGTTCTTATTTCTGTACTCTGAAAGGTAGAAGGCACAATACTATACCGTATTTCAGTGTGGAGATCCTCTGTGGGCCAGAGATAATGCTGTCTAAGAATCTTCTACTTATATTCCACTTAAATATAATAGGACTTGTATAATTTAAATGAATGGATTCCTGGTAAACTATCACTTTCAAATATTAGTATTCTTGGCAGGTTCCCAGTGCCTATCAGTTTGCCGTTCCCTAGCAAGTACCAGCAGCCCAGCTAGTCTCGGTTTCTGATTTACAGAAACAATCCCAACATGAGGAGGCCCTGTTGACATTCAGTGGTGGGCAGATTAGGAGCTTGATTTGTGTTCTTACTGGAGAGAAGCCAGTTCATTTCAGTACAAGATTGAGATGCAAGCGAGTTTTCACCGGAGAGCTAATGGAAAACAAGTCAGTGGACTTTGTACTTAGAATATAGATACTTGGACAAATGTTTTCTACTATTCTTTGTTTGTTTTTAGAAAATTTATTATGATATATTTCTAAATTCCTTGCAGATCTCTTTCCAGAAAACATAGGAAAGAATAAAAGTACAGTCTCAGTGTATTTCAAGTGTGACAGAGAAATTACTGGATTATTCCCTCACAACCTATTAAAAAATTTTTGGTGGGTCTCCATAGCCTAAAGAGAAGTACAGATTCTTGGCATACTCCTTTCACAATCCAATTCTATTCTTGCTTTCTCTGTCCCCTTTTATCCACCCTCCCCATGCTATCTCCCTGCCCACCTCCCCTGTGAAGCACACGCATCTCATCCCAGCTGTTCATGCTCCAAGCATGTTGGCTTGCTCAGCCTTGTCATAACCTGTACTTTCTAGTCTCCGTGTGTTTTCTCAACTAATGACTTCTTTCTCTTCTTCCCATCCTCACCTGTCAAGAGCCTATCAAAGACTTCCAGTCCCACAACTCTATGTTTATAGCAGCATTATTTACAATAGTCTATGGAAGCAGCCCAAACATCCATCCATAGATGAATGGATAAAGAAGATGTAGTATGACAATGGAATATTATTTAACCGTCAAAAAGAACGGAATCTTTTGCAATGATGTGAATCAAGCTAGGTAGAGTATAATGCCAATAAAATAAGTCAGTCAGAGAAAGAGGGACACCATATGATTTCACTCATATATGGAATTTAAGAAAAACAAGTGAGCAAAGGCAAAAAAAGAGAGTGAGAGTGGGGTCAGCCAAGAAACAGGCTCTTTACCATTGAGAACCAATAGAGGGGAGTGGGGTGGGAGGGATGGGTTAAATAGTTAATGGGGATTAAGGAGTGCACTTGTCATGGGGGGGGGCACTGTGTGATGTATGGAATTGTTGAGTTAGTATACTGTATACCTGAAACTAATATAACACTAAATGCTAACTCTAATGGGATTAAAACAAATCAAATATATTAAAAAAAAAAAAAAAGGAAGACTTCCAGTCTCAGTTTATATAGTTCTTCCTTGAATCCTCTTAGTAAAATAAATCTTCTCACGTGATTTGTGCTTCTGTTGTGTCTTTGGTACCATCCCATTATTTCCTGAGGTGTATATTCTTCATCTACACATGAGATTGTAAATTCCCTGAGAACAGTGTTTTAATCAGCTTTTATTACACGTAGTCCAGTTCCTCCCTCATAATGGATACTCAGACAGTATTTATTGAGTTTATTTGAAGAGCTTTGACAAAAAGTATCTTTCCTCATTCAACATTTCTAATTGAACTGCACAAAATAATCATAATAAAAATTGTAACATTCATCACTTTGCTCAGTAGGGGTTCATTAACAGATATGTTTTTCTAGTCTGAAGTTTTCCTATAGAATTGAGTCAAAGTAATCTATTAAATGCATAGTTCAGATTCTTGAGAGGACCCAAGGCTTCTACCCTTCCCCAAACACACAAACATATACCTTTTCCCATTTGGAGTCATGTTCTGATATTTGTATCAGTTTCTTGGGAGTGAAATTTTAAATGGATCCTTGGATAACTTTTCTCTCCTGGAAATCCAGGTGCCCTCTCTGTCTTCCTAAGACTTTAGGAGGTCTAGCAATACCAGGTTGGTTTGCAGGGAAAAGATGCAAAGACTTCAATAGAATGGTTTCTTCCCTTGAATTTCTTTTTTGTCATCTCAGTATCATACTAGTAGGCCCTTGCAGACCCAGTCAGGACATGGATATAGAGGAATATGTCCTTGCCTAAGACAGGGGAAGTAGAGTAGATGCCTGGCTTATATGAGTAAATAAACTTTATTTATTGTAATTTATTATATATAATTACATAGTAAATAATAAAACTGATTTAGTAGTAAATAATTAGTAAATTAAATGAGTAAATTTTAAAAAGGGTAAGCTTATTTGTTTCTGACTCTTATTTTTATATCCAACAAAATTGTTTAATAAAATGGTTTAATGCCCAACAAAAATGCATTAGTGCAGCTGATAGGTGTGTCAGGCAGTCATCCTAATAATTATAGACTCTGTGTGACTCCATGACAATAATCTGTGCTTTGGAGTTAGGCTGACTTGAATTTGAGTCCTGGTTCACTGACTAGCAATGTAACCCTGGACAGCGTAATAACTTCTGAGCTTCTGTATTGTGATCTCCCAAAATAAGATTATTAACACATTTCTTTGGGGATAATTCATATGTGTCTGTTTCATAGCTTTTAAAAAGACATTATTGAATGCTTTCATATAAAATTTAAGATCACTTTTGTAAAAAGTCCTGGCTGCTGGATTTTAATAAAAACCAGATTATATTTGTATATTAGAGGACTTGGTGTGGGTGTGAGTGTGTGCATGTGGTATTAAATCTTTTCCTCCAAGAAAAAAATTGTATCTTTCCACTGGTTCCCATCAATAAGACTTTGATTTTTTTTTTTTTTCATAGAATTCCTGTCTTTCTTGCTATAAGTGTATTCCTTAATATTTTATAGTGTTTTTCTGGTTTTTTGTTTGTTTGTTTGTTTTTATTTTTTTAACCAGCTGAGGATGAAATACATTCTGATTTACATTTCCAAGTGTATCTTGTGAATAAAGAAAACCTACTGATTTGGGTACATTTATCTTGTATCCGAGCACCTTCCCCAAATTATGTATTAATTCTACCAGTTAGTTAGTTTATAGTAGAATATCTTGTACTTTCTGATCCTATCAGAAAAAGAGGCATTTTATATTTTCTTTTTTCTAAAGGTTTGTATAGATTATTTAATTTTCATGATTTACTGCATTCAGTAGAACCTCCGAGACTATGAAGTAAAAATGGAATAGTGACCATTGCTTTCAGCTCTCTGATTTCAAATGAGTTCATTTCAAAAAGTTGAAGATAATATATACTCTTGGTTTTTGTAAAATCTTCTCTTCTGGTTTTACACAGTGGTTTCCTTGGGATTAAATGCTAATTTGAGGTTTGTTTGTTTTTTTTTTTTTTTCTTTTCCAAATGCTTCCTTGGCATTTGAAAAATGTGAAGTGACACATGAATTTCCTTCCTTGAATTTGTAGATATGGTGGATTTTGGTAGCAGACTTTTTGGTTGCTTACTTCATTGCCATTCCTCCTTCTCCCTTTTTATCTTCCTAATAGAACTCCAATTTATACCTTGATCTGGAAAAGGGTGGCCTCTAAGAGCCCATTCCTAGGGATGGTTAGTGTTACCCCTAAGGTAATTGGTGTAATTGACATCCCATTTCCTTTTATCAGAGCTCAGTCTAAATCCAGGCCTGTGGCATAGTCTAATCAATGAGACCTAAGACGAATCCTTCTCTGGTTAACAAAAGAAGAAGAAAACCCCACAGATCATCAGGAGAGAAAGCTTTTACGTTTCTGCCTTCATTCCTGCGTGACCTCTAGTGTGAGGACATGATTCCAGGAGCTGCAGCAGCCCTATCTGCTGCGAGGTAAGGGAGAATGAAGACAATGAAGAGTCCATGTTCTGAGGGTGGAGCAAGAGAAAGGTTAGAAAACAGCTTGGCAGAGATTCTGGGCAACTGAAGCAATGTAGCTGCCTAGTGCATGATTTCTTGAGCTCTAGTTGCTCAAAATCCAAAATCCTGCATGACCTGGTCCCTGGCTTCCCTCTCGTCTTGTTGCCTTTCCCCATTGTCACGGTGCTCCAGCCTTATAGACTTCTTGCTGTTATAAAACACAGCAAGAGGGGCACCTGGATGGCTCAGTGGATGAAGTGTCTGCCTTTGGCTCAGGTCATGATCGGAAGGTCCTGGGATCGAGTCCCGCATCGGGCTCCTTGCTCAGCAGGGAGTCTGCCTCTCTCTGCTCCTCTCCAGGCTCATGCTCTCTCTCTCTTTCTCAAATAAGTAAATAATATATTAAAAAATAAAACACAGGAATAGTCTTAATTCAGGAATGTTTCAGGGACTCCCACTTTTCCTTCTGCCTTGCTAAACTGCCCCAGGTATGTGTGCTGCTTCCTGACTCTCTTCAGGTCTCCGCTGGATTGTCGCTTCGACAGAGTATTTACAAGAGCATCTCCCATCAGGTTCTGTTTCCTTATCCGGTTTTATTTTTCTTCAGACATCTTTACCATATGAAAACGCATTATGCATGTATTTTATTTACTGTCTTTCCCTAATTTAATAAAAACTCCATGAGGGCAAGAACTGTATGGCTTCATTTATTGTTGGATCTGGAGTACTTGGAAAAATAACTTGTATATAGTAAGGCAATCAATACATAGTTGTTGAATAAATGAAAATACATTTGTTATAAAGTTACCCTTTTCCTCTGCCTGCCCTCCTCATGAAATCATTTTCATCGCTTTTACTTTTCCAGTTTTCTCTACCTAGAGGTACACCAGTCTTCACCGCAATTCTAGGTTTACTGAAATAATTTGGCACTCTTAATTCTACCCTGTATTAGTCTTTTCTTGAAGTGTATATCTTCAATTTCAAGGTTCTTTATTAAGTTTTCTTTTTTTTAACAAATCCCCAGTCAGCTTATCTTTACTCATTTTTGTAAAAGGGAGCATTCTCTGCTCACCACTGTTTCTTCTTTTTATCCTCTTTTTCCTCTTCTCTCTATCCTCTTCACCACTTTATCTTCTCTTTGTCCTCTCTATGCAGTGTCAATGTCCTTTAGCTGAAGACTACCAGGAACACACCTGTAGTCGAGCAAGTTGAATCTGTGACAGTGAGGCAGCTGATACCATAAGAAACCCATGGGGAGCCTTAAAGGGTAGTAGAAAGGATTTACAGAATTGGGGTTTATGTTTAGGGATTGGGGGGATGTTTTAAGGAATTAGGTTTTACTGCAAGGAGCAGATGTAGTTGTATGATTATGCATCTTAATAGCTCTTATCTTCAAAGAGGGTAGGTGTGAGTGAAGCTAGTTAAAATTGGTAGAGTAGCAGACACCATTGGTATTAGCTGGGAAAGGAAGATGTCTGCTATTTTCTGGTTTGGACAGTGTTCGGATTTTGGTCCGAGTTTGGACATGATTATAGAGTGGTCTTGTTTTTGACATGACCGTCGAGGACAGAAGGGTTTTGTCTGATGCTCACGTGCTGTGAAATTGTTTATTTTCAATGAGAGAATGCCAAGACCTGGCTCTGAGCTACCCGAAATCAGGGGCGGCTTTCCTCTGTTACTATATCTTTACATCTCTATTCTCTTTCATTTATTATCTCCTTAAGTTGATTTAAGTATTTTTTCTCCTGTAAAGAACGTGGATGATGTACTATCTGAATTTTGCTATTCCCCAATATCTTCCTTTCACTCTGACACATAGATGGTGTAAGATTTTGAGTTTCATTCTCTCATTTCAGAAGATAGTAAAGGGCATTCCAGTGGCTTGAGACTGTACAGCTGAAAACATAGTCAGATGACACTCCTATATTATCTCCTTCATAGGTGGCTTATTCTTTCTGCCTGGAACATTGGAAGATATTCCCTATTTTTGAAGCTTAAGAAATTTTCACCAGAATTTGTCTGATCTCTTTTTTCTTATTTTCATTCTTAGATTGTGTTTCCATTATTTGTTTAGTTACTATGACTCTCCCAACTGTTTCTTTTTCTCCTTCTGAAACTTTTTTTTTTTTTTTAGGTTAAATCTTCTGTATCTATCCTCTAGTCTGTGTGTGTGTGTGTGTGTGTGTGTGTGTGTGTGTGTGTGTGATTGTGCTTATATCCTTTGGTTATTGTTCAGAAATCCCAAGTATTGGTTTTCTGTAAATGAAGGAAAGGAAATGTTGAAGGACTTTGGGCATTCTCCTTCCTGGAAGCAGTCTTCCTGTCCCCTGCATCCCTGGTCCCCTTGAAATCTCACTGCTTCAGGAGTTGGGGGCACTCAGCCCACTGTTTCAGCTACTTGTTGCTCTTCAGAAGGATAGGATGAGGTAGTCCTTTGGTGGGGAGCTGATGTCACTCTTCCCCTAGGGGTCTATAGGTCTCTGTGGTCCAAACTCATGTTTCTTAATGCTGATCTCTGTCTGAGAATGGGGATAAAATTTTCTACCAACCATTTTCATAGACCTTACAATAGCCTGAGTCTTCCCTCACTGCCCATAACCCTAGAAACCATAGGCTCTGGAGAAGCTGCCATACTGGAGGGGAGGATAAGGGAGCTGCACTTTAATTTCCGTGTTCCCATAAGATTTTTAGAGCACAATTCTGTCTTTCTTGCTACACTCTTTGGTTGGCAAGTCTATTGAGCATGACTTTTCCTTTAATTTTATTTACTTATGTATTTCACAATGTTTATTGAGTAATTACTTTGGGCCATCAAACCTCTATGTACTGAAGCTATAGCAGTGAACAAGACAGGCAAATCTGTGCTTCTATGAAGTTACACTCCAGTAACCTCACACCCAACGTAAATGTTCTGCCTTAGCCAATACCAACTTGCACATTGGGGGATTAAGCTAGTACATGTTTGTGGTTGATCTGCATGACTACGTCAAATCATTTTTCAGAAAGCACCCCAGTTTTGACTAGAGCAACATTGCCTTGTTTTAATGTTTGCTGTGATTTGTAAAATTCCATTTGGGACTAAAGATATTTTTATGTTTGGAGAAGAGAATCCATATGAGGATTCCTTCAGGGAGAAATGGAAGAAATGGAGGCTGAGAAACTTGCTGTTATTTCCTGCTGGGATACAATTAAAGGAGGAAAAAGGAGAAATAGGGAGAGTCTGAATAACTTCCAGGAGGCAGCCATGTGAACACAACTGCTGGAAAAGCGTTTGACTAACTAAATTAAACATATCAGTGTGAACTATCTACAACCTATTTCATCACGAACCATCACTAATTTGTAAGGGAATTGAGCATGATGGGAACTTTGAAAGTGCTATCCCGAATAAGCATTTAAAAGAAATTCCATGTGGTTGTGTTTGGAAATCTTTGAGTTCATCATCTCATATTCAAGGATGGATATAGCTTATTTACTGCAGTAAACAATTAGAGATAGTCTACAGTTATTGCGATTAACATCTTCAAAAAAAATCAAGAAAGGACAAGCGTTCTTTCAAGTGATTGAAAACTTGAATTTTCACTGTTGAGTGTTAGAGAATCTGTGTTAGACTTGTAAATTTGCAAATCCGCATCCAGAGGAGAGAAAAGAAATACGTTCCTTTGGTGTCCAATTGCTATTGAAAGGCCATCTGTCCACAGGTGTTCATCAATTAGGGGAACTAGAAATATCTAAATATTTGTGAGTTGTTACAATAGGATCATATGTTGAAAAATAAAATCCCTTTCGTCTACCTTTTTAAAAGTCTTTCTAGATTGAATTTGTACTTCAATCACATCTAGATTCCTTTTGAAGTAAAATGACTATAATGAATTTTCTCCTATTTGGTCACAAGACTTCTCCCACCAGATTCTATTACAATAAGATGGTTAATCTCCCCACCCACTAATCTGTTTCTTATCTCAAACAGTATTTGATGTAACAAAATTAAACACTATTTATCACTGTAAAACAGTGGAACGAAATAATTACAAAATCCTTTGGAGTTTACTAAAATAGCTTTGTAAAGATATTTTTGAATTTAAAAAACAAGCTAATAATTTTCAACTTGCATTTTCAGCCTGCCCATCTTTAATTTTCATGAGAATAACCCCAACCAGAGTGTATTATAAGTTTAAATAGGATTGTTGGGAAAAAATATATTTTCAGCATTAATAAGTGTCCCTTATAGTGAGAAATATTTAATTTCTTATCTCTTTTGTTGAAAATTTGAAAGTGTTTAAAATGTAACATGGCAAATGATATTCTTTTCCATATTTTGGCTCCCTAAATATTTATAAATATTAACCTTATAGACTTTCCTCAAAATGAAAAATAAATCCTAAAAACCACGTATGTCATAAGAGCACTTTCTGCTAAAAGACGTCTGATGTTGCCTGTCAGTACTGTTATAGAGATATATTTTCCTGAATCAAATACTGCAGATGGGAAAGTTATTATTTTATTAGAGCCAGGCAGTTTTATTTTTAAAAGTGTTTGGTTTGTATTTGTTTTTTTTTTGAGGGTGTGGGAATAAACCAAAATTGGAAGATAAGAAATAGTTTTAAGTTTTTAAGATTTGTTTATATTGTTATTACTGTAGTCAGAATTTCACGAATGGCTATTCTTTATTTTATAGGGGAGTAAACTGATATTGGGGAGAGAAATTTATTAGGAAAATTGAAGACACTTTTGAAGTTTGAAAACCTTTTTCCGAATCTTCTTTTAATTAAATCTAGCTCTATGTAAAGTAGAATAGAACATTATGAAATTAACCCAGAGAGCTAGTATGTGTAGGCCAAGAAAACAGAAATTGGTTCAGTTATTGAGCACAAGATAACATAGCTGGCTAGCCGAGATCATGCATTACATATGAAATAGATCTCAGCAGTATGTCAAATGAGGTTTCCAAATAGTTTCTCTAAGATTTTTTTTAAAAGATTTTATTTATTTATTTGACAGAGAGAGATCACAAGTGGGCAGAGAGGCAGGCAGAGAGAGAAGGGGAAACAGGCTCCCCGCTGAGCAGAGAGCCCGATGAGGGGCTCGTTCCCAGGACCCTGAGATCATGACCTGAGCTGAAGGCATTGGCTCAACCCACTAAGCCACCCAGGTGCCCCCTCTATGATTATTAATTAATGCATCCCTAGTGGATACAGGAAAAACATGAACTAACGGGTGTTTGGTACAATGTACTTTGCAGTCTTTTTCTCAATTTTTAAACTAGTTTCAAGAGGAAGGTATAGATATTTACCACCTGCAACAGCTAAGGCTTCTGGTTAATATGCAGCTTGGTAAGACAAGGAGTGGCCATTTGGTTTCCAGAGCCTAAGCCCTTAACCCAGGCACCGTACTGGCTTCTGTGCTTTTAACCACGGAATCGCATTGTTCTTTTCGTTCTTGGTTAAGTGGATACAGAGGGTCCAATCACTCATATTTCAGTACAAAGCCTGGGGAGGGAAACCATGTCTGTTCAGATATGCAGAAATGCAGATTACAAATTTCTTGAGTTCAGGACATGGAATTTTTTGTCTTTGCATTTGCAAGGCCTGATACCCTGTGAAGCTCATCATGATAAGCATTCAGAAAACAAGAATACTGCCCAACATAATCGTGCTTATATTTTCTCTTTTGTCTACCTAAGCCTCACTGTTTTGTTTGTATTGTTTTAACTGAAGTATATTGACACACTATATTGTTTCAGTGATTTGACAACTTTATATGTTATGCTATGCTCCCAAGCATAGCTACCATCTGTCACAATGCAGTGCTATTACAATACTGCTGACTACATTCCCTATACTGCACCTTTCATCCTCATGACTTCATCATTCGATAACCAGCAGCCGGTACCCCTTTTTCGTGTTTACTCATTTTGCCCATCTCCTCACCCTCTTTCCCTCTAGCAACCATCAATTTGTTCTCTGTATTTATGGCTTTGTTTCTGCTTTTTGTTTATTTATTTACTTATTGTTTTTATTTATTTATTTATTTATTTTTGTTTCTTATTTTTGTTTTGTTTATTCTTTTTTTTTTTTTTTTTTTTTTACTTCACATATAAGTGAAATCATATCGTATTTGTCTTTCTCTGTCTGACTTGTTTCTTCTAGCATAATACCCTCCAGGTCAATCCATGTTGTTGCAAATGTCAAGATCTCGTTCTTTTTTTATGGTGGGTAATATTCCATTGTGTATCTCTACCACATCTTCTTTATCCATTCACCCAGCCGTGGATACTTAGTTCCTTCCATATTGTGGCTACTGTAAATAATGCTGCAGTAAACAAAAGGGTGTATATGTCTTTAAGAATAAGTGTTTTTGTTTTGTTTTCTTTGGGCAAATAATTAGTAGTAGAATTACTGGATCGTATCGTAGTTCTATTTTTAATTTTTGAAGAAACTCCATAGTGTTTTCCACAGTGTCTGCACAAATTTGCATCCCCACCAACAGTGTAAGAGGGTTCCTTTTCCTCCATATCCTCACCAACACTTGTTATTTCTTGTCTTTTTTGACTCCAGTCTTTCTGACAGGTGTAAAGTGATATGTCATTATTTTTTTAAATTTATTATTGTTTTTTCATAATTTTGGTTTACATTTCTTTGATGATGAGTAATATTGGGTATGTTTTCATGTATCTTTGGCCATCTCTATGTCTTCTTTGAAAAATGTCTATTCAGGTCCTCTGCCCATTTTTAATCACATTATTTATTTTTTTGGTGTTGAGTTGTCTAAGTTCTTTATGTATTTTGGATTTAACCCCTTATCAGATATATCATTTAAAATATCTTCTCACATTGAGTATGTTGCCTTTTGTTTTGTTGACGGTTTCCTTCACTGTGAAAAAGCTTTTCATTTTGGTGTGGTCCCAGTAGTTTATTTTTGCTTTTGTTTCCCCTGCTGGAGGAGATATATCTAGAAAAGGCTGATGTCAAAGCGATTACTGTGTATATTTTTTAATGGGAGTTTTATGGTTTCAGATCTCACATTTAAGTTGAATCTATTTTGAGTTTATTTTTGTGTATGGTAGGAGATAGAGGTCCAGTTTCATTCTTTTGCATGCAGCTGTTCAGTTTCCCCAGCATCATTTATTGAAGAGTCTGTCTTTTCTCTGTTGAATATTCCTACCTCCCTTGTCATACATTAATTGACCACATACGTTTGGGTTTAGTTCTGGTTGAGCCTCATTTTTTGAAACTTCTTGTTTAATTATAAATTCATAACTTAATATTCATTTAAAATTCTCATTGCTGTTTTTCAAAGGGGACCCTTAGAGCTCCTCGCAGATACTGAATTTATAAATAAAGAGCATCACCTGGGTGTTCTGAAATTCACTCATATCTTCCTCTTCTTGTTTTTCTCCTCTTTCTTCTCCTTTTCCTCCTCCTCCTTCTTCTTTCTCTTTGCTAGCAGGAGAGCTTATCAAATGGGTTGAGACCTGAGCACATTTATGGATTCTAGAATTTTAAAAGTATGGGTGAGAAGCTGTCTAATGCAATCTTCTCATTTAGAGATTGGGAAAGTCAAGATCAAAAATATTATCTAAGATCAGACAGCCAGTTTGTATCACATATCAAATATATCAAATATAGGGCTCTGTGTATCATAATACTGCCTTACCAAATGAGGGATTATATCTAAATGCATTTAGCTCTCATTAAGTTCTGTATTTATGCATCAGTGATTCCTTGAACATGCTATCCTTCAGGCACTTGGCTTGTAGGGCTGGCTTCATGCCTCTGTGACTTGTGTGGCTGTCCAGACCCTGTGCTTACTTTAATTGCCATTTTGAGATTCTTAATAATTTTTTAACAAGGGGCCCTCATTTTCATTTTGCACTGGGTGCTACAAATTTCATAGCTGGTCCTGTATGCTGGACATTGGTGACACAGAGGTGAACATTCGATCTTTTTTTTGAGGAACACACAGTCTGATGAGGAGCTGGACACATAGAAGAACTAGGACCGGAAATGAGGGAGTAAATTAACTTTGCTCAGAAGGAGAAGGGGAATTCCAGGAGAAAAGGATAACAAAGAGATATAGAAATCAACCAGTGTTGAAGTGAACTGTTCCAGTGGCTGTGGTGAATAAAGCAGTGGGGTTGGGTAAGAAGTCAAGGGAGAAGAGAGCCTGGAGGATGGGAAGCTGAAAGTTATTGCCCTTGTCTCTGCTGGCAATATTGAGGGCCTGAACAAGTTCAACAGCCATGGGACTGGGAGGTTTGGAGTTTGAATGCATAGGGTTGATGAGAAGTTCACGTAGAGAGTAGGCCAAGATGACCTCAAGCCTTCATGTCCAATGCCTGGGTGGGTGATAAATGCTATTAATTCAGACAGCAAATGGGGGTGGGGGGCGGCAGTGAACTGAGCATATTGGTGCTGGTATGAATTTCATCTCACACATTTCACCAGTGAATCTTTCTGTGAATTCTCAAACTGCAATGACTTCCACACATTGACCACTTTCTGCAAACCTTCTTGATTTTTCTGTCTCATCCTTCTGCCCCACCCTTCACCCTCACATATTTTATACATTTACTGAGTGAGAAATGGAAGCCACCATATTCCCCTGCTCCCTACCATTTATCATCATATTTCCCTTCTTTTTACCATTGAACCCACCTTTCCAAGGGTGGCTTATCTATTCCTGATCCCATAGCTTCTGGTTTCTCAGGTGGATGTTTTCTCTCCATTTTCTTCCTTTTCTACTTTTTCATTCCTCTTAATGTATAAAGATGACTTTTATCTCCCATTTAAAAAAACCCACAATTTCCCCTGTTCTACATCATAAGAATAGTACTAGGATATTCTCCTAAAAATCTATCTCTACTTATTTTGACACTTATCTTCACCCTCTTCCAGTTTACTCATCAACCCACATAATATGGTTTCTACTCCTGATAGTCTATTGAAATGGCTCTTGCATGTGGCTTTCTTTTTCTTTTCCCTTTTTTTAAAGATTTTATTTATTTATTTATTTGTCAGAGAGAGAGAGAGAGAGAGAGAGCAAGCTCACAGGCAAGCAGAGTGGCAGCAGAGGCAGAGGGAGAAGCAGGCTCCCTGCTGAGCAAGGAGCCCGATGTGGGACTTGATCCTAGGACGCTGGGATCATGACCTAAGCCGAAGGCAGCAGCTTAACCAACTGAGCCACCCAGGCGTCCCGCATGTGGTTTTCTTATTGCAGAGTCTGATATTCACCTTTCATTCTTCATTTTGCTGCTCTTGACCATTTTCCTTGAACTCTCTTTTTGATGAACTTCTGTAGTGCCTTTTTACTTTCTCTCCTTGCAAGATCTCTGCATATGATGTCTGCATGTTATCACAAGGCAAAAATCAGTCCTGGAGGTAACCTTCTTTCTTACTTCATCTCTTGTCACCTGCTGTCCTCTCTTCATGTGCCCTCTACCTCCTAAATTCACCTCCCTGGACCAGCCCTTCCTTCCTGATCCCTGCAGCCTGTTAGCTGTCTACTTCCTCACTAGTCTCTCAGTGTAAGAATTCCAAAGTGCAACCCTTGATCCCCTCTCTGTCACCCATGTCAATGTCTTTGGCCAATTTGTCCATCTCTGACACCTGTTCCAGCCAGTTGCTCATGACAGAAACCCGAGAGTCTCATGCTCCCCCTCATTTCTCATACCTGGTGCATCAGCAAATCTTTTAGGGTTCATCTCCCAACAGCTCTTGAATGTATTTGCTTTACTCCGTTGCCATGACGGTTAGCCTGTGATAAGCCACCACCTCTTGCTGGACCACTACTAGCATCTGCTAGATAGACTGCTCTACCTCCTCTTATTCTCCATATGGCAGCCAGGATGCCCTTTCAAAGAATAGCCCAGATCGGATTCTGCCAACAACATCCTACCCCAATTAAGATGCTAAACCACAGTCTATAACCAAGATTGTATAATCCCTGCCTTTCCCTATAGCCTGACTTCCTGCTGGCCTGACCTCCCTCTGTCTGCTTGGCCACAGCCACACTGGCCTTTTTTTCTGTCTTGCAAAATCCCATGCTCTTTCTACCCAGAGCCTTCCCAAAAGCCACACCTCCAAAGTGTCACTTCCCCTACTCTTTGTTATTAGGGGTCAGTGTAATGTCACTTTTTCTAGAGAAGCCTTCTGTTACTTTCTAACCTCATTTTTGTCTTTCATGGCATTTTCCCAAGTTTAGCTGCATATTTATTCAGCGGACTGCATGGATCCCCAAGACCATGAGCAGTCCACGTGCACCCCTAGATCCTGATCACTCACAGAGTCCCAGCGACAGAGTGGGTCCTCAGTAAGTCCTTGTCAGATGGCTGAATGAATCTGGAGAAGTTTAGGGATGAGAAGAGAATGTTTTCCATGTACTTTTAAGACATAGCTTCTCTGAGTTGAGGAACCCATGCCCATCTCTTACAGCTAAGCAGTTGGTGTTTTGGGTACTAACATTAAATTGCTACCAAAGTCAAATAAGTGTTTTATTTGGTGATTTCTCTCTTGTTCATAAAATGTTTGGGGATCTAACACTACTTTGTTATCAATCTGGGAGTATATTGTAAACTGAAAAATGTGCTACTTTGACTGTGAGTGTGGGTCAGGAAATTGTAAAGTAGAGATCTGAGGAATGATGGTGCTGTCAGTGTTGAAACCCATAATCAGAAAAAGAGTCACTTCCCTTTTACTGGGAGGAGCTGAGTGCCTAAATTATGTTCACCTCCTGTAGTAGTTTTAACAGGTTGCTGGTGTTGACTGGAAGCAACACATTCTCATCATCCATTTGGACCCTAGTTTGTATGTGTGGTTGTGGCTGTGGTGTCCATGTGTATGTGGGTTGGGAGGGATGGGGGGAAGCCCTCCTGAGAAGTGGCTATGCAATAAAGATGAAAAAAAAAGAAGCTATAATAACCTGAAACATAATTATATTATTTTAATTCAAAATAGACGAGAAGAACCCTTTTGGAACAGATGTATAAACAAAATTAAATTAAAGGAGAAGCAACAAATGAAATTATAATCCTACTGATATATCTCTTATCTCTATCTGGGGAGCATAATTAAATAAAGTTAGGTATGGATCATAATGAGATTATCCACTCAAATGGAAAAGCAAAGACGGACTTCAGTAAGAAGTTTTACTTCTAATTATAAAAAAAATAAAAATCATGGTCAATTTTAACCCATTATTACCAGTTTTGAAATATATAGTTCTAGTAATTAAAATTAAATGAAGTCATGAAATAAAAATGTAGTTGGGATAAATAAAAGTTAAGAAAATCCTATTTAATTAAAATAAATCTTTGTATTATAATTTCTAGAATTTATCCTAATTTTAGTGCTTGATATCAGATGGGAAAAATCGCAAAATACCTTTTTCATATAAATAATTTTAAACGTTTAGAGAATTCAGCTAGCAAGGAACACTTCTGGTGGGGCAGAGAGTGTGAGATGGTGTCAGAAGGTGCTCTGAGCATTCTTGGTCCATTGAATCATTAATATGATCCTTAACATGTTTACTTTCTTTTCTTCTCAGCCAGATTTTGTAACTCCTTTAATACAGGAATCATTATGAAATATAAATTACAGTGGAAAAGAGAGTGTATAGAAGAAAATAATGTGTATATTATAATAGTAGTAAACTTCATAGAAATGGTAAAGGTCTACAAATAGAAGACTACCAAACTTTATAAAGAATAAAGATTTTAGTACACAAGGAGACTGGTCATTGCTCTATTTTGCAAATATTAAACATATAAAAAGTATGAATTCTCTGTAATCTACTTCATATATTTAAGGAAATTAAATCACAATCTCAAAGGGGAAATTAATTTTTTTTAAAGATTTTATTTATTTATTTGACAGAGAGATAGAGAGAGAAAGACCGAGCACAAGCAGGGGGAGTGGCAGAGGAGGAGACAGAGAGAAGGAGAAGGGTCCCGCTGAGCAGAGACCCCCAATGCAGGGCTCCATCCCAGGACCCTGGTATCATGACCTGAACAACTGAGCCATGCAGGCACCCCACAGAGAAATTATTCTGAAATTCATTTGAAGTAAACAGTAGTAAAATAAAAATTTTAAAAAATTTAAGCTAGTATAGATATATTAAAAAAATTAATTTAAACACAGACTTTTCTTATTTGGATGAAAAAATAGAGCTCTAAAACAGGACAGGTTTCCTAGAAATATTTCTTTCTATTTTGGAATTTAGTAAATACTGAAAGAAGCATTACAAAACAATGAAGATGGAGGAGGAATACTTAGTGGAATTGTGAGACTGATTAGAAATTTGGGGAAAGATCCATATAAAACTTACCCTAAGCAGTCAGTTTCTGCAGAAAGATAGTTCTCTCTTTTTTTAAGATTGGGAAATCACAAAAGAAAGTATCTATGATTACCTGGAGTAAAAATTGTGTGGTGAAAATTAAAAAGTCAAGCAAAAGATTAATATTTGCAACAGTATAATGAAGATATTTTTATACTGAGTTCAAAAAAATAATGAGAATTATTAAAACTTAATAAATGAATGCCAATTGACATTTCTTAAAAAATGAAGATGAGACAATTTTCCAAGAATAAAAAGGATACTCAAATAAATTATAGAATATCTACTTCATGGAAAAATAGGCAGCATCTTAAAATAATGGTAAAAAACACAGGTAGCAAAAAACAAAAAACAAAATAAAACAAAAAAACATAGGTAGCTACAAACAAAAATTCTTGGTGCAAAGCAATAAATAAGAACGCAAGACACAAATTTGGTTGCAATCTTATTATGAGGTATAAAAATGTCTTAAAACACAAGAAGGGAATACACACATTATTAAATTTGCATAAAAAAGTTGTATAAAGGCTACAGGGGGTTTTATTTCTTCTCTATTAGAAAAACTTTCATTGTCATCATTTTATAGTTTCTAAATTAAGAATAAGCTTAGAAAGTCTTCTAATAAGAAACTGGGAGGGAGACAAACCATAAGTGACTCATAATCTCACAAAACAAACTGAGGGTTGCTGGGGGGAGGGGGCTTCGGAGAGGGGGGTGGGGTTATGGACATTGGGGAGGGTATGTGTTGGGGTGAGTGTTGTGAAGTGTGTAAACCTGGCGATTCACAGACCTGTACCCCTGGGGATAAAAATATATTATATGTTTATAAAAAATAAAAAAAAATTAAATTAAAAAAAAACTGAACAAGTTCATGTACTTGAAAAATAAAAAGCAGAAAAAATTATAAATTTTTATAATTACTTTTATTCTCAAAAGTTATACTGTACCCATAAATATAACATTTTCCATTCGATTATCATGTTAAATATTAATTTGAAATAGATATTTTATTACACAAGAGAATACAAGTGATATCTTTAGGAGTGGATGATATAAACTGTTAAGTATATTTTTAGTGCTAATAGGGTAATTATTTTATTTTTCATTTGAACTACTGTTTCTTGTAGAGTGCCATTGGTGGAAAATCTGATAATTGTGGGTGTCCTTATTTGTCTTTCTTTTTACACATCTAGCATGCTTCTCTCAGCCAGCTTCCAGTATAGACCCATTTAATCACCTGTGTGAGAACCATCCCCATAATCTTCCTTTTGCTTTATTGTCCACTGTCCTATATCCTTAGTGTCATTTAGCTCTATACCTCTTTCCTCTTCATGTCTCTTTTGTGTTATAGGATCCCTCTGGGTGTGTGGCCAGAGGCACTGGGTGTTGTCTGTAGGGCCAAGGAGTTGAACTTTATGGGAATACATATTAATCTGGAAACTACGGAAGGGAGACCTAAATTCCAGAGTGGCGAGTCAGGGAGAAGCTAAGTCCAGGAGGGAGTCTGATAGGTAGAGAGGATGAATGAATTCAGAGTAGGAAGCCAGGAGATAAGATTTTACAAAAACCAAGTTCTAATTAAATAGGAGGACCATGCTCGAAGGCTCCAGAAGCAAAATAAAGAATAAAGAAAATGCACCTATTTTCATTCATGTCACAAGTATTTACTGATTGCCTGTCTGGGCACACCCTGGACAGGACTGTGACAATGTGATCATTCTAGAGTGATGGAGTGTGAGAGCCTGAAAAGGATTTGTGTAGTGAGAGGACAAGCAGTGAAATGATCTATTTGAGATCCGACATGAGCATGTGTTCAGTGAGCCTAGTCCGGTCTTACATGTTGTGATTGGCTCTCCCTTTCAGGGAAAGGTAAGACAGCACTAAGAATACATATCATGCCTTCAGGAACAGGGAACATTTTTCTTTACATAAACAACTATCTGAATCTTGTAGTGCTTCAAGCAGTGCATATTGGGAATCTATATATGTTAATGATATAGTTGTCATTATATTCTGATAATGTTCGATGTACCAGAGTGGGCACATTTGTATACACATTACTGCAAATAGACCTTTTCAATTGCTAACCTTCCCAGACTTCTGTTTCCGTCTTTCTCAATAGACATTTCTTAGCAAAGAAGGGGTGTGTATCAAAAGTATACTCCTTTAGCATATTTTGCGATGAAACATGCCAACCAAATAGGGAGAAGAGTGGTGACTCATGATTCTTGCCCTCGTTTACATCTATGTCCAGTGACAGATTATACAAAACCATACAGATTGAAAGGGAAAACTTGAAAACACAAGCTCATATTGAAATACTAGTTTAAAGAGATGAACTAGATATTGAGAGGGATAAAAGCTTTGATGTTCCATTCGTTAAGCTTTAGAGTCCCAAGGAATATGAAATTAGGCTACTACTTCTCAATTTGTTGACTCAGCCATTTAAAATACTCGTTGGTGCACTTGGGGAATTGTTAAGAATTATAGCTTCTTAAAGTGCTGCCCACTGTGGTCCTGTTCTCCTTGTCCTACTTCAGGTCCCAGGGAGTTAGTCTGAGCACTTTTTTCTATCTGACTATGGTCAAGATTTATGGTTTGTCTTTTAAATGTGTTCGCTATAACTCTAGGCTCTAACAGTGATGACAATGATGGTGACCATAGCTACGGCCACATTTCTGGAGGACTTATTTCTCCCATAGGAGCATTTCGACTTGAGCCCTCCTGTCTCTTTCCCACTGGGAGTTGGGGAAGATGACTGGCCTGAGGCTTGCAGTTTGGGAATGGTGTGCAAATTGCAGGAAAAATGAGTTTTTATCTCTTGATATGTGCTAGGTAAAATTAGAGCTTAAACTACCATGTCTTCCAGGAAGTGAAAGTCAAGATCACAATTTAAAGTAAAGATTATACTTTATGAAAATATTTTAGTGAGATGTAATATAAATTAGGAGTAACATAGCATCTATATGATAATAAAAGCTTCTATACTTTTGAACTCGTGAAGTTGATTCTTGCAAGTCCTGTGAAGTAGACTTGAAAAGCTCAATTCTGTCATTATATTTTAAAGTGAGGGAACCAAGGTGTACAGACCCTAACTGACTTGCTTGGAGCAGGGAACTAGACAGGGAAAAATCTTCATGTAGGGAAACTGCAGACTACATGCATAAATCATTCAAAAAGAAAACAAAACAACAAAAGGAAAAAAGACTATCTGGTTTTCATGTTACTCTGTCAATTTCCCTTTGTCTCACTGAGTCTTTAATAAAGTCTTAATATTTTTCAATTGGTCTGGCAGAGCCAAATGTAATTAAATTAAGCAACTTCACTTGGCCCAGAGGTGTGAAGGGGAGAAGCTTGGGTCAAGGCCTGTGGCAGCAGGAGTCTTTGAGAAATCCCTACGGGGAACAAGTATCAGAACCGTTGGGGCTAGCTGTCCCAGTTCTCACCACACTTCTCCCTGGAATCCCTGGGAGGCTCAAATTCTTGTTCTATGAAGGAAGACAAAGATACCCTTCTCCAGGGAGTACATCTACTCTTGATGGTCATCCTGGCTGTCAACCACATCGTGAGTGTCACTGGGAACTGCCCCCCCTCTACAGTCTTAAACTCTGTTCCCTGGATCCCAGCTCCTGCCACCCCTGCTTCTCAACCACACTGAGTTATCCATGTGACATTCCTTGTCAATTCCTCCCTTCCAGTTTTCTCACTCATCTCGGGAGGTTTACCTCTTCAACCTTGACCATGAATCTCAGTTTAGCTGTGCTTCTGTCGGCCATTTCAATGCTATTTACCGATCTGCTGTAGCTACCCCGCAGGTTATCAGCCCTGTGTCAGTCTAGCCGTCCACCTGCACTCGGGTCTTTGAACAATGTGGAGAAAACGAGACACTGTTTTATAGATTGTTGCTGATACACATTTAGAGTCTATAATTTAGCGAGACCTGTAGAACTTTTATGGGAATTATACTCTTATTCCAAAGATCACGTGTTCGCATTCCTCAGAATGATTATTCCAGCTCTTAATGCATCACTTTAAGCACTTATGTCACTAACAGCCTTTCTCATACTGAATAAAAGACAGGCCTGAGCTGCCTTAAATGCTCATTTTCAGACCTCTAGATACATCTATATTCATAGTCCTTCTCCCCGCCTTCTGGTAGGATTGTAGTGGTGTCTCATTATTTTAACATGCCTTTCCCTGATGTCAGCATGGTTAAGCACCCTTTTCGTATACCTGTTGGCCATTTGAATCCCCTCCTGTATGATGCCCGTTCAAGCCCTTTGCCAATTTTTCAGTTTTTTTAAATTAATTGATATGATGGCTGTTTATGGATCCTGGATATAAATCTATTAGTATTTACCTCTGTCACAAATATTTCTTCCCTTATGTGGCTTTCATTTTTACTTCTTTTTTTTTCTCTTTAAGGATTTATTTATTTATTTATTTGACAGAGACAGAGATCACAAGTCAGCGGAGAGGTAGGCAGAGAAAGAGGAGGGGAAGCAGTCTCCCTGCTGAGCAGAGGGCCTGATGTGGGGCTCGATCCCAGGACCCTGGGATCACGACCTGAGCTGAAGACAGAGGCTTTAACCCACTGAGCCACCCAGGCACCCCTCATTTTTACTTCTTAATGGTTTCTCTCTTGTATGTTTTCAGCCTCTTCCTTTTTCTGCTGCCTCCTTCACCTGATTCCTTCTAGTTGTTAATATATGTGTTCTTAAAATCCGTCTTCACATGCCCTCTCTTTTTCCTCCACTTTTATTTACTTCTCAAATAAATGCAGTCTTCTTTTACCTGTCGTTCTTTGAAAGCTGGCTATAACAAATGCTTCTTTACCAACAAAGGCCATAGATACTTTTAGTTTTCTTTTAACTTCTGGTCTGATTTGAACTCCCTGGAGCATTTTACTGACGTCTCCGTCCTACTCGACATTCCTCGGCATCCCTTGACTTTCTTGTCCTGACTGTCATCTCATATTTATTCAACATTTATTGAGCAGCTGTTGTACTCCAGGTGCACAGAACTTAACCTCATGGAATCTCCAGTTAAGTGGCAAAGATTGAGGCTGGAGAAGCAGATCATGGTTTAGGATGCAAAGGAGAAATATCAAGGCTTTGTGGAAATAAGAAGGACCCAGACTCCTTTGGCGGATTGTAGGGAATGAGGAAGGCTTCCTGGAGGAAATGATGTTTCTACTAAGACCTGAAGGGAAAACAGCATGGCTGCCATCAATCCACCACATTTTATAAGACTACAGAGTTTGAAATTATAAACCTGTTTTTTTTTCTTTCTCATTGAAGATAGATGTCTTATTCTTTCTTGTACTGCTCACACCAAGTGCTAAGGTACACCAGTAGTGTAGGAGTAATAACTCATTGAGTAGTCAAATCAGTGCATATATGATGGTGATTTTGAATCGTACCAGATATATATAATGCTTGGATCTTTAACCCGGAGTTATATGAAATTTGGGATGACCTTAGTGTTTGCAAAATACATTTGAAGGACCACAGGCTGAGAAGGCTGCAAATACAGATGCTCCCCTTTAATTCTTGTAGTGAGGCCCACTGCAGTTTTTTCTACACAGCACTTGGCTTTAATCTTCCCCATATAAAAGTGATTTAGTGGGTTAATCCAGAGCCTGGCCATTTAGTCTAGGTCAGTAATGGTCCCTAACGAATAACCTTGTGCCATTGGACTCAAGACTCAGACACAAAACACGTTTCCCCTGATGTATTTCTCCTCCATTATCCTTAAGTATCTTGTAAATAATAGCCTTTACATGTTATGAGCCTTCTGTGGGCCAGATTTTGTACAAGGTGTTTGGTTAATATTATCTAAGACCTCAACTAGTTCTGTAAGTTAGGTATTTTATAGATTAGTAAAATGAGGCACAGAGACATATGTACCTAGTACTGGATCCCATTGCTAGCGGTGGTGGGTGATTTGAGCTCATGCGTCTCTGACTCTACATCCTTATCACTTAACACATCTCTTTTCAAACTTGGCACTGATCTTTTCCTCTGGTTCTTTAAGGTGTCATTTACTCTTTGGAGACTGAAGTGTTCAAGAGGAGGGAAATCTGATATAATCTTCAATCATCCATTCATTCCACAAAAGGTTTTGTGCTTCGTGCATGGCTGTGTGTGCCATGTGTCATGCCGTGTGCTGAGGTTATATGAAGAGGAATAGCACACAGTCCCCATCTTCAGTGAATGCACAGGTGGTAGGGAAGAGAAACCAGTAAATGAGTTGTTCCATTCAGGGAGATAAGGGCTACCAGAGAGACCCATACAAGGGTTGGAGTACAGCACAAACACTGAGCGGGGATCTTTCTTAGCATGGCTGACATTAAGTAGGCTCCTTGAACTTAGTATCACCGGTCCAGGGACCTCTAATTATCACCCCAACATGCTGAAGTATATGGCTAGACTTGTTCAACTAAAAAACAACTGGCTTAAGTGCCAAGGTGATCTAGCTTGGCCCGCAGGGGTTGTAACTCTTTGAGCTTCTTGGTACAAGTCTATATTCCAGCTTCCCACACTGGTGGGATGAGCAGAGAGGCCAACCTTTGGCTCAAAAGGACTCTTCTGGCATACTGTGAAGGCGTTTTGTTGCTCTCTCTGTCACCCTGGTCCTCCTATCACTGTTGTGTTCTAGTGTTTGTGCACGTGCCGCCAACCAGCGCCAAGCTGCAAGTGGCATGAAGGCTGCTGTCGTGAAGAGCACACACCCCCATCGCCTGACAGCTCTCTGATTACCTTTCCCAAGAGATCTAGGGCTTCTTGCAACTTATAGCCTCTCGGTCCTGGGGAAAGAGCAGAATCAGGATTTAGTCACCAGGATTTAGGGCTCCTGAGTGGCTCAGTCGGTTCAGCGGCTGCCTTTGGCTCAGGTTGTGATCCTGGGGTCCTGGGATCAAGCCCCACATTGGGCTCCCTGCTCAGTGGATAGCCTGCTTCTCCCTCTCCTTCTGTGCAACCTCCCGACTCCCCGCTTGTGTCCTCTCTCTCTCTCAAATAAATAAATAAAATCTTAAAAATAAAAAAAGGATTTAGTTACCTCATTAGACCTTCCCATGCCTCAAGCTACACATGAGATGAACTAAAGCTACTCAACTTGGGGAGGTAAATGGGAGCATCCTCAGATTTTTCTGTTTTGGACTCTGCCTTCTGTCTGACCCCTCCCTCTCTCTTGCTGTGTCTCATCAGTACACATACACACACACACACACACACACACACATTCACACATTCTGTGGTTCCTGTGGGTCTTAACATGGCAAAAACAACACTCCAAAGTCAGTCCTTCCTTCCTTTTTTAAATTTTATTTTATTTTATTTATTTATTTGACAGAGAGATAGAGAGAGAGAGCACAAGAAGGCAGAGGGAGAGGGAGAAGCAGGCTCTCCACCAAGCAGGAAGCCCGATGTGGGGCTTGACCCCAGGATCCTGGGATCATGACCATCTGAGCCAAAGGCAGCCACCTCACTGACCGAGCCACCCAGGAACCCCCAAAGTCAGTCCTTCCAATTTGAGCCAGTCCTTTAAAAGAACAATGGCATATAAAGGAGTGGCATATAATGGAAGTAAATATGAGGGTTACTTGGCGCAAAACCAAAGTCGAAATTAAACCAGGGATGTCAACAGGGCCCTCAGCTCTGGATTTCATCTACAAAAGCCCTACTGAGTGTTACCCTATCCCTGTACCCTTTAGAAAATTCTTGGTTTTCAGCAGCTGCCACCACAGGCTGTCCCAAAAATAGCCTGAATGCCACTCCTTACTCAATCTGAGTGTTCCCACTTCCCTAATTACCCTATAAGGCTTCCAAGATGAATAAAAACATGCCCATCTAGCACTGCCCCCTTGACATGTTCAGAATTCTCAAATGCAGCTATTCATTGAAGCATGACTTGGCAGTGTTTTCTGTTTCAGGTTCGCCAAATGGGTAAACCAAGGGCATTCATGTGGGTTACCTATTCATTAGAAAGAAAGCACTTCTCTCTTCTTGCTTATTAGACTCTTCTACTTCCCTAAACCACATGAATAAAAGGCACCCTTTCTTCTTTTACCTCAGCTGGGTTCCCAACTTCTTTTGCAGCCCTCTTTTATCAAAGGGAAATTTACAGGTCAGGATTTCAAAGAGGAGGCATTATTTCTTGGTGCTATACAGAAAAAATAATTAAAGTTCATTACACAAAAGCTGTTTCTCTTTAGCTTTTTGAAAGAAGTTGTATCAGTAACAAGGAAACTGTAAACATTAATTTAAAAAATATCATTTTTAAAAACATTTATTTTTTAAAAAGATTTTATTTATTTATTTGCCAGACAGAGATCACAAATAGGCAGAGAGGCAGGCGGGCGGAGGAGGGGGGGACTCCCCGCTGAGCAGAGAGCCTGATGCGGGGCTCCATCCCAGGACCCTGAGATCATGACCTGAGCCGAAGGCAGAGGCTTAACCCACTGAGCCAGCCAGGTGCCCCTTAAAATATCATTTTAACTAACCTTATGCTTTGTTATAGTCACAGACTAGCCCAGGTTAGTTGATCATCAGGCATGTGAATATGTCCATTGGAGGCTTGGGAGTGATTTCTGGCTTTTGTCCATAGAAGCTACTTCATGAATATTTGCTGCATCTCGATGTAACCCTTATCCTCTCCATTGTCGCAGAGGTGAGAAAAACTAACAGCAGGTCACCAAAGAACGTGCTGCAGCGGCTCATTTCCTTCTCAGTAACCAAAGCATGTTCTTCTTAGTAAACAAAGGCATAAGGGAATAACAATGAGGATAGGACTTAATGTGGTGATAATATACTATTATTTAAGGCGTCTTTGTCGAAAGATTCGTGTCCTGGGGTTTCTCTTAACAACAGTGATCTACAAAGGTTTGGGCTGTTAACTCCTCCCACTCGTGCCTCTGGAGAACACAGCGGTGTCTTGACAAGTTCACGTAGCAAGTCTCTTGAGCTGCCCCCTGAACTCTAATGGGTGGAGTGGGTGTACAGTGTCACAGTTTTGTTCCCTGGTCATGATTCTGGACTCCTGCAGACGTTTAAAAACAAGGCCTAGAATTCAAATAGAGCAGGGATGAGTGGGAAAATGTGTTCTTCAGTGGCTGATTTACTGTTTCTTTTGAAAAGAGCTGAGCTCTTGGGTCACTAATTCTGTAACAATTAAAATGAAATGTGTGAAGCTGTTGAATGATGCCTGGGTGAGCTTAGTAACCCTGGGAGGGCTCCAGAGTGTGAGCTCCAGTGTGTTCTCATTTACTGAAGTCATCACAGGACTCTTAAAATATAGCCAATGACTGAGGATCTAACTTTTAGCCCACTCATTTCCTACCTCAGACAATTTTGATAAAATTTTCCTCCCCAAGACGTGATTGCTAACACCTAACTGTTCTTCAGGGTGCCCCGTGAACTTTATTCAGACCAGCTAATGCTAATATTGCAGAAAAGATTGCCTTAAAATGAGGACCCTTTTGGAAATGGTAGCTTAATGGGGTGAAGGGATTTGCATACATAATTCAGAAACCGTGAGAAAATATGGTTGACTTACCAAACAATAGTATTGACAAGGCACTCTGTTACTTTTCTCTTAAATTAACATCTAAGGTAGGAATCAACTTATTTTTCAAAAACTTCAGTGTGAAAAAGAAGATAATTTCAAAAGTTAAGTTGCTAAGATTGCAGAATCTTTCAAAATAGATATTGAAAATATTGCCTGGTTCATAAAAGAAATACAGCACCTAAAACTCAAGGCCTAATGTCTTCATTTTAATGTTAGAGGATTCTAGGTGCATAGAATAAAAATAACCCACGTAGGCTGCAAAAGTTGTTACAATTTCAGGACACATAGACACTTAACACATATTTGATGAAACGTAAGGATGCAAATAGGATAAAGAAAGAACAAAGAAATTGAGAGCCAACAGGTATGAGAGACTAGTGTCACCGTTGCCGTGTCCTGGGTCGATGACTTTAACGCTCCAGGACTAATATTCTGATTTAGTCGTTTCACCTATCAGGAGTTTAAGCATCATAGGATGCCACAGAAAAGTATCTGCCTCTGTTCAACTTGACGAGAGGGACAGACAGCATCCTCCTGTGATCTGTGATCATGTCCTTGACATACGGATGTTCACGCTGAAATTCCTAGGTTGGCAGAAGCGACTCCAAAGTCACAGGAAAATTTTATTTTTGGGTGGACCAAACCTTGCTTTGGAAAGTCAGGAAAGACAAAACGTCAGGGAATAGCACATTGCCTGGCACCGAATAGCTTCTCCATGAATAGTGACTATTATTAGCATTATATTTACTGTAGCACGTCTTACCCTTGATTGTACAAATCATAAAGAAGTATTTTCTTACCTTTTAACCCTCAGAGTGGCACATCCATTTTATTGCTGCTTTAATTATTGGTAACTGTTTTGAGAAGCGATATTTCTATTAAGTATGACTTGAAAGCTTTGATGGTTATAGATCATTCAGCAGAAATTGAGTTTTAGGAGAAAATAGAATTTGAGCTAAGAAATTTCATAATTTATACAGATGGTAACGTTGACAAGAGGATATTGCAAAAACTGCAACAGCCTTAAAAACTCACATTAATGCAGAATATCGTTGTTTATTCAATAGGATAGACATGTACCAGTAAATTTCACAAAGTGCCCACTGGCTTTGTTGTTTCTCATTGACAAATATACTCCCAGAGTTTTCATGTACTCCCACTAGTTTTTGTTTATTTATGTACCTATCTTTATTTTCATTCTATTTGTTTTCTTTTTTTAGTTTAAAATTTGTTAGTTAACATCCAGTGAGGCCACTTTTTTTTTTTTTTAAGATAAATAACTTGTGATTTCCTTTCCAAAGACAATGGGCACCATTCTTCCTCCTCTGCATGTTCCTTTAAAATATCTGTCCACTGTTCTGTAAATCTCCCCAAGGTCTAAGCATGACAGTGTCCCCAGCCCCACCTTCTTTGTTCTTGGGTGCTAATGTATGGTAATGGATGAAAAAGAATAAAAAGCCGTTCTCTCCTTAGAACCCCTTCTGGGTTCTAAGAACTTGTGGTTCTTGGGTATATTATTGGGTTTGAGGACCTTGATTCATTGTCATGTGTCACTTTGACAAATGGGTAGCTTGGCCTGAGACTTGAACCCTCTCTACTCTCCTCTCTAATGATTCGGCCATTTCCCTGAGTTCTGGTCAGTCAGTTTGGCCACAACATAAGAAGTAGGGGATGGTGACTCATCCTAGCCTAGCACTTCAATCTAGTCAGCTTTCTTGAACTATTCACATCGCTCTTGGAATTTTGTTCCGTAATCAAATACTGTGATTGAGCTTCCTTTCCATTCATAAGTTTTAAACTGTTTCAGCATTGAAAGATTCAGTGTATACCTGTCATTAATTTGCCTCTACTTGTACTTTTTCCTTGTATTTGTTACATTTCTTACTGTTCTGAGTGCTTGATAATTTTTTCTTACTCTTTACATTGCTGAATTTTAGTATAGTGAGAATTAAATTTTATAATTTTTTGCCAAGGAGTTATTTTTATTGAGATATAATCAACATATGATTTGATGTTCAGGTGCCTGACATAATAATTTGATATTTGTATGTACTGCAAACTGATCACCACAGTAGGTCTGGTTACTGTCCACCGCCACACACAATGACACGCTTCTTCCCTCGTGATGAGAATTTGTAAGATCTACTCTCTTAGCAACTATCCAAAATACAACACAGTAATGTTAACTACAGTCACCGTGCTGTGCATTACAACCCCAGGCCTTATTTCTGGCATGACTGGAAGTCTGTATTTTTTGGCCACCTTGAAAGTTCTTGAAGGAGTTCTTGAAAGGACTTGTTTGCCTTGTACCGTACATGGCAGGTGGGTAATGTTGAGGCATTGCCCATGAATTTAGAATTAAGAACAATAAAACAGCTAAGAAAGGTAAACTGTTAAAGCAGAATATAGGAGGTAAGAGCTGAGCTGTGAAAACCTTAATGAGAGTTTTTCCCAGTCAGAGAAACATCTAACTGAATATATTCATTACCTCAAGAAAGGATGTGTCAATCACAAGAAGGTGGCGGGGAGGAGGAGGAGGGGCAGAGGCAGGTATGGCTTGGCAATAGAACACAGAAGAGGGAATCAGAGTGTCACATTTGGACACTGATCATTCAATAACTGATAGTTTTGGTGAAGTGATAGGTTTGGCCAAAGAGCCAGGTAATAGAATTTTGTGTTCAGATGAATGACTCACCACTGAGCAGATAGACACCTCGAACCATCCTAGCCCCAAAGCTATTACCCTTTCAAATCATAGAACTTGCCTGGTTCTGATCCCAGTACTCACCAAGAAATATGAACAAGGAGAGCGGATGTGGGTCATGACCTCATCAGTTCTGCTACAGTTTTATTCCTCCCTGTACTTTAGAAGAGTCAAGTTGCATTCTAATCTACCACTTTGGTTTTTGTGAGCTTGGTAATTTGAATACCCTCCGGAGAAATGATTCACTGCTGTAGCGTGCTCACATTTCTGAGCCTCTGGAGCCGAGGGGCCTGTCCTTGTCCTTCTGCTGCCACTCCAGAGACCTTGGGTAGCTAAGCAGCTGGCTTCTGCGGATGAACTTACCACCCCGCAGGTGATTCCATTTTTAATGCCCTCTTACCTAATCGCTTTAAAAGAAACAAACAGCTCTTTTTCTCCTTATGGTCTAACTCACTCTTTTCTGTTAAAAATGTTGCACAAAGAGTTTTATTGTTCTGAAATTCAGTGGAGATTAACAAGTCAAAATTTTACTTATGAACATGTTCTCTCTCCTTTTTCTCTCCATTTTTTTCTCTTGTCTTTTTCTTCCTCCCTCCCTCTTTTTTCCTCTCTTTTTCTTTCCTTTCTTTTGTATTTTTCTTTTTGACTTCATTTCATATGCATTTTTTTTGAGCACGACTGTGTGCCAGCCGCTAAGTTTTGTATTCTAGATATACAAAAACCATATAATCTTGTAAGAAGAAAGAGACGCATAATCAAATATGCAGTAAAAGGTTAAACATATTTTTCATTGTGGCATGAATTCAATTTAACTCCACAAGTATGGATTACACTTCTCTTGTGTGCAAGCACTCTTTTGGGTTTTGTGGGAGATGCAAAAAACCAGAAGGCTTGGTTTTAGGTTGTTGTGATATTAAACATGTAGGAAATATAAGAAAAAACAACTCTAGGCAGAATGTGAGAAATCTTATGTGAATTGTACAAAGTATTTTTGTAAGCAAAAAGAGATAGTGCTTCTAGCTGAGGTATTCTGGGATAAGGTGACTGGTGTTAGGTTGTGCAGCAAGACTGTTAACTGAATTTCAATGGAATGGCGTGAAATCAGGGCAGAGGGATTAAGGTTGGGGGGGGGACAAGATAGGGTAAGGCAAATACAGCGGGTCAGAAGTGACTGAGGTGCTTAGGCTTAGAGATGACATTCCCTCAGCATAGGACCGTCCACATGTAGCTGGTCAGCAAAGCAGAGCACTTAGTTGGGAGCTGTGGTCCAGGGTGAACAGATAGGGCAGGCTTGGCTGGATGGCTAGGTTGAAGCCAGAGCCAAAAGGGGTATCCTCAAATAGCTGTGGGAGAAGCCAGTTATTCTGAAAATTATTTAATGAAAATTATACATTTTTCACTTTTTTTTTTTTTTCTGCATATAGGCTGGAGTGGTCTAGTCAGCTACAGCCCTGACAGACTCCTGAGACAGCCAGCTTTCCTCACACTCCGTGTCTGAGGATGATGTGGTAGCTTGAGGACTTGGTGTTTGTGGGGAATGATACGTATTTCCTTCAAGCTCGTGCAAACGTGGATGTTGAGACAGCTGAGTCAGGGACTCATGAGAGCCTTAACTCAAGGTAAAGAATTGGAAGTCAATTTGTATGGAGATGTTTGTCAGAAAGGGTTTGTCAGAGAAGGCAATGATGAAGAGCTATAGTTGAGGAAGATTATTCTTCCAAAAGCAAGTCTGGATACAGGAGGACTTTTATGGGTATATTGCCACCTCTTTGGAAGAGGTATGAGAATGGTCAACTAGAATAATTGTATTCTATATGAAAGGTTATCCTCATGGGACACGATAGAAATGGAATCAATAGAACTTGGTGATCAGTTGACTATGGGCAACAAATGAAAAGCAAGAATCATGTCATGCAGAGAACTTGAGTCCAGGTGATAAGCCAACTTCTTTAAAAAGGAAGGTACCATTAGCAGAAGTGGGGAAGCCAGCAAGTGCATAAAGAGATTTGGAAACAGAACTTTTAGATCTGCTGAGAAATCTTGTGTTTCACAGCTGAAAGGCTACCTGTACAGCCCGCTGACAAATGGGTGGAGGTACTTTGCTTACCATCAAAATAAAATACATATTCTCTTTTGCGTCACTCTTGGAAAAGTGAAGCATCTATGTAAGTTTATCTTGCAGTTTGAAAAGGCATGTTGTTAGCCTCAAGTTACCTCAAAAATTAGTGAGATCTAGACTGGTTAGAAAATATCCTGTTTTATCCAAAGAAAGAAGATTGCATAATTCTGTAACTCAAAATATCCATCCATTATGAAACTGTGCTCAAGTTATATACCAAAAGTTGCTTTGCTTTATAAAAGTGGTATTTATTTTACTTTGGATTTTGAATTTAAAAAATAGTAGTGTTCGCACATACCTTGTATGTGAAAATTGAAACAAATTTGTTTAATCATGATTTAAGAAGTTGCAAGTGTAACATTAAAAATGTTATAAACTGCTGAAAAAATTTCATTTGAATTGCTAAATTATATGTGCTTATAAGAAGCATCTTGTGTTTATTGTGACAGAAAGCTACTCTGTCTGAATATTTCCTATTTTGGAAAATGTGCATACAAGTCACATTTAGGGCTAGAAAAGCAAGTAGCTGGACATCTTCTAAATTACTACCTATAACCTCCCAAAGCCTTGAGTTTGTTACCTCCAGAGAACCAAACATGAGACTTCAGAACTTTCTAGTTGTGTATTTGTATGATTTTTGGTTGAATGTAGATAAGTATTGATCATTGAGATTTTTGGTACTGTTGAAAATAAAGATATGTTCTGTATCATGACTTAGCAGGAGGCAAGGATTTTTAGTTTTTTTGAAGCCATCTTGGTTGTTTATATGAAATTTTTGACATATCAGTAGATCTCTAAAAATACCAAGCAAAGTTTAAGCTATGTACCATAAATTAGACAAAATGGAAAAAATTCCTGAAATTTTTCTCTTTCCCACAATTCTGCTTGGAACTATATATCTTGCGTTATTCCTCAATTATACATTAATTTCATAAAGCCTGATAAAAAAAGAAAAATTATTTTTTAAAAAAGATTTATTTATGCATTTTAGAGGGAGGGGAGGAGCAGAGAGAGAAAATTTAAAGCCGACTCTCTGCTTAGTTCAGAGCCCAACACAGGGCTCAGTCTCAGGACCCTGAGATCTTGACCTGAGCCGAAACCAAGAGTCAGACGCTTAATCAACTGAACCACCCAGGGGCTCCGTGAAGAAAAAATTCTAAAAGTAATTTTTATAAAACAGAAAATTATTATTGATACAATGTCAGGCTGGTGATCTAGTAGTATAACTTGTTCATTGTATTCATAAAATAGCTTTTGCTTTTTTCAGATTGCCTTCTTTATACTGAATCCTGTAAAATACCTTAGTGTGAGAGATAATTATAGGCTAAAAGGAAAGGGAAGATTTAAGTTAAACTAAAAAAAGGAAAGGTACTTAAAAACTTACAGAGGAGAGTAGATGAGGCTGGTGAAAGCAAGCATTTGGTTCCTTTTTTAAGTATTAAAACTTGGTCATTTAAAACCATTTGATTAGGAAAAGAGCTAAAGGACAGGGAAGACCCCTATGTTTAAAACATTACAAAGCAGGCTGTAGATATGAATCCTTAAATTGTGGAAAAGAACAGTTTTATATTAGAAAATATTTAGAAAATATTCTCATTATATAAATATTACCACATTATGGTAGATGCTAGAGTACATGGGACTTCCTCTTTTTATTTATTTATTTTTTTAAAGATTTATTTTTTTATTTTAGAGAGAGGTGGGTGGGAGGGGTGGAGGTAGAGGGAGAATTCCAAGCAGAATCTCCACTGGGTGAGGAGCCCAACTCCAGGCTTAGTCTCAGGGTTGTGAGATCATGATCTGAGCAGAAATCGAGTCAGATGCTTAACTGACTGAGCCACCCAGTGCCCTGGGTCTTCTTCCTTTCAAAAAAATAAATAAATAATTAAATAAATTTAAAAAAATCATTAGCTTGTCAGCTGGTTAGTTTGTAAGATTCTCAGGGTCAAATAAAATAAAAGTGGGTATTGCCTTCACTTGGGTATCTGATGAACCACTGATTAAGCAAAGAAGCTGGTTCTGTTGGCCTATCCTTAGCGGTTGTGTAATAAGATCTGCACAGACTCAGAGTCTGCTGTCATCTGAAATGCAACGAAGCTGTATGCATGAGACCCAGCACCAACCAGGGAGTGACCCCCCTGCCACAGACTTCGCCGTGAAGTTGGGAGTGTGGGGGGCAATGGTAGTGACTCCAGGATCACTCTGAAGGTGGGACTGTTTCTCTCCAGGCCTGGAGGATTTCAACAGCCAATCTAGTCAGAATCAAGACCACCCAATACCCACAGTCAGAAAAAAAACCAACACAGCACAACTTCTGGTCAAAAGGGAGGCTCCTTTGTCCCTCAAATTCATCTCTTGACTGAGTTATACCTGAAATCTCAGCCCTTGAAGAATCACTGCTTAGATGCAGGCTTTGATAACTTATTTGAAAAACCTGTTCAAACCCAATTAAACCAGCGAATCAACCAACAAAAAAACTCAACCAACACAAACTGTAAACATGTGGAAAATGTAACATTTAAGTTGTTTCCTGCCATTTTACATCTTAACTTTATGGCAGAACTGACCAAAATCTGTATGTTTTGGTGAGGAGATTAGCAGAGAGGGATGCTGGGTAAATGGTGGAGGAGGGTAGAAAGGGGAATAAATGGGCTGTGTGTTCTGTGCCAGGTACTGTCTCATTTATTCCTCAGGAGAGTCAGTATTATGAGCTTTATTTTTAGGATGAGGAAACTGGAACCTGGAGATGTGAGTAGTTTGAAGTTCACTCTGATAATAGGTGGCAGATCTACCCTTCCAAATCATGTCTGTCTGACTCCCAACTCCATAATCATTTCAGTGCCTGAGACTGCTTTCCCATGGTAAGCCAAGAATTAGGAGAGGAGCCCACAACTCTGTGAGGCCATCTTGATGACGTATACGCTGATGGAGCAAGAAGGGATACATGTGAGGGCTGCACCTTAGAAGCTATACTTGTTCTGGGTCACCCTTTATCCATTTTCCAGACTGGCTCAAGTCCATCTGAGATCCTTGGTGCCAGTGAGCATTTATCTTAGTGGTTTTCACATGGGGATGTGCATGACACCCAGGACACATGAAGACTACTTGAGGCGTGCCTTCTCATGGAGACTTTTAGGAGGGGCAGTTTCCAAATTCTCACCTTCCATGTCGTCTTTCATAAAATTGTTCTACCTGAAATATGCCTGTGGCTGAAATGGGCTACCTCTCCCACATTCCCATTCTCAAATTTCATTCTCCCATTCTGCAAATTAAAGGCTCAACTCTTTCCTATCCTTATTTTTTTAAAATTTTTATTTATTTAAGAGAGAGAGAGAGAGAGTGTGTGTGTGTGTGCACAGAGGGAGCTTGAGAGGGAGAAGCAGACTCCTCGCTGAGCAGGAAGACCAATGTGGGACTGGATCCCAGGACCCTGAGATCATGACCTGAGCTGAAGGCAGATGCTTAACCCACTGAGTCACCCAGGCACCCCATCTATCCCGAATTTTATTGTAGTGTATGGTTCCAAAGGGTAAAAATCACTGGAGGGCCAAAGAAAGGAACATTCAAAATAGTGATGTTAGTATTGAGAGAAAGGATAATATACAGTGACAGAAAATGAAAATCTTAAATATGGACAGATTTTTGGAGAGAAGTAGAATAGATTGAACAAACGTTTACAGAAAAAAAATACGCATGGAAATCAAATTTTTAGGGGCATGTGAAATGTCACTATGAGTTCAAGCAGAGAAGGGAGCTATATAAAATTTCTGATCCTTAAAGATCATTCATGTCTTTTGAAACAGATGATGTTGGGTTCACGATAACATTTAGATTCAATGGATATATTTAGAAGAGTAAACTAGCAATGTTATTTCATTTAAATTCAATTAATTAACATATAATGTATTATTAGTTTCAAAGGTAGAGTTCACTGATGCATATAATACCCAATCTTCATTACATCATGTGCCCTCCTTAATGACCATTACCTTGTTACCCCATCCACCCCCACCTCCCTTCCAGCAACCCTCATTTTGTTTCTTATAGTTAAGAGTCTCAGCAATTTTATTTTAAAGTACTTGAAAGTATTTAATTATAGTACAATAACAATTACGTCTTTTGCAACTTCCTAATCTTTTTATTTTTAAATTTTTATTTATTTATTTAAAGATTTTATTCATTTATTTGACAGACAGAGATCACAAGTAGGCAGAGAGGCAGGCAGAGAGAGAGGAGGAAGCAGGCCCCCCGCTGAGCAGAGAGCCCAAAGCGGGGCTCGATCCCAAGACCCTGAGATCATGACCCAAGCTGAAGGCAGAGGCCCAACCCTCTGAGCCACCCAGGTGCCCCTTCTTAATCTTTTTAGATGTCCAGTCCATAGAAATAAGTTAGTTTGGAGGAAAAAACATTGAGATTATGTAAACAAATATTGTTGGGGGCACCTGAGTGGCTCAGTTGGTTGAGTGTCGGACTCTTGATATTGGCTCAGGTTATGATCACAGGGTCATGAGACTGAGCCCTGCGTTGAGTTCTGTACTCAGCGTGGAGTCTGCTTGAGATTCTCTCTCCCTTTCCTTCTGCCCCCATGTTACCTTTGCATGTGCACTTTAAAAGTCTTGCTAGGTTATGGGAGATGTTCTGAGTTTATAATCACAAAGACTACCATTCCCAAGAAACTACTGGTAGAAATCTGAAGATTGGAAGCTGAATATTCATGTCTTCTTCCTAATGAATTACCATATTGTTAGGGTGCGTGATCAAAGGAACGAGACTGATATAAAGCGAAAATCAAACAAAGCTTTATTTCACACCAAGCATCAAAAATCAAACTGACCGGTCAGGGCTGTCTCTTACGAAAAGACGACGACGATGATTCCAACAAGGTCACTCCCAAGAAGGCCGCTCTGGATGAGGCTGCTCCCCGGTTGGAGCCGCTCTCAAGAAGAGGCCACTCCCAAGAAGGCTGCTGCAGGTGAGGTCGCTCCCCGGACAGGGCCACTCCCAAGAAGAGGCCACTCTGGAGGAAGCCGCTCCCAGGACGAGGCTGCTCCCAATGACGAAAAGGTGATGACGACAGCGACGATGACAAGGACGACAACACCGATGACACAGACTCTGCTCCCCATGACGCCACTCTGACAAGGCTGCTCCCCAGAGGAGGCCACCGCTCCGGATGAGGCCGCTCACCGACGAGGCCACTCCCCGGTTGGAGCCGCTCTCAAGAAGGGGCCACTCTGGAGGAAGCCGCACCCAATGACGAAGAGGCGATGACAACAGCGATGATGATGAGGAGGACAACACCGATGACAGACTCTGCTCCCCATGACCCCACTCTGACAAGGCTGCTCTGGTGAGGCCGCTCTGGAGGAAGCCTCTTTCCTGATAATGTTGCTCCCTCAGGGCCGCTCACCGAGGAGGCCTCTTCCCAGACGAAGCCGCTCACTGGAATGACACAGCTCTGGCGAGGCAGCGGCTCAGGGTTCGCGGCAAGTTTGCTGCCATCTAGGCCGTTTCCCGTGGCGCCGCTGCCGAGGGTCGCAGTGTGTGGGTGGGGCCGCAGGCGTCTCGGGGCCACAGGCATGGGGACCGCTGGCGGCTTGGGGCCGCTGGCGGCGGGACCGCAGGCAGTGCTTATAGCTCTTACAAGAGCTGTTACAGCTCTTCTTCCGCTCTCTCCGACTCTTCTATGCTGCTCCCGCCGACTCTTCTTCTTCTGCTGCTCCCACCAACTCTTCTGCTGCTGCTGCTCCCCCGACTTTTCCCCTTCTGCTGCTTCTTCTTCCACCTTCTTCCTCTGACAGCTCTCCTTCTTCTGCCCCGACAGCCTCGCAGACTAACCTTTATGGGGGTGGTTAAGCCCCGCCCCTACACAGGTGGCTAATTGAATCCCAATTCACCCCAGTGGATATACACGCACCCCACCGATTGGACGTCTCCACCTGGCCTGCCCCGCCCCTACATCCGGGGTCCACAAGCCAGTTCCTCTGGGAGGGGCAGGCCCTTACACTTACGTGTTTCTGTCTCCAGTTTTCAGTAGAAAGAAAACTGATAAGAAGGGCTGTATGAAAATAAATGTCAGATGAGCAGTGAGCTGACATGGGAACAAAGGGAGTTTAAATTAGCTACTTCTAGCCACCACCGCCCCCATCCTGTTATCAACTACTGTTTCCAGCAAAGAAACAAATGCTTTTTCTCTGTGTCTCTTACAGGCTAATTACAGATGTGTGGTTTTAGATCCTTGAAATTGTTGCAAAATGCAAATTTGTGAAAACTCTCTTCAAGCCCTCCCTACTATTGATTTAATAGATAATCGAGACTTTTCCTTCAGGAAATCAGTTCTACAGATTGAGCAGAGTTTTCTCATTGTTAAAGGTCATTTAAAGAATGAAAGTTGTGTCTTTGAAAAAGAAAAAAAAACTACATTGCAGACTTTTATTTAGTATCCCAATTTTCTTTCCCTTTATTCTGAAAGCTGGAAGAATGATAGCACAGGTATTGATACACAACTGGCATATAAACTTCCCCATGATGTAAGTCAGAATATTTTTTGGAAGAGCAAGTGCTCAAGGCATAAATGTCAGCAATTTTTTAAAAAGCTTGTATTAATTTTAAGGAGCTGAAGGGGAAAGAGTAGATATTACTGATGGGAATAATAGACACAAAGGGCTGAATGTATAAGGAGGGGTTTTTTTTGGAGGGGAGGTTTCCTACATATTTCACTACAGGCTCCAAAAAGCATGAAAGTCTGTCCCTTCAGAAATGGGATGGATAAGAATTCCAGCACCTTTTGTAAAAGAAAGCAGACATTAGCACACCTGTTCACAGTGTACGAAAGCCCACATTCAGACCAACTGCCAAGCTGCTTATGGTTCTGAGTTTCTGTGCTGTGGCGTTTATTTATTTATTTATTCATTCACAACGTATTTCGGGGAGCTACTGTGTATCTAGCACTGGAGATCTTGCTGTCAATAAGAGAAACCCTATCTGTGGCATGAGAGAGAGACACAGCAATGTTTTCAGTTAAAGAGAACTGCAATAAAATGTGTGTGTGTGCACTGTTATCAGAATTGTTTACGTTACTTGTCTCTCTGATTATAAGACTTTATATAGACTGATTATAAGCATCCTTTCTTTAGCGAGTGAATCCATCTGAGAAATTACTTCTCTCAAGTTCCCATGAAGGCACTTAGAATAAGTTTATAAATTAAGGAAGGATTTAAAATACTCTGAGTTTAATACAATTTTGAAGAAAGTGTAGAAAGCATAACTGGATAAAAAATTTAATTTCCTAAATTACTGGGCACATTTTAGCTCTTTCAATTTTTCATAGCACACCAGAAAATTCTCCTGCTGTATTAAACTGTCATTCCGCTGACATGTTCCCGACTCCCAGTCTAGCTGTAATGGCGGTCAGTGTCACTTGGGTGTGCCATTATCTAAGCCTTCAGTCAGGTCTTATGGTTCCCATTGCAGTGAGCAAGTGAAAAGGCCTCGACTTGCTCTAATGACAGCCCCAAGATATATGAAGAAACCGGACCCCTGTCCTTGACTTTAGATTACTGTTCCCTGTTAGGCAGCATCAGCCATATTGATAGGAAGCTGATCTTTCCTTGCGAAAGTGGTTCTCCCTTCTGTAATCATTACCTGGCTTCCATTGGGATGCTAGCCTGTATGACATACATCTTCCTCCTCAGCAGTAGTAGAATCTAATGATCAGCTCCCCCAACCCTCACTTGTGTAACATTAGGTTTCAGAATTTTCTTTGAAAGGCAGTCTTATTCTTAAGTCGAAGAGAATTCTGTCCATTTGAGGTACCCCTATGATGACTGTATCTTGCCAAATAATATATTTGCCAATAATCAAAACATTGCATCCTTTACAACAGATATTTTAATATGCAGTTTACACTGTATTTCATGGTAGCAAACACTTATGTGACAAAGCTCTGTAATCATGAACACTAAACCCAAAATTCTCCAGTGAAGGGAAATTCTTTGTTACAGGAGATTAAATCTTGAGAGCTCGACCTTGTGAAATTTGAGGGTGAGATGATTTGCCTGGCTTGCTTGCCTTCACTAACTGTGCTCAGCTTGGAGGACTTTCCTGGGGATAGAATGGCCTGGTATTTGGTGTCACTCGATCATAAAGGAAGACTTAATAGATTTTTTAAGACACAATCATCATACAGGACACATTTTCTTTTTCCGACAAGGATAGCAAAACTGTTTTGGCACTTGTTATGGAAGTAACAACCCACTGCTTAGCTGACTATTACAGTAGTTTAAAAAAGAAACTAGAAAGGGAAATATTGATGAAAATGGAGTTCAGAGAAAGCTCTTGCGTAGTCCATTTCCAGAGTTCTACAAATACAAATTGTAATGTGAACATAATATCACGCGTATTATTATTTTATAGATTTCTGTTACATATATTCAGAACACTTTCAGCCCAGGACCCACCTATCTATTGAATGTCTTGACCTCAATTTCCAGGGGAGCCTTAGGGATCCTTTAGGATTTGTTGCAAATGCTAAGGATGGATGATCTTTAATGCTGTTGGAGTCACCCAATTGTCCATAATACTTCCCGGGAGTTGATTTAGCAAGGGAGCTAGTTTTTGAAGGTTGTTTGTCTTGGGCAATTAGAATAAGAGGGTATCCCTGCTTCCAATATCTAAAATATAAAATGTATCTGAAAGTAAAATATAAATATATCCGAAACAAGCATATTAACTTGGGGAATGGCAGAGGTCAAAGATGTGGCCACCTTGGTCTAGTGCAGCAATGTAATAGTATAAATCACTGCACTGGCAGTGATGACCTATTATAAAAAGATGAGTTTTCTTAACTGAAGTGCCAGTAACACTGTGAAATAAATGAGTGGCAGTCTTAAGAGCAGATTGATGTATTTTCATCAAGCTTCCCTCTGTTACAAGCAAACTCAAATTTTGTTTTTGAAGAGTGGATGGAAATATATTAGTATTTGTTCTCACTGGTTACTGCAGAATATTTGAACATTTCAAAACAAGTTTTTTTTTTTTTTTTCCTGCGAAGCCATATTATAGGGGGAAAGCACTATTTAATAGGCATCTGCAAACACTTGCTGAATAAATACTGTATGATGAACCTACTGTAAGTTTTTGAAGACCTTATAAAGGTGAATGAGAAAATTAGTTAAGGTAATAAAATTGGGTCAGTGTGCCTGGGTGGCTCAGTCAGTTGAGTGTCTGACTCTTGATTTCTGCTCGGGTCATGATCTCAGGGTTGTGGGATTGAGCCCTGTGTTGGACTCCGCTCTCGGAGGGGAGTCTGCTGGAGAGTTTCTTCCCTCTTCCTTCACCCTTCCCCCATGCTATCAACACACTCTCTCAAATAAATAAAATAAATCTTAAAAAAAAAAAGATCATGTCATAGATGGGGAGAAAATATTTATAAAATATATATATTATGAAGGATTGTTATCTAAAATATACAAAGAACTCTTAAAACTCAACAATAGGAAAATAAATGATCCAATTAAAACAAGGGCAAAAGATCTGAACAGACACTTCACCAAAGATAGGATCAGCATCATATGTCATCAAGAAATTTCACATTAAAACTACATGCCTATAGTTTTATAGGGTTGCTTCCACATCTAATCTTTTATAATCTAAAAAATAAACTTGTTTGTAAAAAATTACATTAAAAATCTGATTGCACACTCTCTTTCTCTCCCAAATTCAAACTGACCTTTCTACCAGTAATTAAAAACTAAGATTGATTTGATAACAATGTGTTGAATTAATAACATGCATGTTGGAGATGGGTTATTTTATCAATTGTTATATAATGCATTAATTTTTTTTGAGTATAAGTTGACACATAGTGTTGCATTCTAATGCTTTTTTTTTTTTTTTTTGGGGAAACATTACACAAGAGAACTAAAACATTAAGTGCCAATCTCTTAAATGGCCTATGTTAAGCCGAAAAAAAAAAAAAAAAGCCAGAAAAAGCAGAAAGAAAGCAGTAAATTCCCAACCAGTCAACAGAACAACAAGGCACATTTAAACCATTTTGATTGCTCCCTGGTAAAGGAATGGGATCTTTGAAGATTAACAGTTTGATAAGTCACAGCATCCCACCCGTGAAAATGAAATGTAGCTTTCCATTTTGCTGATAGTCCCAAGTAGCAAATTGGTTATTCTCTTTCTTGGCTGCAAGCTTGGGCATCTTGGACATTTATGTCCTTTACTGGTCTAGGAGAAAAGATAGTATATAAGAAGAAATGTCATCTTGTAGTGTTTTTCTGTCCCCTAATCCCCTAGTTATTAAAGTATACAGATATAATGGATATTTTAACTTTCCCATGAAAATGAATTCAGATGGAATTAGTTCAAAAAGAGTAAATGTATGTACTTTTAATTTTGGAAAAGATTGCTGACACATTACTCATTCTATATAGTGCAGCCTTTTAATAATTTATCCTCTATTACATAACCCATTTTCTGAACACAAAATATCATTTATTAAATATAGTATCACTGTGTTATCTGTGCCCTTCCTTGTAGGGAAGTCAGGGGAATTCAACTTATGATAACTATAAATGGTTTAAATAATAACATAAGATCCATAGGATCAGCACATTATAGGTGCTGAATAAAAACTTGTCGAATGAAAGAGTAAAAATTAAATCAGATTTGTGTATATTAACACCCAATAACATTAACTACTAATTTTAAGGATTCTCTTTGTGTATTAACTAAAATTTTTTATTTGGAGATCATTGTAGATTCACATACAATTGTAAGAAGTAATACATAGAGTCCCATCCATACTTTACCCAGTTTCCTCCAACGGTAACATCCTGCAAAACTATAGTACAATATCACAATCAGGTAACTGACATTGATGGAATCAAGATACAGACATTTCTGTCACTACACAGATCCCACCTGTTGCCTTTTTTCTTTCTTTCTGAGTGTTTTTTTCAATTCTTTTTAATGTGGCAAAATACACATAACATAAAATTTACCATTGTAATCATTTTTCAATGTGTAGTTCGGTGGTGTTAAATACATTTTTTTTATTGTGTAACTGTAACCATCATCCATCTTCAGAACTCCTTCCGTCTTCCAAAACTGAAACTCTACTTATTACACAATAACTCTCTATCCCTCCATTCCGTTGGCAATCACCATCTCACTTTTTGTCTCTATGATTTTGACCATTCTGGGTATCTCTTATAGGTGGAATGATACAGTATTTGTCTTTTTGTGACTGGCTTATTACATTTAGAATAATGTCTTCAAGATTTGCCCATGTAGTAGCATATGTTACAACTTCCTTACTTTTTAAAGGAATGTGTTTATTCCTTATTCATTCACTCAGTTACTCATTCATCTGTCAATTGACACTTGGGTTGCTTCTTTATTTTACCTATTGTGAATAATGCTGCAATGAACATGTGTACAAATACTTCTTTGAGACCTGGCTTTCAGTTGTTTTTGGTATATACCTATAAGTGGAATTGCTGGGTCATATGGCAAATTTATTTTTAATTTATTGAGAAATTGTCAGCTTGTTTTCCAAGTAGTCACACCATTTTACATTCCTACCAACTGTCCATAGTGGTTGTGGTTCCTTGACATTTTGGCCAACACTTGTTCTCTCTCCTCTCCTTACCTCTACCCTTCCTCTCCTCTCCCTTCTCCCCTCCTCTCCTCTCCCCTCCCCTTCCATTCCCTTTCTTTCTCTTCCTTCCCCTTCTGTTCCCTTCCCTCCCCTTCTTCCTCTTCCCTCCTCTTTCCTTCTCCCCTCCCTTCACTTCCTTTCCCTCCCATTCCCTCTCCTTCCTTTCTTTCGTTCTCTTTTTTTCTTCTTTCTTTCTTTTATAGCAGCCATCCTAATAGATGTGAGGTGATATTGTGGTTTTGATTTGCATTTCCCTGATGATGAGTGATGTTGAGCATCTTTCCAAGTGCTCATTGGCCTTTCTATACCTTCTTTGGAGAAATGTCTATTCAAATTCTTTGCTCATTTTTGTGTTGGGTTTTTTCTTTTTTTGTTGTTGAGTTTTAGGTGTTCTCTATATATTCTGGGTATCAACCTATTATCAGATATTTGATTTGCAAATATTATCTCCCATTCTGTGGTTTGCCTTTTCACTCTGTTGATCATGTCCTTTGATGCACAAAAGTTTTAAGTTTTCATGAAGCCAACTTACCTTTTTTTTTTTTTTTTCAGTTGCCTTTGCCTTTTGTGTCATATCTAAGCAATCATTGCTAAATCCAATATCATAAAGCCTTTTGCCCCATGTTTTCTTCTAAGGGTTTTGTATTTCTAACTCTTACATTTAGGTCTTTGATACTTTTTTTTTTTTAAGTTTTTTTTTTTTTTGTTTTTTGTTTTTAAACGTAATCTCTGTATGCACCACAGGGCTCTAACTTACAACCCCGAGATAGAGAGTCACATGTTCTACTGACTGAGTCAGACAGGAGCCCTAGTCTTTGATCTATTTGAGTTAATTTTTGTATATGTTGTTATGTGAGGGTTCAACTTCATTCTTTTGCATGTGGATATCCAGTTTACCCAGCACCATTGTTGAAAAGACTGTTTCTCTCCCCCATTATATGCACTTGGCACTTTATTGAAAATCATTTGACTATAAATGTGAGGGTTTACTTCTGGACTCTGTTTTATTCTATTGGTCTATATGTCTGTCTTTATGCCAGTGCCAAACTATTTTGATTACTCTAGGTTTCTAGTAAGGTTTAAAATCTGGAAGTGTGAGTCTTCCAATTTTGTTCTTTTTTAAGGTTGTTTTGGCTATTCAAGGTCTCCTCTGATTCCAAATGAATTTTAGTATGGATTTTTCTATTTCTGCAGAATATGTTATTGGGATTTTGATAAAGATTACATTGAATCTATAGTTCACTTTGGGAAATAGTGACATTTTAAACAATATTATGTCTTCCAATTCATGGACATGGGATAGCTTCCCATTTATTTATGTCTTTTTGTTTCAGCAATTTTTTATGGTTTTCCTTGCATAAATTTCTTTTTTTGAATGTTTGTTATTTTAAAGCAATTACCTTAATAATGATTTTTTTTTTCTTATTGGCTCAGTTCTTAGTACATTACCGTCATATCACAATGTTGCATTGTATATTGATCCATCCAGCTTATTTTATTTATAGGCAGATAGAGAAGAGCTATTCAATTGTGCCTGTGGGCTAAAAATGTGTTAGAACAGTTAAATGACATTTAATGCAGAATAGATAGAAAATAGTGTCAATAAAGGGGCACCTGGGTGGCCCAGTTGGTTAAGCATCTGCCTTTGGCTCGGGTTATGATCTCAGGGTCCTGGGATCGAGTTCTGCATTGGGGGTCCCTGCTTCTCCCTCTCCCTCTGCCACTCCGCCTGCTTGTGCTCTCTCTCCCTCTCTCTATCTCAAATAAATAAATAAATAAAATCTTTAAAAAAAAACAGAAAATAGTGTCAGTAGACAAACCTATGATTATAATAATTCAGCTTTTGAATTGCATCTCGGTAAGCTCAGCATTACCTTCTATAGAACTCACAAGTCCAATGAAAGGTAAAATAGTTTAATATCCTTTGCATTGTTTATGGTTCTCATTTTCTTGCTTAATGGACCTGCTATTTCAGACATTGTTTTCCTTTGCTTTTTAATCAGCTTAAATGTATCAAAATACCCATAATGAGACAAGGCCTGTTACAAGTAAAGCATGAGAATCTATGGGTAGCAATATATATTTTTTTCTTTTCAAAATGTAAAGAGATGATGTAGATATTATCTCACGGAGCTTTCCTGCCTGCTCAGCTTTCTGGGAATAAATCACCATATGCTGTTAAGCCAGTCCTCATTGCTCCAGATAGCTTATGTAAAAGAAGACCTTAACAATCCAGAGTTTGTTGTATCCTTTTTTTCTAGTAGAAAAATATATCTAAAAGATAATAAATCAATCTTTTACATCTTTAAATTCTCCAGAGTAATTAACCCAAAACTTTGCATAAACGTGTTTACTTTTTATTCATTTGCTGATTTATTAATTAATTCTCAAATATCCATTAGGATTTCTAGGGATAATTGCACCGCTGTGCACTGGAGACTGTGAGCTCCCCAGTGATTCCTGCCTCCTGCTCCTCTTGCCCTTGAGTCAGTCCCCTCCCACACTGCACCACATTTGGCCTGTGTGACTAACAGAATATTGCAGAAATCATGACATGGCACTTCTGAGCTGTAGCTTCCATCTTGGGCATTCTTATCTCTTGGATCACTCTGCCTGGCAAACGATGATGGGAAATGACATCATCCGCAGCTCTGAGGAGTGTGTTACAAGTAAGAGAGACCTGAGTGTCTACTACCCGTCATGTGAGTGACCTGCCAGGTGGAGACTCAGTCCCAGTCAAATTGCACATTGGTTGCAGCCTCACAAGGAGCCATGTGCCAGCACCATCTGGAAAAATCTGCTCTAGAATTCCTGGCTTGCAGAGGCTATGAGATAAATAAATGTTTTTTCTTTTACTCTGCTATGTAGGGGATCATTTTTCACACAGCAATAACTAAATGAATACAGAGGCACATAGACGAGCAGGACAGTGTCCCCGCCTTCAGGAAGCTTCTACTTCAACAAAACTAGGGCTGTGCTGATTTACTGCTCAACTAAAGGTAGGTGCAATGAGGGCACACAGATGCAGCCCCTCTCAGTCTCGGAGGCCAGGAGCAGCTGAAGAAATGGTGCCTAATCTGAGGCTGGAAAGATGAGGACAAGGAAGAAACCAGAGGGAAGCTTGGAGAAGGAGAGGCACAGTGATCCAGACAGAACGGAGATGATAAGCGAAGGCCCGGGGCAGAGAGAAGCAAGTAAAGTATTTCCCAGGGATGGGGTTCACAGAGGGGTAGGGCAATGGAGAGTGTTGAAAACTGAGGATGGAGAGGTGAGGAGGTAGCCATTGAGGAGAAGTATGGAAGCTATAGGAAGGAGTTTGACTTCTGTCCTAAAGTTCTAGGACAGCCACTGAAGATCTTTAGGCAGGAACTTGGCTATGGCTGAGGGACAAGGCAGGATAAGTCCAGAGACAAGGATGTGCTGGCAGTAATAGGAAGTAGTAGTGGGAAACTTTGCTCAATGGAGGCTAGTACCGGTGGACAAGAGAAGGTTGGTTTTGAGGCATATTATTGGGTTACAGCTGGCAGAATTTGGCACTGACATATATAATTAGGCACATTTGTCTTTCACTTTCTATACTAAGAACCCAGGAAACCTAAGTCACACCTGCCCCTCCCCTAGACCAGCTCTCTCAGTGATACACACCACTGAAGACCCAGTTGCCCAGATGGAAACCTGGGAACCATGGGAAACAGCTCTCTTTTCCTGGCAACTGTATCCAGTTAGTAACCAGATTTTATTTCTTTCTAATGTCTGAAATACTCCTTTTTCTTTCTTTGCCTATTAAATAGTGTTCAGTAAACACTTTTATCTTTTCCCTCAGTTATTGTGATATCTACCTCACAGTTTTGCCCCTAGCTATACCTTCTTTAATTCTCTGTGCTCTTGCTAGAGCCATTAAAACACACACATGCATGTATGTACAATCACACACACACACACACTCACACACACACGCTAATGTGAGCATCCTCCTACCTGCTCAGACTTGTTTCAGATATAGGTTCCCTATATCACTGAAGTCACAGTCCAGGCTCTGGTTGTTCACTTCTCTAGCTTCCTCTTGTCCTGCTCTTTCTCCCACTTCCAAAGCCCTATGCACAGCCCTATAAATTACGGGGGTCCTATCTCTCCCTTCCAACCTGTGCTCACCTCCCGGCTGGATCCCCTCCTCTTCTTTATCTAGCTAACTCCACATATCTGTGAAGACTCAGCTCACATGTTATCTCTCCTTGGATTCCTAAGCTGAACATCTGATTCCCATCTACACTGGCTCTCATCCTGTTATATGGTAACTTGTGGTTCACAGCAGTCTCCCCTACTGATTGGTGAACTCCTTGAAGGCAGGAACCATCGCTCATGCTCTCGGTACTATGAGCACAATGTCTGGCATAAAATAGAGAATAAATGTCTATGAAATGGCTGAGTGGCCAGAAGGAACATTGCATTCCAACATCCCGCTTATTTTTTCTGAAGGCTAGAATCCAAAGAAGCCAGTCCTAAGCGTCAGGAGTCTTTGTTCATCTTTAAGAATTGGGAGAACTTGAGTAAGTCTTTCTTATCAGTGGGAGGAAGTAGTTTGATTTTTATCCTGAGTGAACTGGAAAGTGAATTAATACACTGTAGGGGCAAATATCTCCCAACTCAACTAATTTATGTAGGTCCTGGACTGATGGGTTATTGTGTATCTTGGTCTTTGTTTGTGAAAGACCAAATAAGCAGTGTTATAGAGGAGTACTTTTAGAATGATCATGTGTGACTTTATTTCAGGTATGATTCAGCTGTTGTCTTTCCGGAGTGTTCTCTGAAGTCAGGGAGATCTCCCCAGCTAGATGACCTGGGCAGAAACATGCTCTGACTGGTCATGATATGAATTTGAAGGGAACAATTAAGGAGTTATTTCCATTTTGATACTAATAGCAAGCCTTTTTACTTCTACGCCCTTCAACCTGTCTGCATTTCAGCTGCAACTTCAATGGAGGCTTCTGTCAGGGCTGTTAAAAAGACTTTGAAAAGGGAACATATGAAATCATAAGTGCTTCAGAAATAAGAACATGCCTTTCAGTCCATTACATTCTTAACCCCTTGTTTCTGTTCAAAAGACTTTGTTAAAGGTCAATAAGAATGTTTAAACAGCTTATGATTTAGAATTCCAGGAAAGCGTATTGTTCTTATTCTAAATATCCATTGTTCATAAGTAACTTGGTTTGGTGTATTCTGAGTTTATATTGTGAGTATAAATAGTAACTCAGCATCACAGAGAATTAAGCATAAACCAGACTGAAACCTAAATTTCAAAGCCTCAAGCTAGAGAGAATGTACATGAGGATTTGTAATTTGGAGTTACTTTCCCCATTAGATAAATGAATAACATAACATCTGCATAATGCTTTGAAGTTTACAAGGAAAATTTCCATACGCTTTTAAAAAATATCATTATAATGATTTAGTGATATCGGTAATAATATCATTTCATTCTACATGTAAGGAGACTGAAGTCTGAGAAGGTTATGTGGCGGGCAGTCCTACTAACCTATGAATGAGTTGCCATGGGAACCTAGGTCTCCTATCACTCCTTCTACTTGGTATGACATCCGCTTTCTGTTTCTGTTTTTGTTTATTAGTTTCTTTACAAAATTTTTTTTTCTAGCACGATTTACAAGATGGTGTATGAAAATGCATAAGCTAATACTGAAAAATATTTTTGGGTTTCCCATTACACTAGCATAGAAATACATCATTTTACCATCAACTTTTCCCGTAAGAAATAATTTTTTTTATTGCATCAAAAAGCTAGAGCTACTGGTCTCTAAAGAGTATTTCCTTCAAGTACTCATTGGCATTTTTGAACTTGTGGTTCATTTCACCTTTTTATGACTCCAGAAATTAAATGATTCTTGGCTGTACATCAAAAGATTATCATGTAGTTATTATTTATTTTTATAGCTCAGGTGAATCTGGTACTAGCTTATTATAGTGTATGTCCCATTGGCCAAATGAAAGCAATCTGGAAATATGACACGCATTTTTAATAATAAAAAGGCAGTAATTCTGCATTCTGCAGAGGTGTACCAGCAGCTACTTAAGTGAGGTTTAATGTCAAATAAGAAATACTGTGATGCCCTTACTGAAATCTTGTGATAGTCACATTTATCTGGTCTTTTCCTGAAGTCAGATGTAAACAACCACTTTGGGAAGAGGATTTACTAAGCATCAACTTCATGTATCATTTTTCTTAACTTGTATACCTGTTATGATAAAGTAAGAATAAGCAGTAAAAACTTCCCTTCTGTTTTTAGAATGGTAGGTATTCTGAAACATTGATAGAGACACAAATGTATATCATTAAATGCTTTACCTATGGCTTTGGGCCCAAGTATCATTATCTGAAAGTATTAAGAAAGAGTAACTAAAAGCCATAGAAAACTTATAAATCTCATTTTAGAGAATAATTACAGTTATCCATCACCAAACTGCTGGCAAGTAATGGCATTGCCTCATTGGATTTTTTTTTTTTTTATCCTTTTTTATGGCTCTGGCCTTTCTTCAGGTGTTAAGTCTATAAGCCATTAAGTGGATCTGAACGGCTAGGAGGAGCAGAAACCTGGAACACTCTAGTCCTGTGACTTTAAGAATCTGCATTAAAAAAAGAGCATTGACACAATATGGAGAATTATCCTAAATAAATGGAAGTTAGAAGTGCAGGGCCATGTGGAGATTACCCAGTATTGGTAATATTCCAGAAGATATGTTGTATGTTATTAGCAGTGTTTGTAATAGACATAGAAGTTCTACTCTTACACTACCTCCTGTAGGAGACTGTTACTCACTCAGTGATGTAGACACCAATCAAGTGTCTTAAAATAACAGAAATTTATTCTTTCACAGTTCTGGAGGCTAAAGTCCCAAGTCAAGATTTTGGCAGGGCTTATTCACTCTTAAGCCTCTAGGGGAGGATTCATTCTTTACTTCTGGGGCCTTACAGGTGCATTCCAATCACCGCCTCTGTCTTCTTCTTATAAGGATGCCAATCATTGGATTAAGGTACACCCTACTCTGTTGTGATGTAACCAAAATCTGATTGCATCTGGAAAGACCTTGTTTCTAAATAAGGTCACATTCACAAGTTCGGGAAGTTTGGACTTCAAGATCTCTTTTTGGGAGACCTTAATTCAATCTGTAAGAGATCATACTTTCCCCAACTCAATGATTTAGGAGATTGGATATATTGAAAATGTGTATTTTTAGTACCAGTATGAAATGTGTGTTTATTACCCATTGCTGTATAAGAAATTACCCCAAAACTTTAGTACCTTAAAACTACAACCAATTTATCATATCTCAAGATTTTGTGGGTTGAAACATAAGCAGAATTTGGTAGGTAATTCTTCTCTCTGTGGTATTAATGGTGGTATCCAGCTAGTGGCTCTCCCAGAGGTCGAAGATGGCTTTTATTCACAGCTAGGAGGCTGTGGATTCAGGACTTTTCCACATACTCTCCGAGAAGGTTTTATGTGGCAGTTTAGGGTTCCAAGAGTAAGTAACCCAAGAGGGAGGAACTAGAAACTTTTAGTCTTTTAAGGGCCAGGTCCAAAAATTGGGTGAGTAAAGCTTCCACCCTATTCTTTCAGTCAGTATAGTCTCAGAGAACCCTCAGGTTTAAGGGGGAGAGGGATGACTCTTTGCAGAAGGAGTGTTGTCTACCTTCTGGTCACAGATTACTTATATTCCTCCCACATTAAAAAATTTCACTTCGTTTCAACATTGCCTTGAATTTAAAGAAGCTGATGATTAAATCAAAGCCATGTGTGGGGTATGGTTCCTCTCGGGCTGAAGACATGTGAACTAATGGGAGAATTGGTTTCCCTCCTTTCAATATATAATGCTCAGATAGGGATAGGATAACCCTAGGTTCTCCTCCTCAAAGAAGGAGAAAGTGGGAGGCACATAGCAGTTACTGTTTTATACTGATTTAGAAATCCAACCAGATGCAGGTCACTGGTTCCCTGATTAGGGTCTAGACTTCTTCCCCTAGAAGTGATTGCTGTGGCTCCTGGTTCTGACCTCTGTGTCAAATCTCCTTTTCTGCAAAAAGTTTATAGGGCTCTTGTGTATCAGATAATCCAGTTCACCAATCAAAAACCACATGCATATCGTTTTGAATATAGAGCTTGAAATGTGCCAAATTATACAAAGAAGCCATTTTGTCTAGTTGAAAGGGTTTACCAAGCATATGTTAAGATTCACAAAGGCCTTCTTTTCTGGCAGAGAGGGTCAAAGATGTATAACTCTTAAAGTCCTGAGAAGCCCTCTAGATCATTTACCCCACAGCCAGGTGGTATTCCGGGTTTAGCCTTTGTCTTGAGGTCATTTCTGACTTTGCACATCCATTGCTGTGGATACTGGGATAAGAGACGGTTTCCTTTTTCACATCCAGCCTGCCCCAGCTCCTTGGTATTTCCTCTCAATCTGCTCCCAAACTCAGTCGTTCCTCTGTTTGCTCATCGCTCTTCTCGTATTTCGCGTTTGGTGCTTCCTCCATTCTGCCAGTTAGTCTTCTCTGCCGAGTCCACACATTCATTAGGTCCCCTTTTCCATTTTCTTGCATGATCACATGCAACACTCCTGCCAAATTTTCAGCCAATTCTGAGAAAGTATCCCATATTCTCCAGCTTCCAATGACATATTCTCAGTGACCCTCAATGCATCACCAACATTCTTTTCAAGGCCCTTGCAGCGTTTACTAACAATTTCTTTAAGGTCCTTTCCACTAGCAGTCTCCTTGAGCCCTTTCCTGCTTCTCTTTGCTGCCTGGTTCCAAAACCATTGACACATGTCACAGGGTTTATACAACATGACACTACCAGGTAATGAATTCTGTTCCAGTTTTCTACTGTTGCATAAAAATCTACCCTGAAACGAGTGGCTTAAAACAATAACCATTTTATTAGACGTTGTGATTTTTGTGGATTAGAACTACCGGCAGAGCTTGGGTGAGAGGTTCTTCTGCTCTAGCTAGAATTATCTGTAGTCCTTTGGAGAGGCCTAGAACTTTGTGTGATCAGCAGACTTTGTGTGAAGGGCCGTGTAGAAAACAGCGAGATGTACTGCCTATGAGGTTGTAATGTGCAAGTCACTACAGACAATATGTAAATAAGTGACTATGGCCGTGTTCTAATAAAGCTTTATTTACAAAATTAAGCAGCTGCCCTACCGATCACAGTTTGCCAGTGCTTGATCTGTAAGACCCAAGAAAGGCTTTGCACATGCGCCTATTACTTTCATGAAGATGGCTAGAAGGATAGCCTTCTTTCCCTCTTAGGTCGACACAAGACCTCTCTCCATGGTTTCTCTAGGATGGTAGTCTAAATTCTTACACGGAAGCTGAGGCTCCGCAAGTGAGTACTCCAAGAGACAGGAAATGAAAGGTGACAGGTTTGTGAGGTTTAAGCTTAGAAACGTGCATTGTGCCATCATTTATGCCGTTTTCATTGGTCAGTGCAATCACAGACTACCCCTCTCATATTGAAAAGGAAAAGACATGACCCTTAATGGACTCTCTTAATGGAAATAGTGTCAGATAACCTGTGACTATATTTAATCCAACATAACGGGTGACTTTAATTTAACTCACTTATATATGAGACATCTTCCTACCCTCACCTTCCTACCCCTACCCTTCCTACCCTGCTGTAACTGGACACAGATATGAAAACAATAATCTAAAATGCAAAGCAGAATGAAACGTATCAAGGACAGGAACAAAGTCTGTGAATAAGGAAACAGTTTTCCTCAACTCTCTCAGAATCCCTGTCTGCAAATTAAACTGCCAAGGGAAGATAATAGGAAAAATACATGCAGATTTATTCAATATAAGTTTTATGTGACATGGGAGCCTTCATAAGGAAATGACCTAAAGGAACAGACCTGAGTGTTTTATTCTATGTTTAATGAAGGGCAGGTGGTCATGTAGAAATGAGGTTACTATAGTAAACTGGGAGAAATTCAGCAAGGCTTCTTTTTAGGAAAGGATGTTCCTTTCCTGGACTAGAAGGAGAGTACCTTTAATATAAGAGTTTTAGAATCTGACTCAGGGGACAAAGGTTGGGGGAAGGTCACACTGACCTACTCTTGCTGGTTTTGCAAACTCCTTCAGCTTGATATGCTAAGATGCCATATTTTAGGGTAGAATGTTCCAAACCACATTAGTTCCCTAATATAATAAATCTGGATATAGGCATGTGTTTTATAAGTAGTCAGTAACTCTTGTTTTATCTCTCTTACCAACCAGTGTAGTGGTTTTCAACTTGTTTTTAACTGGAACCTGTGATTTACATTGTGACCCAGAATAAAGATGCACAATATATACACACACACTCATATACATTCACATACAAAACAAGTGTCTTCAAATGACAGTCATTCTAATTCTGTGCAGTGTACTTTGATATTTCCCGTTTTCTATTTTTTCTATTGTATTTAACTTTTAGAACTTCTCACCATTGTCCCCTCAATTGATTTTGCAACTGCAGATTTAAAAAAAAAATTTTTAAAGATTCTTTTATTTACTTGACAGAAAAAGAGAGAGAACGTGCGCGGGATTGGGGTACAGAGAGAGAGGGACAAGCAGACTCCCTGCTGAGTGGGGAGCCCAATGCAAGGCTTGATTCCAGGATCCAGAGATCACGACCTGTGCTGAAGTCAGATTCTTAACTAACTGAGCCAGCCGGATGCCCCCCACAACTGCAGTTTGATTTCATAATCTGTAGTTTGAAAAATAACTGTCTAGAAGAGGCAGAGGACAAAGAGTCTTATGGGTCATAGTTGCACAATAACTTATTGTTAAAATTTATTCCTACAAGAAGATCTGGAAATTTATCTAGTAGGGGAATATGAAAGAACTTTTCACACCAATTCTTTGTCCAATGGCTTCTCTGAGTATCTTTTGATGTATGTTATTTGATTCTCTGCCAATGATGTGTCTGCTAATTCTGAGCTGCTCTGATAAGACAGTAGTTTGAAGTAGCCATAAAACCTTAACTTTGGTGGGTTGTGAAAATAACGTTATGCCCTTGAGAAGTCATCACATTTTGTGAAAAAAAGTTTGAAAATTTTTCTGGTTTGTGTAGAAACTGTATATTTGTATCATGTTAAGGCATTGAACTAGGAAAAAATAGGGGGAAAATGACCATGAAAATAATTTGATTATAGGATTCCTTATGACAAGTATACAATGTAGCCATTCTTTAGTTTTACACTAAACAAGAGTGTACTCAGAGCTTGGAATGCAGCACTAAACAGGACCTCACGAATTTGCCATCATGGAACTTACATTCTGCAAGGACAGATAGAAGAAAACAAGTAAACAGACAAAATATCTGTGAAATGGGATGGATTATATGAAAGGAGCAAACATGAGCAGAAACTGAAAATGTTGGAATCAGCTCTTGACAAAGAGTGGTCAGGGAGGGTCTCTCTGAGCAGGTGACAATTAAGGGAAGAAAAAGCATGAGAAGGAGCTGTGATTAGATCATGGGGAAGAGCCTTCCGGGGACTAGGTAGAGTCCAGGATCAGGGTGTGGTTGCTGTGCATGGGAACTGAAACCCCAGAGTGAGTGAAGCCTAGTGAGTCAGGCTAGGCAGTTGTAGGAGATGGGAATGTGAGGGAGGTGGCCAGGAACCCATCCAGCAGGGCCTCACAGACCACAGTAAGGACTATGGAATTTTTTTTCCCCCTTTAGCCCAAGAGGAAGTTACTCACGTGCTTCCGCAGGAGAGGGTGAGTTCTAGTTTATGTTTTAAGAAGCTAAAGTTTTACTGCTTTACTGTAGAGATTGAACCAGAGAGAAGCTTTTCCTCTTAAAGTGTAGGGGAGGAGAAATAGTTTTTCCTCTGCCTGCCGTTCTTGGTTCTTGGCTGTAACACCCCTGCAATAAAAGACAGACCAACAGAAGAAAAGCCAACAGAAGTTTAAAACCAGTATACCTCCTGTGTGCAGGGTAGGTACTTGGGAAAATTGAGTTAACTCTCCAAAATAGCCCAAAACTGCTCCACCTAAAGACAAAACAAAGTGGAGGGTGGGGAGTCAGTTGTGGTAGGTTATCAGAAAAAAACGCTGTGAAAAAGGCTAAGGTTGTAATGCAGATTTCAGCCCAAGCCTTCTCCACTGATAAGAGTTTCTGGAGATTTAGAGTCATTCTTCTCTTTCTGATACAGAGAACAGACATCCTGGGGTGCCTGGGTGGCTCAGTGGGTTAAAGGTCATGGTCTCAGGATCCTGGGATCCAGCCCCACATCGGGCTCTCCACTCAGCAGGGATTCTGCTTCCTCCTCTCTCTCTGCCTGCTTCTCTGCCTACTTGTGATCTCTGTCTGTCAAATAAATAAATCTTTAAAAAAAAAAAGAAAGAGAGGGAGACATCCTTACAAATGAAGATTTCCCTTATAAACATAAATGCCTCTTACAAAAGGATAACTTGAATTTCATTTTAGGTGCTTTTCCTGTTTGCCCGTTTTTAAAAAAGTAACTGGCTCAAAATAATCAATGTGTCAAAGAGGTGTATTTTGAGGGTGGCATATTCTGCTCCCCTTCACTGCCCATTAAAATAATGACATTTTTATGTATCTAGAAATTGCTGCATGTACTTTGGTGCTATTAGATTACTCTTTGAACTGTTGGCTACAGCATGATTTCTGTGTTGCTTATTTTAGAATGCACAGGACATACAGACTACTCACATGTTAGCCATTAATAAATCTGAGACCTTTAAAGGTGTGAGGGCCTATTTAGCCAGAGTGGCCCCACCTCGGTGGAACAGCCATTTTTTTGTTTATGCAGTAAAACTTAAACTGACCCTGCCCCTCCCAGGGGAACTTATTTAAAAATAAGTCCGGGAAACCAGTCCCAGGTAACAAAGCCCAAATACAAGGGTGGGTCAGGTCAGGTAGAGATAACAGCCTGAATGCAGGGATGGGTGGGGTCAGGTGGCTACTTCCAATCAGTAAAGCGCGTATACTGTCTCCCTAGCTACGAAGGAGTGTGGGCCCTGCCTTTTGGGCGCCAATTCTCACCAAGGTGATAGGCTAGTTCAAGTGTCTGCTATAGGGTAAAGTGTAATTCAATTGGCCACCCGTGTGTGACCTAGCATGACTGTGCAGCTTTCTCTGTGTATTGCAATCTCATTGGCCACCTGTGTGTGGCCAGGCTCAACCACATGGCCTTTGCTCTATAAAACTTAGTCTGGGAGGCCGGGAGGGGTCGCCTCTTTGCAAGAGACCTCCCTGGCCGGTCAGTTTGATTCTAGATGCTTGGCGCGAAATAAAATTTTGCTTGACCTTTGCTTTGTATCAGTCTCGCTCCTTTGACCATGGACCCATTATTGGGGGACCCAAAATGGGGGACCCAACAAAGGCAAGGTAAAAAAGCAACAGTGGGAATTTAGAAATATTTGTATTTACTTATAAATTCAACAGGGATTGTTTTTCAGGTAACTATAGTATACCCTGTCTCTTACTTTACAGTGCATAATTTGGTTCCAAATATATTTATAAAGTTACTTTTAGGACAAAAAGAAGGGGATGGAAATCCTTACATTTTGGGCATCTGGGCTTGAATAGCATGTTAACAATAATAGGAAGTCTAATTGAAATTAATCCTAGAAATTACTGAACTTGTGAGTTAGAAGAAACCTTAGAGTTCATCTAATCAAAATCCCTATTTTACTAAGAGGCAGAAGAGGTCACAGAGTTAGTTGGTGATTCCTTCAGTCAAGGTAGAGTATCAAAAGCAATTGACTTAAACTACGTGCATTAACTCTCTAAAGAAACTACTTCACAACAATGTAATTCAATAAAATACCTTTAGCCTTTCTCCATAGTTTTTGCATTTTCCAAAGAAGAATCCAAATTCTCGCCCTTTTGTATGATCCAACAGAAAAAATTATTTCTAAAATTTAGAGCCAGGAGGCAAAGCAAAAGCAGAAATTACTTCTTTTGTCAGCAATGATATCCGTGAGGTTCATCATGTTTCCCTTTTTCACTTTGTGTCCAGGACCCTCAGAGTTAGATCAACCAGATTGTAGAAATTTTCTCCCTTTTCATTCTCTGTTGTTTCTGATTTCCTGTTCAATTCTCTTATTTTTTTTTGCATGCACATTTTTGTTGTAAGTCACTCCAAAATGCCTTTTGAAAGCTATTGAACTATAAATTATTCAGAAAAAAACAATAGTTAGGGACAAAGTCAAGACTGTAATTTAGGTCCTCCAACTCTCAATCGAAATTTCAATCCATTGCTTCATTGTTGAGAAACATTCATATCTCTATTTTTTCCCATTAGAGAAAAATAAAAATTAGCTGTTTCTGGTACTTTTGTAAAAGAAGGATATGAAGCAAAAGAGATGTCTGTCTACATGTGTCTCTATAACTTTGGCTAAAATTTCAAAAACTTCACCACACCCTTAACTCTAAAGCAAAAAAAAAAAAGAAAAAAAATTGTTTTATTTTATTTGTTTAGAAATATGGAAGTATTTTATTGACACTCAAAACTGTCCAGTCTTGTATGAATGCCTATATATTTACAATCAAAATCTGGGACAAATTTGTGTTTTCTTTTGCACACAGGCTGTATCCACAAAGACCAATGCAATAGAAACCTTTTACTTGAAGCTTTTCCTCTGTCACAAAAGTGTTGGGGTTCTTGCTTTCTGAATCCATTAATGTATTTGAATATCACCCAGTCACAAACTGTGGGACATCAGGTTGTCGGGCCCCCACTACAGCCTCCCACCCCTGCCCAGTGGAGAAGGCTGAGACTTCCGCACAAAGGCATACTCAGAGTTCTTGATGTTTTTCATCTGGTGACAACGTGTTACAGGGCTGCTCTATCCCTGGTGCGCTGAAGGGACTAAGGGTTACTACTGCCACTGCAGCCTCAGCCAGCATGGCACAGCTGCCTAATGTTCTCTGAAAAGAATATATTAATAATGTCAAAAGTTGGGTGAAGCCATCAGTCATGACAAGAGCTGCCCTTGAGAGGTTAAGATTTGCTGTCTCAGAATCCATTGGGAGCCATGGTAGATGTTAGAAAGTTGGAACGGGGCATACTTTCATATAACTGCCAATATTCCAATAATAGCCATTGGGAGGAGAAACTGAGAATATACTTCTAGAGGGGGCACATCTGATGAGAAGAACTCAGTGTGGAAAATACAAGCAGAGGATGTTATTTCCAGCTGGCATACATCATATTTCCTTTATTATCATTATTATTGCAGAGGACTAAGAAATGACATTGATTATTATTGATCCTTTAGAAAATCACTTTGGAGCCCACGTTATGGTACATAGCCCATAGTCCCAACTGATTACATTGCATTCAAATCCTGATTTTGTGACATGACACCTGGACTACTCTGGGCAACAGACTTAACTTCACTTTGCCTCCCCTCTTCATCTGCAAAAGGGGGATAATAGTAGTACCTACCGTGTAGGATTGTAGTAAGGATTAATGAAGCTAATATTTGTAAATTGCATTGAACCCTGCCTGACATAAAGTTAGCATTATTTGAATAGTTACTATTTTCATATAAATTTTCCTATTTACTCAGTTGGAAAGTTATTTTCCTAATAAAACATGATTCTCTCATTCATATATATAAAACTACCATCAAAAAACAACTTACTTTTTCTCTTGGGACTCAAGTCCTTCCAGCTCCCTTTTCCAGGCATCCCTGAGGACCATTCAGGAATGGACTGCAACAGTAATGGGTGGTCTTAAGTCCAACTCTTGGGTCCTAGCACCTCCAAGAGGATCCTTTCATTGTTCTCCTTGACCAAAACCTCTTCTCCTAGGCTCAGAGGGTAAGAGTTGCTCCAGTTTTCTGTCCCTCCCACACCATGTAACCCAGAGTTCCTAACTTTTTTTGTCCAAGGACTGCTTTGGCTATCTTTTGAAGCCAATGAATTGCTTCTCAGAGTAGTATTTTTAAATGTATAAAACAAAACACAATGGATGACAAAGGAAATCAAAGATATTGAAATAACACTTATCAAAGTGTTTTTAAAATGTTGCAGGAATATATGTGGTTGCTTATTACTACATTAAACAGCAAGCTTTATCAGAGGACCTAATAACTTCCATCATTCCAAAGGGGTGAGGAGCATGACCAATGTTTGAAAAGAAGTATAATAATATCATGTGCAATAAAATTAAAATATTGCCATTTTTATTGGCAACAAAGTCACAGGTAGTGCTAATACTACTATAGTTTGTTGCCTACATTCAGCAATTGAAGATGATGATAAATTTCAATTCAATATTAGTGAAAATAAAAATATATTATTTTCTCATTTAAGTTGACAGAATCCCAGAATTCTAGCCAAGGTCCCTTAGTGGATACCGTGTCAATGATCCCTGTTCTAATCCCAGATTGAACGAATACTCATTCCTTTCTGGTCTTGGAGAAGGAAGGAAAGAAGAGCATTAGAATGGGTCAGCATCCCTGACCCAGACTGCTGTGCACCTCTATCAAGAGCATCCTTGGGCCTCATCTTCCCAGCCTACCCCCACTGTCACTCTAGGCTATTTTCTAGACCCTTGGCTTCCTACTACCATTAGCTAGTTAGTTTCCTTCTTTCTTTTGATATAATTGACATATAATTTTTGTAAGTTTAAGATATACAATGTGTTGTTTTGATACACTTATATGTTTTAATAACATTACCACCAGTAGCATTACCTAACACCTCCAACAGATCACAAAATTTCCACTTCATTTTTGTGGAGAGAACATTCAAGATCAAATCTTTCAAGAACTTTCAAGTCTGCAATACAGAATAGTTAACTATAATCACATTGTTGTGCATTGGATCCCCAGAACTTACTCACCTTCTTGCAAGTTTGTACCCTTTGACCAATGTCTCCCTAGATTCCTGCCCTCCCCACCCCCTGCCTCCAGCCCCTGGTAACCACCACTCTACTCTGTTTTTGAGATTTCAGGGATTTTTTTTTTTTAATCCCACATATAGATGATATCATAGAGTATTGGTTTCTTTGTCTGATTTATCTGATTTAGCATAATGCCCTCAAGGTCCATCCATGTTTTTGCAAATGACAGGATTTTCTTTTTTTCTCATGATTGAATAATAATCCACTTAAGGCTATTTCTATGTCTTGGCTATATGGAAATACAGCAACAAATATGGGAGGGCAGATATCTTTTCAATATCCTGTTTTCATTCCTTTGGATATATATACCCAGAAGCTGGATTGTTGGATAATATGGTGGTTTTATTTTTTATTTTTTTGAGTACCACCATATGGGTTTTTTTAATAGTGGCTGCACCAATTTACATTCCCACCAACAATGCCATTTCTCCACATCTTTCCCAATACTTATCTTTTATGTTCTTTTTTAAAAGATTTTATTTATTTGAGAGAGAGAGAGAGAGAGAGAATAAGCAAGAGAGAGTGAGCACAAGCAAGGGGATCAGCAGGCAGAGGGAGAGGGAGAAGCAGACTCCCGGTTGAGCAGGGAGCCTGATGCAGGACTGGGATCATGACCTGAGCCAAAGGCAGGCTCCGAAATGACTGAGCCACCCAGGGGCTCCTATCTTTTGTGTTCTTGATCAGAGCCCTTCTAATAGATGAAGTGCTATCTCACTGTGGTTTTGGTTTGCATTTCCCTGGTGGTTAGTGATGTTGAACATCTTTTCATGTACTTATTGTCATTTGGATGTCTTCTTTGGAAAAAAGGTTATTCAGCTTCTCTGCCCATTTTTAATTGGATTGCTTTTTTTTTTTTGTTATTAAGTTGTGTGAGCTCTTTATATATTTTGGATATTTGCCTTCTATCAGATATATGGTTTACAAGTATATCATTTCCCAAAATTTTCTTTCATTCTATATATATTTTTTTATTTTGTTGATTGTTTCTTCTGTTTGAGAAAGGTTTTTAGTTTGTTTTAGTCTCACATGTTGATTTTTGCTTTTGTTGTGTGTGCTTTTGGTGTCATATCCAAAAAAAATACTGCCAAGACCAATGTCAAGCGGAAATTTACCCCTTATGTTTACTTCTAGGAGTTTTATGGTTTCAGGTTTCATGCTTAAGTCTTTAATCTCTTTTGTGTTAATTTTTGTAATTGGTATAAGCTTAGGTCTAATTTCATTCCTTTGCATAAAATTATCCAGTTTTCCCAACACCATTTATTGAAGAGACTAGCCTTCCCCTACTGAGTATTCTTGGTTTCCCTGTCAAATATTACTTGACTATGTGTGTGAGAGTTTATTTCTGAGCTCTTGATTCTGTTCCACTTATCTCTGCCTGATCTTATGCTAAGACCACACTGGTTGTGATTACTATAGCTTTGTAATACAGTTTGAAATCTATAAGTGTAGTGTTTGCTTTGGCAGCACATATACTAAAATTGGGACAATACAGAAGTTAGCATGACCCATGCAGAAAGATGACCTGCAAATCCATGTAGCTTTCCATATTACTTTTAAAAAAGAAAATCAGGTATCACAATGACTCCAGCTTTGTCCAATGCTTTCTTTCTTGCTTTTCTGTCAGTGATTATATCTAATGCTGAAAGTCAGATATTGAAATTCCCTACTATTATCATGTTGTTGTCTGTTTCTCCCATTTTTTTTCAAGATTTATTATTATTATTATTATTATTATTATTATTATTTTGAGAGAGAGAGAGAAAAAGAGAGAGAGAGAGAGAGAGAACCTGAATGCACACGGGTTGGGGAAAGGGAAGAGGAAGAGAATCCTCAAGGAAACTCCCCACTGAGCACAGAGCATGACTCAGGGCTCATCTCATGATCCATGAGATCACAATCTCAGCCAAAATCAAGAGTGGGAATGATCAATCAACTGAGCCACCCAGGCGCCCCTCTCCTGTATCTCTTAGTATTTGCATAACATATTTAGGTGCTCCATCATTGGGTGTGTATATGTACAGTTATTATATCGTCTGGACGGACTTGACCTAAGTGACTTTATCATTACATAATGACCTTCTTTTTTTGTAGGTTACCATTGCTGGTTTAGTTTATTTTGTCTGATATATGTATAGGTGCCCCTATTTTCTTTTGGTTTCCACTTGCATGGGATATCTTTTTCCATTCGTCAGTTTGGGCCTAGATGTGTCCTTAAAGTCAGTCTCTTTTAGGCAACATATAGTTGGGTCTTGTTTTTGTTGTTGTTGTTGTTGTTGTTATTTGCTTGTTTTGAAATCTATCCAGCCACTCTGTCTTTTGATTGAGTAATTCATTCCATTTACATTTAGAGTAATTACTGATATTTAAGGACTTACTAATGTCATTTTCTTAACTGCTTTCTGGCTGTTTCATAGTTGTTGTTTTTTTTTTAATTTATAGATTTTATTTATTTATTTGACAGAGAGATCACAAGTAGGCAGAGAGGCAGGCAGAGGGAGAGGGGGAAACAGGCTCCCTGCTGAGCAGAGATATGGGGTCTGATGTGGGGTCAATTCCAGAACCCTGAGACCATGACCTAAGCCAAAGACAGAGGCTTAACCCACTGAGCCACCCAGGCGCCCCCTGTTTCATAGTTTTATTGTTACTTTTCCCCTCTCTTATTATGTACCTTTGTGGGTTGGTGATTTTCCATGAATTCTCTTTTTTAAAATCTTTTCACTAAACTTCTGTTATTATTCTTTTGTCACATTAAAAATTCCCTTGTTTAGCAAAAGTACTAAAAACTGTACTTAGTATGCTGTTTATAGGAACTAGCCTTTTGAAATGAATGCAAAATTGCTGTGGTATGGAGACCACATTTTGATTTCTCATAAATGAAATGGGAGCCATTATGGGCAATTTATAATGACTACTCAAGTGTTGCTTATTATTTTTGAAGTTAATACTGTTAATATAAGGGAATATGTCACCAAGTTTAGGATAAAAAAAAAAAGCCACTTGAAAAGGCCTTTCATTTTGACATGGAAGTGTGGATTGATTGTTGAGATTCAGAAATACATTTGACAACAAAGTGGGTGGGTAGAGGGTGTTATAATGGCTTCTGGGTCATCATAGTCCTTGAGCTGAATCTTGATGGACTTCTCTGAAAACTGAATAAATAAAGCACTTTTTGAGGTCAGTGTGAAGTGAGGAACAGTAAACATCAAATAGTCCATTCTCTGTGACTCCCATTTAGAACAGTTGATGTCAATGGCAAATATACTGTATATAAGCACATGATGTACTAATGTTCATCGTGTATATGTATTATACATAAGTACGTAAATACATACCATGTTTCTAGATATCTATATTTTGAATTACTGTTATCACAATAATACTCATGCTTGTGGTATTTCAAAGTTCTATACACTAGGGGGAAGAACCTTTAAATGGCATTTTAAAATGAGAACATTAAATTGCCTTCTGCTTTGAGTTTTGTTTTTTTTTTCCATCTAGGGAGTTCAATATTTATACATAGGCTTTTAGTAGAGAGTAGGGCATTGTGTTTTCTCCACTCTGTATTTTGCTTTTCTTTATGAAATGGCAATGCGAAAGGGTGAAATGCATGATCTACTAGCTACTTTATAGTTTCTAATTGCTATATTTTTAATCCTGCAACTCAGTTGCCTGTATGTGTTGACTGAAGTCGGTTTTCCAGCATGCTAAATAGGGAGTGTTAAAAAACTAAGAAATTTGAAATTGTGTCGTATACTGTATAGGCTATAAAATACGAAATTTCAATAATTTTTAAAAATTTTTTACCTATTAATGAGTTTCATTTTCTTGTGTTAAAATGATCTTGGAAATAATCACATATACATTTCAAAGGCTTTAAAATCATCCACACACACAATAAGTGTGTATGAAGGGGATGATTAGAGCTCCAATTTTGCTTCAGAAGGTATGTAAATGGTAGGACTTGGCTATTGCTGGGTCTGCCAGGTGCTTCTGCTTTGATGTTATGGGGGCTGGGCTCCACATGCCACCAGAAAGATGGATCTGAGTCCTGTTACCCTACATTAGCAGTTCACTCAGGAATCATCAAGGCCACTGCAGACCATAAGACTTAAGCCGGGTTCTCCATAATTCAGAGAAACCACAGGGTACTATAATTCAGTGACCATCACACAACAATTCAGATTGTGATTCGAACTGGGCACAGTAATTTCTCAGCAATTTTATTCTACAAGCAAATGAATGCTGAAACATCCCAGTTTATCTTTCATTTATTATGGTCAAACTAAAAATTCTAGTAATGAATGATAGTCTACAATAAGGGAACTGCGGACATTTAGAGAAGTGACAATGGCATACATTCTTGAAGAACCAGTTCAAACACCTGCTTTGGATAGATACAGTTACAAGTGATGCTTTCCATTATAAACTGTAAATTGGTTCTGGATGATAGAGTAGTAATTGAAGGCTTTAATGTGAAGACATCTACTATAAGTTCAGTTCACTAAAATAAGAGTGCTTGGATTGTCTATGTCTTCTATAACTTAAAATGACATTTCTATGAAGGGAAATAGGAGCTTTTGTTGAATTAATTTTACCCAAAGAGGAGAATATATTGGTGCTTTAGACTGTGGGAACCTCAGGAGCCCATGAAGCTATTAATGTAGAAATCACAGTGGAGATAAAAGAAAATGTTGGGTATCTCCAGATATGAATCTTGCCTTTTCTAAAGAAGATATCAGAAAAATTTGGAAGAAAAATTCATCTCCGTGTTCAAAGATTCTGAAAAGAGAGATCATCTAAGAATGGATAAGAGACATTCAAAAAGCAAATCCTGACTATACAATTACAAATGATCCTAATGCAGATGAAAAAGTAAACATTTCTATGGAAATATAAGTAGACACATAATAAATCAACCTTTGAAAGGAGATGCACATAAAAAGAGCACAGAAAATGTGCATAACTAAGTAAGGATTCTGAAAAAAGAGGAAGAAACCTTTTAAAAAATGCCAGAAAGTCTAAGACCTAAAATGGGATGTTGTTTTGAAAAATGTTAAAAATTTTAAGAAATGATTTTGCAAAAATAATTGGTGCAAAGATAACAAGATAGATGTGATAGGCTCACTCCTGGGATTAATAAGCACAAGTTACAAAATTATAATGAGAAAGCAAGAACTACCTATTCTTCATTGCTTCCATTTTGTCTAAGTACAAGAATGAACTTTAAATCAAAAGGAAGAGACTCTTCATCATTCACATAAGAAATCAGACAATGAGAAAGTACTTAGTTATTTAAATAAGTCAACTCTCAGAAGAATGGTTAGGTCTTAAAAAGAGTTTGAAGATACAATCTTAGATTCACTGTCAGTGTATATATATTTTTTCTCACAGTCATTTTGTCTATGAATATACTAGGTTGTCAAAGGTAAGCAATCTATAGATTATTATACTATTTATCTCCAGTGAGGGCTAATAAACAGAGCATAAGGTGAGTATTTTGAAAAGAATGTAGTGATCACTAGGACATCTCCTGGGTTCACTAAAAACAAGTCATCCGACTTAAATGATGTTCTTTCTTTTTGTAGGGTTACTAATCCCAGAAAGTCTGCTTGTCAGGTTTGTGGATAATGTGGTTTTTTTAGGCATTGTAGATATATTTAGTGACATTACTAAAACTGAAAAGGTTTCTGTTGGTTTGCATGAAAGAAAGAAACAGACAAGATGATTTCTATCATCTGTCTATCAATCAATCTGACACCAGAAGGGGCAATATATATTTAACAACATTAATGTACAAATGGTCAGTGGTTTCAGTTTCTCATGGTTGCTCACAATTTTTATGAGAGCCCCTTGTGTCTCTGCCTCCTAAAAATAGCGAACACAATCTTAGCTTGCTCGACAGCCATGCAATGCTGAAATTAACAGAGCTCTTCACTGAGCAGTCCTCATCTGGAGCATCCAGGCTTGCTTTTGAGCTGTGAGCTTTAAGACAGACCCTAATAAATACGAATTTCCTCACCTGAGGAGATTGAAAACCATGTCATATGAGAAACTGTTGAAATGGCTGGTGGATATTAGTGTGGAAATGATTAAGCATGATGATTATATTCCAGTATGAGAAAAATCATCTGCTCTACTTGTTTCTCACCCAAGAAGTAGAAATGACTAATGAATATGAGCCAAAGCCTATCTGTCCCATTCAAAAGGGACCAAGAGTGTCCCTGTTTTCAGATCCTGGGTTTCAGATAAGTCCCCTCCATTTTCAGATTTTCAGTTTAAGTTTAGCAGAAGTGTTAACTGGCTGCTTAATCCTTGAACTTGACCAGGTTATTATTCAAACACACCTGACCTAGAGTATCTAATTCTAGTAGTAATCATTTGATAAATAACTCCGTATGGACAAAGAGTGAGTCCAAGTATTTCCTGAGCCTTAAGCTATTTCTCAGTATTTCTCATTTTTATTTCTCAAAATACATCATTGTATTTCTTCTGTCATAGTTAATTGTGCAATCAAGCTGTGTGCACAAAGTGGTAGTTAGTTTCCCCAGATACCTGGAAGGTCATGTGTCTTCATGTGGAAGTATAGCAATGGGATTTAGAAAAAGATTTATTTATTTACTTGAGAGAAAGAGAGAGGGCAAGAGTAGGGGGAGGGGCAGAGGGAGAGAGAGAGAGAAAATATTTGAGCAGACTCCCCACTGAGCATAGAGCCTGATATGGGGCTCAATCCCAGGACCCTGAGATCATGACCTGAGCTGAAACCAGTAGTTGACACTTAACCAACTAAGCCACCCAGGTGCCCCACAATGGGATTTTTAAAAATACTTTATCCTAGTAGGGAGTGTTGCAGTAAGCTTCTCTCCTCTACAAAGGTAGGAAGATGAGATAGCTGAAATTGGAGAAGGGAATGGATTTCAGGAAAGCTAAAACCTAGGTTTGGGCAAAAACCTAACCAGACAGATAAAGACTGGAACTGCACATGGGTGGTAGAGAAGACAGACTGCAGTTTGTCCAGTTGGTAGATATCTGGATACATTAGTGGATAAAGGTGGTTCTAAACATAAAATCTCGGTAAAGTTGAGGAAAAGAGAAAACTTTAAGAAAGATGTGATTGGAGAAGCACAGGTTGAAATTTGCTGTCTGCACAAAAACAAAAGCTAAATATGTGATTGGCATAGCCCTCAGTCCCACCAGAATCAAATACACAGAAGAACTAGTTGGGGTCTTTCTAGGAAGAGGAAGCACGTCAGGCTTATGACCAGACTGTTGAAGTCCCTGCAGTTCATGGGAGCCTGAAAAGAATATGGTCTCTCAGGCCATTCCCATCTAGAAGATAACTAACTGTTCAACCTGTCCCAGTATCAGAGCATGAACTGAGATGTATCAGGACCCTCTCCAGGTGAATCTCTGTCCCACACCTACCTCCCATTTCTCCCAGAGTCTGAAGACACACTTGCTGTCAGCCTCCTTACAACTTTGAGGGTTGAAGTTGTGTTCTGGCAAGGGCTCTATTCTCTTGACAAATTAGTATTTACATTTAGCTCAGTGTGGTCCAAAATATGTTGGAAACCTTTTTGGAGTTTGGAACTCTCATGGGGATATAAAATGAGGCAGCTGCTTTGGAAAACAATATGACAGTTCCTCAAAAAACAAAAAACAAAAAACAAAAAAACATAAACTTAGAATTGGCATCTAGCAGTTGCACTTCTGGGAGTATACCAGAAGAAGTGGAGAGTGAGATCTTGAGGTTTGTATGTTCGTAGCCACATTCTTCACAAGCCCAAAGCTGGGAACAATCCAAATGTCCACTGACAGACGGACAGCTAAAAAAAAATGTGGCAAATCTGTACAATGGAATACTGTGAAATAGTCCTTTAAAAAAATGAAGTCTTGACCCATGCTACAACAAGGATGAACCTTGAAAACGTTGTGTTAAATGAAACAACCCAGACACAAAAGCATAAATACTTTAGGACTTGACTGACGTGAGGCACCTAGAGTAGTCCGATTCATAGAGACAAAGTAGAATGGGGGTGACCATAGGCTGCTAAGAGAGAAGAGAATGTGAAGTTATTATTTGATGGGTCCAGAGTTTCTGTTTGGGAAGATGAAAAAGTTCTGGAGATAGTGATGATATTTGCACAGCAATGTGAAACACTTAATGCCATTGAACTGCATGCTTAAAAATGGTTCAAGTGATACCTTTTATGTATTTGATTTTTAAAAATATTTTAATTTTCTTAGTGTTTGGATCAGTTTTAGATTTACAACAAAATTTAGAGGGAAGTATAGAGATTTTCCATATAACCCCTGCCCCCCCCCCCCCCTAATATGATCTTTCTACTTTTTTTTTTTTTTTTTTTTTTTTTTTTTTTTTACTAAGGATAAATCTACATTGACACACCATAATCCCCCAAAGTCAGTAGGTTACCCTAGGGTTCACTCTTGGTGTAACACATTCTATGGGTTTGGATAAATGTACAATGACACACATTCATTTTTTATAAGGTCATATAGAGTATTTATACCCGGAGTCCTCTGTGCTCTGCCTCTTCCTCTCTTCCTCCCTACCACAGGAACCATTGATCTTTTTGTTGTCTACATAGTTTTGCCTTTTTCTGACAGTCATAGAGTTGGAATCATACAGTAGGTCGCCTTACCAGATTGCATTCTTTCATTTTGCAATACGTATTTAAGGTTCCTTCATGTCTTTTCATAGCTTGATAGCTCATTTCTTTTTATCAATGAATATGGAATATGTCATGTATATTTTAATCATCATAAAAATATCAAAATATGTTGCCTTAGAGAATAATGAGCTCTTTGTTACTAACAGTGATCAAGCAGAGGCAGGATCTATAGAGATAGAGACAGATTTAGATACAGAGATAAAGTTGGGTCTTTTTGTTGTTGTTTGTTTTGTTTTGATTTTGATTTTGTTTCAAAAAGTGTCTTACAGCTACAGAGACTGGAGATACAATCCTGGCCCAGTCACTTACTAGCTGGGTGACTTTGGACAAATTACAATTTCTCCCTCCTCAGGCATCTGATTTATAAAATACATAGTTCCTAAATTGAAGAGATGTTAGATCAACCAAGTAATATGATAAATACGAAATTGCCCCAAACAATCCATTTTGTGGTTTACCAAATGCCCATTAAATTTTAATTTCTGCTGGGCTAATGTACTGAAACATTCCTTACAACGCTTCAGAATTTATGATTCTAGGAGGAAGTAGCTTTAACAAAAAGTGATGATATTTTTATTTTGAGATACTGTGTGGGTAATCTGAATCCATGGAAAACAGGGTTGCAGAAGTCATGTTCCAAGATGGAGACCAAGATTTTCCTCCTGGGCTGGGTCAGTAAAAGTTATGGTTGAAAAGAGAGATGAAGCTGGTGGTTTTTCTCAAAGACCAGGGAGATGTCAGCCAGGAATTGGAGAGAGGACATATTAGAAGAGAGAATTATGCTCCTGGAGCAAGTCAGACTTCTTTTTGGATCAGGGATGTTTAGGGAAGTCAGGTAAGGGTGGGGCTGGATGCCGAGTTGCTTCTGCTGTGAGCAACCTTGCTGTTGAACTTCAGCCTGTGTTTCTTATCTCCTTGCCTGTGCCCTGAGCAACCACTCCTTTCAGTGCTCTGATCAAAGCCTTTCCAACAACCCCTGAGAGAAATGGCAATTCCCTTTTGCATCCTACACACATTTCTCTCATAACACATATATCATTTTATTCACTTATGTTGATTCCAACCTATTTATTAAACTTTTAGTGCTTTGTAGGGAGAGGCAATGTCTTCTCTTTCTCCCCAGAAGTTACAGAGTAAGTGAATTAAATAACTAAGACGTGCGGACAAGGAGGCTAAAAAATGGAGGAGCCAGGTAGACGCTCTGGAGGATTCTTTAAGGGAAAAGAAGTAAGCTAAACATCATCTTCTTAAATGGCCTTACGTCTCCCAGCTTGGAAGATAACTGACGTTTGATCTAGGTCTTGAAGAATGAGATAGAAAGCGGTTGCTTTGCTCACTTGACTGGACTTTATCTCACATAGTCTGAATATTATCTGAACTCCCAGTCACCACGAGGACATTGCATATTACCATTCCAGTTCCTGGTAGGCCCGCATTCTCCCCACTGCTCTGCAGATTCTGCAGGACCACCAAGATACCTTGGGGCACTACCACTGCTTTCCCTCTTAGCCAATGGCTCCCATGGCATAGGCAACACATTCATGATTGTGGGGTGAATGCGTTAATGATAATAATCTCAAAAAAAAAAAAAAACCCTCAAGGATTTAACCCCTTACATGGGCCCACTGCCTCATAAGTATTCTAGCTTCAGGGGCCCCGATTTCCCATTCTCCTTCCAGTCAGATAGACTGATGGCTTGGGAGTCTCTACCAGTCAGAAGAACAAGAGTCCATCTGCTTTCTTATTAACTGATCAGCAGTTAAATCAAATTGACAGCCCAATCCCAGAATGTAGTGCAGCTTGTGACTTTAAGATCAAAACCTACAAAGCCTCAGGTTGCAGCCCAGGACCAGACAGACCTGTGGCATCAATATAAATGAGACCTGTGACAAGGGTTAGATGCTCCTTGATGTATAGACCCTTAGGTGAATGTCTGCCTCCTTTACACAAGGGGGAAAAAAGTCAACCCTGGGACAGGGTTAGTTTAAGTATAGTCTAATAGTTTCTATGTGCATTCTTAGTAAGAAGTATTAGTCCAGGGATTTTAACACAATTAGAATTTAAATTCCAGTTGCTTGCAAGAAATTACTTTTCATTAGTACTGTGATCTGAAATGGTTTCAGAAATCCCCTGGCTGCCAAAGCACATATTTGATGCATAGCCTGGTTCCCCCTTGGTTAGCATACTTGCATTCATTCATTCAGTGATTATCCAAAAAAATTTTGAAGTATGAATGGGATATTATCTGTTTTCTAAGGAAATTAAGGCTATAAGACATATCCTAGATAACAGACTCCTCTGTTTTGTTAGACACTTTATGAAGGCAGTAATTATAGTTTATTAATTTTTATATCACAATACCTTTTATAGTTCCTGGCACATAGTAGGTAATCAATAAATACATTTTTATGACTGAGTAAATTTCCTACTTTTATAGAGAAGTTTTATCCAACATGAGTGAATACTTTTTCTTACCAGACGTGAAGAGTGACAATTTCTCATGGTTAATATCACTGGAATTGAAATAACCACAAAGGCAAAATTTAAATATAAAATAGACCAACTGGTTTAAGATTTCAAACGTATGATGTTCATAGACATTTTCAGGTTCTTCAGAACCTTCAAAGCTAAAGCTCTAATTGAATGGCTTCTTAAGGAAGTGAGTGTGCATGAGTGATTTGAGAGGACATTGATTACAGTTCAGTAAGAGATGTTTAAGAGCTGAGGTTTTAACTGAATAGAGCAGGTTTTGTTTTGAAAAGTAAATGCAAAGCATTCAGGTCATTGTTTTGTTTGTTTGTTTGTTTGTTTGTTTAGGAAAGAGGAAACATGTATAACTCAAAGCATTAGACACATGGAATTTCTTGGAAAAGCACTTTTAAGAATTATTAAACAATAAAAACACAAAACCCAAGAGCCATTTTGCCAAGGATATTTCTCTTCTTAATATCAATTATATGTACTCATCGACCTGCAAAGAGAACCTAAAGATCATCTAGCCTAGGCTGGTTTCTTCTGAGACAAGTCAAGGAGGGAATGTAGAGAATTGTATGAAATGTGAAGGATCTGAGATTTGGGAGTATTTGAAAATTAGCAAATTAACTGGTCCACAGTTCCACGGATGTCGGTAGAAGACCCAAGACTCCTGGGTCAGAGGTGGAAGTTTATGACACACAGGAATGACAGTAGCCAATCTGTTGGTTATCTGTGGTCCCAGGCCCTGACCCCCAGGACCCACAGGGGAGCATAGAGAAGGCCGTCTGACACATGCACACATGGGTTGCATTACAGAAGAGCCCTGAGCTTGAGGGCTTGGAATCTTTTCCAGAGGATAGAAAGCAAGTCTTCCCTTCCCTCCATAAGAGGATTTATCTTTATTACCCTGAGGAGTAAATATGCCTGCCCTTTTCTCTGGAAGGAGACACTGTCTTTATCTTCCAAGGCTATTTTCTATCCAAACATCCTTGAAAACAGTCCAGAATAAAGGGCAGTCGATGCCTCACTCCCAAGAATTGCACAAATGTGAGCAATCCATGAAGAACTGTCTCTCGACAGAGGTGAACCGCTTATGAAAGGCTGCGTAGCTGTCTTCAAGCCTAGGCCTCTTTTCACGCCACCATACTATATCCCCATAAATACCCAAGTCACAACAACATTTTTAGAACATACAGCTTCTCATTTTCTGGAAGGCTTGCTGCTCCCAATTTCAGAGGCAGACTTTGAAATCTTCATGACAAGATTTAGAGCGTCGGTCCTGGATATTGTCAATTCCTGAGTCCACATTGTTTAGTGCCCCTGTGCTTGAAGGTCAATATTGGCTTCCCAGTTTCAGTTTTGATAGGATTTGATCATGTGTCTCTTGAGTTGAGGGAAACAGTGGTGGTAGTAAAGAATGGGACAGCACCCAAGTGTCCAATAAGCCTGAATAGAAGGCAGCTCATCGTAGAAGATGATTCTCCTACTTTCTGTGTAGGAACTCATATTTTTGTCCAGTCTGAATGTATAACTCTTGGATATGCAGGTGAAAATCTACGGCTTATTTACAACACTTAAATTAGAATTTTAATTACTTGTACACACTTCAAATCACATACGCAATTATATGGCATATTAGTTAAAGGCTTTTTCTCACATATCCTGAAACAATGTCATTCACATCCTTTGCACACATCTTCAGCATTTAGAGCTCCTTTGGGATTACCTACTGTAATTTTTTAGGACTGTCATTTCCACATTCATTGAAGTCCTTTAAAATTCAATAGGTTTTTTTTTTTTATGATGTTGTCACTCTAAGATTTATCTTAAACCATGAATTCATTAGGTAAGTTGTAGGTATGTCATGATCTCGAACATGGAGGAAAGCAATCTACCTCTTCTCAAGGCAATATTTTGAAACTTTTGAGTACAGCATTGGCAAATATGAGGATGTAACCCTGAGCATTAATCCTAAATCCAGGTTCTATTTCTTGCTTTCCCCGACTTGTGTCAGTTCATCCACCTGAGCTCCAGAAACAACTCAAATAGAATTGGCTGAGAGCATTTTAGACTAATGCAGTTTCTTCAAAAGACAGTTAGTTATGAAGTGCCCTGAACCAGCAGAGATTTTCTAAGAACTTGAATATAGGAAAAACTCCACTTTACTGAGAGTTGATTTGAGGGATGGAGGGGAATCCTCGCCTTATTATACATGAGGTAAATTAGGTTATTTTCACTGAGTAATTTACATTTCTGAACCTAGGTTTCTTATCACTAAAATAAGAAAAACTGTGTATACTGCTATGGCTTAGCATTGTTGGGAGTGTTGGGGAAAATAATGTGAAAATACTTTACGAACCATAATTTCCATTTGTTTGTGTCTTGGTTTATGATGTCACATCTCTGTCATTCTCATCTTGATTGTTGCCATCCATGGTCACCTAGCCACTTCACTTCAAATTTGGGAGTCAGTTTGGATCTACTCCCTTATCAAACTAATCGCCAACTCCTGCTAAAATTTTTCTCATGGATATATGCTAGTCTTTCTACTTCTCTTTTCATAACCATTCCTAGCTTTGTTCTGACCTTGCTCATTTTGTTTGACAGGCCCCATGATCACTTGGAATTCTTTTCCTCCCAGCCATCAGAGTCACCTGTCTTGAATGTGAATCAAGCCATGTCAGTCCTAAGACTAAAATCTCTAAATGTCTCCCATTTGCCTAAACATACCTATAGTGCATTTTTTATTACCAAGTTCTATAAAAATATATTCTCTTTAAAAAAAACATTTTAGGGGCGCCTGGGTGGCTCAGTTAGTTAAACGTCTGCTTTCGGCTTGGGTCATGATCTCAGGGTCCTGGGATTGAGCTCCGCTTTGGGCTTCTTGCTCAGAGGGAAGTCTGCTTCTCCCTCTATCTGGCACCCTCCCTGCTTGTGTGCTTCCACTCTCTCTCTTTCAAATAAATAAATAAATAAATAAATAAATAAATAAAATCTTCCTGAAGAAACCATTTTATAGTGATAAAGAAAATTAGAGGGGCACCTGGGTGGCTCAGTGTATTAAAGCCTCTGCCTTCGGCTTAGGTCATGATCCCTGGGTCCTGGGATTAGAGCCGCACGTCTGGCTCCCTGCTCAGCAGGGAGCCTGCTTCCTCCCTCTCTCTGTCTCTGCCTGCCTCTCTGCCTACTTGTAATCTCTGTCAAACAAATAAAATCTTAAAAAAAAAGAAAATTAGAAATTCTGTAGAGTATATTCAAAACTCTTATTGTTGACAAATGTTCATTTGCATATTAAAGGCTCTTCAAAGTGCTGGAATAAAGATATTTCTTTCTTTTCCCAAATAATGTTATATTCTCAAATTATTCAATGATCAGATTCTTTTGTTTGGCAACCAACGTCAGTTATTGCTCTAAGAAAGACACATAGGACAATGCAAGCCTACAACTAAAGCTGACACAACTACTGGACATGGTCCAGGGCCTCTCCTGCTCTCTCCATCCTCCCTTCTCAACTGACCTGTCCTGTTTCTCTTGACCTTAAAACTCTAGTCACTGTAGCAGAGTTTACAAGAAAAAGGGGGTTTGATTTTCTCAGAGATTGAGATATAATCTACTATCTTCAAGTGCAAATAAGTTGGACTATTTTAGTTCTATATATTTATAATTTATAATATATCACCTAGTTATAATATATCACCTAGTTTTTTTCTTTGAGACAGAATCATCAGGCTGTCCATTCTTTGTAGATAATACATACATTTCAAAGGACTCATTGAACACTAGATTTCTTCTTTGGATTGACATTTTAAGAGCAAACCTATTGGAATACATTACTGATTCACACTGTGGAAATAATGGATGGAAAACCAACAAACAGTATATCAACTTCTTAAGCCTCCGTGTTGTTAGTATCTCAGGTACGGATATGGAGGAAAGGCTGGGATTAGGTAACTGATGATTTCACCATGAAGTACATAAGTTTTTAAGATTGAGAGTTGAAGCTAATTAATGTTCTTTGATTTTTTTTTTTTTAACACTCAAAGGAACTGAAGTTAATAGTTTGATAATTAGGCTGTTCTTCATTTTCAGACAGAAATTAGACATGATTAGGAATGCTGAAGTACTGGGCAGGTCAATGGCGCATCATTATTAGAGCCATTTAATGCATTTTAATGGTGGTTGATAAGGTACAAAATGCTACGTAAGCCAAAAGAAGAAGTTTTATTCCATTATATGTGAACTGTAGATATAAATGAGCTCACATTTGCATTTTGTATGCACCAGTTAAAAAAATTAAACATTTCCTCTTAGATGTGAGTCATGGAATATGTAATTTGTAAGAGATGAGCACAGCTGAAGCCAGCACCCATCCACCCAGGTGTACCTCCATACCTGCTCATACAAATTGTCCCTCACAGGGAGTTAAGGAAGAGACGTCTTCAGCACTTGGGTTGCTGAAGAGCCATGCTTTAAGTTGTAAGGTCGATCGGTTGAGTAAATAGTTCATTCCATTTATATTCTCATATTGGTAATAAATATAAAACAGCAACTTACATGTTATTGTCTTATTTACATCAAGCTTACAGATTTCACTGATTTATATAGGGAAGAAAACAAACAAAGACAAGCAAAAACTATAGTGCAAATACATCTTGTGCTAAGAACGATTCCCATTTCCGGGGATTTCTGTTAAGCGTCTGCCTTCGGCTCAGGTCATGATCCCGGGGTCCTGGGAAAGAGCCCTGTGCAGGGCACCCGGCCCAGCGAGGAGTCTGCTCCTCCCTCTCCTTTTGCCCCACCCCCCTGCTCATACTCTCAGTCTCTTGCTCTCTCTCAAACAAATAAATAAAATATCTTAAAAAAAAAAAAAGATTCCAGTTTGTTAACCATGTTTTTAAAGCTTTTTACTGATTCCCATGTATGTTAGATAATATTCTTATATTTAAGAATTAGTTTTCTTAAAGAACTAAGTGTTGGAATTTGAAGTAATCAATAAATAATATCCTCTCTGTTGGTCTAGTTTGGAAACGAGACCAAGGCACAAGCAGCTGGAGATAAAAATATCACTTTCTGTTTTTAACCAACAAAGAGCTACTGGAGCTTATAGCCTATATCTGTTGGTAAGTTAAGTGGATGTACTAACATTTCATGATCGCCAAGCTAGACCATGGACCACTGCATCAGAGGGGAGTTTCAAGTCTGCAGAGCAGGGACACGTATCCAAGATGGCTGCCTCTCTTGGTCCAAGGGAGGAGGACAGAGACCAAATTCCCTGTGCTCCACCCCCTGAGAGGACCAGTTGCTGTCACCTACCAAATGACTGTTCCACAACCCCACAACTGAGGGGAATAATAAAGATGAGACAAGAGCCAGAACAAGTCTTCTCTCAGAAACCAGAAGAGTGGCATCCAGCATCTTTCCCTCTTAGAAACTCTCACTAATACTCTGGATGTGGGTAACACGCTGTGATTTTTGGTAGGCGCACGCGTACTTTTACTCTTTTCTCTCAAGAGACCACTGCCCTATTGTCTTGCGGGAAGCCATAGGGAATCCAAGTGTGCCTTCATTCTGCTTCCCTGTGTGAAACATCAATTGAAGCTTGTTGATAAAATTCCTGCTTGACAGGACAGAGCTGGAGTCCAGAGCTATCACAATATAAAAGGCAAAGGAGAAACAGTCCTGCTGTCAAGCTCTGTAAGGCCCAGCAGCCTCAGCTGTGACATTTCTCTGTGACCCATGTCGCTACTCGGCCTGCCACATCAGAAAACTCACCTGAGCATAATGCAGCCTCATCGCTCTTAGCCTGGAGTTCTTTCCAGATTCCACACTGTGCAGCACTCTCCAGGGAGGGCTTCCCGGGAGAGGCAGAGGTGTCTGTCTGGATTATGGAGCTGCGGGGTAGCTATCACACTGGTAGCTGTGGCTCATAGTGGGAACGTCTGCGCGTCCACATGGGGATCTCCACACGGATGGACCGCTTACTGATGGAGCTTCCCAAGCAGCTTGTGCTTAACCCCCTGATTATTTAAGATCAAAGAACATTTCAATCAGGACATAATCAGGCGGGGTTGCTTGAAAGAAAACCAGCTTTTTATCCTTTGGGAACAGTGAATCGTTCTTCCACGATAGCTATTGAGGGCATAGCAAAACAGAAATACGTATTTCCTAAACCTCATTGTGGTTCTGGACAGCGAGAGTCTTTACTCTTCTCCTAATGAATTATAATGCAGGTCGCTAACATGTTAAGAATGGACTAGGCACTGTTCTAAGAGCTTAACATTAATTAACTCATCCAATGTGAATTAACTCATGAAGCCTCAAAACAACCCAACAAGTGTATACTAACTTTATTTTAATTTATACTTTTTCTTTTTAGAGATTTTGTTTAGGGGCACCTGGGTGGCTCAGTGGGTTAAAGCCTCTGCCTTCGGCTCAGGTCATGATCCTAGGGTCCTGGGATCGAGTGCCGCATGGGGCTCTCTGCTCAGCAGAGAGCCTGCTTCCTCCTCTTTCTCTGCCTACCTCTCTGCCTACTTGTGATCTCTGTCTGCTAAATAAATAAACAAAATCTCTAAATAAAATAAAAGATTTTGTTTATTTATTTGACACACACACACAGAGACAGTGAGAGAGGGAATACAAGCAAGGAGAGTGGGACAGGGAGAAGCAGGCTTCCTGAGCAGGGAGCCCTATGTGGGGTTTGATCCCAGGACCCTGGGATCCTCACCTGAACCAAAGGCAGATGCTTAACGACTTGAGCCACCTAGGCACCCCTATAATTTATATTCTCATATCATAAAAAAAGTATGGGGTTCTTAGGTTAAATAATCTGTTGAAATTCATCCACTTAGAAAATTTCAGAACAAGGGCTGGAGTTGGTCTCTTAGCCAGAGCACATAGCCCTTATGAGAAGCCTCTTCTCAGCCATATAATGTAATTGTTTGTTATCCCTAATAAACTAAGTGCAATTCTAGAAAGTGAAGTCTGTGACTTGTGGTTATTTTGTAAGTTGTAAAAAAAAAAAATTATAACTAATGCTATTTATTAGAAAGGATTTTTAGTTTTGGGTTTGATTTCAATGGCATTTTTAGTAAATGAATTTCTTTTTATGGGACTTGGTCTTAAGCTTGTGGATCATTGCTCTTCTCTGCCTTTCATGTTCATATCTGAAGTAGTACATGATTTATTTGGTTGTTTACTTTTTTACTATTGGTCTTTTCTTCCCTCCACTAGCATCATAAGCATCATGGATTAAGTACTTGGCCATAGTAGGAACTCCTTAAATATTTGTGCAATGACTAAATGAATGAATGAATGAATGAAGTTAAGAAGTTATTTATCCAGCCTACAGTGGCCCCATTTTCTTTCTCGCTGTAGCTTCAAACAGAGGATAACTGCTAATAACTCAAATTTTTTAGGGAGTTGAGACAAGTGAATTAGTGAAAATCCTTGCAGGTCCATGATTTTGTTAAATGTTGTACTTAATGACTCATATTCTTAATACAAGTATGTGCTTAGTGATTCATATTCTTAATATAAGTATGTACTTACTTATTTTTAATTGATGTAAAGTGAAGTGAGCAGAAGAGTTAAGTGTTTAAAAATAAAATGTCCTCTGCCATTCATAGCAGTTGCAATAATGAACAATCGTGAGCCTGTTTCTGCCTCTAGACTTTGTACATGTGGTTTCCTCTTCCCATAGAGCTCACTTCCTTCCCATTCCCCATGTTAAATCCCATTCTTTCTTTAGATCTTAGCTTCCATGTCTCTTCCTCTAAGAGGCATTGCTAGGCCCTGCAAGATGGACTGTACTACCTGCTTTGGTCACCTTTATAATGCACTGTTACTTATTCTTTTGGTCTGTTTCCCCCAGCTAGACTCTATACAGTTGACCTTGGCAGTGCAAGGATTAGGGGCACCAATCCCTCCCCCTGCCGCGGTCTAAAATCCACATATAAATTTTGACTCTCCCAAAACTTAACTACTAATAGACTACTGTTTACAGAAGCCTTACCAAAAACATAAATAATTGACTAACATGTATTTTATGTTATAGGTATTATGTACTGTATTCTTACAATAAAGTAAGCTAGAGAGAAGAAATGTTATTAAGAAAATCTTAAGAGAAATATATTTACAGTAGTGTACTGTAAAAAAATCCACATGTAAGTGGACCCATGTGTCTCAAACCTGTGTTGTTCAAGGATCCCCTGGAGATCCTGATGGTTGAGATTCTCTCTAGCACTGAGGTTAGCATCTGTTACAGCAAAGAACTTCAGTCAGTATTGAGTGAGTGAGTGAATGAATGACCACCAATAGCTAAGCAAGTAGAAGTGCTATTAGAATTACTTTCAGATAGGGGCGCCTGGGTGGCTCCGTCGGCTAAGCATCTTCCTTTGGCTCAGGTCATGATCCTATGGTCCTGGGATCGAGCCCGGGTCAAGCTCCCTGTTCAGTGGGGAGTCTCCTTCTCCCTCTCCTTCTGCCCCTCCTACTTGTGCTCTCTCTCTCTCTCTCAAATAAATAAATAAAATCTTAAAAAAAAAGAATTACTCTTAGGAAATGAATTTGGAAAACAGAATAGAAGCAGGGTGCTAGAATCAGAAGAACAAGCTTAGACTGTACATCAGAATGCAAGTGATCACAGTGGTTTCTGGCCTTTAAAGAGCTGGATATGGATCTATCAGCTCACGCCAGGTAATTTCTAGTCTTCTGTGTCAATTCCAGAAGCAAGGAGAATGGACTGTAGCACCAAGAAAAAGAAGCACAATTAACACTTGGTGAGGAAACAGCAGCTGCTGTCCCTGTGAGTCACACGCAGGGACAGTTTCCCAGTTGGGTACACCAACCCATGAAACAGGAGAAACTGCAGAACAGAAATCATAAAGTCCAAAAAATAAATTGAGGACATCATAAGGTAGAGGGATATAAAGGAATAGTGTGGGAGGACGGGAAAGAAGGAGTGTAAGTGAAAATAAGTAGAGAAGGCGGGAAATCTCTGAAAGAAATGGTAATAACTGAGCTCTGTTCTACAGGCAGAAGTGCCCTGTAGCTCATGCTTACTGATCCTGTTCCCGTTCTTCACGTGTGACTCCCTCTGTGCACACGGAAGGCATCTTCTGGGGCTTCCAATTCTCTTGGTAGTGAATCAGCATGATGATGGCCAGGGTCTTATCCCTGGAGATCCTTTTCTGGAATATCCTCTAGCTTTGTATCCACAGCTCAGATTTTACCTTGCCCGAACCCTTCAACTGGGGACAATGGGTGGTTACCTAACTGTCTGGAGCCCCGAGCATTCAGTCTTTCTGGACCTTGATGTTGTCCTTGTAGCTGTTCTTCTCCTTGAAGAGTTGGGTGAAGCCAGAGTACTGTCCCATGGAATGAACATGCCATCAGCCATGTGACCGTATCTTCTAAAACGCTACTCAAATCTTAATGGTTATTATTGGCATAGATAAAATATATTATTCAAAAGATGACAATACAAAGCTGTAAATTTCAAGTGTCTTAAATTATAGAGGAAAGAGATATTTCTACCTGGAATGGTCACACCAAAATGCCAGGGATTAGAGGAAAATAATTTTGTGTCTCTCCCACAAGCTAACCCCTGAGCAAGCCAACATTTATCATAAATTCTATTGGTGAGTCTACTATCTCAATAAGATAGTTTCTTTTTCTAGCAGAAGAAATTAATTGCTAGTCTGAAATGGGGAAAGTGTTTAATCAGTTCTTAATGTCTTTCTATTTTTCAATACAGATTAGAAATAGTGAAAAAACCTATGTAGAATGATGCAGTGTAACATAATAATGGGGAATGGTTACCCAGAGGATAGTTCTCATTTGATTTTCCTTCTCTGTCTAGAGGTTTATGTGACTTTAAAATTTTTCACGTAGCCTTTTCTTTAAAACCCATTGGGGTATAAGGAAAAGGGAATGTTTATTAGGCATGTTAATGAGTGAATGAATAGTTTTCTATACGTGCTCCATGCTCCGTTGTAGTTCCATTAAAAGAAAGCACTAAAACAAATTAGGGCATTACTTCACGTGTATATTAATAGATTCAAACCTATTAACATACCAAAAGTCAATTAGCAAATTGAGACTTATATAGCAATGCCTTAAAGGTGATTGTAAAACCTTTTTAATTTTTTTTCCTCCCAAATCCTTCAACTTCTCTAACTTGGAAAGTTTATGAAACTATAGAATGTGATCGTGAAGAATTTAGCCAAGCCAGTGCTCTTTTTTCCTAAATTATTGGCCTACATCTAGCTCCTACATCTAGTAATTTTTGACATTGACTGGAATCCGGAGTTTAGATTTTATTTTTAAGGGTAGCAGCTTATATGATAGACTTTACCATTTTCATACAGTCATTTCTCTCCTGCATGGAATTTCAAAATCACTACAGGTAATTTTACTCTTCTATTCTTCCCATTTTAATTGATTTTATTACCAACAGGATATTTCAATTCCGTAGTTCACTTAAGCTTTTCTTGCTTCTATCAATTAAAATATACATGTGTTAAACATCTTTATTTGCAGAGACATTGACCAAGCTGTTCTTTAGGACAAATCAGCAGAGCCTAAAGAGGGCTTGTTAAAAGATCAGCTCCAACAGGGACAGATTTATAATTTTTAAAAGATACCAGAGGATGAAGAATCAAAAGAGACAGAATTAAAAATTGGAATCTAGGTACCTTGGTTTTCAAACCACTTTGCTCTTTTTATAATTGAGAGGTTTGTTTAAATTAAGAAGATTTGATATTTTATAGGGTATTATTATTATTTTGATCTACTTCAAGCATGCAGAAAATATATATACAAAAAAAAACCAAAAAAAACCCGTACACCTGTGTATCTCTTTCCAATCCGGTTCTCTCTTGTCCTCCGCATTGCAACATTTGGTGTTTATTTTTCCCCATAATCTTTTTATACTTTATATTTATGGACCTATAAACAGTATGGTATTGTTTTGCATATTTAAGCTTTCTTTAAATATTAAATATTTAAATTGGCATATGTCATATTCAATATTTCATTAAATATGCAGAAGAATGGACATTTATTTTATTTCTAGCTTTTATTATTACAGGCTCTGGCACAATGAGCCTATCTATCTGTCTATATCTATATATTGATATATACATATATATATAGAGAGAAAGTCTGTATGTATATTTATATGTTCACAGATATGTAAATATATATATGTATATATATAATGAGCCCGTATATGTATCTCCTATACACATGCTACAAGAGTTTCTCAAAACTTATAAGAGTGAAATGGATAAAGCATGGCCTAAACAGAAATCTTCAGTTTAACCAGGTCCTAACGTTGCAATTTTCATTCCTCCCTGCAGGATACCAGAGTGCCTATTGCTCTGCTATCTCAGTGCTTTCTGACCCCAAGTTTTTGCTTATCTTTTGAGTGAGAAGTGATATCTCAGTGATTTGATTTGCATTTATCTCAGTAGTGTGAGCTTGGGCATTTGCAAATTTGCTTTATATGTTTTTCAAAAATATTCAATGAAAGTGCACTCATCAAAAAATCGGAAAAAGAAAATTCAGGAAGAAAAAGATTGCCTAACGTTCCATTATTTACAGATAACTACTACTTGCATTTTCTATTTCAATACATTTCCTCACTATCTCATTTCTTTTTGAATATTGTTTTTTGTAGTTACGACTGTATATCATAAATTGATTTTAAACAGAATTAACTCATGTTCTAGATGGAAGATAAGTTAGAAATATCTGTTTCTGAATGAATTATTAGTCTGTACCATAAAAGAAAAATGACATATGCCATTCAATAGGTTTCAGATGTGCCAAAAAAAAAAAATGTTCCTCAAGAACTGTGACAGTGTTGATTACTGTAACAACGTGGCTTTTATGAAAGGAAGAAAAGAATGTTTTGATTAATAATTCTAGCTCCATGTTCGGTATTGTTATTTAAGGAATATTACCAAGAATGGAATAATGAACACCATCTATTGTATGAAATAATCATTACAATTGCAAAACATTCTGTTTGAACTGTGGGCATGAATGCAGCTTCAGAAACTCATTTCCTGTGAGTGGGAGCGGGACAGATCCAGAAGAAAAGCTGCAGGAATGGTGCAAAGTCCAGCAGCCCCTGCACAAAACAGGATGGACTGTTTTGGTTTGAGATTGAAACCCGGTAAATGTGGATTCACCAGCCCAGTCTTCTCTGAGCCTTGAGTTGTAAATGTGTATCTGTTCAAGACTGACTGTAGTAGGGCGCCTGGGTGGCTCAGTGGGTTAAGCCGCTGCCTTTGGCTCAGGTCATGATCTCAGGGTCCTGGGATCGAGTCCGCATCGGGCTCTCTGCTCAGCAGGGAGCCTGCTTCCCTTCCTCTATCTCTGCCTGCCTCTCTGCCTAATTGTGATCTCTGTCTGTCAAATAAACAAATAAAATCTTTAAAAAAAAAAAAAAGACTGACTGTAGTAGATCAGAAAGAACATTTATAAACATGAGTACATAAATGTGATATGTCCTGAGCCTTAACATACCGTGGTTTTAGCCCTTCTGTTGCTTTAATACACCAATAATAACAAGGGGGTTGACAACTCACTAAGTTATTCGCAAAGTTCTGTTAACATTAAGCTTCTGTCCTTTTGAATTTAATGTCCCAGGAAAGCTAAACCCAGGCAACATATTTCATTGTTGTTGTGATTTGGGGGATAGCCTATTTTCTTACTTCTCTCTCTCTTTTTTTATCTGTCTCTCTCTTGTTCTCCCACCCCTCCTCTTCCCTTTGCTTTTATTATTATTATTATTATTACTATTACTTTCTTTGTCCTTTCAAGATACATATAAAATCACTACATATATTTCACTTTCTGGTTTTTCTGGCTGGAATGAAATTTGTGATTATATGCATAGTAAGAACTTCAAGGAGATTTCTTGAATTAAAAACTTAGTTCCATTTTCTTTTATTATGACTTCTGTTTCAGTTATTGCTTCTTCCTCAGGGACAGCTACAACCTGTGGGTTAGAGAACTATTTTCTGCTCTCCATATTTCTTGGTGGTTTTCTTGTTTTAGTATCTTTAGTTTTTCTTCTGAATTCTGGGAGAACTTTCCATGTGCTCCAGTTTTTTTATTGTGTTTCCTGAAATGTAAATTTCTGCCCTCCAATGTGGATTTTAATTCTGGTTTTGCATTTTGTAGTAATTTTAATACGCTTGAATTCATTCCTCATTTCATATGTCTCCCTTTTATTGCATGCTGTTGTTTTTAATTTCAGCCTATTCTGCTTTCTGTGCACTCGTGGAAATGTTAAAGAAGTTTCTAGAATTTACTCCCGATAACTATGGTAAATTATTTTCAGTGATTTACCTCTCTTTCATTTCTTGTAAACTAGGCTATCTTTCCCTTCTTCGACAAGGACTTATCAAAATGTCATTGCTTTTCTGCTTTGCTTTTTTCCCCTTTATCTAACATTTAATGATAGAAACGTGTCAGAATATAACTTAGTCCTGCTTTAATCAATCAACATAAAATGCCTTTCACTCTGATTAGATTTTCTGGGATTGAGCAAAACAGTATTGATTAACTGAAGATTATAACAAGGAATTTACGAATATGTAGATATGCATATGAGTCTTTTGCCTCTCTGTGTATGAGTGTTTGCTTTAAAAAAGGGGAAAAAGTGTATTTTAGGTTATACGCAGTTATATACTTTAAATAATATTTAGTCATATACAGAAGACATTAGCTTTTACTATCATTTCTCTAAAAAGATACAAAATGCCATAAGTAAATGCATCTTGATTTCTCTTAGTGATGTTCTTCTTTTTAAGAGGGTGAGTTCATTATTTTCTCTGAACTCTGTACTAATATATTTCCCATTTATGTTTCTAACAAATACCTGATTTTCTGCTTGAAGGAGAAAGCTGTCAGCTGAATGAATACCTTTAGGCATCTTTATGCTTGCGAATATTCACATCACATGTTTTGTGTTAAAATTAAGGAGCTGGAGCAATAGATGTTATTTAACTAGGGGCATACTTTCTTAATAGTTTTGATATAATTTGAGTTTTATATGCTTGTTTCTATTCTGGCTTCATCCTGAGATAGTGTTTTTGATTTTTTTTTTTTTTTTAATGTTTCCCGGTTGTTTTGCAAAGGTGGCAACCAATTACAATCTAATAAAACCACAACTTTATGAAGTATTTACAAAAGAGCAGAACACACATTAAGGCAGATAGATCACCTTGGGTAACACTCTGTTAAGTAAGAGCTATAGTTAATATTTTATTAAAACCAATTTGCATGAAGACATTGATTTTTAAAACAATAGCTAGCTTTTACATTCATTATGGCACAATGGAAAACTTCCAATAGTAAGGGAAGGCTGAAGGAATTCTTGTCCTATCTCCTTTTTGTCAAAGAAATAAGTCTCAGATGTTTGCTTAGATATAAAGGTAAAATCAAACATCTTTCCATTTACCAATGCCTGATTTTTAAAGGATGCAGTAATAAGCTCAAACAGGCTCTGTTATTAGGAACTCAAATGTACTCTGTTATGAGTGTGCCTTTATTTGAAGAAAAATAGGCTTTAAATATGGATGTGAGGTAACCATTGAAGGAAGAGATGCTACCTTCAAGTTGACAGTAAGAGAATGAAATCTGGGCTGTATCAGAAGAATAAAAATAATTCAGAGGAGATGCATAATCTCAAAATCAGAGGCTCTAAATGGGAGCAAGTTTAAGAGGGATTCAAAGATCTAAAAATGGAAAACTTGACCATACAGCCTTAAATCTTCTTAATGACAAAAAGGAGATCTATAAAATTAAAAAATACCCTTCAGTTTTGGAATGGAGAAATGGTGGTATGTCCACAAAATGAAATACTGTTCAGCAATATAAAAGAATGAACTACTGAAATGCACAAAATGGGCGAATCTAAAATATACCAAGCTAAGTAAAATAAACTGGACTACATATTATATCATTCGATTTATAAAATATTCTGGAGAAAGCAAAGCTAAGGAAAGGTGATTGCCAGGGGCAAGAGTGACTTTATTACAAAGGAGCAAAAGGGAATTTTGTGGAGGTAATGGAAATATTCTATAACTGGATTATAGCAGCAACGAGCTCATTCTCTGCATTGAACACTATTTGCGGAACTGTCCATTAAAATGGTTGCATTTTACTGTTATGAGAATTATGCCTTAAATTTAAAAAATGGAAAATATGTGCCTCCAAAAGGTATTCAAATTAACAAAATGATCAATAAAGATGAAAGAATTTATCAATTTGTATTTGTAGTCTGGGTATAAAAATAAATATTGAGTCAAGAGCATGCGCGCGTGTATGTGTGTAATCATTTCAAAGTCATTCAAAGTCGTTCTAAAGTCATTCCTAATAACACTGAGTATGTTCTAAGACTTAAATTTCCTTTTACTTTAGTCTATTGAAACCCTGGAAGGACAGATCTACAGAATCTACTCAGTGATTTTAAGAAAGAGATGACCTCGTATTAGAAACTAAAGTAGACTTTACTGGCATGAGGCTTCCAAGAACAATTGACTGGGCATTGATAGAATTTAGTTTTGACGTGACCCAGTTGGGAAATTCTGGTGGAAGTTGGGCATACATGAAAAGAAAGGCTGTAAATCTGAGAAAACATGAATGCTGCATTTCCCTCTCTGCTGTGTTGCCTGTGATTTGTGTCTCCAAAGCTTCTTGCCTTTCCATAGTGGTTTAGTCGCAGTTTGATTTGAGTATAAATAAAGCTTTTCGGATGATCCAAACAGTTTTGACTAATGTGGTAAAAATATAGGAAAGTCACGATCCTATGCTATATGATATGATGTTGCCATTTATTTACTTCTAGTGGACTGTTGGTACCTTTTAGACCTAAGAAATCACTGCTGCTGTCCTCACCATCTGAAAACAGCAGTGCTGCTTCTAAACATGCTGAAAGTAAGCAAAGGAAGAATTTTTTTTTATTAACATATAATGTATTATTAGCCCCAGGGGTACAGGTCTGTGAATCACCAGGTTTACACACTTCACAGCACTCACCACAGAGGAAGAATTTAATAATATATATTATATTCTCTTCTCCCCTCTGCCATATTAGTGCATATAATATTTTGTCCTCACAAATCTTTCAATAAGTAGGCATAATTCATCTATTGATTGAAAAGGTGTCTTTCATGTAAATTTCAGCTGACTTTTGGGTTTCTGAGTAAGTACTTAAATATTTTTGTTAGTGATATCTGACCTTAAAGTCCTATTGGACTTTCCGGTGAGACCACTGAGTAATCCTGAAGACTAGCTAAAATGGGGTAGAGTATTTAATTGCATTTTTATCTTTATTTGGATGACTTCCCTACACTTTCCTCACAATTAAAAGTCAAAATAGCCAAAATTCTGATGCAGAAGGATAAAATGATAACTAAGACCTCTTGTTCTTTCTCTGCCTTTTATTGTCCTTCACCTTTTGATCTTAAAGTATACCTTTTAGCAATTCCCTTTCCCATTTTTGAAGGGATTTTTAAAAATTAGAGTTTCTATTACTGATTTTGGTTAGAAAAATAAGCATTCTTATACATGCTGTTAGGGAGAGTGAATTCTGGAAAACAATTTAGCAATTTTTTTTTTTAATTGTAGAATTCATACATTTCCTTTGACTCAAATATTCATCTTCTGGAAAATTAGCTTAAGAAAGTAATCCTGGGTTATTCTAAAATAGCACAAGAAAGAAAGTCAGTATGGAGCTATTTGTAATAATTAAATGTCAGTTGTGTGAGGTGCTATGTTTTATCTCAAATATTATCCTTTTTTGCTCCAGATAAATAGAGGTTACTCCAAAAACCTATAGAATTGTAGATGAATTTTGAAAAACAAGAAAGTCTTCTGTTGAATGTTCTGTCTTTAAATAGATAAAATATGATTAGAAAATTCTTCTGGCCAGATTTAGTTTTATGGACTCTGGGAAAAAAAACCTGAGGGTTTTAGAGGGAAGGGGGTGGGGGGATGGGTTAGCCCAGTGATGGGTATCAAGGGGGACACGTATTGCGTGGAGCACCGGGCGTTATATGCAAATGATGACTCATGGAACACTACGTCAAAAACTAATGAAGTACTATATGATGACTAACATAATAAAATAAATAAATAAATAAATACATGAAGAAGATTTCTATGTTGAAATTCTTTATTTTAAAAATCAATATGACTTCATAAGAGTTAACTACAGTTCTTAGAGTAACTATCAGAAATCTCATCTACCTAGCAATATTTTTTGGACCCTTTATTCTCATTGAGAGGGCGGAGATTATACCAATCTTTTTTGCTCCCATGTCTTATTGCATTCTGCCAGTTTGGAAATTTAGAACCCTTCTAAACCAAGACTTTTGGATAAGTTATTTCAGACATTCAGTTTAGTTCCCAGGAAGAACCTTTCCAGTGGAAATAATGGATCATTTGATGTAAAATTGCAAGGCAAGCAAAGCAAACCAAAAACGTACTTAAATGAAGATGTAAGTTACACTTTATTGCATCGAGGAAATGAGTGGTCATTATTTGCAGCAGTCCATCGACAAAGACACTTTCTTATCACAAAGAGGTTCATTGTCACTTTAGTAAGTTGTAGACTTGACTCCCCATGCCCTCTGTAGAAATTATACTTGTTGACCTCAGAAAGCCACCCAACTTACAATACAATATGTATGCACAATGAGAATGGTATCAGTGGCCTTCTTTGGAAGAAAACCACTTTGGCTAGTGCAATTCACTAAAAATTCCATAGAATATTTTCAGTACTGGGCCACAGATTTCTACAGAGTCTGAGTCTTAATTCATTAGTATTGACAATCTCAGTCTAACTCTGGTAGGCTTAAATTGTTAAAATTATGCCTTGGTTTCCCCAGGAGTGAAGCAATCCCTCAGGTGCCTGAGAATTCAGAAGTCCAGGCCAAAAAGGATTATTTGGCAGCTTTAGCAAAATGAGTGTTTTCCCCCAGGCACGTTGCTGCTAGTTTTCAGCTATGAGTTCGATCCATGAAATGAGGGCTTCTTAGTGGTAAACTGTGCATTGATGCAATGGTGTGACTTTATAGCTTCCCAGATTCTGCTAGCAAAGGAAGTCCTGGCAAATGACTCAGTCCTAGAGTCAGGGGTAGGGAGTGGATTTGGATCTTTGAAAGGCATCTGGCAAAGTCCCACTCAGTGGAACCTCAAGCAAATGTGTTGTTAAAATTCAAAGTTTTTAACCTAACTCTAGTCAGCAATGTTACAGCGTGTTATGTGCAACAGCCCGTGTGTCATGGCGTGGATGGCAGTGCTAAAGCTTCTCCCTGTCCCATTTATTTGAGTGAAGGGGATCATTTGCACATCGAACTTCAGGCAACAATAATCACAGCTAAAATCCACGTGCACAAAGAGAGGGTTATCCAGTCTTGAGACAACATTTACACAGTGGGCGTTAATTTGTTTTGTTTTGTTTTTTAGATTTTATTTATTTATTTGTCAGAGTCAGAGAGACTGAGAGAAAGAGAGAGAGAGAGAGCACATAAGCAGGGGGAGGAGCAGAGGGAGACACAGACTCCCTGCTGAGCAAGGAGCCCGATGCAGGACGCTACTCCAGGACCTTGGGATCATGACCTGAGCCAGAGGGAGATGCTTAACAGACTGAGCCACCGAGGCATCCCTACACAATGTTTGTTTCCTTTATTTGCGGGTTTGTTAATCCATTGGTTATTTCCTATGTGTAAATGCTCTTTTCCCCCCACCCCAAATTAAATAATCCCTGCTTCTTTAATTGAGATGCATCATTTGAAACAAAGTGATGATTCTCAACGTTGAAATCAAAATCAGTCTTGTGCATTTTGAATTAACCAGACAGGCTTTTTCACCCACTGGCTGCTTGATCTTCAGCCAGTATTTTTCAGCTCAGACATTTGAATCTGTCACTTATAAAATGGAGCAATATGATCTGGCCTCTGTTCCTCACGCAATGTGAAGATCAGTTATGTCAGTTCTATGAACACTACGAAGGATAGCGCAAAGGCTATGTGTTAACATTGAACAAGCACTACAGACTTTTCCTTGGAAAACACATTTGAGACCCATAGCTAGCATGCCCTGGCAAGGAGCTAAGTGAACCCCACGCCACTCCAGGGGTGTGTAATGTCAAGAGCTCAGATTGGAGAGTGGGAGCTGGTTGTCTGAGCTACTCAGTAGGTGTAGCCCACGAGTCATTTATTCAGGCAATGAATTTCGGCTGGTTATTGATTCATAAGAACATGATCGTGATATATTTAGGACTGTCAAGTGTCAATCCCACCTACCCAATTTACTGATTAAAGAGACTGGGATTTCATAAACAGAGTATATTCAGAACATATCCTACCACCCAGAGAGTCTGCTTGGGATAAAGGCCAACCAGTTCCAGAAAGAGTCTTTGACAGTGTTAAGATGGGTAACTTAACGTGCACTCTTAAAACTCCAATTAGGAAAAAAAATCTATTGGACAACAGTAACTTCTCAGGATTTTTTTTTTGACAGATCCTCCATCCATGTGTGTGGTTGCTGCTGTTGTGTGGCATTTTTGTCTGTAGCAACTTCGGCTGATTCTTTCTGCCACCTCGTGTTTGCTTAAGTCCATGCGCAAAGTTCTTACTTGATATTGGGCCCAACGTTAGGTTCTGGGAACACAGCCAAGGAGAGGGCAGACATGATCCCTGGTGCTAATGAAAATCATTCAGATAAAATACAAAATGCAGAATTGCCACTGTTGAGAGTTATGAAGGCACAGCGTATCAGGCCATGAGGACTTTCCCATGGAAGAGAAAGTCACTACAAGAGCCCGCAACTTCTCTCACTTTACTCTGGGAACTAAGTGTTCTATATTCATGGACACTCCGCACGTGACATACTGTGAGGTATTAACAACTAACAGACTCTGACTTGGAATTCAGAAAATGTGCATTGCTGGAGAAAGACTTTCCCTCAGGTCCTAAACTCTTTATCCTCTTTTATTGCCTTTGCCCTGAATATATCCTCTTCCTGGTGACTCCGGAAGGTCTAGGCCCAAATTGCATCTCCATCGGCTCACACTTTGTTCCCATCTCTAGTCCACTAGCACCCCCGGGGAACCGAAATCCCCTCCATTTGAAAATCAGGTTTTCTAAATAGAGACTCCCGAGTGATACATTGCTCTCCTCAGGGGCCTGCCATTGTCTGAGTCACCCTGTAGCTTGGCCCTTCCGTTAGGCTCCAATGACATTTTCCCTGTGGACAATCTAGGTTCAGACTCATGTTTTCACATGTAAAGCTGTGATAACTGCCTCTAAGTCTTGCTTCTGGACTCAGATGTCCAGCTTCCAGACGTATTGGAAAGGTCCTGCCATCCCCTACACTGCCGTGTAGTGCTACAACTCCAGACCTGGTTATAACATTTACTTCCTGAAGGAAGCGTGAATGCAGCCAATGGGGAGTCAGAAGCAGTTCGGATGGCCACCTTCAAGAGAGAGGTGATACTCGCATTCATCCTTCACAACAGATTGAACTGACATGGGCAGAGAGAAAGGAAAAAGGATGAAGGCCTTTCCTGGTTGGAAAAAATCACAGGAGCATAAAAGTCAATGGGAAAATGCCCAAGCTATACTGGAAAACAGTGGATGAACTTGTGGGACATGTTTGGTTCTCAGCACATGTCCTGTGTGCCAACCACGTGCTAAGTTCCCCCGAGATGTTGCAAATTAGAAGGTGACTAAGATTCTGTTCTTCAGACTCTGACGGGGAAGTCAGGCGTTGGATCTGAAAGGAGAAAGGGGACCATGTTATGGTGCTTTCAAAGGTTGAAATATGTTCAGACCCCATTCTTTCTGTAAAAATACATTTTGGATGTGGCTCTGTATGATTTAAATAAATGATATAAAACATTTTTCCCTCTAGATGGTGGTGGATATATATCTAATCTTACTGTCTTATCTAGAATGGGGTCTGTGGAAGATACTTGCTTGAGTCACAATAGCTACTTTTATGCTTAATTACTTTATGTATATATATTTTTTCTCTATAGAGCATGAAATAACCTAGTAGGAAGACCTATGTTTTATGCAGATGAAGCATTCTAAACTTTTTTCATGAAGTTCTGTCATTAGAAAACTTTAGTATATAAGCATAAGTTTTGATGAGGAGGTTAATGTAATGGAAAATTAACAATAGAATAAAAACACATTTTACTATCTAATTAGCATTTAATTAGGACTGAATTTTCATTTCTTCTATTAAAAAATGTTGTTTGCTGGGAACCTGTATGTTCTTCTTTCTAAAAAGTTCTCCTCTTTTTCTCTCTGCTTTCATACCCCCATATACCAATAAATAATTTTATGTATATGAACACATTTTTCTCTTTATTCTTTCTTTGGAATAAATCTCCCAAATTCCCTTATTTGGGCATGTAAAAATTATTGCAGACTTTATTTTTCTTATAAATGTTTCATTTCTTAGAACCATTTTTGGTATAAGAGCAATCTCTTTTAAAATTTTTGCTTGATTGTTAAGCACATTGTAGTCATAATTTTTGACAGACTGTACATTTAAGGGATCAGAAAGGAGAAGACTGAAAATGATGCTTATTTTCAAGCCCATGAAGGGTGTTAATGTGCTTCCTCTATTATTGCCTTTACAGATTAGAAAAGATCAAGTGCTAGATTCTGTAACATCGGTAGATATGACCTTTATTTCCTTTGGCACAGAATCTCTGCTAAGAGCTCTTAACACAGGTTATCTCTTCAAGCTGGCGTTTTCACTGTACAGGTGAGGATAATGAGACTCCAGCAGCTTATCAGCATAGAGCTGGGACTTGAATCTGAATAGACCTCCCTGCCATTCTTACTGTCTGAAGGAATTAACTGTATTTAGGAAAAATTTTCCTGGAAACTAAGGTTGTTAAGTAGTAACATGGATCTGTAAAGGAGTTTGGCAACTAGTATATTAACACGTTTAAAGACACGATAAAATGTTTTTGTTTGAAATGGCTTACGAAGGCTTCTGCCTGAAGAATGAGAAAGAGACAACAGCCTTTGATAGGACCTAGGATGTCACAAGAGGATTTTTTTTTTTTAGATTTTATTTATTTATTTGACAGAGAAAGACAGTGAGAGAGGGAACACAAGCAGGGGTTGAGGGGGCGGTGGGAGAGAGAAGCAGGCTTCCCGCTGAGCAGAGAGCCCGATTCTGGCCTTGATCCCAGGACCCTGAGATCATGACCTGAGCTGAAGGCAGTTGCTTAATGACTGAGCTATCCAGGTGCCGCATGGGAGGATTTTTAAGTGAATACATATTTCGCACTTTCAAAGGTTAAAGAACTCACTCATGCCTCCGTGGGATAACCTCACTATCACTTGTCTCCAGGTTTTCTCTTTTGCCCTAAGTCTAGTTGTTTCTCTTTCTCCCAGTTACCACTTTCATATAATGAGCTTTCCATCTCTTTATCCTATGAGATAACAACGGGAGTAGAGGCTGGAGCATTCCAGGGATATCCTCAGGCTTATCAAGGCAATTAAAAAAAAAAAAAAGAAAGAGAAAGACAATTCAGTGTGGATGCCCCAGTTGCCCTCACGGGTCATCAGCACCCAAGGAAGGCCCTTTGCTGAGCATGTGTCTGTGTCAGGGCCCTGAGGGAGGGGACAACGAGCAGGGCTAAGTAGCCCATGCTGGTCTCAGAGAGGCCTTGTCATAAGAAACAGATAGGAGAGGCGGTCTAAAATCTGTGAGATAAGCAAGCTTCCATTTTCAATCCCGGAGTTTCCAAACTTGAGTAATTTCTGTTTAACGTTCAAGTGAGATAAAATGAGAGCAAAACAAAGGAAAAGCTCCCTCAATTATTTTAAAACATTATAAAAGCCTAGGTTTTCACAATCTACGGCTGCTACTAAAAATGTGGGCACTTAAAGCAGATCACAATAGGTGAGCTCAATCAAACGTTCATGTGTGAAATATAAGCTCGGTTGTAAGCCATTTTGAAGAACTATAATGCCAATAAAGAGCAAATGGTAATGGATTTTTTTTTTCCCCCTGTGAGGCACAGATGGGGACTTTATAATTTACTTCTGATGGGGCCTATTGAAAAAATCCCATTGTGATCTACTTTCGAGTATCCCTGTTTTTAAAAATATCAATTACTTGGTTTTGCAATTAAAAACATAAATTAACTACGCTTTATTCCATATTATTTTTTCTAGAATCATAAAGGTGAATAAAGTACTATTTCCATACTTATCCAAGACCCTTTATTACTTCTCAATGCATGAAACTTTAATTAGTTTGCTTTTTCGTCCCCTTGGCATTGATAATTTTTCCTGTGGTCAAAATTTTTACCTACTTCTTTATGGGAGGACCTTTAAGAATACTGAGAATCAGTTTTCTTCCCCATTCACCAAGAAATTTTTATGTCGCCCATCAAGTTGAAGCTAAAAGTTTACTCTTTGCCTAAAGCTTCAAACATGAAACCACTTTGATACGAGGGTGCCTTTTAAGTGTTTCCTTCAGTACCCACAGGAGTCATCTGATCCTTTGGCTTAAAAAGTGCTGTTTCATTAGGATGGTGCTTTCTTTAAATTAAGGGGGACGAATTTTACTAATTAAAAATGAGGTTTTGTTTAGCGATGTGAAGGTTTGCTGGACCCAAAGTAGGCAAAATGGCCAGTTATGTAAATAGTTGGATTAAACAGATTTACTCTGGTCTAGGACTCTGATAGATGGGATGGGGAGATTTTGGTCTGCAGCCAGGTCTAGAGCCCAGTTCTTCTGACTGCTTTGTGCTCTTTCCAGTAGATGATAGCTGGTTTCATATTAATATCAATATATAAATATTTTTGAGTTCTTTCCTAGATGCGAACATAGAATTTTTACCCAGTCGCATGTGCCGGTTGACCTTTCTCTCTTCTTCCTTCTGGTTCACTCCATCAGTCCTAAGCTAAGAAGTTGTTTGTTAGGAAGGACAAGGGAGCCCGTGACCCCTTTTTGCCCCCAACAGTGAAGAATTGCTCTCTATCTTTTGGGACTGCACTGTATTCAGATGTGAGCTAGCACCATGTCTAATATTTTGAGCATGAATCATCCAAAGATTCAGTGATTTTATTTTTTTATTTTTTTTAATTAATTTATTTATTTGACAGAAAGAGAGAGATTGTAAGTAGGCAGAGAGGCAGGCAGAGAGAGAGGGAAGCAGGCTCCCTGCTGAGCGGAGAGCCTGATGTGGGTTCGATCCCAGGACCCTGAGATCAGGACCTGAGCTGAAGGCAGAGGCTTAACTCACTGAGCCACCCAGGAGCCCAAATTCAGTCATTTTAGATGATTTCTTTGATTCTAAGGATTTGATATAGACAAGGAAACCAAAATAATATAAATAGTTTTCATTTAATAAAGTCATAGTCATAAATACAGAGATTCCAGAATACCACAAGGTTTTAAGGCATAGAACCTACAGATTCCCAAGGATAACCAAGTCAGAGGTAACAAGTAGGATTATAGTGGGATATCCTAAATTAAGAAATAAATCAAAGATCTATAACATATCATTGTAGTTTGTTGTAAGAGATCTTTTCGGCATTATAAGTGCAAGTATTACATGGAACATCTGTTTGGCAGTGTTTTGTATAAAGGAGGTACCATATACATATATATGCTGAATTCATTCATCTTGGAAGCCTCCATTTGTTGAAACTCTCATTACCCATGGGGTGCAAGGATCTTTCAGAAAGTATACATGACACAACATAAATTTAGAATCAGAACCCAGAGAACCTTATCTGTTTCTTAGAGGCATACATTTTCCCCAAATAGTGCTCCCCAATGTAGATTTTCATTTTCATTATCATCATCATTTTTATGAGCATCTAGAACATCATCCTCTTCTTTTATTGAGCACTTTATACCAAACTTTCTACAGACATCATCTCATTTAAATTTCAGCCATAACCTTCGAGAGTATTATTTGCCTCATTTCACAGATGAGGACACGGAAGTGTCAGGTGGGTAGTCTTATTTCCATTCTACATATTATAAACTGAGGCTCAGAGACATTACGGTATTTACTTAAGTCACTCAGGTAGGAAAGAACAGAGCCACAATCCAAATAACCCAGGTCCTAACTTAGTTCAACTCCTGTCAATTCTACATGATTTCACAGTTAACATGGAGAAAGAGAATTGTTCAATTTTTGTTTTGGTTTGCATGCATAAAATTCATTTGTTTTTGGTATAGGTCTATGAATTTTGACAGATGCATAGTGTCATAAACCTACGACCACAGTCAATACACAGAATAGTTCCATTATCCCTCCAGATTCCCTGTGCTATTCCTTTGTAGTCAAACCCTCTCCTACTCCTAACCTCTGGAAACTACCAATATGTTCTCTGTCTTTATTCCTTTCCCTTTTTCAGAATGACACATAAATGGACTCTCCAGTATATGGCCTTTTTGCTTTGTCTTCTTTCACTTAGCATAATGCATTTGAGATTCACGCAGCTTGCTGCGTATATCAACATGGATGAAATGGATGCATACAACTACCATCGTTTATTTTTCCATTCAGCAGTTTGGGATGGCTTCATCCCAGGACTGGTGATCACCAGCCTATTGGCCAGTGAGCCTCAATTCTCATCGGCATGATCTCGGCTACATTAGCTTGGGTTCATTCATATGGAGGCCTCTGTGTTCCAGATCTGTGGGTGGAATAGGGCCTGTGCTCTGGCCCTTCCTTTCTCTTGCTTGTCTAAGCATTTTCCCATCCTCTGCTGACATCTAATTGGCTACTATTCTGTGGACCAAAGAAAGTCACTTGGCTAAGCCCCAGGGTTATGGTGTGGAGAAAATGACTCCACTTCTTAAAAGGTTACATGACAGTCACATTTCAAGTTGCATAAAATCAGGGAACTTACTTATTACTCACTTCAAATCTCAGTTTACTCATCTTTAAAGTAGTTATAATAATACCCATTTATAGGATTGTTTCAAAAATTAAAATTAAGTTTTTTATTTTAAATGGGAAGCTCCTAATAAAGCCTCACCATTGATGATCAGTAGACGTGATTATCCCTGGGTTATCTGGCAAGGTTACTGTTAAGCAAAAAACACTAGGATATAAAGGACATGATTGATCTCTCCCAGCAAGGAATGCTAGTCTCTGATTGTTCTGTGGCCTCAGTATTATTTTACATTAGTTACTTAAATTAGGTCTAATTTTTAAAATAAGTGGTAAATGTGAATAATAAAAATAATGAATGAATTTATAATATGATAACTCTTCCTTTCTGACTTAATGTGGCTACTGGGGAACAAGTTAAAAGTAAAGCTTATCTTGTGTATTAAGATATACAGTATAATTCCAACAGCTGATACCATAAGGCATCACGATATAGTTGAAAGCCTGTTGGATGGTGTTAGAAGACCAGAGTTCGAACACGAACTCTACCATTTTCTGAGTTGCCTCATGAGAGTTACTTAAACTTGGTTTCATTTCTTTCATCTGTAAAATGAGACTTTTAAAAGTCATTTCGTTCACTCCGCATGTCATTGCGAGCATCAAGTGAAATAGTGCACTTGGAAACTCCAAATCGATACATGAGAGAGAGGAACAGAGGTAGTAAGCCATGCATCCCATGCACATGATAACAGATTACACTTGTCAGGATTTGGGGTGCACATGAAAGGTCATAGTGCTTATAATAAAATTTTCTGTTAAGTCATATGATCATCTTTACAGATGGTCGTGAGTCCCCTGCTAGGCCAGGCCAAGCAGGTAGCATAATTGAACTGAGTAGAAAACAACAGAAGTGGTAGATCCTGTAGTAAACAGAGGAGCTCTTGTCCCATGGAACAGGCAATCAACGACCACTATTTACTTCTACATGAATGTTGCCGCCTGGGAACCCTGGGCTGCATGGTAGAGGGGCCCATGTGTTTTTTCAATAAAGCTGGTATACGACATTTATTTAATTGTTTGCCAAGGTAAATATACCAAACACAGAGCTGATCAAGTTAAAGTATGCTTATGGTGGAGTCACCATGCAGGCTGCCATTTACAACCTCTGATGGCGCATGTCACTGTCAGCTTAGTGCTGCAGTCTTTATGAAACCTACCATGTAAAGCGATTCATCTTACCTTCAACAACTTGTGCTTACATTCAGAAAGAACCCTTTATTTTATGAAGGGCACATGTGAATAAATAGATTCTCACCTTTGTTCCTCTTAAGGACAATCTTACTCCAGCTAGGAGGACGAAAATGCAAAAGCCTGTCTGTTGTGGCAATACTCCCCACTATTCGGCACATGTCTTGGTGCCGTGATAACACTTTGGGAAAGACACTTAACCACCATCTTTATTTATATAATGAAGGCATTGAGCTAGATTAAATCTGCAGTAATTCTCACCTCTAATATCCTATGTGTCTACAGTGAGACTGATAGTAATTATAATTTTAAACATACTGTTCAATGTGCTTTTCTGTCTTATCTTGGGAAAGGAGAAACATTTTAACTCTGCTAATGGCATCTTATTGCATACAAAAAGATTTCTCTTTTATATAAATAAAGCAAATATTTTCCCAAAAGTCCTCCCATAGGCCATGGTGTTTTTAGCCTGGGTAAATTTAACTCTTATGCCTTGTTATTTAATGGTATTGTGGGGTATCAGAGTAAATTATTATCTATTACCATAGAAAACTGGCTTTTAAAAATATTTAATACTTTCTCCAAAGGTTTGTTCAATAGTAGACTTTAATTGACTAATTTGGCACCATAACAATATATGATACTAGCTTCCTGTGAATCAATATTTATATTACAAATGTTCTTGTGAAGGATGAAATGTCTCGGTTTTTATAAATGTGTATTTTAAGACCCCAAAAGTGTTTTCTTTTTCAGATTAATAATTTATATTGATTATCTCTAACATACAAAGCCTGTTAGATTGCCTTGTCTTTGTTCATTTATAAATATAGCCACTTTCAATTTAATGTTGAACATTATATGTGGGGCATGAATTTATATCATGATTTTGGAAAAAAAATCTAAGAAAAAATTTGTCATACTTGGCCATTGCGTATTCAGATCCAACAAAACCATATATGGTTGCAGATGAACTTAGACTTAGGGTAGTTGGAGAAAAATCTTCAAGCATTAAGTGGACTAAATGCAGTTCATATCTAATTAGCTACTTTTATCAAAGCTTGGCCATTAGATTGCACACCAAGTTCTACCTTAGGCACTTTACGGTCATTACCTGAATTAATTTTTAAAATAACCATCAAGGTTGCATTATCTTAATTTTTTAAAAAAAAGACACCAGAGCTTAGTGAGATTGTCCAACTTTCCCAATTACTTGGTCTCCAAATTGGAATTTAAGCCAGCTCTGCCTGCTGGTAGATCTCTGAGCTGTCAGAGACAGCCACTGAGTGCTGTTGGGTGTAAGGTGTGTGCCATCCATTTCCAGACAGTAGTCCTCTCTGTTGTAACAGAAGCTGTAGCTCACCAAACACTGTGGTCAAGCAAGAAAGTGCGCTATCAGCTTGCTTTCTTTCTTATTTTTTTATTATGTTATATTAGTCACCATACAGTACATTATTACTTTTTCTTGTAGAGTTCCATGATTCATTGTTTGCATGTAACACCCAGTCCTCCATGCAATCCTTGCCCTCCTTGATACCCATCACCAAGCTAATCCATCCTTCTTCCTGTCTCCCCTCTAAAACCCTCAGTTTGTTTCCTGGAATCCATAGTCTATCATGGTTTGTCTCCCACTCTGATTACCTCCCCCTTCATTTTTCCCTTCTTTCTCCTAATGTCCTTCATGCTATTCCTTATGCCCCACAAGTAAGTGAAACCATATGATAATTGACTTTCTCTGCTTGACTTATTTCACTCAGCATAATCTCCTCCAGTCCCATCTATGTTGATGCAAAATTGGGTATTCATCCTTTCTGATGGCTGAGTAATATTCCATTGTATATATGGACCACATCTTCTTTATCCATTCATCTGTTGAAGGGCATTTTGGCTCTTTCCACAGTTTGGCTCTCAGCTTTCTTAATGGGCCAAACTCCTAACACCCAAAATACAGACCTCTCTGGTGAAACTGTACAGAAAACAAGAGCAGGCCCTCCAAGTATTAGCTTATATTGGCCTCATCTGCTTACTCACAGGTAGAGACACTGGGAAGGACAGACATCCTAACTGAAAGTATTTCAGGCAGGGGGTGGGTTGGGGGTGTGGCAGGAGGCAGGAAGCATTGCTCCCTAGAAACTGGAAACAGCCCCTCTGCCTTCCACTGGCACACATTTCAACCACAGAAGAATGAGATCCAGATTATCACCACATACAAGATTCCTGTCCTTTAACACCTTGATTCCACCAGATAGAGAAACATGGCCCAAAGATTCTAGGCCCCCAACCCACATGGGTTCCTTTTCCTGTGGACAAGAGAAAGAGAGAGAAATAAAGGTAGAAATGGTCTCCCCCAGCACTTCCATATTAAGACCAAGGTGCAAATGAGAAGTCCGGGTAATAGTGTCCCTCCCCGGCCAGCCCAGGGCAGGCCTCAGGCACGTGTGCATGGGAATTCTCTTGGCTGCCCTCTAAAGAGAGGTACAGAAAGTGTTTGATGTTGCAGAATAATTCTCTTTTCTCTTCCCAATAACTTATATTAAATAAATTCGCAGAAAATGAAAACTCAGAGTATATTTGTGTAGCATATCTGGATGTAGAAATAGGTACAGGTGGGTATCCAGGAGAGCTGATGCAAAGGAGAGTAACTCTCTATTGGGAGGCTTCCTGATGCAGTTTCATAGTTGAGGGTAATGCAATTAAGTCTGTGCCATTTTAGTATCATTTATTATACAGTAATAGTAATGATTTATCTTAGATAATGTTACTTTTTTAAAGATTTTATTTACTTATTTGACACAGAGAGAGCCCACACATGAGAGAGAGCATAAGCAGGGGGAGCAGCAGACAGAGGCTGAGGGAGAAGCAGGTTCCCCGCTGAGCAGGGAGCGCAAAGCGGGATTTGATCCCAGGACCCTGAGAGCAGACGCTTAACAAACTGAGCTACCCAGGTGACCCTAGATAATGTTATTTTGCCTAATTTTTGTTACTGTTGTTGTTTGAGAATAATGAAATTCAGTTCAGTCTAAAGAGTCTGATTTGTCTTTCCTGCCTCTGCGGGGATCAACTTCCTGTCAGTACTGGAAGCAACAGTTGCCTGCCGCAGATGTGTATGCCTTTTTCGCTTGGCACCCTGGGAACTTTTCTGGATGGTTCTGTGGAGTCCACACCTCTGTCAGGACCTCACTGGTCAGAGGGATGGCTTTTACTAACACAGTCCTTTAGAGTGGTCTTAAATGAAATGGCAGTAATTTGGTTGATGGAAATAAAGATCAAATTCTGGGTGTAAAATAAGGTCAAAACCATGAGATAACATTACATAGAAAGAACATGTGTTGGGATTATACCTGGTGTTAGGTAAGAGATGGGAGAATGAAGACAAGGATAAACAATAGTTAATATGTAGACAAGTAATTTGGACAGTGAATGAAGAAGAGAAAAGATACCTTGAAATGGAATAAAACAACGTTAGGAAATCCTGTGGATAAGAAGTGAAATGCATAGAAGTATGACTTCAAAATAGATTTCAGTGAAAACAAAGCAATAGGAAAATAGTGTCAATCTTTGAAATATACTCTGCAGATTACAATAGGAAATATTAAATACTAGGTTAGATTTTTAAAACTTACATTATTCAACGTAATATGAAGACAAGTGTGTGTGTGTGTGTGTGTGTGTGTGTGTGAGAGAGAGAGAGAGAGAGAGAATATTAGATTTATTTGGGAAGAACATTTAGTATCAAAAACATCACAAACATTTTCTCATGTTTTATAGAGTGAAACTGTTATATGGCTTATTCTGTCCCAATTGAGATAATTTTGGTTTGGCTCATTAATCTCTGACCCTTTCCTAGTAACAACAACCACAACAAAACATCCACTAGAAAACTTGATAAAGTTCTACTTAAAGCCCTACAAATTTATTTAGTAGAAAAAAAAATTAAGATTGATAAAATACCAGAGCTGCCAAGTATTTGAACATTCTAATAAAGTAAGCTTATGAGAAAATTTTCAGAACGGGTCCATATTTTTGAAAATTGTTATTACTGAGTATTTCCACTCTGTGCAGTAGATAAGTTTATTGGCAATTACATGATTCCAGAGCAATTCAGAACTCAATAAACATGTAACATGGAGAAATGTTTATTGCAGACTTGTAAAGAGCATTTTGCTAAGTATAACTTTTTAAAAATATGTCAAATCGGTTGGACATTTTTGTAGTGGAGTGAAGCTCACTTTTAGAGTTATTTTGTAAGTCTAAGGATAGAAGTTAGATAAGCTTTACTATTAATTATAATGGGAAGTTGAAACATTTGAACTGTTTGGGGAAATTCTAGCTACATAAACTTCAAGTTATCTTGGTTTCTTGGCCACTTCATTATGCAAAGAAAAGCACAAATGTATTATATCCATTGAACCATTAAATGGCAGTCCAGCGAGCCATTAAAATTAATAGGTCAGCCAGGAACAGATAGATATAGCAGGAGGGGGAAAAAAAGCAAAAACCAACAACAACCATGTTGATTAGCTGTCAAAATATTGCATCTGTTTGGTAAGATGAACAGAGAAGCGACTATTTTTGGTAATTGTCTTTCCATTTCCATCACCATATTTTGTAGGTGTTATTGTCTTTAAAAAGCAGCAGGTTAGATTTAAATAAAAATATTCTAACTTCTCTCTTCAGAAATACTAAAAATGAAATGTATGAGTTGGAGATAAGAAAACTTGATTTCATGTTCTTCACATTCAGTCTCCTGAACTAAATAGCAGCACAAATCTTCATGTTGACAATGTAAGGAGAGGTGTTGGTTTATTGACATAAAGGGTTAAGTAGAAGGTTAAGAAAGGTAATGGCAGTGCAGGCCCCTATATTCTGTTTAAGTAGAATCTATGTTCATGGTTCGTAGAAAATGTAAATGAAGCATTATTAGCTAGGAAGTGATGCCAGGGTGAAACACACAATTTTCTTGAAGAAACCAACATGTTTGTATTTGTAGTATCACTTGATATTAAGCAATTTATACTGATATGAATTGATATCACTTTATATTAATGTTTAATCACTTGATATTCCATCAGTGTTTGAGGAAATTCTTTGCTTCATCGGAAATTCTTTCTTTATGGCATCATTTGGTCTTATAAATAGTTTTTGGATAAGAAAAACATCTTATAAATTAGATGCTACCATTTTTGGTAATTGTCTTTCCATTTTTAAAAAAATGATTAGGAATTTAAGGATTCAAACTTTACTAGTTACCATAGAGGCTTATAAAAAATTTTTATGAAACTTGCTCGTTATGGAAGGTCATAAAACATTAACACCTATCTAAATGATGCACATATGCCACTGTCACAACTAGACAGGCAAAATAAGGCTTCAGTTTGTAGGAAAGCACAAATGTGCAAACACTACACACAAATGCACACAGTAACACATCTGAACAACAGAATGGACCACAACAATCTTTAATTTCCTATATTTTTATAATGTAATGTAAAAACCATTGAAGTATATAGAAGTTAAGGACTATTACTCCAGAAGGCTGAAAATTACCAATAAAATACATTGGTGATATTCTACTGCCAAAATTTACTTCTTGTTTACTATGGATAAAAAAGATGTTATGTTTCAGATCTTGTGAAAATTATAGACTAATCCATGATCTAGGAGCTGTGCTAAAGAATTCATAAAATAGTGATAAAGACAATATATATGTTGTAGTCACAGATTCAAGTGGCCAAGAATGCAACAATATTTTTTGCAAATGTTAAACTTCAAAATCCAGGTTCCTATTCCCTCTGATGTGGACAGTTTGATCAACTTGGATAACACTGGAAAATTCAATATTTTTTGGTTAATTCAAAGTTTAAACTCAACCAGTTCTGAGTTCTCACCCCTCCCCCCCACTCCTCCATCTGATGGCATCTAAATTCCAGTGTGGGGGCTTGGGACTGTGGCTCGTGGTCCACAGGGAGAAGGACACCTGGTCTATGGTCATCCACCATCCTCTGTTGACATTCAGAATGGTATCTTGGAGCTGCTAGTCTTTGCTAACTGACCCTGTCTTTACTGCATCCACTGCTGGAGACAGCTCACATTGTTCCTATGAGAATGGTATTTAGCTACTGTTTCTGGAGTCTTTCCTAAGAACACTTACTGTTTTAATCTTCACCCAGAAATCAGAGGTCTCATCCCCAATCAGATACCTCTTCTCCAAAAGGAAGATCTACAGGGACTTCTTTAATTCTCCTTCCCACTCCACACTTGGACTTTTCCTGGAGGACTGGTAAGATACGAGAGCCCTTCTCAGAAACCTGTCATTAACTGAACCTCTTGCCTGCCTATGCACACTGCCTGCTTGTATCAGTTACCTACTGCTGTGTAACAAGCCACTCTAAATTAGTGGCTTAAGACAACCCATTTATTTGCCCATGAATAAGCAAGCTGAGTGTGTTTTCTTTTCGTCTTCTGTGAGGTCATTTAAGTGGCTGAGGTCATATGGAGTCTCAAGTCAGCTGATGGACCCAAGGTAAATCTACCCCCATATCTGGTGCCTCAGTTAGGATGGCTGGAACAGCTGAGAGGACCAGCTGTACCTCTCTTTACACAGATTCCCCAGCCAGTAGCTCAACTGCTTTCCATGGCCAGTCAGAGTCCAAATGCGTAAAAGCTGCAGCTGCCAGACAATTTACACACAACTTGTAGCCATATTCATCAAAGCAAACCTAAAACTAGCTCAGATTCAGAAGAAGGGGAAAATAGCATCTACCACTTCATGTGAGGATAGGAAAAATTAATACAGACTCTCCACGCCACTGCTGACAGAAGTTTCTCTGCCTGAGCGGGAAAGGAGGTTCTTTGGTCAACATGAATTCTCACCTCCTCTTAAGTCCTTTCTGTTCTTGATATTTTGGAGATTTGGACCTGAACACTTATTTGCTAAAGGTTTTGAGGTTTATTTTAGGTCGCAAATTAAAATTTGGTTGCATTTGCATTCTCTCTTTCTCTGAGGAAATACAGCTCAGTTTCAGGGTCTCATTTGAATAGTGAGTGGGCCATGGGAATGGGCAGGGACAATTTTAATAAACAAATGTACATAACTCATTGGTTAATATTTCACCTTCTCCTACACATACCTATTTTTGGTTCATTTGTTTAAGATGGGGCACATCTTTCATCTTCCTGTCTTCGTAAAATGCTTACTTTAAAAAAAAGGTGCATTATAGAAAGATTTTGAAAATTTCACTCATCGCTACAAGAATCACTTTTGAAACCTCACATTCTAAGAGAAGTTGAAATGTACGCAAGTGTCCCCTTTGGAGAAGATTATTCCGTTATTCTAAGGGTAGATCTCTGGTCCGAGAAGGCCCACTCAGATTTGCTCAGGCCCTCTGTCATTGTGGTACTCACTGAGGGCTTTGTTGGAGTGAAGGCCCTGTAGAGGCCTGAGCCAAGAGGTGATGTAGCCCAATAAGATCACAGGGACCCCTCATTTCATTCCTCTCCATATTGAGAGTACAAGCATTTTGAACTGAAGCAGCTAACACATACACTGAAACATATCATCTGAACGATCACTACAGATTAAGCGAATTTATCTGCTGTCTCCTTTCTGACTAGTGGGGGAGAATGAATGGAACTAACCATGTAGTATGTAGTAGAGACCTAACAGTGTGTAGTGTGTTAAGGAGAGAAAATACACTTCTATTGAAAAAGATAAGATTCTGTGGAGTAAGTCTCTACTGTCCAAAATAGTAGTCACTAGCTTTGTGTGGCTATTGAATACTTAAAATTTGACTAGTGAGACTGAGGGAGTGAATTTTAATTTTAGTAGATCTTAATTATCTTAAATTTCAATTTAAAAACAATCAGATAAAATATTCTTCCACCATTCATAACTTTACTGTTTTTAGTAGAGTTATATTCTCTAAGGACTGAAAATTTACTATCCAAATTGAGATAAAACACATATCAGATTTCAAAGACTTAATATGAAAAAAGAATGGAAACCTTATTAATAATTTCTATATTGATTACATGTTGAAATGATAATATATTGAATTAAGTAAAATATATTATCAAAATTAATTTTACTTCTTTCTTTTTATTTTTTTAATGTCCTGCGAGGAAATTTAAAATTACTATGTAGCTCACATTGTATTTCTGTTGAACTCCCCTGGAGCAGACTCTTCAAGTTAAAACTCCCAACGTCATTTAAGTGTCCTGAATATAAACTATTATTTAAAAATAGAAATTTTACTTTTTGTTTTATTGTCCTAAGAATATAAATTATATTTTCATTTATGGCATTAACAACAATTTACTGACAACCTACTTTGTATTAAGTCCTTTGTGAAGCATCTGGAATGTGTTGTACCTGTGACATAAGATTTATGATCCCAATTTTACATATGAGGAAGCTGAAAGTCATAAACATCAAGAAAGATTGTATTGCAATCAGAGGTAAAATACAGATTTTGGGTCTAACTCCAGAATTTGCCAGATAGGCTTTTCTTGGTTAAAATTCTTGTATTAACCCATAGTTTATGTATTTAATTTGGTATTCATTAGATACTCCAGAGGGGACAGATACTGCAAAGGTGCTGAGGCTACAATGGGTGTACTGAGTTGGAAAAAGAGAAAGAATACCAGTGACTGAAGAGTTTTGTGCAAAGAGAAATGAGGTTGGCAGGGGCTCAATTGCATAAGGTCAAGGTTGTATTTGATTCTAAATGACCCAAGTCCTTAAGAGTCATTGACCAGAGGAGTGACATAATCTAATACCCATTTTAAAGGACTACCTTGGCCTGTTTGTAAAGAATCCATGTAAAGGGTCAATATAGGAGTAAGGCCACCAAAGAGGTGTTTTTGCCATTGTCAGGAGTGAACTGAGGACTTGAGGACTACTACAGAATAGTTGAAGGATATGTTCTCGAAGTAAAATGAACAGAATCTGCTAATGAGAGGTATTAAATGAATTTACAGTGTTTCTTCCTAAGTGTCTTGCTGAAAATTTAACTCCTGGATTTATTGGAGTGGGGATTTCAACATCTATTTTTAAAGGCTAGATGGTACATAGTACATGGAATTCATGAGAAATACAGAAATGTGTCAGGTGCTTTGGTAATGAATCTCAACAAAATGGAAAAACTAATAGGAATCTGGGCTGGATCTGGGATAAAGACTCGGAGTCCAAGGTTGTACCTTCAGTCATTCACCTAATATTATTATTACTGTTGTTGTTGTTGTTGTTGTTGTTGTTGTTATTTAGCACTGTGCTAAGAATGAAAATGCAACAAACAAGAAAATGAAAAGAGTTCTTTACTCTTGTGGCACATTTAGTATGCATCTTGGAGTTACATTAGTGAATTCTGTATATGGTGCACATGAGACTATGATGAGGCTTTGTTGGATTTTGTATTTTCTTATCTACTTATTAAGATGAAGCAGTGAGAGATGGTGCATAGGAATCCTCTAGTGTCCTCATGCAGGTCAGTATTGTCTTCTGGTTTAAGGGTTCTTCAGTTAGTTCTCTGCTTGCTGAGAGCAATGAAAATGATTCTGGACGAATGTAACGTTACCCGTCCACCCAGTGAATTCTCTCACTTACTCAGTCAATAAATGAATTAACATTTTTTATTTAAGGGTGTTATTCCATTGTCTGGCTATACCATTTTGTTTCTCTGCTCACCACTTGATGGACATTTGCATTGTTTCCTATTTGAAGCTCTTCGAGATATTCTTTGGAGTGTTCTAGAAGAATCGTCTTAAAACTCCCAGCTCATGAATAGCATTTCTACTATGAGTGGCATTCTTTACCATGTTCAGGATTTTAGAATTTCAAGGGGATGCCATTGGCCTTGCTGCTCTGAAGATACTGATCCTTACTACCATCTTGACATGTAATTAGAGTAGAAAATAAATTTTATCATCCCACCTGTGCTTTTAATTACCTATTTCCTCAAAAAAAAAAAAACGGAGCTTCTAAATTCACACTTTGTTGTTTTGTAGAGTGAGGATTTGATGGTATCAGACTTATTTTGTTTAAATTAAAGCATTTCTAACATGAAGTATGTAGTTCTTTTTCCTTAGGAGCACAAATTACTCTATGGGCAATAACTCATTTAGATCTTCAAATTCTGTGGAGGGTTGTAGGTGATAAGTAGTATATCCAATTTACAGGGAGGACAATTGAAATAGAGTGATGTGGAAAATTGCTCTGAATCACTGAGCACAGCTCTAATGGAACTCAGAATGGAATCGGGGTCTCTCGACTCCCAATTAATTCTCCATACACTAGATCACACTACCTGCGCCCTCAGTCCTTGGCAAATAGATGATAAATTTTATATAAAGCTAACTCTCAGTTACCTACAGTTATCTACAGATTCTGTTTTACAGTCATATCATTGATCTCTAGCTGGTTATGAGGTTTCTGCTGGCATCCTTCTGGTTAGCTGTCTCATTGCTACGGTGCAGAGGCCGGAAGAAAGGCAAATAGAAAGGCACTGATGGAAGCAGAAGGGTCTTGCATGTGGGAAACCCATAACCTAGAAAGTTTGGGGAAACAGAATAACGGTTGGAGAGCTGGATGGTGAAGCTTATACTGCCCTCGATTTCATGCAGATAGATGCAAATTGAAATGACATCTTAACCTTATATGTCATTTCCTGCATATCCATGGAAATAAAGTAGACATAAAGACAAATCTAGCCCACCACATGAATGAGGAGCCTTTGAAGCTAGAGATTTCAGTGTTCCTCATGGTTCCTGCCCTTCCATTCCAATGCATAGGCATATTTCTTCTGAACTATCGAATCTCTGATATCAAGGAAATGACGAACCTGTAGGTATATGATAGTCATGTAAAGATTTCCAGACAGGAGTGGGGACAAGTAAAACAAATATGTCACAAAATTCAAAAGAAAGATTATTTCAAATTCTTAAATTTCACCTAAGTAGTAATTTAGTCATGGTGCCTTGGAGAAGTAAACTGAACTATGGTCAAGATTAGCCTAAAGAATGATTACTATGCTGTTTTATTTATTATTATGTTTATTTTGATTTCCCCATGATTTCTAATGTGTCTTCTTGAAGATTAAAGTTGGCTGTGCAGTTTAATATTAGAAATCATAGCCATAGTTTATATGGGATAAAGCCATTCAACTTTATTTTTTTTCTTTGGATTGCCTGGAGATACTTAAATTATTTTTTTCAGAAGATGAACTTAGGAAACATATATTCATTTTTGAAATTTATTTAAAGAAGTGATGATCATATAAAAAGGGAAAATGGAAAATATGGTAAGTCTTCAAGATAATATAAATGGCATATGTGATCTCTGAAAGGGGCTTCCTCTAAGATTCTGCTTGACTGGGAAGGCGTGTGTCTCGTGAGTTGTATTCCAGCATCTAGGACAGTGCTTTGTCTATAGGCAGCTGTCAATCAATATCTGTTGATGGTCTAAATGAACAATGTAGAAAATCCAATTTCAGGGACTTGTAGAATGCAAAGGACGTGAAGAACTGGAGAAAGTAAGCGTCAGTTTATCATTTAAGGTATTTCAGCTACAGAGGAAATAAGAAATGTCTTACAGATATAAGAGTTTTTTAAGCATTGTCAGAAGCTGAGAAAAAGGTTCTAATGTAGCAGAGCCAGCGGATGGTATAGGAGAGAGAGGAGTGATATATAGGATAAGATTCCTGGACACACAGGAAGGGATGGGACCCCAAGCAGAAGTAGCAGGTTAGTCTCAGATGAGAGAAGAGAGATTCCTTCTGTTCATTCAGAAGTGAGGGGGAAAGGGAGCTCATAATTAAGGCTGGGCAGTTGGGACAGGTCCTCTATGGTGGATGCTATCTTTTCTACAAATTAGCCCTTGCGTGGAGAATGACTAGAAGTATTAACCGTGGAGATGTGGAGAAAGCATGGATAAGAAAAGCATGAGTTCCTGGTGGCACAGTCACTAAGATGTGGGACTCTCTTGTGGCCATTGCTGCAGGAGAGCCCAGGGATGGACAAGGAGATCATGGTCCACAGAACCACCGCGCCAAGTGAGTCATTCCACAGTTCCTGAATTCACCCAGATGGTGGCAGGACTTGGGTGGAGACGAAGTCTAAGCACCAGTAGTAGAGTCTTCAGTAAATGTGGAAAATGACAGGGAAGCAGACAACAAAGACAAGGAGAGTGGCATTAGCCATGTGGCCTAAACTGAATGCATACTCAAGCAAGTTAAATATTCAGACAAGATCAGATAATGAGCCAACAAAACTCTACCAACTGTGATAAATCTGGCTTTCTGTTTTCTTGATAATAAATACTTATCTTTTTATTCAGTTTCTCCTTGTATAAGGGCAACTACATGAGAAAAAAATCCCACAGGAATATTTCTAATTGTGCAATAGTTTGTTCTCAAATTAGAAAGGGAATCCAAGCTAGAATTATTTGCACAAATCTAAAATAAGGATTTTCAAAAGTGTAGATTGATTAATGTAAGCACCAACTGCATTCCTGTTTATGTGCGTTTGATAGTAAAATAAATTATTGTACACACACACCCTGAATGTTGTATCAGAATCCACTTTTCATTATTTATCTAAAGCTTTTTGGGAAATGCAGTTGCAAATATTAATATTAAAAGTTATTTTGGTTACTCTCTCTTTAATAACCCCATGATATTATCTTTATAAATATAGCTTTAGGTTGGCTCTTTCTTTTTCAATTATTTAAGGAGGTAAATGAAGAAAAAAATTATAGATAATTTCTGTATTTTCAAGTGTGATTTAGTTAATTTTCACAGTTGCTATACCAGAAATAGAATGATCACTTCCAAGTTTACAAATGTGCTAGGTCAGTACATTCAACAAAACTCTTATAGGAGTCCCAGAAATACCTGCGTTCCAGTAAACTCAAGTTCTTCAATCCTTGAGGAACCATATTTGCATTTTTGCATTGCTAATTTTGGTAATGTGAAAATATTTTGCATTGATAAGGACATTTATTAATGCAAAACAGACTTCTGCCCTAGTTTTACATGGTTTTAATATTAATAACAATATGCCTGAGATTATGCCACATTTCAATGTCAGTAAATCGGTGGGTGGAACAAAACGTGAATAAATTATTCACATACAAACACGAGCAGTCTTGTTTTTCAAAAGTTGGGCATTGGGGAATAACAGTATAGGTGAGAGAAAAACAAACTGAATAGGATGCCGCCGCAAATGGAAAAGGGCACACAAATACATTTTGCAAGAAGTGCACATTGCTAACTTGTATGTGGGCATCATTAATACGGAGTCAGTTTCAATGTTAAATCTCACAGATGTTTAAATAAATAAATACAGGGGTGCCCAGGTGGTTCAGTTGATTAAACGTCTGCCTTTGGCTCAGGTCCTGATCCCAGGGTCCTGGGATTGAGCACCACATTGGGCCCTATGCTCAGCAGGGAGCCTGCTTCTCCCTCGCTCTCTGCCTGACGCTCTGCCTACATGTGCTCTCTCTCTCTCTGTCAAATAAATAAATAAAATCTTTAAAAAATAAATAAGTAAATTACAAAGTGTAAAGTCTAACAGCCAAAGATCAATTTTATCCCACTTTATTCTATTCACTAAATATGCAGTGACAACTATGTGCCAGAAACTGTGCAAAGTGCAGATAGACAACATGATTATAAAAACTTTCCCCCAAAATGTGAGTTATCTAGATCTATTTTACAGATTCTCACATCTTAGTTTTGATTTTATTTTGAAATAATTATGATCTCTATACTTGATAGGCCTATGCTCACAGACCTTATACATAGTAGGAGTTCCGTAAGTATTTTTGTAAGGAACAGGAAAATTGAGGGAAGAATGGATAAACGTTATATATTTATATTCTGAAAATATTCATTTCAGAGAAATAATGTGTTTTGTGCGAAGAGAATTCAAAGTAAAAATACCTAAAAGTAAAAATACTCAAGAATAAAGTGTAACTCCTGAAAATTCTGAAGAAATGAATGGTCTGACAGAACCATGCCAATATTCTCTTCCGAAATGTGGTTTAGCATGTCTGAATTACATTCCCCCTGAACAGAAGAGGAAAAAATACTACTGAGCCCTTTCTATAAAGGCAAAATATAAAAATTGGGACTAATTTATAACTGAAATAGTCTGGCCAAAATAACGAAATAAAATTTGCTTCTGGGCTTTGTGAGAAGACTTTAAAGAAAAAAATATGTGTAAGGAAAGATTTACATTTGGCTCTCCACTTCTGTCTCCAATTAGCATTGCGTGATTGTATCATTCATTCAGGGAGTGACATACTGTGAGTTTGACCCCGTACAATTCTGCACATTCGTAGGCACTCCCATTCAGCACTAAGCCTCCCTACCTTAACCCACGGCATCATCCCGTGACATTACATTTTTTTATTTCTATTAAAATGCAGTTAAAAATGTAGTTTAGGTGCAACTGGCTAAATTCAGGTTCCAAGGTTTTGTCCCTAATATGATAACAGTTCTCAAATTAAAACCCATCTGGACCTCTACATTTCCTCATGATAAAGTCCACGCTTTTAACAAGACTAATGCAGCCCTGGGTGATCGTCCCTCTAGCCTCAAATCTGGTTTCTCTGTCCCCAAGGTGAGCATGTTGCTGCTCTTCTGACAGTGTTTCCAGCAGCTCAGCTTCCTCTTAACTCTGGGCCTTGGTAGTTTTTTTGCCTATGTTCCTGGAAAACTTTTTCCTATGCTCTCCCCTTGGCTGTGTCCTCCCTTCTCCTCATATTTCACTTTACTCTTCACTTCCTTAGGGAGAAAATAAGTAGATCCTGAGATTTGGGCCAGATATTATGTCTTTTTACTTACTTCTGAATTCCCAACTGCTAACACTCTTACAGGCCTGTATTGGTTATTAATTCATTCATTTACTTAACATTCAACAGTTATACACTGAGCATCTTCTAAAAGCTAGTCATTGCTGTAGGCATAGGGAATACAATAGTAAATTAAAATCCCTTCCTTCTGGATCTAGTAATGAATAGCCAAGACAAAATAATTTCAGAGAGTGGTAAAGGCTATCAAGAAATAAATCAAGAAGAGGGTAAAATGCTCACAGGCTTTAATTTGAGCTGCTACATAAATAATGTAAAAGAGATAGCCATGTGATGCACTGAAGATAGGGCATTCTAGTGAGCAGTAGTAGCATGTGCAAAGGCCCTGAGGTACATGAGCTAAGCAAAGTCAAAGGACAAAAGCCAGCCAGAGTCACTGGAGCAGAGCAACAAAACTGTGGAATGACAGATCACGAGGTCAGAGAGTGGGCAGGAGGTACTTCAAGTAGGATGTTACAAATCATGGTACAGTGTTTTGATTTCATGTGAATTGCTTTTGGAAATCCTTGGAGAATTTTGGACATGATGTGATTTTTGCTTTAATAAAATCACTCATTGTTACTTAGAGAATAAAACAGGGAGAGGAAAGCAGAGACAGAGAAGCTGGGAAAAGGGCTGTTACAGCAGTCTAGGCAAGATGGATGAAGTGGCTTTGACTAGGGTCAGCAATGAGAAATGACTGGATTCAGGATCTCTGGGGAGATTAGAGTTGGCAAGATTTTCCAACAGATTGAAGGTGAAAGGTGATAGAAAGGTGATGGAAATTTGATTCAATTTTGTTGTTTAAATTAAAGAATCATTCATAAGGAAAAACTTGGATTTTAGAAGCCTGCAAAGATGTTTCATTTGTTATAATTATGTTCGCAGTAATTATAAGGGAAATGTTAATACCTGAAACTTCTAAATGCACATCATGTAAGTTTCTTCTAAAACTTACTGGTATAAGGCTCTGCCTGTGGGACTGTTTCCACAATTATCATTGGCCAATCAGTATTTATTAGTGTTTATTAAGAACAAAGACTCAAATTTACTGCCTAAGTTTTAACCTGTTAGTGGTTTTGTAAGCTGATGCTTATAGCATCTCTTTGCCTCCTTCTTGATCTATAACATGGAGGTAATAGAGGTAATAGTAGAAACTTTCTTCATATATTAAGGTGAGAAACACAGGAGTTCATATATGTAAATCACTTAGAAACCTGGCATAATAATTCATACTCAGCAGTGTTTGTTATTATTCTCTATCTTGGACAGAACTCTGGTATCCTGTAGTGATAACACTATTTTTTTATACTTGAGGATTAATATCTGTACTGCTTATAAAATGTTGTTACCATAGGCGCCTGGGTGGCTCAGTGAGTTAAAGCCTCTGCCTTTGGCTTGGGTCATGATCCCAGAGTCCTGGGATCAAGCCCCACATCGGGCTCTCTGCTTCCTCCTCTCTCTCTGCCTGCCTCTCTGCCTACTTTTGATCTCTGTCTGTCAAATGGATATAGAAAATCTTTTTAAAAATGTGCTTTAAAAAAAAAATGTTGGTACCATAAGAGCCAGTTGCATTACCATTCTTTTATATCAAAGGCTGGTCTCCTATTTCTCTGGGAACTCTCCTGCAAAGCTTCATTCCTTCCCCTCCTTAACATGGAAACATGTTAAAAAAAAATGGAGAATGGAGTGGGTTGAATGGAGTCCTTGAATGGAGTGGGTTGAAAGAGTAGCATCAGGGTGAATCACATACATGCCTTTGGGAAGACAGAAGCTCTGTGGGACCCCTTGAGGATTAGGGTCATGAAGGAACCAAACAGTGACATGGACCAGCCTTCACTTCACTTGCGGTAAATACCTGCAGTGAAAAGTAGAGGATGGATTCTTTTACCCGTTGTTGTCACAAGCCATGCGGTCCAGCGTCCAAGTGCCCATGATGAAAATTACACAACCCACCACCAAGACAGAATGATAAATAACTAGTATTTCTTTTATGTTTTCCTTTTTTTTCTCATCTGAGTTCCTCTTACCTGATAACTCACATCTCTCCTCTTAACCCCTTACTCCCCGCAAATACCTACTCCCCTTACTCAGTTCTCCATTTTTTTTTCTTGTTCTTTACTCCCTCACTCTTTCTTCTTGCTTCTGAGCACAACTTCAAAAGAATAATTCCAACAGTGGTTGGACTTTTCTCAGAAGTTGTGAAAGGAGAAGAAACTAAAACCACGTTTGTCTTTAGTGGACTAGAAAAGGGAATGGCAAGGAAAAAAATATATACATTTATTCGTTATTTACTGTTTCCATAACCTGTATCCCTCTCAAACACACCACATTTATTATCTCAGAACGTGGATCAGCAATATTTCACAAGATGCCGCCCTGGGCTAAGGTCCTATCTGAAGGCTTACAGAGGACCTGTTTCCACGCTTGTGAGGTTGTTGGCAGAGTTTCAGTTTCTTGGAGGCTGTTGGGAGCAGACACTCAGTTCCTATTTGGCCTTTGCCTTGAGGCTACCCTCAGATTCTCACCGTGTGAGTCTCCCAAACATGGCACTTGCTTCATCAAGGCAAGCAAGGAAAACAGTCGACTAAGAAGACAGGAGTCAAAATCTTATGTACGGGAATCACAGAAGTAATTTCCCATCTCTTTTGCGTGACCTGTTAGTTAGGAGCAAGTTACTAAGCTAGAAGGTAGTAGAGGGCAAGGGCTTACACAAAGGTGTGACTATAGGAGACTGAGATTGGGGGAGCCATTTGAGAGTCGGCCTGCCACAATTAATAATTTTTATTTGGTCACAAAAGTATAAGAATTTTACAGCCTTTTTTTTTCTTTCCTAAAATTACTCTCTAAACTTAGTTTTGGCTTTTTTGTTTGTTTGTTTAGTGTATGTAGTATATGTGTCTGTCATGACCTCAGTTTTGTTTCTCTGGCCCAATTGTCTACTGATTTTTCCCACCTTTAGGTTAATTATAATTAGCTCATGGCTGCTTCCGACCCGCATCTGAATATTCCCTCCTGGTTGAGCTAATCACGTAGATCAGATTATACATGTGTGTCTGGGTGTACATATATATTTAGACCTACATATATATGTCAAAAACATGCAAATAAATAATATATTTCACTCTTATTACTTCTCTTTTGCTCTTTCATCTGTTCCTCTAAATTATGGAGCACTTAACTTTACCTTCCATGTATTCCGGACACCCCATTTCTATGCCATTTCTCTTGTTTCTTGTTTTTGTTTTTTTTTTTTCCCCCAGCTATGACCTCCTCCCTTTTCTCTCTGCCTTAATCTTGCTCATGTTTTAAGTCTAAATTCACGTTTTCTTGATGGGTCCTTGTCTCTTTATAAGCTCACTAATTTCTCCCTTATCTTAACTAACAAAGTATTAATAATTTATACCATATAAAGTTATCACTTGACTGTAAATTATTTTGAACCAGTATCCAATTGTTTGAAATTTATGAGTCTCCTTTCTCTAATAAGTTCTTTGATCAATATTGCTCACTGCACTATAACCAAGGATGATTTATATTAGTCACTACTAAAGTTTAATGAAATATTGTTCCAGTGTCTTTCTTAGAGAAGTCATGCCTTATACTTAATCTCTAACCTCAATGCCTAACATTTGGCTGAACACATACAAGGTATTTAGTAAATGCTTATTGACCTGGTATGGGGAACTATTAAATATTTAAGGCATGTAAATAATTTCATTGAATATGTTTTCAACATCATAAAATGTAGAAGGTTATACCTTTCTAGAATTAGTATCTGCTTCAACGTATAAACCATATGCACATCCTTAAGAGGGACCCTGCATAAATTTAGGAAACACATAGAATTTATATGACGCCCAAGAGTTTTTCTTCAAACACAGGAAAATAAAATTGTAAGTTGTTCATGATAAAAGCTAAATATTTCCTTAAAACAAAAGGAAAAATAGGATACTTTAGTCATTCTCACTTTAAAATAATGGTAATTTATATTCTAAGACTATTGTTCCCCAGTTTCTGGGCTCTAAACTTTACTCAAACACTGGTCCTGTGATAGAATTTGTACTTATAATGTTAAAATATTATATTTTAAAATACCATATTTGTGTACTTTTTTAGATTTAAAAGCATTTTTTAATGAATTTCCACTGATTTAGACAAAGATCTTTAAGTATAATAAATATTTGAGAATTTTCTTCTTCTAGGAACTCTACATCTGAAAAGGGGAATTGTATTTTTCTTAAATTTGTATGTGATTATGCAAATAAAATAGACCACTTCATTGTTCTATGCATATTTTTCTGGGAAAAGGTCAATGAAAAACATTCATTTAGAATAAGCCTCAAGTGGTGTTGCAATTATTTTAGTTGCCAGTAAAATACAGTTTCCTTTATCATAATTTAGTTAACCACATTGCTGATGCTGTAATCACGGACTGTCTTAGTACATCCAGGCTATTATAGCAAAAGTATCATGAGCTAAGTAGCTTATTAAAAAACAGAACTTTATTTCTCCAGTTCTGGTGACTGGAAGTCCAAGACCAAGGTGCTGGCAGATTTGGTGTCTGGTGAGAGCCCATTTCCTGTTTCACAGATGACACCTTTCCTTTGTGTCTAGATGCTGGGAGGGGTTAGCGAACTCTGTGGAGTCTCTTTCATAAGTGCACTAATCCCAATCATGAGGACTCCACCCTCAATACTGAAGCACCTCCTAAGTCCCACCTTCTAACACTATCATTTTGGGGGTTGGATTTCAATATCTGAATTTTGGGAGACATAAATATTCAGACCACACCATCGACCAAGTGTTTGTAATAAACTAGATATATAAAGGCAAGACATTTACATAGAGTTTTTCTATGCAGAATTCAATTGGAATGATTTTTAAATATTGCTTTTTACTGATTTTCAAAACAGTACATTGTTATTATAGAAAAAAGGAAATCATAGGAGATGTTAATAGAGAAGAAATAAAAGGCACAGGTAATATCACCACTCAGAGATAACTAATTAGTATATTTATGTAGTCCTCCCTTTTTCTATGTGTGTATATATATGTGTGACTTTTTCTTACTTCCAAAAAACATGGGATCATAGAAATAGGTTTTTTTTTTTAACTTAACATTGCATTGAATTTATTGTCTGACAACAGACAGTTTTCAAAAATATTATGTGTAGTGGCTATATTATAGTCTATCATATATTTATCTACCATAAATTTTTATGTATCATAGTTTATGTACCATGTTTTATGGTACATAATTTATGTACCATATTTACCATACTATTTATGATGCCATATATGTATCATATGTACCATAGTTTATTATCTTTTTTAGATATTTTGATTGCCCCCCCTTTTTTTAAAGATAATGAAACTTTGAACATAGCTCTAGGTATTCATTACATTATTCATCTCAATAGATTTCCCCAGTGGAACCACAATCTCCTAAGACTCTTGATAAACACTTTCAAAAAATCTTTTTAAAGACTGTACGAGTGTATTTGTGTGGCTAGGGCCAATAAGTATATTTGTGCATTTATGTTAATAGCAGCTCCTAGAGTTGTGACATGCAGAACTCCCACAATTAAACTTTGATTACTCCTACCTCCAAAGTACGAGTGTACACATCTCACTTAGTGTCACTAATATAAATGTAATCACTTTTTAAAACAATGACATTACAAAAGATGCAAAAGCACTGAGCATCAGTTAAGGTTCAGTTGCATTTAGCAGAGACTTAAAAAAAAAAAAGTGGTGTAAAGAAGGTAGAAGTTGGTTTCTCCTCTTACTCAGAGGTCTAGAGGTAGGCAGAGGGGGGACCATATCTGGGAGTTGGGTTCGTTGTCACAATGTTTTCCAAAGATGCTTGCTGTTGTAATTATGTTTCTCCACCACAGTATTTTGCTGCCATCCACTTGGTCTAAGATAATACATCACCACAACCACTGTGTTCCAAAAAGGTGATGGAGGAGGGGGTATAGCTCAGTGGTAGAGCATTTGACTGCAAAAAGGTGATGGAGGAAAGTGAAAAGAAGAAAGGGGAGCCAGAACATTCCTTCCTTTCAAGGATACAATGCAATTTGCTTATAAAACTTCTGTACACAGCCTATTAATCAGCACTGAGTCACCTGGCCGAAACTGCTAGAGAAATTGGAAAACAAACTGTTTATTTTGGCCTGTTCTAGACCGAGCTAGAAACAAGGACTAATTGAGAGAAAAGAGAAGAGCAGTTTTCAAGGATGGTCTTACCTTGCCATACAAAAATTCTTAAATTTACCATGTGTTTGATTACTATGGAGGTTGGCATTTTTTTATACACTTACACACTTTTATGAACTACAGAATAGTTCCCTCTACTAATTTTTTTAATTATAATTTTTTTATTTTTTAAATTTCTTCTCAGTATTCCAGGATTCATTGTTTATGCACCATACTCAGTACTCCATGCAATCTGTGCCCTCTCCAATACCCACCACCAGGCTCACCCAACCTCCCACCCGCCCCCTTCAGAACCCTCAGATTGTTTTTCAGAGTCCGTAGTCTCTCATGGTTCATCTCCCCCTCCAATTTCCCTCAACTCCCTTCTCTTCTCCATCTCCCCATGTCCTCTGCGTTATTTCTTATGCTCCACAAATGAGTGAAACCATATGATAATTGACTCTCTCTGCTTGACTTATTTTACTCAGCATAATCTCTTCCAGTCCCATCCATGTTGCTACAAAAGTTGGGTATTCATCCTTTCTGATGGAGGCATATTACTCCATAGTGTATATGGACCACATCTTCCTTATCCATTCGTCCGTTGAAGGGCATCTTGGTTCTTTCCACAGTTTGGCAACCGTGGCCAATTGCTGCTATAATCATTGGGGTACAGATGGCCCTTCTTTTCACTACAGCTGTATCTTTGGGGTAAATACCCAGTAGTGCAATTGCAGGGTCATCGGGTAACTCTATTTTTAATTTCTTGAGGAATCTCCACACTGTTCTCCAAAAAGGCTGCACCAACTTGCATTCCCACCAACAGTGTAAGAGGGTTCCCCTTTTTCCACATCCCCTCCAACACATGTTGTTTCCTTTCTTGCTAATTTTGTCCATTCTAACTGGTGTAAGGTGATATCTCAATGTGGTTTTGATTTGAATCTCCCTGATGGCTAGTGATGATGAACATTTTTTCCACGTGTCTGATAGCCATTTGTATGTCTTCATTGGAGAAGTGTCTGTTCATATCTTCTGCCCATTTTTTGATATGATTATCTCTTTTGTGTGTGTTGAGTTTGAGGAGTTCTTTATAGATCCTGGATATCAATCTTTAGTCTGTACTGTCATTTGCAAATACCTTCTCCCGTTCCGTGGGTTGCCTCTTTGTTTTCTTGACTGTTTCCTTTGCTGTGCAGAAACTTTTGATTTTGCTGAAGTCCCAAAAGTTTATTTTGGCTTTTGTTTCCTTTGCCTTTGGAGACATATCTTGAAAGAAGCTGCTGTGGCTGATATCGAAGAAATTACTGCCTATGTTCTCCTCTAGGATTCTGATGGATTCCTGTCTCACGTTGAGGTCTTTTATCCATTTTGAGTTTATCTTTGTGTATGATTTGACAAAATCCAGCATCCGTTCCTGATTAAAACACTTCAAAGTATAGGGATAGAGGGAACATTCCTGAACTTCATCAAATCTATCTATGAAAAACCCACAGCAAATATCATCCTCAATGGGAAAAAGCTTGCAGCCTTCCCGTTGAGATCAGGAACACGACAACGATGCCCACTCTCACCACTCTTGTTCAACATAGTATTAGAAGTTCTAGCAACAGCAATCAGACAACAAAGAGAAATAAAATGTATCCAAATTGGCAGTGAAGAAGTCAAACTCTCTCTCTTCGCAGATGACATGATTCTTTATATGGAAAACCCAAAAGACTCCACCCCAAACTACTAGAACTCATACAGCAATTCAGTAACATGGCAGGATACAAAATCAATGTACAGAAATCAGTGGCTTTCTTATACACTAACAATGAAAATACAGAAAGGGAAATTAAAGAATCGATTCCATTTACTATAGCACCAAGAACCATAAGATACCTGGGAATAAACCTAACCAAAGAGGTAAAGGATCTGTACTTGAGGAACTACAGAACACTCATGAAAGAAATTGAAGAAGACACAAAAAGATGGAATACCATTCCATGCTCTTGGATCGGAAGAATAAACATTGTTAAAATGTCTATACTGCCTAGAGCAATCTATACTTTTAATGCCATTCCAATCAAAATTCCACTGGTATTCTTCAAAGAGCTGGAGCAAATAATCCAAAAATGTGTATGGAACCAGAAGAGACCCCGAATCACTAAGGAAATGTTGAAAAACCAAAAATAAAACTGGGGGCATCACGTTACCTGATTTAAAGCTTTACTACAAAGCTGTGATCACCAAGACATCATGGTACTGGCATAAAAACAGACACATAGACCAGTGGAACAGAGTAGAGAGCCCAGATATGAACCCTCAACTCTATGGTCAGTTATTCTTCAACAAAACAGGAAAAAATATACAGTGGAAAAAAGACAGTCTCTTCAATAAATGGTGCTGGGAAAACTGGGCAGCTATATGTAGAAGAATAACACTCGACCATTCTCTTACACCGTACACAAAGAAGGTTTTGATCTTGATGAAGTCCCAAAAGTTCATTTTCGCTTTTGTTTCCTTTGCCTTCGGAGACATATCTTAAAGCAGTTGGTGTGGCTGATATCGAAGAGGTTACTGCCTATGTTCTCCTCTATGATTCTGATGGATTCCTGCCTCACGTTGAGGTCTTTTATCCATTTCGAGTTTATCTTTGTATATGGTATAAAAGAATGGTCGAGTTTCATCTTCTACATATAGCTGTCCAATTTTCCCAGCACCATTTATTGAAGAGACTGTCTTTTATCCACTGTATATTTTTTCCTGCTTTGTCGAAGATTATTTGACCATAGAGTTAAGGGTCCACATCTGGGCTCTCTACTCTGTTCCACTGGTCTATGTGTCTGTTTTTATGCCAGTGCTAATTTTTCCATTGGATTTGGTTTTTGGTAAGATTTTTGTTAAATTATTATTGTTTATCACATTCATTTCTTCAGGTATTTTTATAATGTTTTTGGTTTCTCAGAGTCTTATGGGTGATGTGGTCAAAATCTACAATGACAATTTTATTTCTCTTATACTTAGAAAGTTTTCCCATTCCTCAGGATTATATTCATCAATATTTTACTCTAGAATATCAAAAATCAACTTTCACTTGTAATTCTCTTTTTATCTGCAGAAGTTTTTGTTTGTTGGCTTTCTGGTTTGGGTTTTTGAAAATGCTAAGAAAAGAAATATCCAACCTGATGCTTGTTTTTTTATAAATAATTAATGGGTTTTCTTTACTAACTTAAAAAATAATTTGACATTATATTGAAAATTTCATAAAATGTGTTGTGTTCTTCAGTCTAGCACCTCTTTAAGGATTGTCAGTTCTATTTTGTTGCCCTCTCCTAGATCGATTTTGATCTAGGATGTGTGAATATGGCATATTCTAGCATGATCCATTCAGGATGTTTGGTGTGACTATACATCACTATCAGATACTTTGCCTATCACTCTTGTTCTTTAGTTTTTGCTTGAGTCTCACACTCTAGTTTTTCTACCTTAATGGAATAGTAAATATTTATTTGGAAATTGACACTTCAAACATTTTCTTGGCTTTTCTTACTTATTTGTTCTCTTAGATTTGTTTGGTCAATTTTTTTTTTTTAAGATTGTATTTATTTATTTGACAGACAGAGATCACAGGTAGGCAGAGAGGTAGCCAGAGAGAGAGGAAGGGAAGCAGGCTCCCTGCTGAGCAGAGAGCCCGGTGTGAGTCTCGATCCCAGGACGCTGGGATCATGACCTGAGCCGAAGGCAGAGGCCTTAACCCACTGAGCCACCCAGGCGCCCCTGTTTGCTCAAATTTTTTAAACAGCTAATTTGCTTTCGTTTGGGATTATATTAAAATGTTAAACTGGAGGGGTTAGTTGATTTTGTAACGTTCTACCCTTTTATTTATAAGCAGGGGTCTATATTCAAATATACTTTGATGTCTTATTGAACTCTTGTAGTTTTTTAAATGTACATAACACAGATTTCTTTTACAGTAATTTTTAATATTTTACATTTTTTATTGCTATGGGGAATCAAATATTTTTCTAATATAATTCTAGCAAGAAATGCTACTAGTTATTAGGCATCCATCTTTTACATGGCACTTTACTGAATCATCATATTAATTGAAATAGTTCCTCAATTTCTTTTTTTTTTTTTTGATTTATTATTTGACAGAGAGAGAGAGAACACAAGTAGGCAGAGAGGCAGGCAGAGAGAGAGAGGGAAGCAGGCTCCCTGCAGAACAGAGAGCCTGATGTTGGGGCTCGATCCCAGGACCCTGAGACCATGACCGGAGCCAAAGGCAGATACTTAACCCACTGAGCCACCTAGGCGCCCCTCTCAATTTCTTGATTACACATTCATCTTTTCCTTTAATGAAACTTGATCTGTTATTTCTGTTATATGCCTTCAAACATTGGCCAGAAATTCCAAAAAAAGTGACTAATATCTATCTTCCAAACTATTCATAATTTGAATTGTAATCCCTCTAATATTTCACAGATTTCCAGGTATGGAGGGGAATATATTCTCAAAGTTATGATTCGGTAGATCTGGTATGTATACAAAGGTAGTGAAAAGGAAGTAGATTATGTAGACATAAAAAAATCCATTGGATGGATCACAACCAAAATTGATAAACCTTGAAAGTTTTCAAGAGAATTAGATTTTGACAATACAAAGGCAAGAAAAATGAGAAGTTCTGATAAACTATATTATGGATTAATGATGTATTTACTTGGAATTAAAGTTTACTAGGTGCCTATGTTCCAGTAATATATATATATATATATATATATATATATATATGTATATATGTGTATATATATACACACACATATATATATATAACTTTGACTTTTATATATACTTTTGCTTTTATATATACACATATACACATATATATACTTCAAAACTAGGAAAAATGGTATAGAAAAAAGCTTTTTATGTTTAAATTAGTATATGTTACAATAAAGTGGATTTGAAGGATCATTTTGTTATTACTTTTAAAAATTATTCATGCAAAGATTTAAAATACAAAATAAAAATAAAAATGCCTAGGAGTGTCTTTCCTGGCTATACTGAGCATTAAATGAGCTCTGGACTATTTCCATCATTTGCCATTTAAACTGAGTAAATGGGGAGGGTGGGAGAGAATGGGGAGAAAAATTATTCGGTGATACTTTTCTTATGATGCTTTATTCCAAGGTGTAATCACTTCTTAATAAAATGCATGGTGTGGCTATTAGCAACGATTCCACTGCTCATGGCAGGAACTCTGAAGATTTCATAAGAGCAGTCAAGGAAACATGAACAATGATTCTACTCTTCTAGTGATTTTCAGCAAACTGGATTCAATTAAGCACAATAAGTATCTCTTCAACTGGTCTTAAAAAGCCTTCAGAGGATGTGAACATGCCTAAAAAGAACAGTATTTCATGAAACCGCTGATTGTTCCTTTTGGCAGAGGACCTTAGCCAGCAGTCCATATTAGCTACAAGGTATGAAATGTTTCTTGCTTTCAGTTAAAGATAACATGAAATACCAGAGAACGTTAGGAAACAACTTATATACAGGTATTATTTTAGCATTAATGACTCCTGTTAAGTGCTATCAGAGTGGAAATTCTGACACTAAGAAGGGCATTTACCCAGAATACTTCCAGGTCAATGATGCAGCCCATAGTGTTTCTGTGTAGTGTTGTTAGCATCCAGTGTTTGGAATCTCACAGATTTGGGGTTGGATCTTAGGCAAATATCCCACCTGTCTAAATCCCAGTTACTCATCTGTGAATTAGGAATTATTTAGAAATATTATCTATTTCTGCTTCTTTGGCTTGTGAAACTTGAGATGATAGGTTGTGTGTGTGTGTGTGAGAGAGAGAGAGAGAGGAGGCAGAGAGATATCAGAAAAGTCAGAATCATAACAACACTAAATACATGATGTTTCTTCATCATTATCATCAATATCATCATTTGGATCAACTTTATACAGAGTCATGAAGTTGCTGAACATCTTAGCCAGGCATATTTGTGTGTGTGTGTGTGTGTGATATAGTGATTAATGATACATAAAAAGCTAATATGACATTCTAATATTAACTCTACCTAGAATCTACTCTTCCAAAACCTTTCAGTTTTTATTGTAAGCTATAGCACAGATGATTTCAGAGCCTCAGTTTTGCAGTGAGGCATTTGTGGGTGTTTATGTATATTCCTCAAGGACATTTTGATGATAGTCTATAAATTATGGAAATTCCCTTCATCCTTTCGCTGCTACAAATGGCTCAGTATAATAATGTCATTAAGAATTCATTCCCAAGAGGAGGTGAGACTCCTTCCCTCCATCCCCTCACTGCCACACCTCAGGCCTCAATCTTGGGACAGGGCTTGAGCTTTTCTAGAAGCATTCTGGGGCCCACAAGGACTCATGCTTGTTCCTCACCCTCCAGAAAGCTGCAGTTCTGCCCATCAAGGATTCATTAGTAATACTGAGCCTGTTGTCTTCTCTATTATCCAAAAAGTCAAGGATTGCTTCTCTCTAGTTTTATGACTGTTGAGGGATCCTTCAATGCTTTCTCATGTGTCACTATCTGCTTCTGTTGCCTTTCTCCTCAAAGGGTATTTTACTCATTATCTATAGATGGTCCTCCATTAGGCCTCCCTTTGGACATATTCCTTTTATAAGAATTGCAACTTTGTCTTTCTAGAAAGCAGAGCCTGACAAAGAGGGCTGATTGCTGGTATTGTGTGAGGCAATACGATCCACAAAGAATGAATGAAGAGGAGGGAGAATTAAGGAAGGAAGGAGGGAAAGGAGTAGGGGATCTGTCTTTACTTAAAATTCTTATATTTGGCTCATCATTGATTTTTCAACTTAACTTTGAGTTTCTTTTAAAACTTACTTAAAAATATTCTGGGGTGCCTGGGTGGCTCAGTGGGTTGGGGCCTCTGCCTTGGGCTCAGGTCATGATCTCAGGATCCTAGGATCGAGCCCCGCATGGGGATCTCTGCTCAGCAGGGAGCCTGCTTCCCTTTCTCTCTCTCTGCCTGCCTCTCTGCCTACTTGTGGTCTCTGTCTGTCAAATAAGTGAATAAAATCTTTAAAAAAAATATTCTGTATGTTCAGTACTGAGATGTTGAGGTCCTCTTAATTTTTCATCCAAAGCAAGTGCTTACCCACCTTGCCCCAGTTCCAACCCTGTCTGTGTCATGAGTTATCAAGCTGGCTGCCAACAGTCAGTCTGATCCAGGAACTTTGTTCCTCAAGGTGTATTGGCAGAATTTGGGGGCTATCCAGCAGTGGGGAGGAAGTGGGAAGAATGTATGAGTCATCTTCCATTTCTGTTGCTTTAGATTTTATTCAATGGGTATTATCTCCTTTGCACTCCAAGGGTATGCATGGGAGAGCACGGGGAGTGAGAGGCACATACATGGGCAGAAGATGAGGCACTGTGTGGTTATGCCTGCATGAAGGTGGTCAGAGGTCATCCAAGTTGAAAGACGGAGCAGATGAGATAGATAAGATGTGAAAAGGCGACTAAGAGGAGTCTAATAGAATCTATCCCTGGCACTATTCAGCCACTTCAGTGCCCTCCATTGGGTGTGGCTGCCATAATAAAATGAGAAAAAGCAAATGGCCCTCACTTCTTCCCAGAGAGAGAAAGAATGTGTTCAGTCAGTTCACAGGATATGCTTTAAGATGGTAGCCAGTGGCACTCTGAAAAGCTTAATGCAAGTAGGCTAGTGGAATCAGCTAGAGTCTCTGTTTCTGTAGCTGGGCTCAAACGAGTGATTGGTATTTATTGCCTTCTTCCTCCATTACACATTCTAAATTTCCTTCACTTTTGCACAATTCTTGGGCTGACCCATGTGACTTGCCTGGTAGGGTGACTTAAATCTTCCTTTCAGGGCTGTCTAAATCTCCTTTCTTTTGCTGTTACTTTTTCTTTGGTATTTTGGGATAATGGTCATTGCATTTTCTAATTTACTCTCAAAACTGATCACAGAAGTACCAAGAGATGTCTTATGGGATCGCTTGGGTCTCAGACTTAGTCCACCCTGGCCCCACTTTTCATGATAATCACAAACCTTTACCTCCACTAGTACAGCAGCTCCTTTATTTGCTTGTGGATCTGCTGGGATGAGGAGCTCAGCAGGAATCCGGAAGGCTGTGACTCCAAGTCCCATGGTACCTTAATATGTCCTTTAGCAGAAGCATTCCCCTTTGGGATTTAGGATCTCTAACCCTGCATAGCCTAAAGCTGCAGGGCTGGGCAGCATGTGTTCTACCAGTGGGTCTCTGGGAGTGATTGTAAAGAAGGGCCAATTCTATTCTATCCCATGGCTTCAGGACCCAAGCATTCTAGCTCATGGGGACACGGGAGTATATATTGGCAATCAATTCAGTGAATGGCCTGTGTCCTGGACGTCAGCGCTGCAGTCCCACAAGGTTTTGGTTTTAAGCTTGTATTTTAATTGAGATTTCATTGGGCCATCTCAGTAGTCATGTTTATAAACTGATTACTTCTGAGTGACTGTGTACATGAAGCCAATGTGCATGTCATGATTGGTACACTTCTTTTATTCTTAAAATAATTTCCTTTAAGTGAGGAAATGCTATGTGTAATACCATTCAGGTACCTATTTGGAAAGTCATGCTTCCAAAGGCTCTGTAGCCAGGGAAGAAATATGGAAGAGTTGTTACCTTGGGGGAGGATAAATCATTATTCTCCAGGGTGGAAGACATCCGATGTAACTAACTTGCTGATAAAGGCCAGATCGTATTCCCAAGTCATAGAGTCACAGAAAGGGCTCAGGGTAAGTTTTTGCTGCTCTTCAGCTTGGGTGTTCAGCAGTGGCAGTCTAGATCAGTCTTCTAGAAAGGGAGTCTGTGCGATTATATCTATTCATGCCCTTTATCTCTGTCATCAGTACCATTCTGCTCATGGTATCATTATACCTTGTATAACCCTGAGATAATCAAGAAGTTCTGGCTGTCATTTATAGGATGAGTCCTCCTGCTTGTTTAGAGCTTTCACATTGGTAGATGCTTTCCAAAGGGCATTAACATGTGATGCAAAATTTGATCATTCCCATGGACCCAACTACAGGTTACCTCCTTGGGTGTCCATCCCAGGGTTTCTAGTCTTGCTCCTTTGAGGCTCATGATCAACCAACCAGGACATTTGCTACCTTCCCAAGGAGGACATGCACATCTATAACTAAAGACACTTCTAGTTGCATGTAAAGTAGGTGGCTAGTTCTGTAACCTACGAACCTATCACCTGAAAGCATTTCCCTTTCTTATTACATTTTTAGGGCAACACTTGAGTTGAGCTATAATGTATCAACAGTCAGCTTTTAGCCAACACCAACATACCAAATACGAGCCAGGCCAGTGTTCTTTCCTCCTCCATCCTTTGGTGGTAGGGAATCTCACATGAGGCCAGAAGTGTGAGTGGAGAGAGAGATCTTGGTAGGTAGGTAACATGACGTTCTGGTTACCTTATTCCTATTTACTCATGCTCTCTGGACCTGCTGAAGCCCAGATATGTGCCTTCCATCAAGCAATGGGCTACTGCGATGTCCACCTGAACCCATGCCTTAGCGGATACAATTACATCCAGCTTCACGGGGTAGTTCCAATTGCATAGGTGATTTGTATTCTAAAGCCAGACATTTATTTTAAAAATGTAATTGGTATTTCCATGTTACACATTTTAATGTTTAGGTATTAGAGTACTAACGCTTAGGTTTGAAAATAATTTTTTGTAAAAATTTCCTATTTCCTTTTGAAGCTATTGGCCTTAAGTGTATCAATAATAAAGGAGATATAGAAGTTGTATAAAATTTGAAGATTATTTAGCCTTTAAAAAATAAGTGTGTTGAGTGTTACAAATTTTGGGCTTCATGAAGTTTGGGCACCATTCAGATAGGTATCTTCTGGATTAGTAAGTTTGAAGATTTACATTAATGGAGATTACATTAACAGCAAACCAAATTTTAAGAAGAAAAACATTCTCTGCACAGTTCATAAAAACAGGCTCAAATAGAAATTAGGTCACCTTTGAGATGTCTTTAAATACTTAACCAGAAATTAGTTTTTAAAAACATTGCAGTGGATTTTATTACACTGTGATCCTTAAAATTTTACTAAGATAGGATTTTGTTAATGTCTGCTTTTTATTCAACCGAAGTTCAGAGATTAAACAGCCATGCTCCTTAGGAATAACATAAACATTGAAAGACTTTCTTTAACACTTCATCAGGCGACTATGTCGGATCTTAAACACAGCCAACAGCACTTTCAACATGGTCAGGCATACATCTTAGCCTCCATGACTGAAAAAGCACAGCACATGGGTTTAGGGATTGCAAACCAGAACAGCTGAGTGCCTAGGACAGTCCCCACCAGGAGATGGATCTTTCTCCTGTCCTCAGTTCCACTCCTCCAGCTGCCTGGTCCTACGCAGAGTGTCAACTTTCTCGTGCCTTTGGGTACCAAACTCTGGCTGTAGCCCAGCCAGGCAGGTATTGCAAGTTGAAGAGAGGTACAACATGGCTGTGAGATCCATCCTCCACGATCCCCTCAGCTCCCTTTCCGTTGGGGAGTTAGGGAGCAACAGGTCTTTTAGAAAGTTTATACCAAGTTCAACTCCTGTTGACAGTTCCTGAGCACAGCTGTTTCCCCGGCCTTCAGTGACTTAGCATTCCTGAATTGAAGTTTAATTGTGTATGCCCTGGGTGGTGCAGAAGACTCAGCCCCCCATGGCTTTGCTCTTTGGGGAAGTAGCCTTTTTGGAGAACACCACACGTTATTTGCCTGGGGTGGAGTTTATTTTTCTATCTCCACTGAAAACACTGCAGGAGAATTTGGCTTTCAGTGGGAGTCCATCTCTCTCTCTCTCTCTCTCTCTCTCGCTCGCTCTCTCTCTCTGCACCTGCCTAAAAATGAGAATCTGCTCTCCATAGCAAACCAGTCTGCAGTTCCTCACCATTTGGGACCAAAAGTGTATTGAATGCTTACAATATACTTTATGTTTATATAATGTAATCCTTGTAAGAACCCCCAGGCAGAGGTCCTACTGTCCCATTTTTAAATATGGGAAAAACTGAGATACAGATTAATTGAATAAAGTGTAGCTATGAAGTCTTCCAGTTAGACTATGGGGAAGCTGGGAGAGAAACTGAAACCTGTAGAACTCTTTACAGAGTAGTGCAAACAGAGTCTGAATTTAGGTGTGTCATTGATGAGCTCTTTATCTCAGTGTTACAGTTAACACTCAGATAACAAACCTACTGAAGAACTAGAGAAAACTAAGATACATGGTGTTATTTTGTTTGGGGGTAAAATGGCAGGCAGTAAATTACAGATTGTGTTTACAATGATTGTTGAATGAAATACATCATTAAATACCTAAAGCAGCGAGATTTCTTAAACACTCTGTCATGATAAGGATTGTTTCTCATCTGTGTTGTCTTTCTTGGCAAAATTACGTGGTTTGAATGAACAATACTTCAATTGATTTTTAAGATTACAAGTCTTTCCCTTTGTAATGACCACTGCATACTGCGGCAAAATTGGAATGCGAAAAGTATTCTGAATGCCTGGTCAACCAAATGAGATCCCTAGTGACTGTGAGAAGAATTCAAGAACAAAATTTCAGCTTTCCAGGTTTGCTTACCACTTTGCTGAAGGCTTACCTTTTTAACCCAACACTGGCGTGACTTAGAAAATCACAAATAGCAAACACATGCACATGTCCCATCACTCCTATCTTGCATTCATGGAAGACTTTACTAATCAATTACTAATCACATGCTTTTTCCCATTGAAACTGAATGTTGTCTCAGACATTTTTCAACAGGGGGGCTTGAGGCAGCACTGAACATTTGACTTGAGTTTGTACAGGTGTTAATTTTACTTTCTATCTCTGACATAGACATCTTTACCTACACATAAGGCTAAAAAGGAAATATTGATTTCTTACTTGTTATGTTTTTTTATGTATTGTGCTAGACAATGGAAATAGAACAGTTAAAAATTAAGATCATTTTTTCTTCAGAGTAAGCAAACTTGTCGTAAGAGACCGATCACTACATTTATCTGTTGATGGATAAAGAAGATGTGGCATATACATATATATGTATACACACACACACACAATGGAATATTATGGAATAGATATGGAATACATATGTGTATGTTCTATAATACATGGATATGGATATATAAATATATATACAAAATGGAATACACACACACACACACACACACACAAACACACAATGGAATATTATGCAGCCATCAAAAATGAAATCTTGGGGCGCCTGGGTGGCTCAGTGGGTTAAAGCGTCTGCCCTCGGCTCAGGTCATGATCTCAGGGTCCTAGGATCGAGCCGTGCATTGGGCTCTCTGCTCAGCAGCGAGCCTGCTTCCCCCTCTCTCTCTGCCTACATCTCTGCCTCTTGTGATCTCTATCTGATGAATAAATAAAATCCTTAAAAAAAATGAAATCTTGCCATTTGCAATGGCGTGGATGTAACTAGAGGGTATTTAGCTAAGCTAAGTAAGTCAGTCAGAAAAAGACAATTATCATATGATCTCACTGACGTGTGGAATTCAAGAAACAAAACAGAGGATCATAGAGGAAGAGGGGAAAAAATAAAATAAGATGATACCAGAGAGGGAGACAAACCTTAAGAGACTCTTAATCATAGGAAACAAACTGAGGGTTGCTGGAGGGGAGGGGGTTGGTGGGGGGGGGGGAGGATGGGGTAACTGGTGGTGGACGTTAAGGAGGGCACATGATGTAATGAGTACTCTGTATTATTAAGACTGATGAATGACAGGCTTGTGCCTCTGAAACCAATAATATATTATCTGTTAATTAATTGAATTTAAATAAAAATGTTAAAAAAAAAAAGAAACCAATTATTAAATCTCAATTACATCAAATAAAAATTTGTCACTTGTGCAAAGTCCATTGCAGGTATTACTGATTGGGTGGCTCCATGGGGGAGCTGTCACCCAAGGAGTGTTGCCAGACACCCTGCTTCTTCTAACCTGGGCTCTGCCATCTCCTAGCTTGCTGAGAAGAGAACGTGAGATCATGTGAGCTATTTAACCCTGGCAGCCCAGAAGTGACACCAATTATGTATATTCACATCCATTAGCCAGGGAAGGTCACATGGCCTCAACTAAATGCAAAGAGACTAGAAAATTTATTACGGACTAGACCTTCTTCCTAAGAGAAAGTGTGGAAGGACAACCTGAATGTTTTAGTGGTCAGCTAGTTAACTTGGGGAAAAATAGGCATGGTACTTTACTCATGGAGTTTTCTAGTTAATATAAGCTTTAGTTCCCATCTTTTTGTCTCAAGTTCTTCATTTCTTTTTTTTTTTTTTTAAGATTTTATTTATTTGAGAGAGAGAGAGAGCGAGTAAGAGAGCATGAGAAGGTAGAAGGTCAGAGGGAGAAGCAGACTCCTCGCGGAGCTGGGACCCTGATGAGGGACTCCATCCCAGGACTCTGGGATCATGACCCCAGCCGAAGGCAGTCGCCTAACCCACTGAGCCACCCAGGCACCCCAAATTCTTCATTTCTAGCAGCATATATGTCCTTTTAAAAATCTAAGATCTAGATTTCTAAATGTGCCTAAATTTCAAGCTATCCATTTTTCTTGAATTAACATGAACTTGTGTGCCTCTCTATTATCGGTATTCTTTTTTTAAAATATTTTATTTATTTATTTGACAGACAGAGATCACAAGTAGGCAGAGAGGCAAGCAGAGAGAGAGAGGGAAGCAGGTTCCCTGTTGAGCAGAGAGCCCCATGCGGGGCTTTATCCCAGGACCCTGAGATCGTGACCTGGCAGAGGCTTTAACCCACTGAGCCACCCAGGTGCCCCTGTCACTGGTATTCTTATTCTTCATAGCTTTACCATCACAGAGCTGTCTTTGGCACTTTCTACTCTCCCTTAGTTAACCAGATCTATCCAGTTTAGAAATAATGTTAAGATTATTTTTCAGCAGGGTGTTTGTTTTTTTTTTAAATACTTTTCCTCAATTCCCCCAATCCTATATCAACTTGAAATTAGCATTGCCTTTCTCAAGAGGTATTCCTATTTCCATCCAAATCACATACTTTTCACAGCTGGCAAATTTATCTCCCCATGACTTTTTCTAACGTGTGATTTTTATCCTGAAATTTCCATACTTATACTAAAGTTTCCTTTTTCAGTACATACTGACACCTCATTTTGTTAGGACATGCCGGGGCATGAAGCATTCCCTATCATTGTATCTAGGTGAACACTGGCTTTGTGGGAGTAGTTCTCTACCTGTTGTTTCTTATCTTCTCTGGTTTTAAATGGAATCCACACCCTCTGCTTCCTCCTTCTGAATTTTGAAGACTAAAGCGGAGGGTTCCCTACATATTCTTTAACTCATTATCCCAGAAAGGGAAGAATTACTCTAGACTGCACTGTTTAATATGATAAGTATGAGTCACATGTGGCTATTGAACACTTTAAGTGTGGCTGGTCTAAATTAAGAGGAGCTCTAAGTTTCAAATTCAGTTGAGATTTCAAAGGCTGAGAACAAAAAGGTAACGAAATATTTCCTTTAAAATTTGTGTCTATTTTTGGTATTGAATTAATGTTTTGGATACATTGGATTAAGTATATGATTAAAATTAATTCCATCTAGGGGCACCTGGGAGGCTCAGTGGGTTAAAGCCTCTGCCTTCCGCTCAGATCATGATTCCAGGGTCCCAGGATTGAGCCCCGCATGGGCTCTCTGCTCAGCAGGGTGCCTGCCTCCCACCCTCTGTCTGCCTGCCTCTCTGCCTACTTGTGATCTCTGCCTGTCAAATAAATAAATGAAATCTTTAAAAAAAATAATTCCATCAATTTTTAAAATTTTTTTAGTATATCTTAAAGGAAAATTAAATTTCACATGCAACTTACACATGTCCTTTGGACAACCCCATGCTAGACAGGCTATTTTGAAAATATGAGTGAATGAATTTGGTTACATAGCCTTTGTGGTTAAGTAATGGTCATGCTATACGCAGTTTAAAAAGACTAATGCTGTGAGTCTGCTGTTGATTTGGTTTGGAGTCCATGGATGAGATACATTCTATTTTTTCTACTTTATATTGTAGTTGTTTTTTTTTTTGTAAGTTTTTTTTTTTCTGGTAAGTTTAATCATGAAAACAAACCTTTAAATATTCTGAGAGTGTAATTTGACTTGAAAAGTCATTTGAAAAAGAATGATTAATGAATGCACCAGTTGGTCTTAGAAGGTGTGCTGGCTTTCTTCACAATAGAAGTCCCCTTGGCATTCACTGTGACCCTGAGTGTCAACGACATGCTTCCTTGATTAGATTGTTTTGTTCTAGTGTCACAGCCTCAACAATACATCCCTGTTTTACCTACCCCATATTATTTGAAAATCTACTGTTATATTATATGGTGACATAGACTTTAGGTACTCAAATGTTTTACTTTTATGAAAAATTAGGATATCTGTCAGAATAGAAAATAGCAATTAACATTTCTTCTTCTTTCATTGATTGATTGATTGATTGATTCTTACAGTCACAAGTCTTTCACATTTTCCCCAAATTTACTTCATCAAGTAATCATCAAGACGCATTCAGTCATTAGGTTGAGAATGTCAGGTCAATATCTGTTTAAGTCTCTTAGGTCTAAATGAAAGTCTTGTCCATTTTGAGAGGATAATGATGAGAACAGTGAATCTGCAGTGACTTCATTACCCAATTTCCATTTTTATGAGGATAAAAGGCATTTATGGAAAATTTGATCATGGATATTTGTTAAGGAGTCCTTGTTAACTTCTTAAAGTAAACCTTCCTAAAGAAGAATTCCACCAATCAGTGAGCTGAGCTGTAATTTTTTAAAAGCTAATTATTTCAGAATATGAATTTAGAGTGAGAATCCACTTCTTTGATGGTCAGACAATGCAATCTTAAAGTGAAGGGGTGTGTATAAAAAATCAGTAGTGGCTAGTAGTCATCGCCATGGTGACGACACCTTGAACTGTAAGGTGGCCTTTTGCATATGACAATATTACCTTTTAAAAACACATTTCCTTGGCAATCCAGCACTTATCATTGGGTAATTCCTCGTAAGAGAGTTCGTGTACTGTGGTACTTTACCCAGACTTGCTCTATCTTCTTGATTCTTTGTTTTTGGTTGATGAATTAAGAGCTTTAGTAAAATAACCTCGAGTGAATATTTCATAGAGACGTTCCATAGAAGAAATACTGAAGAAATTTCTGATTTTAGTTTTCCACTGTTTGCTTTCCAGTTTGTTTGTTTGCTGTTTTTTTCTGCTCTTTATTAACTATACCCTTGTTGAGATGTTATTTCAGGAACTGGTGACTTTGGTAAGAAAAAATTGTAACCTGCCCATGTCAGTTAGCTTGACCATCATGTAGATAAGGTGGGAGCATGGGTAATAAAGACCATACGGGAATCTCAGAAAGCACTTGTAGATGATAAAGATATTTTGTATAAGGTAGTATGTGATTTATATAAGGTAGAGGTGATTTGCTCTTGGGCTTGATGGAACCTACTGGTAGTGTTGCTATCAATCAACAAAGGGAGGTCAAGATGGTCTTTTAGCCCAGTTATTTATTAATCCAGAGAAGCTGTAAATATACACCTTTGATATTATCTGCAAATGAGCTTATTTTTATGACAAAATTATTAATATAATAAATGTAAGTTCAAGCATTTTATAATTTTTGGAAATGTAGTGGGTTGGTGTTTTGCTTTGTTTTATTTTGGCATTGAAATAAAATATTCCCAAATCTTCAAAAACTGGAAATATCCTAGATCTCTCCAGATTTCTACAAGCTTCTGCTATCATCTACTGAAAGAGTAGCTAAAAGACACCGTGATGGATTGGAAAAAGCCTCCAAGGCTATAATGTGCTCTCACATCCTTGCTCTAGTAGCTGCTGGCTAAGACAGCTTCAGTTTCCTTACTAAGGTATAGATAATACCTTAAAGAATTTTTTGAAGAAGAATTGAGGTAATGTGTATTGTGATACTGATAATTGACAGTTACAAAATAATCATTAGCCAAGAATGTCATTAATAAAAGAGATGACTGATCAGTATTTTTTTTTTCTATGCACAGAGAATGTCTCTGTGTGCAAAGCTTGACTCCTTTTATTCTGACTCCTGGAATCAGGTTTTCTAGGTCTTCTCTCAGAAGAACCTATTTATCGCTAACATTGGACCCATTGATAGGTACATTGAAAGTGTATCTTCTGCCATCTTTATTTATGAACACACTGCTGTAGAGCAGAAGTCTTTGATGCTCCGTGGGAGCGTGGCTGTCACTTCTAGTAGACTCCATTCTTTATGCTACAGCTGCACTGGTAAATGCATCTACTAAATGCATCTACTCTTTTTTTTTTTTTATTAAAAAAAAAAACCATGTATTTATTTGAGAAAGAGAGAGGAAAAGAGAGAGAGCAGGCAGTGGGGTAGAGGGGGAGGGAGAAGGATAAGAGCCTGACTTGGGGCTCCATCTCAAGACCTGAGATTATGACCTGAGCCAAAACCAAGGCTCAGAAGCTTCGCTGAATGATCCATCCCAGTGCTGTGCATCTCTTCTTAGCATGTCCTTAAAAGAAGCTAATATAGAGACTTTGCATTTCAGAGTAAGTATTTTTCTGCAGTAAGAGGGTAGTTTAAAAAACTGTCTTAAATTAGAAATACGATAGGGCTGTAAATGAATTATGAAAATCAACCCCTGGCAGTGAAAGCATATACAATAGAGTTATGCATAAGTTCCTTCTTCGGTGGTACAACCACTCAAAATGCAGGACGATGGAGGGCTCGGCATAGTGGGTGACTTCTTCTAGGAAAGGAGCAGCCAGGAAAGAACCATGGAAGGAATGGAAGTCCATGGGGCTACTGAGTAATTGGCAGGGTCTCTGTAGACTCTGAAGAGGGAAGCAAGCACCACAGACATATGGCACAAAATGAGTTCCAGTGGAAAGAATCTGGCTTCCTGAGGAATGGCATAGCAGCATGATACAGGATAAAATTTGTATGAGAAAGATAGGGAGATAATCTTCACATTCTACAAATAGGAATGACTTTGCATTTTATATTAATGTTACTTGGAAATCATTCTTCCTTTCATTAGGTGAGTTTTCTTAGGTCACATCCAAAGACAGTTGGAATCAGAGAGAGATTCCTGTAGTTCCTGGTTGGGTTACTTTAATTCTGACCATTAATCAGGCTGAAAGTGGGTGTTCTGAAAACTTGAAAACTAATTCTTTAAATGTATTTGACAAAGATCGTACAGAACTAACATGTACCTGATGGGTTTTTCACTTGTATGTCCACTTTTTAAGTTAACTATAGCTTGTGTTCAAAATAAACATATTAATAGCATTTAATTTATCAACCTTATTCTTTTATTTGCCCAGAGCTCTGGTTGAGCTGATTTATGTTAAACTGACTAAGATAGATGACCCACAATAAGCCAATATTGTATTTGTAATTGTGAATTCAGAGAGGTGAATGTGGGAAACAATAATAATTTCAGGTATCTTTTAACAACTAGATTAAACTATCACAAAATGAAACAAATAGTATCTTTGTCTTTGTTCTTACCCAAGGCTTATATCTGAAAAGTGTTATTGCTGCAGTAATTGATTTTCTTGTATTCTAAAATAACAAAGGATTTTTAAAATGTTTTCAGGTAACCTTAAAAAAAAAAGGTGATTTATTTTCTGCTAAGTCTTGTTAGCAATCGATGGTAACAAGGACTGTAAAAGTGCCTTAGAGAATGCTTAATTATCTGCTTGAGATGCTCTAAGAACAACCAAAAGAAAGGCATATAAAAAGTTAATTAACTTTCTCTAAGAACTATATCCACCCAATTAAACCATAACTGACATACAGTTATCCCACGTCATAACCTTTTCGATGTTGAAGTATAAGAGAGAAAATCATTTTTAGCAAAAGAAATAAAATAAGTAATAGGAATTGAGAACCAAACAGTTGACTCCATGGGTTAACCTCCAAAAGCTTTTCATTTGATCATTTCACTTTTATAGTCTCCTCAATTTGCTCGTCCTTAAAGGATGGCCAAACACTCAAAATAATCCATAGAAATGCACAAAGAAGGTCTCTGATGTTGTAAAAATACTAAGGGAAAATGGGCTCATTATGATGGCTCTTCACAAGTCTGAAATCATCAGAGATGAGAAATCCCTGCAGAAGTGCTTTTATTTAATTTTCTAGATGAGTACTGCCTTTCCAGTCAAGGAAAAACATAGCCTAAGCGCTCTTTTATCACTTGGAGGAACTTTAAAAGATAGGGAAATTATTTCTTTACAAAAAGAGACAATCATTTTAATGAACTACTTCTATGTTAGGAGACAGGACTGTAGAATGGTCTAGATTTGTGACCCAGAAAAACCCTCTATGATATTAATGTGACTTAAGGGCTTATGCATCAAATTAATCTGTGACAGAATTAGCAAGATATTTGACGTCTGTCACAGTATTGCACATTATCTTTTTCCAGGCCGTCTTTGATCTTCCTTGAGAGCCCTGTCAAGGGAAATTGCCCATCTAACAGAGAATGCATCCCAGTTTAAGCCCTTCAGCCTGTAGCATGTGTATTGAATTTTGAATATAGATTTAATATTTGCTCCAAACATTTGCTTATCTCTCAACCTGAGCATGCAGTAATGAGTCTAAGAACCAGAATTTGTTTTGTCCCTTGGAATCTGACTTGTCATTTAGAAGATGGCCGTGAATTTTACACTACCTCAGTCCTCTTGACCCCAAAGCAATTCTTTTTTTTTTTTTTTAAGATTTTATTTATTTATTTATTTGACAGAGATCACAGGTAGGCAGAGAAGCAAGCAGAGAGAGAGGAGGAAGCAGGCTTCCCACCGAACAGAGAGCCTGATGCGGGGCTCGATCCCAGGACCCTGGGATCATGACCTGAGCTGAAGGCAGAGGCTTTAACTCACTGAGCCACCCAGGCGCCCCCCAAAGCAATTCTTAATATTTGATTAGCACTCAGCATTGTCCATTACACCTGAGCACTTGGTCCATTCCAAACCAGGGAAATGAATCTGTCTTATTCCGAGCATATGACAGCTCACTAATCACTCAGAGTAGCTTGTTGCCCTCTCAGTGCCAAATGGAATCCTCTTTAATTAATTACTCTGACAAAGCGTTTTATGTTTGTGAAAGTTTAATAAATGGTGTGGCCCTGTAAAAGTAATTTAATGATCTTGGCATTTCTTTATTTTTTTTTAATTCCCCCGTTGCCTTCCTCTCTCTCTCCCTTCTTCACTTCCTTCCTTCCTTCCTTTTTAAGTAAGCTGTAGTCCCAGTGTGGGGCTTGAACTCACAACCTTAAGATCAAGAGTTGCATGCTCTACCAACTGAGCCAGCCAGGCACCCCTTAGATATTTGTTTAGTCAAATAAAATGTTAATTATTTCAGTTCAATACAGCTGAAAATGTAGTGTCATTAAAGGGCATTTCCTGCTAACTTTCAAATCACAAATGTGTGGGCCATCTCTAAGCAGAAGCATCAGTGTCTTCTAAAAAATTCAGTTTATTAGTTCAGGTTATCAATAGTCTCTTGGTAGGAAGTGAGGAACCAAAATGGTCAACTCATAGAATTTGGTTAAGAAAGAGGAAAAAAACCCAAAAACCAAAAACAGAGGGCCTGGTGGCTCTGTCAGTTAAGTGCCTGCCCTTGGCTCAGGTCATGATTTCCAGGTCCTTGGATCAAGCCCTACATCATGCTTCCTGCTCATCAGGGAGTCTGCTTCTTGCTCTCTCTCTCTCCCCCCAGTTCTGTCGGTCCCCACTGCTCATTCTTTCCCTCTCTCTCTGTCTCAAATAAATAAATAAAATCTTAAAAAATATAGAAAGAAAAAGACAATAGGTTCGCCAGTTATAAAAAATGTACTACTTTGGGGGCACCTGGGTGGCTCAGTGGGTTAAAGCCTCTGCCTTCGGCTCAGGTCATGATCCCAGAGTCCTGGGATCTCTGCTCAGTAGGGAGCCTGCTTCCTCCTCTTTCTGCCTGCCTCTCTGCCTACTTGTGATCTCTGTTTGTCAAATAAATAAAATCTTAAAAAAAAAATGTACTACTCTTGTAGGGTATATTGCTAATGGAGGAGGTTATGCCTATGTGGGGACAAGGGGTATATGAAAGATATCTGTACCTTCCTCTCAATTTTGCTGCTTTAAAAATAATGGCTTAAAATGCAAAAGACAGAGTATTTACAGATATTAGTAAAATAAAAATATAGTCTTTCATATTCATCTCTTAGATTACTAGAAAAAATATAGGCAAAGTTAGAGCAAATACAGTCTTCACAGATTTGGTAACATTATTTGCATTTCATAGTGATTTCTTAAGCCCTATGTCCAATGAATCCATTTGTAAAAGCTCTTTCAGAGATGGGAATTTAGGTATCTTTTTCTTTATAAGATGATGGGGATTTTTCTTTAACCAAGTCCCAAATTTGGGGGTTATTACTTTAGATTTCATTGACATTCAGTTTAATTAATTGAATTAAGTGGACTAAAAGGAGTTGGACATTTCCTTGGCTGAAATATCTATAGCTTCTCCCTTGTGTGGTTTTGAAACCAAGTCTTTAATGACTATGAAAGTCAGACAAAAGCATAGAATCAGACCTTTCAAATCTTGTCAGCCTTTTGTGTGTTTGATTTCCAGCCAAGAGTCCATTTGTCCAGCATATTTTTATTGAGCACTGACCAAGGGGGAGAGTCTTTGCTGCGTCCTGGTGATGCAGGTACAAGCAAGACAGGCGCACTCTCTGTCCTTGTGGAGCCTATAGTCAGTCAGTGTGAGCTTCCTGCTGAGCACACCAAGGCAAATAGGACAAGAGCTGCTGAAGGAAATAAACATGAAATACACAATTACAGCCTGAGATAAGTGCTCCAATAGAGATCCATGTTGACATTATGGAAGAAAAGCTCTACTCTTCTCAAGAAAGTCAGAGAAATTGTTCTTCATCCAGGGACATTTGTTCTGTGATGTGAAAGACATTTTGCAGGACGGGAATGCTACTAAGGTGGTCTGTGAAGGACTCTGCTCTCAAATTTCACAAGGTGGGAGAGTGGGAGGGGGAGAGAGAGAGGGAGCACAGTGAAACAAGGAAGAGAGTGATGGGCAAAATATAGAATGAGACTTCAAATGATGGGGGCTTTACTCCCATTGGGACCAATCAGGGAACAATTCCTGGGCGCAGTGACACGGGAGGTAGCTAGGACTATTGCCACATGCTTTTCAGTCCTGAGTAGGTCCTGCTGGGTACTGGGGTGTTCTGCTTTTCCACAGCCAGGGCTATGTTAAGATAAAGACCCAGAGATATCTAATTTGAGGAAAATTCTAAGGAAGGGCCACTTCTTTTCCTCCAACTCTCTACTCCTACACCTGATACAAGTAACGAAAGAAATTACATCATAATCAAGCCATTTCTTTCTATAAAGACTTCAAACTATATCTGAAAGGACATGCCACTGGATTTAGGCAAAGATTTTTTTAAAATGTCTTTTGAAAAGCGTGAGTCCTGGATATGTTTTGTGATGAAAAGGGTTTCATGATGATTAAACTTGGAAAGCATTCATTCTGTAGACCTCTCTTGAAAACCAACTATACCCATGTGTGTTAAGGAGCTTAGAAATCCTGTGGTTAAAAAATAAACAAGCTGACCTTGAACACCTCTCTCTTCTGTGATTTTTCACAGAACCTCTGTTCACTGAAGGAGCTCTGAGATACATCCATCATTCTTTCGTATCATGATATGCCCTTTCCCAAGAGCAGACATTAGCTAGGAGAGTGCTTGAAGATTCTGAGCTCTGAGTAAGGGATGGAAAGATGAAGGGTGGGCACAGGGAGGAAGAGGGGAGGAGAGGAAAAGAGGATGAAAGTAAAACGAGGATTTTTGATAAACTGACAAATTTCTAGTCATCACTAATACCTCTAGCTGCTGAGATAAGACAGTTCAGGCTCTGAAATTCTACCCTAGGATTTGCTGAGGGGTTTTTGGTGCCCTACGTTTGGCTACTGGAAGTGTGAAAACTTTATTGGACCTAAGGGCTAGGCTTTTTGATGGTTAAAGGCAATTCCTCCTGGGGGCCTAATAACCAGTTCATGATTCACAGCGACATCAGATTCCGACAACTGAAGGTTGTAGACACAATAAAATCTCTCCCAACACAGCTTCCTTTACGTGTACCCTTACCAAATCAACGTGCTGACAGAGTTACAATGTGAGGGGTATGCAGATTGGCTTGCTGGGCAAATGGATCATAGGTAGAATAAAAATAGCCAACTTAAGGAGATGTGTAAAGTAAACGAAATAATTTTAATCCTTACAAACTCCCATTGATAAGGAGTTGCGACTAAAAGTAATTATGCTGATTTTTAATTAGATGTGTCCCTATATATAGGCATATATAAGTGGCCCAAAGATAATATTCACACCTCTTTTCACCCCCTTAAACTGATAAGAAATTAACAGGTATTGTTATTAAAGATTAAAAAGTAATATATATTCATTAGAAATGTGGAAAATATTAAAAATATATTTAAAATATAAAAATAATCTCTCTGGTGATTAATAATGATATTTGGATATATGTCATTTTAGGAATTTTTTTCCTAAAATGTACATCTAAGCAAGAATAAGCTTTTAAAACTTCGTATCATACTACAAAAACTGTTTTGTAGTCCTTTTTCATCAAACCGTGATGACAAGGGGTGTCTGGGTAGCTCAGTCAGTTAAGTTAATTAAGTTAGTTAATTAAGTCAGTTAATCATGACCTTGATTTCCACTCAGGTCATGATCTCAGGGTTGTGAGATCCAGCCTCGAGCTTGGCTCTGCACTGGGTGGGAGCCTGCTTGAGATTCTCTCTCTCCCTCTCCCCTTCCCCACTTGCACTCACTTTCTTGCTATATAAATAAATAAATAAATAAATAAATAAATAAAATATATATTTTTTAAAAATGTAGTAACAGTACTTTCTTTACTCATTAAATATTGTACACAGTATGCCTTTATATGAACATACTGTAATTTTTAAACATATATAATCTTCTCTTTTATTCTCAGTGTTTTAATCTCATAAAAATATGCTGAAATAAATTGTTTTCGGTATAAATTTTTTTACTTGCCTTCGATTTTTTGTTTTCCTTCGATTTTTTGTTTTCCTTCAAAATAAATTCCCAAAGGGGAGTTGTTGGGCTTGTGTATATGAATGTATAAAAACTATAACATAACAGATTGTCAAATTGCCCTTCGGATATTACGTATCCACAGTCCACCGGAGGGTTTGTGGAAGGGTCAGTCCTCTCCCCATCCTCACTAATGAATGAAGGTTTTAAAGTGTCAAGAAGAGTTCCGTTGAAGTCTCTTCTCATATTTTACTCGAGTCTTATGAGTTGAATTCTAATTAAGGCAGTCAGGTGAAGGTTTTCTGGTTCCTGAGTGAACCTGAATTCAGAGCTAAGAATTGTACATTAAAGGTATTTCCTGAGAAGAGTCTAAACTGGGCAGACATCTTTTACTTATTTAATTAGTATTTAATATGGATATTTTGAATGAGGCAGAATAAAGCCATTACATTCTTTCTTGTCAGATTAAGTGGTTATAAAGCAGCTGTGAACACCAGCTTAATGAATGTAGAAATTCTTCTTAACTATTGATAGATTCCAATCCTCATTGTTTCTGTTATTAGTTGTTAAATACACAATAAGGCAATTATCTTAACACATGGAAATTGGAGACAGCCTCCTTTTTCAGATATCTCAGTTTTGTTCACTTAATTAGAAGTTATCACATGTTGATCGATATCCTAAAGTAACAATGATACAAATGTCCAGTGGCTTTCCACAGAAATACTACAGAATCAGAAATCTACCTTGCAGAGTGAATGGTGATGGCTCAGGCGACGGAACAGATGCCATTTGCCCAGCAGTTTGCATTTAATCATGCTTCTCAAATGTGGCAGGCTTTGCACAGACAGAATTAAGGAATTAAGATCCCTGCAAAGTGAAAAAAAAAAAGTGATTTTGATGTGTGAGATACACCCAAGGGGGGGTGCGTATTAAAATGAATTAGTAATTACATTTCAATCTGAATAGCATGTACCAAAGTAAATGAAAGATTGTTTTAGATTCTTCCATATATTGTTTTCCTAATCATTTTAATTTTCATTTCATGAGGTTAAAATAGAGGTAAATGAGTTAGAAAAGAGAGATGTATGATTACAGATTGCTATTATGGGATATGAAATTTGCAATATTGTTAGCTTGGGCAGAAGTAGAAGAGCTTTCTTCTGGCATCGAGGGGCTGAAAGCATATGAAAAACTGTGAGGCCATTAATGACCTACAATATCAATCAGAATAACCACTGAGACAAGAAAATAAGTACAGTTCCCCTTAAAGAATCATTATAAAACATCTCCTGAGTAGAAACAAAACTCTAACCTTCTTAGTTAAAGAAAGAAAAATTAAATTCGCTTTGCAAAATAAACTCTCCCGGGCTTAAAGATATACACAGATAGCAAAATATTGAGATGTTTTATTTACACACAGTTTCCATTTTACGTGTGAATGTGGGCATCCTGAAGTATTGACTGATGACTGGGCAGTGTTTTTCTGTCACTTCTAGCAATGACTTAAAATGACTTATAGATGCTACAGGGTAAGAACTCCTGTCAAACTCTTAAGTTACGGAAGCCACTGAGTGTAGTGAAGACAACATTTTGGAAGTCCTCAGTTCATGCTTAGAAACTGTGAACTTAGGGGCGCCTGGGTGGCTCAGTGGGTTAAGCCTCTGCCTTTGGCTCAGGTCATGATCTCAGGGTCCTGGGATCAAGCCCTGCATGGGGCTCTCTGCTCAACAGGGAGCCTGCTTCCCCCTCTCTCTCTGCCTGCCTCTCTGCCTACTTGTGATCTCTCTCTGTCAAATAAATTTAAAAAAAAATCTTAAAAAAACAAAACAAAACTGTGAATTTAGAAATGTCTCATGGCAAAAGTAGTCACCACCGTGAATATTTATATACAAGCAAAACTGGAAGGGTCTTTGATATCCAAATAGGAAGCTTAGATAAAATTATGATGGTCTATCTTCTTGATGGCATCAATAAAGGTATTTAAGTTTAAGATTAGGAAGAATTTATGATGGCTTTGGAAAGTGCGGCAAAAGGGGTAAGTTATCAACTATGTAAAAACCTAAACATAACTGGAAAAACTACAGATGTCAACAAAGACTGGAAGAAAATACAGCAGAGGTTTAACATTATTTGTTCTTCTGTGCATGGGTCTTGGGGGATACTTTTTTATCTTCCTATGTTCCCAATTTTCCAAATTTTCTGTAATGAACATATTAATTGTTTTTATAATTTCATAATGCTCCCTCCTTTGCAGGGTCCTGTGGCTCCCATGAGCAGGGATGTGGTGGAGGGAGCATAGGATCACTGCTTGCTGCCTCCCACCCTTCCTTCCAGCCCCTTGTTTTGCGCTTCTTTTGACAAGTTTCACATTTTTCTTGTATTTCTTTCCATGGGTCATGGTTCCTTCCTTATCTGGAGGAAGAGAATAAAATTAATTTTTGTTCCTTCCTTCTTTAGCTGTCCTTTGTATGGGGAATCATGTGCTCAAATCAAACGCCGCGTTCCCAAATAGAGTGACATTTACATTGACGCCCAATTGCAGTTGCCGGGAGCCCCGCCTCCCCCTTTCTGTGGCTTCTGGGTACACCGGTGATTCTCTTAGCTCACAGACCAGTCCGTCGCCCAGAATCACCTTGGGCCACCCACCATATTGTCTCTCCTCAAGTTCCACTTCTCAAAGATACCCTTGAGGCCAATGGCAGGAGAAGCCACCATGAAAATGACACTCTCTGTGCCAATATCCCCAAAGTTGCTGTTCCTCGGGTGGCAGAGCGGTGCTGGTGCTAGGGAGTGGAAAAGGCCAGTGTATCCGAAGTGTGGAAGCAACCAGTGGGTGTGGCACACAAGTAGGGTAAGGAGGTAGACAGACCAGTCATTCAGGACCTTTCCAGACAAATTAATTAAGGATGTTAGGCTTTATTCAAGGGTCGCTAGGTAGCTCTTGCAAGATTTTAAGCAGGGCAGAGTGATCTATCTGTTGTGAAAAGTAAATGATGACTTCGGCTATGGTCCACATTTGGGCAGCGGGGGTGGGGAGGGTATGCACCAGGATTAGCATTCACGTCCTCTGGGTTATGCCATGTGGTCTCTTCCCACGACTTCCAAGAAGGACAACTTGCAAATCACAAATTGAAAAGGAGGCGTCACATTTTAGGAAGCTGGTAGGACAATTACCATGCAGCTCCAGCTTCTCCGTTAGTATAATTTTGATCCGGGCTAGCCCAGGCTTTCACTTCTTAAAAAGATCAAACTTAGCAGGTATTTGAGCCTGGAAGCAAGAAAGCAAATTAAAAATACCAGCATCATTTTGGCTAACGAATAGATTTCCTTTGAGTGTCTCCGCGCTTCAGCATTCATCCTGAATTAAAAAAAAAAAAAAAAGTATCCAGCACACAGATTGTTCCCCCTCGAGTTACTCTGGGTGTCAGACTTGGCAGTCTTCGTACTCCATCCAATCTAATGCGGACTCATTAACATTTGTACTTAGCCACATGGACTCAAATGCTGTGTTCAGAACATTTGCAGGCAGATGTTATCAAAGATGTTCTCTTTTCACAGTTTCCTCTGTTCATTTGCATTGAACAGCCATTGCCACCAAAATGAGGTGCAGGCTACGGAGAAGAGTTTTTCTTTGTTTGTTTGCTGCTAAATTACGAGCATGTGCTTGTGTTGGGGAAGTATTTTACTTTACTGCTTTGAATTAACTATTGTTGCAATCCTGGTTTAGTGTTGCTTTTCTTGTTTGGCTTACTCTGTTGGGAGGGAAACACTATTAATGTTGGGGGGGAAAGGCTTTTTTGCATGCATTTGGATGACGATTTTAATGGGAAGATGTTCTGGACCAACTTTTTCAGCCAATTCTCCTTTCTTCTTTGTAACTGGGATTGGATGCCCTGCTTTTCCGAAAATGTGCATTTTGTTTACTCCCTTCTGCCATTCCAAGGTCAGGGCAGTTCTTGAATTAAGAAAACATCATTATCTGTAATATTGATTTGTCAGTCTTCTTAGTTACCTTCCCTGCTGGACACTGAAAAGACCGGGAAGATAAATACCAAGGACAGAATCCAACCCAAACTAAAGGTGCCCTTCAGGTGTGAATTTTATGACTTCTTTGGTCTTGTTCAGAAATTAATGTCAATCAAAGTTCAACCTCCACTGGGGATGAAAAGCTGGTCAAGACTCAGAGAAAATTTGCAGCTGACAAGACAGCATTTGTCAGCGGACGCAGTAGGAATCCGTTTAGCCAATATATCGACAAGTGTGTCATTTCGCCAAGTCTTAGAAAATAAGGTTCCCTCCTGTTTTCCTAAGATACAGTCTAACTCTGCTTTTCCTTCAGTCCTTTCCCATCTCCTTTCATTGCCCTTAGGTCTCCTTCATCTTCATACTGGCTGGTTTCATTTTTTTGTCAGCTGGTTACCCACCTGCAAACGCGTTCATGCTGTTTCCCTTGCTCTTAGGTCAATTTCTCATGGCTGCACCTTCTCTCCTTTCTTTTTTTCATCAAGAGAGCGCTAAGGACTGTGCAATAAAGATGGCAATGACATAGCTTCACCCTCAGACATTTTTTACTCTCTTGACACCCAGTGTTCCAGAAAGATTAATCTGGCCGTGGGGTGCCACAGGCAGGCGGATCAGTTTTGTGGCTATTGCAAGAGTGTATTAAGTGTGAGGCAATAACGGTTTGCACAAAACTTCGGTTTCGAATATCCTGACTTATTTCAGAACTTCCATGACTTGCCCATGTTCTGCTCCCAGCGTCATCCTCGGGGCTGATGAATATCCTTTCCTGCGACCATATGTCCTCTTCCATTATGAAGGCTTCATCTGAGGGTAATTAGTTAACGCCCTAACTTGGTTTATCTGTTTTCTGTTCTGTTTCTATTTCGTTTTTACCTTTTGTCACTACGTCTATAGTTTTAAATACGGGTAATCTATAGGTCTCATTGGTTGAAGCAAAGGGCTATGCTTTTTATTCTTTTTCTTTTTTTTTTTAAGTAGCACAGGATCTAACGGATAATACAAAAGAATTAAGTTCCCTACTATTTTTACTCACTATAGATGTAGTATTTTGTTTTGTGTTTATTTTGCTTCTTCTTGGTATGTGTTTCTATCTGATTAGATAAGTCACTCCCCTCCCCCCCCAGCCCACCAAGTCCTCATTATAAATGCTTAGTAAGAGTTAATATAATTACGGGGCACCTGGGTGGTTCAGTCGGTTAAGCATCTGCTTTCCGCTTGAGTCATCGTCCCGCAGTCCCAGGATCCGGCCCCACATCGGGCTCCTGCTCAGCAGCGGGGAGTCAGCTTCTCCGTCTCCCTGTGCCTACTCTTCCCTTGCTCGTGCTTTCTCTCTCTCTCAAGTAGATAAAATCTTAAAAAAAAAAAAAAAAAGAGTTTAGGTTTACAGTGTTGTCTCTTAGTGAACAGAGATAACTCTCATTTATTTGGGTCTTTTATATCTATTAGTAGGGTTAATAATTAAAGTTTTAAAATAAAAAACTTTCTCTATAATGTTTTATTCATTTATTATATTATAATTGCAGGAATTCCTAGATATTTTGTCTTTTTGCTAGTTTGAGTATTATCTTACTTTCTATTTTATTTTCTATAGGGTTGTCCCTGATGTAGAAGAATTTTTTTAAGTTGATCTTGTATCCGACAATTTTCCAGAACTGTTTAATTATTTTTGAGAATTTATCTGTTAATTCTATTAGATTTTCCGTGTAGATGAATATATATTGGTCAATAATGATATCTTATCTCTTTTCCAGTCCTTATACCTCTTTTTATTTTATCTTATTTCACTTTTTAGGAACTTCAGTACTATGTAGAAACAAATAACATAACATAACATAACATAAGGTAAAAGAAAATAAAATTCATAAGGAACCTCTTTGCTTCATTTCCTCTTTTAAAAAATATGCCCCACTGCTGTATATTTATGAAAATTGTTAGGAGAGTGAATCTGAAGAGTTTCTATCATAAGAAAACAATTTTCTTTCTTTCTGTTTGTTTTTTTGTATATGAGAGGATGGATGGTAACTAAGCTCGTGGTAATTGTTTCATGATATATGTAAGTCAAGTCATTATGCTGTACACTGTAAACTTATATGGTACTTTATATCAATGTTGTGTCAATAAAACTGGGGAAAAAATGTACCGAAGTTAGTCCATTGGTATATTGCCTTTATCAAGTTAAGGAATTCTCCTTTAATTTTACTTTTCTCAGAATTTTTATTTTGATACTGAATTTCATCAAATACCTTTTATTTAAGAAAATCCTATATTTTTCCCATTAATTCATTAGTTTGATCAGTTGAATTGATAGGTATTCTGATAGTAAAACATGCTTGTATCCCTAAATTAAATCTTACTTGTGTGTAATGTATTCTATTTGTTAAACTGATGTAGAGGAACTAATTTATTTAATTTGGATTTTCTTTAACACTTGAGAAATGTCCATACAAATTCTTTTTTTCTTCATCATCCAGTTTGTATTATTTGTTACTTGAAAGTTTAGTAGAATTCTTTGTAAAATTTTCTAAGCCTTGGATTTCTTTTGGTGGAAAGAAAATGTTTAGTTCACATTTTAATTTTTCAATAGTAATTGTCATATTCATTAGATCAATATTACCAGTTTTGGCATTTTGTATTTTCTTAGAAATGTATCTTTTTAAAAAAATTTATAGTTATTGGCATATGGATGAAGGTCATATTATTTTAAGCTCTTATATCTGGAAGTACTTCTTTTCTTAATATGTTTACTTAGATCTTTTCACCTCCCATCTATATTTGAGAAAAAGTCATAACAGAAATTTGTCTAACTTATAGTATTTTCAAAAAATCAGTTTTGTTTGTTCATCTCTTTGAATTGTTAGTATTTCTTGGTTATGTTACAGGTTGCTGACTTTTAATTTTATTTTCTTTTTATTTCTTTGGCTTTATTGTCTTTTCCTCTTCTTGTTTCTTATCTCCTGTGTTTTCATTTCCTTTTGTTTTCCAATAAATCCATTTAAAGCTGCAGTTTTTCTGTGCCCGTTGTTAGCTGTTGTGCCCTTTGTTAGCTGTGTCCCACATCTGTTGATGTGTAGTTTTTTTGTCATTTAACTTTAAACTGTTTCTCATTTCCCATACTATTACCATTTTACCTCATTTACTTAGTCATAAGTCTTAGTAACAGATATATAAAGTTTTTAGTTATTTTTTATTGATTTCTAATTGCTCTAAATAGTGAGTATAGTATGTATGATATCAGTTCTTTGACTTCACTGAGGTTTGAGAGTAATTTTCACCATTGACTTTTGTGTGTGTTCCATACATACTTAAAATGTTTATTCTGGTTAGTATGAAATTATGTATGTATCTGTTAATTTAAGCTATGAGTCATCTTATTCAGGAGTTCTAGACATTTCTTTATTCTCTTATCTTTACCTATCAGTTTCTGAAAGAGTTGTCTTCAGATTCTCAGTCACCGTTGTTCATAATTTTTCCTATAGATGTGATAATTGACTCAGTTTTATGTCAATATAGACAAATACATACATAGATATGATATTAGGGCCTTTTCACTTATTATTTTTTCTAGTGGTGTATATTGTCCTTCAGTGTTGCTTTTAATTTACTTTTGTCTTAAATTCCATTTTGTCAGTTACTTTAATTACCACTGCAATTGTCAGTTAGTTCATATTATTTTCTTATTTCATCATTTTCCTTCTCTCCTCACTTTATTTTTAATTTTTCTGCATCTTTTTGTCATTAATGTATAGCTCTTACAGGTAATATAATATTGTTAAATCAATTTTTTAAGCATCCTATCAAAGAATCACTATTTTTTTTTAAGATTTTATTTATTTATTTGATGGAGAGAGGGAGAGAACAAGCAGGGAGGCAGGTAGAGGAAGAAGGAGGAGCAGGCTCCCCACTGAGTAGGGAGCCTGATGAGGGGCTTGATCCCAGAACCCTGGGATCATGACTTGAGTGGAGGGCAGAGGCTCAACTTACTGAGCCACCCAGGTGTCCCCAGAGAGTCACTATTAAACAGTTTTATCTATTTATATTTATTGTAATTTTTGTTATATTATAATTTATTTCTGTTATATCAGATTTTTCTCTTACAAAATTATTTTTCTTTCTTTGAAGGGGTAGAATTTCTTAGTTGTAGAAATTATATATTTGCTTTTTAATTTTTTGTTAATTAGAACTAATATAATGTATTTATAATTCTTTTACCATATAAGTATCTTGCATATATCATTATGTACATCTTCTCCCTGAAGGAGATATATATCCCGAGATACACTTTTTCTTCTATTGTTTCTTCTTGACCCTCTTTTCCCAACTCTTACTCTTAATCACCATGTTGCATATCATCTACAAGAGCACTCTAGAACAGAACTTTCTGTGATGTTGGAAACATTCTCTAACGGTAGCCACTAGCCACATGTCTGTTGAGCAATCAAAGTAGGGCTACTATGACTGAGGGAGGAACTGAATTTTTAATTTAATTTAATTTAGATTAAATATTCAAATGTGGCCTGTGGCTACTGTATTGGATAATGTAGTTTAAATAAGTTATTTTTGGATATTTATGGATATAATTTTCTTCCTTGGTAGATGGAGCAAATTTTTTTTAGACAATAGTAAACTTTATTTATTCATTCACCCTTATTTTCCATATTTTTAGTAACTTTTTGAATTTATTTCTTTTCTTGTTGGTTTACCTTTTTCAAGAATGCTTTAAAGAGAATCTTGTGGAAGAAATTCTAAGATGTGGTATACTTGAGAATGACTAATTTTAACCGTGTAAACTTTAGGTTTAAGCTTTCTTCAATGCTTTAAATGTAATTTCCATATTTCTTATCTACATTATTGCTGTTTTGTAGTACAGTGTCAATTTGAATTATTTTTTTCTTTTTGTTGGTAGTGTTCTCCCTGGAAGCTTTTAGAATTTTCTCTTTGTCTGTGGTATTATTTAAATTTACTATAATATGGCATGTTTGGATTATTTTCTTATCTAATCTGTCATTCTGTGAGCCATTTTGAGAAGGGCTTATGTCTTTCTTTAATTCTGGAAAATTACTGATTATTAATTAATATGTTTAAATATATCAGCTCCCCTCCATTATTTTTTTCTTATTTTCTGACTACTTTTTATGGTGTAGACCTATGTATTTTCTCCTTCATAGTCCTTCTTTCCTTTCCATCTTTTTGACCTCCCAGTGCTTTCTACTGTAATTCCATCACCTGACCATTTTTGGCTGTGTTCCTTTGCCATCCAACTTATCAAATTAGGTCTTTTTTTATTATATTTTCACAACTGTTATCTCCAGTTAGTTCCTCCTTTAAACTCTCTATTTTTACCTCTTGTTTTTATTATCCTCCCTTATATCTTTGAGGATGCTCATTAAAAATTATTTCACCTCTCCTTTATTATTTCTGTTTCCTTTTATGAAGGTTTTCTTACTTAGTCATGTTTGGAGTTTATAGAGATGTTTTTTCATCAGGCACTATTTGATAGGTATTGGGATAATTGTTTTAATGCACACAACAAACTTTTTTTTAAAAGATTTTATTTATTTATTTGACAGATATAGACCACAAGTAGGCAGAGAAGCAGGCAGAGAGAGAGAGGAAGGGAAGCAGGCTCCCTGCTGAGCAGAGAGCCCAATGCGGGGCTCGATCCCAGGACCCTGAGATCATGAGATCATGACCCGAGCCGAAGGCAGAGGCTTAACCCACTGAGCCACCCAGGCGCCCTCCTACAAGATAAATATTAAAAGTATTCCCATTACACCCATTAGGAAACTCTGCATCAAAAGATTAAGTAGCTTGTTCACATTCATGCAACGAAATGAGTAATGGAACAAGATTAGAACACTCACATTCTGACTCTACCAACACCCCTTATACTATACTATTAATCACTGTAATATATTCAGAGGGTTAAAATAGATATATTCCTCTCAATAACCATAAAAATACAATAAAGGGAATAAGAAAGAGTGGTTACTCTGGGCTTATACCAAATGATTGCGTTATCTGGAGGATTTGGAACTTGAGTTGCTATTTTTCATGAAGACGGGGTATGGGATTATCAAGGGGTAAAGCAAATAGATTTAGTAATTTTTGATTTCTAACAATATGCCAAGCATTACTTTAAGCATTTTACATATACCCTCAGAAGTAAGTGATGTTATTATATCCACTTTTTTATAAACAAAAACATCTCTGAGCCCCAGAGATATTAAAGAAGTTGTCCAAGGTTACATAGTAAATGCTAGCACTGAGATTTGAATCTGGAGCGGCTGGTTCCCAAGTGCGTTCTCCTATTTTTGCTTTACTTGTCTTATTACACAATTACACAGAGCTGAGAAGAGGCAGAAGAAGTTGGGACTAGGGAATCAAGGAGGCAGATTAAGAATAGTGGCTAGGAATAGTGGCAGCCCCATTTTTTACTGGCCCCCTCAATGGCCCCTGCAGTCCTTTCTCTTGTCTTCCATATGGTTTCCCCTCACCCAGTAAAAATCTACCCTCAAAATGGGAACTGCAGTAACCATATTTCTTCTGAGTCTAATGGTAAGAGACTACAATAGAGGAAAACTAGAGACTCCAGAGCATTTCAGGCCTATAGATATTTGTGCTTGATAAGCAAGAAACCGAAAACCATAGAGTACAACGCACCTTTAGAGATGAGTGTGGGACACCTGGGTGGTTCAATCGATTAAGCCTCTGCCTTCAGTCATGATGAGCAGAGGTCAAGCCTCTGCTCAGGTCATGATCTCAGGGTCCTGGGATTGAGCCCCGCATTGGGCTCTCTGCTCAGCGAGGAGTCTACTTCTCCCTCTCTCTCTGCCTGCCTTACTCCCTACTTGTGATCTCTCTCTTTCTCTGTTGAGTACATAAATAAAATCTTAAAAAAAGAAATAAAGAGATGAATGAAGGAGATGTGGTGACAACAATTCAGAGTGGTAAGAAGGTGATGAAGTGTTACAATAGCAATTGGTAACTTACAGGCAGTAACAACTAAATATCCTGAAAAATTTTCTGTTCTGGTCTGAGTTAAAATGCCCCTATGTGTTCATTATGATTGCTGATTTTAAGATTTGACCTTAAGTCAAAGAAGTTTAGGTGAAACTATCAAAATGCTTTTGATAGTTGCTGAATTAGCTGACAGAAGTTTATGTAAAGTGGTCGTAGAGTCTTTCTTAGTAATATCCTAGAGGAGAGATCTTAGGCATATGAGTATGGCACTTGAGATAGTTAGTATCGTCAAAATTCCTTGTGTGGCATCAAGATCTTGACCCATGGCTAGCTTTTACTGGTTTTCAATAAAAACCATAAATTATTAAAACATACGGGGAAATTGGAGGGGGAGACAAACCATGAGAGACTGGACTCTGAGAAACAAACTGAGGGTTTTGGAAAGGAGGGGGTTGGGAGGTTGGGGGACCCTGGTCGTGGATATTAAGGAGGGCATGTATTGCGTGGAGCACTGGGTGTGGTGCATAAACGATGAATGCTGGAACACTGAAAAGAAAATGGAAAAAACAAAAAACAAAAAAAATAGGGCACGTATTGCTGCAATAATGAATCTTGGAACACTGAAAAAAATTAAATTAAAAATGTCAAAATTAATAGTACATGTTGTTTTATTTATTTTTTCTTTTTTTCTTAAATTGAAGTATAATTGGCATACAATATTCTCTTGGTTTCAGGTGTACATGATAGTAGTTTGCTATTTTTAGACATTACAAATGATCCCTATGACAAATCTAGTTACCGTCTGTCACCATAAAAAACTATTACTGGGGCGCCTGGGTGGCTCAGTGGGTTAAGTCTCTGCCTTCGGCTCGGGTCATGATCTCAGGATCCTGGGATCGAGTCCCGCATCGGGCTCTCTGCTCAGCGGGGAGCATGCTTCTCTCTCTCTCTGCCTGCCTCTCTGTCTACTTGTGATCTCTCTCTGTCAAATAAATAAATGAAATCTTAAAAAAAAAAAAAAAAACTATTACTGTATTACCGACTGTATTCCCCATGCTTTACATTAGGTCCCCATGGGGGGGACTGGAAGTTTAGACCTTTTAATCTCTTTCACCTACATTTAATACATGACTTTTTTTTTTAATTGTGGGAAAATGTACCCAATATAAAATTGACCATTTTAGGCATTTTTTAAATGTACGCTTCAGTGGCATTAAATACATTCACATTATTGTTTAACTACTACCAACTTCCAGAAATTTTTTGTCATCCCAAATTGAAGCTCTGTACCCTGTGAATAGTAACACTGTATTTCCCTCTTTCCCTAGCCCCTGGTAACCTCTGCTCTACTTTCCACATTTGTGAATTTGATTAAGTAATCTGGATTATTCACTTTGCTTAATGTCTTTAAGGTTCATCCCTGTTGTCACATGTGTCAGAATTTTCTTCCTTTGTAAGGCCAAATAATATTCTATTGTGTGTTTGTGTGTGTGTGTGTGTGTATGTATGTATATGTATGTATATATGTGTATATGTATGTATATGTACATACATATACATACATACACATACATACATACTACATTTTGTTTATCCATTCATCTGTTGATGAACATTTGGGTTGTTTCTACCTTTTGGCTATTGTTAATAATGCCAATATAAATATTAGCGTGAAAGGTTTTCTTTTTATGCATATTATTTAGGTATCTAAAAAAATGTATCTTTTGGAATTAGTGCAGTTTGACAAGACATGAGAAATCTTACACTTTGTGTTATCAAGGTGCCATTCCTGGTGAGATTTTTGAAGCATTTTGTGAGTATCAATTGTAGTTAAGAAGACCATATAATTTATCATTCAAACCAGGGTGAGAACAGAAAATAGAATGATTAATATTACCCAGAGAAAATAAGCATTAATCAGGACTGTCTCAAGCAAACCAGGCCATGTAGTCCTCTCATCTTTTAAGAGGTAATCGAATAGAATCTTTAGTTTCTATTACCAGTGACTGGTAAATGTGAAATGGAATTATTTTACTTAATCTCATTGGAAAGTGAGGTCTAATAGGAAGTATGGTTAGTAATGTTAAACCATGAAGGTTCTATATAGTGAAATAAAGTCAAATCCATTTATTTCCTTTGAGTTAACCACTTATAAATTCTTTGTTATTTGAGGAAGTGCGATTATTAATAGAGTTAACATCAAATAGATATCTAGGTGCCTGTTGTTTTCCATTGCTAACACTTCTGTCAATAGTCAACCCAAATACTCCATGAGAAAAGAATAATTGGACACAATATAGAAGAATCTTGTACTTTTTTTTTTTAATTCTCTGACATGGACATAGCCAAATGATCCACATAATAAAGGTCGAATAATTATTTCTAAAAGTAATGGATAATGTCTGGCTCTCATGACTTCTTCCTCATTTACCAGAAGCAGAAATTCGAATACTCCAGTGGTCCATCATCCTCGTAGCCAATTTGGTTCCCCACTTTAAATGTCCAGATATAGTGAAGGAATCCTGACTATATCTATATGATGAGTCTTCCAAGTCAAATGGAAATAAGATAATCAAACCCAGACATCTTTAATTCTTTTGTAGAATTACTCGAGGTTAATAGTGTTTGTTAAAGGAATGGAAACTATTAGGTGTTATTATTCCTAATGAAAGGAAATAATCTTGATAAGTTAACATAAGGGAAAAAGTCAACCTAGATTTCTCAAAATTTTGAATTTCAGAATCTAATTAAGACATGGAGTTTTATGAATTTTATTTCAAATATCCATTATTGGATAAAGATAGGAAAAAGTTGTGAGTTGCTTTTTTGAATCCGTTAATAAGTAGCTAAACTTATAATTGATAAATTGACATGATAGTTATTATATATGAGATAACATAATTATCTTTTCTCTCTGACATGCCACATTTACATCTAGGGTGAGTTTTTTTAATGAAATATTTTTCACAAAAACAAAAGACACCCTATAGTTAAGTTCTGCTAAGTCTCTCATATTAGAAGATGATCTTTAAATAACATTATTTTTAGCAGACTACTTTAAGCAGCTTTCCAAGTATTAGTCAAGTAAATATCTGTGTATCGTGGTCACTTTATATTGAGATATACACAATAATATTATCTTTCTTAGAAATTTTTATTTCATAAATATTTCCAATTATTGTTTGACCTAATGTCCAAATTATTCCTTTTTTATGAAAATTAAGAGATGTTTAATAGACAGTGCAAACCATGATTTTATCTCAGTATAAATGAATGCACATGTTTCCAATGAGTTAGCTATCAGTTATCACGAATAGCAACAAGCACCTTAGAGCTATGTTAGAAAACTGTATAGCTGGAATTCAACTCTGCAGTCTCACTTGCTCTCAAGAGAACATCATCCATTCCAAATCAGTGTCACAAACTCCAAAAGACCAGGGGAGTAGGAGAGAGGGGTGTGCAGAGTGGTAAATACAGGGGCCAGTACACAGGTGATGGACAGAAATACAGCTCTCAAGGAAAGCCAAATTAGATGCGGGTTTTTTTTTTTTGTTTTTGTTGTTGTTGTTGTTGTTTGTTTGTTTTTTTTTTTAACAGCTAAGGACAAAGAAAAGCCCATGGCTTTCACAAAATGACTTTTCTGCCAGCCCCAAACAAGTCTTACAAAGAGATTTGTAATAAGTCTATTGATTTAAAAGGACATTTTCAGGACATCTACATTTTCAGATCATTTCAGCTACAAAACGGTAGACCCTTTCCTTCGAGGTTCAGCCACGGAGTTAGCGTAGTCCAGAAACTCAGTGTTGGATTTGCAAATACAGTTCATTTTACAGAAATGCCACCTTATAAACAGCAAGCATCTCCCATCCCACCCACCCTTCTCTCTTCTCCTCCCGCCTCCCCATCCCAGTCTGGCTGGGTGCAGAGCATGCTCTGCAGAGAGGGAGCAGTGATGAGGCTGCTCTGCTGCTTTGGAGGAAGATTCTAGAACCCACCAAGAAGGAGGAAGAGGACGAGGGTGACATGAAGGAATTGGAGAACGGGGCTGGATCCACTGAATGGGTCCAGGGCAGGCTGGGACCAGCCAGACGCCAGTGGCCTGGGCAGCGGGCAGAGGGGTGGACACGCGGGGCTGGCAGGACGTGGTGCAGGCAGGTGGGATTTGATGTTAATATTATAGAGGGAACATTTGGGAAAAGGACTGTTTCAGGCCCGCTACTTTGCAGCACATTCTTGTCTAGTTCCTCCTGTTCTAGTGCTAATTCTGCCAGGAGCTCATCTTCATCCAGCTCTTCTCCAGATCTTCCAGGTTTTGAAATCGCTGCTGAAACCTCCTCTGCAGGTTCCTACCAGTCAGCAATGCCCTGCATTAACTCTCCCACGTTATCGATGTTTGTGGTGTTGTAGGCAGCCTTCGTGGCCTTGGCCAAATAGTCCATGTTCTTGAGCCCGTCGGTGTCACTACTGATGATCTCCAGGGCCTCTCGCTGAAATTTTGATGGTCTCAGTATGCGCTTGGCTGGCACCAGTGGCTTTTTATGCCTCTTCTTGGGCTTTAGTGACCAAAGAGGTGTGTACTTGTTTTTGGTTCTATGTTTTTTGGTGGCGATCATCTCCTCCTAGTCTTTGTCTCCAGGAGTTCCAGCTTACTTAAGCCAAATTATCCCTTTTTAAATAAGTTGTCCTATATATCCATGAGGCTTTATTGATTAAGAAAAAATACACATGTAAATGCTTTCCTTACTTGTTTATACACTCAAAGCATTTAAGGAAATTATGTATGAACTCACTCTGTGTGTGTGTCTCTCTCTCTGTCTCTTTCTATTTCTCCATATTTTATATATACATATGTATATTTTATATTGCCTACTATAAATACAGTATATAATACTATGTATTATATATAATTCAACATGTACATACATAAAAGTTTCTCAATTTCTAAATCTAAACTTAAGGCTACAAAAATCCATTTATGTAACACAGATAGGATAACAATTTGACTATTGAGAAAGGCAGCTGAAGAGAATAGAACAGTTTTTAGAACTCAACGTGAGATAAGTGACTGAGTTGTGCAATGATCCAGCCATTCATACATACACTAAAATGATATTATTTTTCTCAAAACTGGTGATAGTCTTTGAAGTTCAATTTAATAAATATAAAATTATCAAAGATGAACCAGCCCTAAAATTCGATGTGTAAAAACAAACAAACAAGACCAGATTGTCATCTAAAATAAAATATCATTAAGCTTTCTTTGCCTGAGTTACCAGATACTATTTTGGAAAATCAAAGCTAGTAGGGGATCATGTATTCAGTGACAGCCAAATACTAGAATTTTGTAAAGTTTACCTATAATGATTTCCATTTTGGAGGTGAGAAGCTGGTTCAGAGAGGTTCAATAACTTATTCAAGGTCAGGGTCTCCTAAGTGGGGGAGGCAGAACTCGGTCATTGTTGATTTGACCTCAGCAGTCAAGGTGTTTTCTCTACCCCATAATGTCTACTTAGAAGGTTGGGAAAAGTTCTTTAAAAAACCCAAACTTAAAAAAAATAAGTTTCTGGGGCACGTGGGTGGCTCAGTGGGTTAAGCCTCTGCCGTTGGCTCAGGTCATGATCTCAGGGTCCTGGGATCGAGCCCTGCATCGGGCTCTCTACTCAGCGGGGAGCCTGCTTCCTCCTCTCTCTCTCTGCCTGCCTCTCTGCCTACTTTGATCTCTCTCTCTGTCAAATAAATAAATAAAATCTTTTAAAAAATTTAAAAAACACTTTTGGCCCAAGATTTTTTTTTAATTTAATTAAATTTTATCTTTTTTCAGTGTTCCAAAATTCATTGTTTATGCACCACACCCAGTGCTCCATGCAATACGTGCCCTCCATAATACCCACCACCAGGCTCACCCTCTGTCCAAGATTTTAAGGCAGCATGGTATGCTGGGGGAAAAAATAATAAAACACATGATCATAGGAATCAGAAGAGGCTAACAAGTTTTGCTGATTATTAGTGGGATCGATGACTTAACTTTTCTGAACACTAGCACTTAAGAATGGTACTGTTTGTCCAGCCTCCCCAGGTGAATCTCGTATAAGAAAGCAGCAGATAAGAAAATGACCAATTATAACATTTTCAAAATCATGAGGACTTCCAAAGGTAAGGAGCTAGTGGATCTTATGGCAAATAGAACTTACTGCAGTGTTCTAAAAAATGAATGGTTATCAGTATCTTTTTTACTATGATCTAGTTCATCTAGGAACAAATTATCTAGTAGGTCATATCTGAATTCTCAGTGGCATTGGATCACGACCATCTCAATACATAGTATTTAGGCTTCATGAAAGATCTTATTATTATTTTTATTTATTTATTTATTTATTTATTTTACTTTATTAAAGGTCCACAGCTCCTCATCTGAAATGCTTAGGGTGCGATGTGTTTCGGAATTCAGAACTTTTCCGGTTTTAGAAATGTGACACATAGACTATAAATTTTGTAAAAACCCAGTGGAGTCTGAGACAGAAGTCAATAATCAAACACATTAGTATTTCTGCAGAGTAATATACTAAAATTCTCGCAAGAGGTATAAAGCCTATAAACAGTTTCTTGCTAGGTTCAGGTCGGGTTGTGCTGCCAAAGGAAGAGTGCTGAAACCATGAAAAACTTCATTTTCAGATTTCAGATATGTGGATGATGGATTAAAGCCTATTCAAATGTTTAGTTTCAGAATTATAAAAACAATACCAATATATTTTAGAAGTTTTAGAAAGTGCTCAGTCTGTAGAGCATGTGGCTCTTGATCTCTGGGTTGTGAGTTTGAGCCCCACGTTGGGTGCAGAGATTACTTAAAATTTTTTTTAAGAAATCTTAAAAAAAAAGAAAATGCAGAAAAATTAAAGAAAAAGCCATTCATAATTGAGAAGAGTATTCTATCTGCCAGTGTCTCTCCTTTTATATGACTAAGATATTCTTTAATATCATGAATATTTTTAAGGTATTTTTAAAATGAACATAAAAAACAAAGGAAAAGGACAGCAGAGATAGAAGAGGTGTCTCTAAGTCAGTGACAGAAGATGTAGAGGGCGATTGTTATAAAAATCTCAGAATTTTTGTAATTTTTGTGAAGAACAGCCATTGAACTGGGGTCTAGATTTTTTTTAATTAATTAATTTATTTGACACAGAGAGAGATCACAAATAGGCAGAGCAGCAGGCAGAGCGAGATGGGGAAGCAGGCTCCCTGCTGAGCAGAGAGCCGGATGCCAGGCTGGATCCCAGGACCCTGGGATCATGACCTTGAGCCGAAGGCAGAGGCTTAACCCACTGAGCCACCCAGGCGCCCCTTGTTTGTTTGTTTTAAAGATTTTATTTTGGGGGGCGTGCCTCCGTGGTTCAGTTGTTAAGCGTCTGCCTTCGGCGCAGGTCATGATCTCAGGGTCCTAGAATCAAGCCCTGCATTGGGCTGCCTGCTCAGGAGGACTGCTTCTCCCTCTCCCGCTCCCCCTGCTTATGTTTCCTCTCTTGCTGTGTGTGTGTCCCTCTCTCTATCAAATAAATGAATAAAATCATTAAAAATAATTATTTATTTATTTGACAGAGATCACAAGTAGGCAGAGAGGCAGGCAGAGAGATAGGAGAAAGCAGGCTCCCCGTTGAGCAGAGAGCCTGATGCGGGGCTTGATACCAGGACCTTGAGATCATGACCTGAGCTGAAGGCAGAGGTTTAACCCACTGAGCCACCCAGGTGCCCCTAGATCTTTGATATTATAAGGGATATGATATAGTATGGATTTTAAAAAAATGCTCAAGACTCCATATAAGGTATCTTTCTGGCTTGCTTTCTCTCTTTGGCCGTGTTGTCCAGGAGAACACAGTTCCTACTTGGATTATTCATCTTATCAATGTCTGTTGAAGAAGCAAATGTTATCTTAGGATTTTCAAACTATGTGGTCTTTTTTTTTTTTTTCTTTTTTAGGGTTTATATTTGCTAACTCAAATGTTTACCATGAGAAAATGTCTACAATGTGATCTTTGGAAGGAACTCTGAATATTTAAAGCACCCCAGAAATCTCGAATGCTTTTCTTATCTGAGGTTGGACAGCTTCATTTAAGTGAAAAAACAACTGGCCTTTAGAAGCCGGACTCAGAAAGTGCTGGGATCCACTAGTCTGCATACTTTTCCAGGATTGCATAGTATTGTGTTTACAAATACTTTATTTTTGAGATTCTAAGTGAATGAAACAAGCCTAAGTTGAGAAATCAGGCTTAGTCTATCTATAGTCTATTAAATGCATTTGACTTCTAGAACGTCAACCTGCTGTATTTCTCTCTCTATCTGTATTTGACTGGAAGCATTAACAAATGGGGAAGGCATCAAATATTTAGAACCCATGAAGCACTCAGGACTGTCAAAGTGATCTATTTCACATACATGGCTGTACGCTAGGGCTTTTAGGTAAGATTTGTCCGTTTATGTCAAATATAGCTACAGTTGCCATTTTCTTTGATTTCATTCAGTTCTAACAATAAACTTTGAAATACCCTTAAGTTCTGTATTTTTTTTTCCCTTTCTTTTCCAGCCTTTGGGTCATGTGTACATGATTGAGAGGAGTAGAATTCTGTCTTCAGCATGAGTGAGTTTTAAGTACTAAAATACTGAGAGGTAGGTTTATGGTCTAGAAGGAGAAAAATCCCCAAGTGCCCCGCATCTACTCCCTTTACTTCTTGACGAGTTTATGCCTTATTGACTTGTCAGAAAAAACTTGTCTTTATTGAAATTTAATAAGCCATATTAAAACAGTACATGACATAGACCACAAGGAAAGCCACCACATGTGGTCCTTCCTTACTGGATTTGTGATCTGTCAGTACTGGATACAAATGGCTTTGACCCAAGTGAGTCTTAGCAATAAGATAAATGTGTATCCACAGTATCTCAAACCAGATCCTCAGGGAAAAGCAAAATGATACATTTTTAATTTCAGCATTCTTTGTACTGAGGTTCCTACTGAGTTTTAATGGCTATTTATTGTTCCCTGTACCTTGGAGGGGGTGATAATTATAATATGCTTTTGGTGGCTGATTTACTGTTCTCAATCTTTATTTCAGTCATTTCTTGCCCTCCACCTTGCTGTCTTTTGTTAATTCATGCAGAATATTGTAACCTTATAAATCAAAAACTGAGGCTAAAAACTTACTATAATGTATCAATTTGTATTTTAAGAATTCCAGTAAATCTGCAAAGTCACTGTCTTTATCAGTCAGATAACCAAGTTTTAGTGTTATTATCGAACCTCAGTACAAAGAACACTGAAATTAAAAATGTATCATTTTGCTTTTCCCTGAGGCTCTGGTTTGAGATACTGTGGATACACATTTATCTTATTGCTAAGACTCACTTGGGTCAAAGCCATTTGTATCCAGTACTGACAGATCACAAATCCAGTAAGGAAGGACCACATGTGGTGGCTTTCCTTGTGGTCTACGTCATGTACTGTTTTAATATAGCTTATCAAATTTCAAAAAAGACAAGTTTTTTTTGTTTGGTTGTTTTTTTTTTTTTTTTTTTTTGCAATTTTTAGTTTGAACAAAGATCTTTTTGCTGTGTTTATGGTTGAGTGAGCTAATAAAGGTTCTAGTGTGCCTTCACTGTTTGCTAGAACCTTATTTAAGGACGGGTAAGAACACACAAAAAAAGTCATCTAGATTTGTTAAAATCGTCTGAATGAAGTTTGAAGGGAATGGTGTTTGAATTAACCTGAATCTTAATCTCCAAGATTCAAAGCAAATAAATGGCTACTGATTTTTAATATGGTCTTAACATCTGTATTGTTTTAGATGTATTCAGTAATGTGAACCATGGGTGATACTTGGTGTCAGAGGACAGGTAAGGTGGGAAAGTAGGACAAGGACAAAAAATATGGCTTTCCCATACCCAGAAGAGTTACAGGAACAAGTGTTGGGATCCTGCCACAATTACATCTCAAACATCTTAAATACTCTATAACAGGCCAATAGTTACCTTAGGTCTGCACCCCCAAAGCGATGCTGATTAATCAATGTAATGATAGTAATTATAACACACACACGCACACACACATACACACACACACATACATGTGTGTGTGTACAGGCTTGCTATGCATGGGCATTGCATTACGCACTTTAAATAATGATTAATTTCACCTTTAAAACAACCCAATGAGGGGACGGTGTTATTATCCCACTTTACCAGTGAAGAACTGAGGCTCAGAAAGGTTGAGTTGGCCTGTCTAGGTCACACAGCAAGTGAACCGCAGAGCTAGAAGATGGAACCCAGGCAGTTGTGGCAGAGTCTTGGCTATTAATCATTGCCATGTTCTCTTTCATATGTCTGCAACATAGCTCAGGATCAGAAACTAGAACCTTGAATCCTGCAGAAGAAATTTTGATCCAATTCTTAAATAATTAAGTTATTTGGAAGAATGTCATATTATTTTGGTGTGATATACTTTGAAAGTATTACACTACAACCTTGTATAAGAGTAAGGTGGAGATGATTAATTAATTTATTGATTTAATTTCTTTCAATTAGTTTGGATTACATTTATTTGGAGAAGCAGCAGCTGTCATCTACAGCTCTGGTTATTGTAATTTTAAAGCAGCATATACCTATCATAAAAGACAATTAACTAAAAATCAAGTGCTCTCCATTGGATGTGCACACTCTCACTTCTCCTTTGAAAACAATCCCAGATGGTGAAAAAATCCAATGGCCATTCCAACATGAATATCAAAGAGAGCAGTGTGATGAGCCTCAAAGGATTCCCCAAATCAATCCGTAACTCTTTAGATGGTCACCCAAATCATGCATAATATATGATTATAGATTTATAGATTAGATAGACGACTTATGTAGAAATTAGGCTCCAGTTCTCAGAAGTACATTCTTTCTTATGAGATTTTTTAGAAGACAAGCAAACTGAAATTTGTCATATATTTTCTAAGTAACATGTACATTGCTACTATCTAAAGGAAATAAATATTTCTACACAGTATTTGAAAAAGACGTTGAGTTCTGCGTATTTTCCTCACCAGTCTCATCCTGAGCACGTTATTTAAACACATACACACACACACACACACATACACACACTCTCACAATCCCATATACATTTCAAGACCGAGAATAACATTAGCAATTCCCTTCTTCTCCAAAGGGATAGGTGTTAGATATTTGAACTGACCTTTGGCCAGCGAGGTCACCACCTGTATCTGATAATTCACAAAGAAAGGTTAAAAACACTTAACAGTAGGCAAGAAGTTACGTGGAAGATACTGAGTTCACAAAACAAAAATTGGGTTCAAACAAATGTCAAAGCGATGTGTGATAAAATCCCAGCGTCCTTGTCATCCGCCATTTTTCTGCATTGATTATTACTCTCAGAATATTCCAAATAGCAGTTGACTTAGCTAGCTAGACAGCTCACCCAGAATATGTGGAGGGGTAATAAACACCATGTGAGTCATCTGTTTCTAGACTCACGCTGTTTTTAGATATTTGGAAGATCTATGCTAAAATATGCCATAAAAACTTTTTTGTAGAGTTGCAAGAACTGATTGTTTCAAACTATGGATATAGATTACTTAACATCATTTGTAGTCAGGTTTCTTGAGACTTTTAAAAATTTGTTATTTTTTAATCCTTTCATTAGTCTCCTAATTACCAAAGGGTTTCTTTTTTTTTTTTTTTTGGAACTTCTTTTTTAATTTTTAATTTTTTATAAACATATAATATTTTTATCCCCAGGGGTACAGGTCTGTGAATCGCCAGGTTTACACACTTCACAGCACTCACCATAGCACATACCCTCCCCAATGTCCATAACCCCACCCCCCTCTTCCAATCCCTTCCCCCAGCAACCCTCAGTTTGTTTTGTGAGATTAAGAGTCACTTATGGTTTGTCTCCCTCCCAATCCCATCTTGTTTCATTTATTCTTCTCCTACCCCCTTAACCCCCCCATGTTGCATCTCCACTTCCTCATATCAGGGAGATCATATGATAGTTGTCTTTCTCCGATTGACTTATTTCGCTAAGCATGATACCCTCTAGTTCCATCAGACATTAAAGCTAGAAGCAACTTACAAAGCTTCAGAATTGACATCTCACTTGCTAGGCAAAATATCTAAGACCAGAAGAGCTAACGCGGCTTAAAGATTACATACTTAGTTTAGCAGAACACTACCTGTTAATCAGCAAACTACTTTTTGCTTACCTATTTATTTTCTAGGATACCTTGATTAGCAGTTAAGAAATCTGAAGACCACAACATGATCCACTCATTATTATAATGCAACTCACTCACCATACTCAGGAAAAAACAACACAAACACACAAAATGGGACATCTATGTCTCAGGAGGATGGAGTTGGAGGAAATTATGGGCGATGTCCACAGGGAATATGATTACACATTTAGTAATTTTTATATGGATTTGAAATTGCTAGCTTGTTAACAGAAAATAGTTTAACTTGAGGACTTCCTTTCACTGTTCTTCATTGTTTTTAATGTAGGGAGAATCTTAAGAAATGGAAGGGGAGCTGACTTTTCCACTTATGTGAGAACACTATTCCTGCTGCGCACACTGGTCATCTGGATAGGGCACCTAACTAGTTGAATCAGATGGCTTCCTTTAGAAGTTTTCCTTGGGATAGTTTATACTTTTACCTGGAGAAGCATGGTGTAATTATGGAAGTCAGCACTTGCTTTGAACTGCGTGCCAAAATTTTGATTTACCTCAGCTTTAGTATGACTGTTTTCCATTCAGCTGTGTGATTTCTGAGTTACTTCAATTCTTGGCCAAATTAAAGAATCGTAAATTGGATCAAGGTAATAAATCATCCTAATGTACCTTGCTTTCATTAAAACAATTCTTGGAGTTCTACATAAAGATCAAGGCACCCCCTTTTTAAAAAGATTTTATTTATTTATTTAAGAGAAAGAGAGAGAGAGAGAATGAAAGGGGGAGGGGCAGAGGGAGAGGGAGAAGGAGACTCCCCACTGAGTGGGACACTGATGCGGTGGGGCGTGGTCTCAGGACTCCAAAATCATGATCTGAGCCAAAGGCAGATGCTCAACCGACTATAGAGTTGAGGGTCCATATCTGGCTCTCTACTCTGTTCCACTGGTCTATGTGTCTGTTTTTATGCCAGTACCATGCTGTCTTGGTGATCACAGCTTTGTAGTAAAGCTTGAAATCAGGTAACGTGATGCCCCCCAGTTTTATTTTTGTTTTTCAACATTTCCTTAGCAATTCGGGGTCTCTTCTGATTCCATACAAATTTTTGGATTATTTGCTCCAGCTCTTTGAAAAATACCAGTGGAATTTTGATCGAAATGGCATTAAAAATATAGATTTCTCTAGGCAGTATAGACATTTTAACAATGTTTATTCTTCCAATCCAAGAGCATGGAATGGTCTTCCATCTTTCTGTGTCTTCTTCAATTTCTTTCATGAGTGTTCTGTAGTTCCTCAAGTACAGATCCTTTACCTCTTTGGTTAGGTTTATTCCCAGGTATCTTATGGTTCTTGGTGCTATAGTAAATGGAATCGATTCTTTAATTTCCCTTTCTGTATTTTCATTGTTAGTGTATAAGAAAGCCACTGGTTTTTGTACATTGACTTCGACTGAGCCCCACAAGCCACTACTTTTAAAGAATTGAATAGTATCCATGACCTTCTGTTTTGTTATACATATCACATTTTTAATTAACTGGTTTAAAGCATTTGCCTTTCTTAGTAGACTTTAAGTTCCATGAGTGCAGGTACTATGTTGTTCTATACAACAGCATATCCTCAATACCTGGCATGTGGTGGGTACTCAATTCATATATATTAAATGAATTGAAATCGCAACCCAGATCATGAAAGTTGAGGAAACCATGCACATGGGAAGTGTTTAAATTGGGATTGTTCTTTGTTTGTTTATTTAAATTCATTTGATGAACACATAGTATGTTATTAGTTTCAGAGGTAGGTTATGTGATTCATCAGTTGCATATAACACCCAGTGCTCAGCACATCTCGTGCCTTCCTTAAGGCCCATCACCCAGTTACCCCATTCCCCCCACCCATCTCCCCTCCAGCAACCCTCAGTTTGTTTTATCACCTTCTCTATTTTTATCTTATTTTATTTCCCCTCCCTTCCTCTATGATCCTTTGTTTCATTTCTTAATTTCACATATAAGTGAAGTCATATGATACTTGTCTTTCTCTGATTAACTTATTTTGCTTAGCACAATACTTCCTAGTTCCATCCATGTCAGTGCAAATGGTAAGATTTCATTTTTTTATGGCTGAGTAATACACATACACACACACACACATATACATGTGTATACACACACACATATATATATACACACATACACACATATATATATATATACACATATACACACACACACATACATACATACATACCACATCTTCTTTATCCATTCATCTGTTGATGGACATCTAGGCTCTTTCCATAGTTGGGCTGTTGTTGAACATTGTTGCTATAAATATTGGGGTACAGGTGCCCCTTTGAATCATTCTCTTTGTATCCTTTGGGTAAATATCTACTAGTGCAATTGCGGGGTCATAGGGTAGCTCTATTTTTAACTTTTTTTCTTTAAAGATTTTATTTATTTGACAGAGGGATCACAAGTAGGCAGAGAGGCAGGCAGACGGAGAGGGAGATAGAGGCTCCCTGCCGAGCAGAGAGCCAATGCTGAGCAGGAAGCCCCAAAGCAGGCTCCATCCCAGGACCCTGAGATCATGACCTGAGCCGAAGGCAGAGGCTTAACCCACTGAGCCACCCAGGTGCCACTATTTTTAACTTTCTGAGAGACCCCCATACTTCTTTCCAGAATGGCTATACTAGAGTGCATTCCCACAAAACAGTGTAAGACGGTTCCCCTTTCTCTGCATCCTTGCTAATATTTGCTGTTTCTTGACTTGTTAATTTTTGCCATTCTGACTGGTGTGAGATGGTATCTTGCTGTGGTTTTGATTTATATTTCCCTAATGTCAGGTGATGTTGAATATTTTTCCGTATGTCTGTTGGCCATTTGTATGTCTTCTTTGGAGAAATGTTTATTCATGTCTTCTGACCATTTCTTTTTTTTTTTTTTTAAGGTTTTAGTTATTTATTTGACAGAGAGAGATCACAAGTAGGCAGAGAGTCAGGCAGAGAGAGAGGGGGAAGCAGGCTCTCTGCTCAGCAGGGATGCAGAGGCAGATGCAGGGCTCTATCCCAGGAACCTGAGATCATGATCTGAGCCGAAGACAGAGGCTTAATCCACTGAGCCACCGAGGCGCCCCACTTCTGACCATTTCTTGATGGATTTTTTATTTTCTGAGTGTTGAGTTTGATAAGTTCTTCATACATCTTGGATACTAGCCCTTTGTCTGATAAGACAAATATCATCTCCCATTCTGGAGGTTGTCTTTTGACTTTGCCAACCGTTTTCTTTGCTGTGCAAAAGACTTTTATCTTGATGAAATCCCAGTAGTTCATTTTTGCTTTTTTTTCCCTGGTCTTTGGAGACATGTCTACCAAGAAGTTGCTGTGGCCAAGGTCAGAGAGTTTGCTGCCTGTGGTCTCCTCTAGGATTTTGATGGATTCCCATCTCACATTTGGGTCGTTCATCAATTTTGAGTTTATTTTTGTGTATGGTATAAGAAAAATGGTGCAGTTTCACTTTTCTACATGTGGATCTCCAATTTTCCCAACACCATTTGGTTTGACAGTTGAAGAAACTGTCTTTTTTCCATTGGATATTCTTTCCTGCTTTGTTGAAGATCAGGATTGTTTATAGAGACAGGACCATGTTAGAGAGAGATAAGAAAGTCATCTTCAGATATTTGGAAAGTCCTTAAACAGAACAGATTTTTTTTTTTTTAATTTTGTTTACTCAGGGATAACATGGAGTTCTGGTGCTACTAATACATGTTTTGGTTCAGGAGGACTTAAAATTAAAGTAGAATCTTCACACATGAACAGAGAGAGCTATCTTGCAAAATGTCAGGTTCTCTGCCACTAATTTTTTTCTGAGATGAGATAATCCACTTACAGTGATGGATGATAGAGCAGATTCTTTCAATCTGGTCAGGGGATAAACATGCTGACTTCTAAATCCTCTCCGTCCATGAACCTGTGGATTTTTTTGGGGGGATAGGATGGTTTGTGTGATTCTTTTTTGTTTGATTTCTGCTTTATTGAGATCCATGATTGTATGACATTAATATGACTGAGCACACAATGATTTTCACTTGTGATTTGTAACTCTTATTTTTCCTCTTTTCAAGACACTTCGTAATTTCACTTGAAAATCTATCTTCCCATTTTTCTAGCTGTGAGTTCTTTTTTCCAGGTTGATAATGACTGATAAAAAATATTGAGTAAGTCATGATTTATGCACAGTTTACCCATTGATTCAAATTTACACCAATAGTTCTTACCATATTAAATTAGGCATATGTGGATATAATCAAAAAGCATTTGAGTCTGTCATATATCATAAACTACTTTTTCCTATCATGGCCATTAGCACCTGCTTATACTATTCAATTTTTTTTTTTTTTTCAGGGAGGATTTAGTCAAGTCTTTTTCAAGTGGACAAAATAGGCATGTAGCCAAATTAGCTAAGCTACACTGTAATAGGCTCACTATTGATCACCAACAGATTTTCTGTCTCTTTTGTTTGGATTCTGTCTATAGGTAGGTCCCAGAGGGGAATAGTTGGTGTATTAGTCTAGCTTTATCTGGTCTTCAAAAGCTCTAGTTTTACATGAAACAAAAATAACAACACTACAATAGACAACTCAAAGCATATCATCATCTTCCTGTCTGAGTATCTGCAAGTCTGACTCTGTCAAGATTAATCTCTCTGTGTTATTCAGCTGCTTAGTTGAGGCTGCTGTTTCTGAAAGAGCCTGTATCTTAAATTCAGCCATCTACTGGATTGTTTGCTCTTCATGCTATCTCTACAAGGACTTACCTGCCAAACCTAGCAAGTAAGAAGAATTATAGAGAGGGTGTGTGTGTGTAAATGTTTGTGTTAAATGGATTAATGTTTATAAAAAAGGAGTGAGGGGTTTTAAAAATACAAACATGTCAAAACATACCTGCCCGTGGAGAGGAGACTGGAGAGTGATGTGTGGTTGGGTTTGGAAGTTATCGACCCAACCCTTTGATGATGTGAATGACTGTTGATAATTTAGCTCTAGATTCTGAATTAGCTGTCCCTCTGAAGGACAGGCAGAGACCATGTCCTGCTGGTCATCTTGGTTTGTAAAAGCAGCTGAGACAGATGGTTTGCCAAGTCTTTACCTTGTAGAACAATATGCCTTTGTCAGATGGAAGGTCTTCTAACGCATTGACCATCCTCTTGACAACTAGCTTCTTCCCAGAGCATATGTACTCCATATGCCAGCTTTGCAAACCTCAGTTCATGACATTTTCTTTTCATAGAATGACCTTTTTTTTCATATTACAGGGTACTCAAAACATTCTGTCATCCCCACATTCTAAAGGCCACTTCTTCCTGGTACCTGTGTTCTCAAAGTTCCCACTGCATTCTGTAGGCTCAACTCGTGCAGCATTTCTCATAGTTGGTCTTTTATGAAATCTTATTTGCTCTTCCTTTCTGTCTCCTTTTACATTTCAAGCTCCTTAAAGGGAGGATTGACATTTCTATTCAGTTTGTTATTTGTTCTCAGAGCTAATGAATGTTTCTTTCTCTTTTTTTAATTATTATTTTTATTAACATATAAGGTATTATTTGCCCCAGGGGTACAGGTTTGTGAATTGTCAGGCTTACACACTTCACAGCACTCACCATAGCGCATACCCTCCCCAATGTCCATAACCCAACCACCCTCTCCCTACCCCTCTTCCCCCAGCAACCCTCACTTTGCTTTGTGAGATTAAGAGTCTCTTATGGTTTGTCTCCCTCCCAATCTCATCTTATTTCATTTTTTTCCTTCCCTACCCACCAAACCCCCGACTCTGCCTCTCAAATTCCTCATATCAGGGAGATCATATGATAATTGTCTTTCTCTGACTGACTTATTTCACTCAATGTAATAGCCTCTAGTTCTATCTGTGTCATTGCAAATACCCAGTAGTGCGATTGCTGGGTTGTAGGGTAGCTCTGTTTTCAACTTTTTGAGGAACCTCCATGCTGTTTTCCAGAGTGGCTGCACCAGTTTGTATTCCCACCAAAGGATAGGAGGGTTCCTCTTTCTCCACAACCTCTCCAACATCTGTCATTTCCTGACTCGTTTTAGCCCTAATGAATGTTTCTATGTAGGAAGAAACAACAAAATGTGCAATGAAAGTAAGTTTGGTCCATTAAACCTGGGTTTAATAGAACCCAGCAAATTCTGGAACTCTTAGGCACAGTACAAGGCTTATTAGCAACTAGCATTGATTTTACCTTGGTAAATGTTAAGAAAAACAATGTAATTCATCTTGCAACACAACGCTACTTAGCAGAAATACAAAAATCCCTAGTGTGTTCTACATTATAATATTGTATATCTTCTGCCATAGAAGTTAGCAGACATATCCTAAAATGCACCAAGGGTCTATTGAATGCAGGTTTGATATTAAAACTCAATCCCTTGGACTGAATTTTATGGTATTTAAAAACTGTGTCACAACATGGAAAACTATATTAACTCTTGGCAGTTTGCTCATTTTCATTGCCCCCAAAGCTGAATCTTTTTCACTAACTGTTTTCATTTTGTATACAACCTTTCCTGTGGCTTTTGTGTATTTGTAGATATAGATCTCCATATTCTGGGACTAAAAGTAAGATGTTAATAATGGGAAACTGAGTGAGGGATTTACAGGAACTCTCTATACTATCTTCACAACCCTCCTGTACATCTTCAGTTATTCCAAAATTAAGTTTACTAAAAAATAAGTAAGTGAATGAAACAAGTTGGGATTGGGAGGGAGACAAACCATAAGTGACTCTTAATCTCACAAAACAAACTGAGGGTTGCTGGGCAGAGGGGGGTTGGGGGGGGTTATGGACATTGGGTAGGGTATGTGCTATGGTGAGTGCTGTGAAGTTTGTAAACGTGGAGATTCACAGACCTGTACCCCTGGGGGGAAAAATATATATATATATATGTTTATAAAAATAAAATTATAAAAAAAAATAAGTAAGTGAAATGTGCAGAGTTTAGAAAGCATTCTCAGATTAAAACTCAGAAAACTGGTGTATCCCTCGATTTCTTTTAGATCACGAAGTCAGTAGACTTACTCTTGAAAATCAAACAATTATTAATCTATCATCTCTCTAAGTATAAATATACATTTATATGTGTGTGTTTGGATTCACGTAGAAACAAGTTAAAAAGAGAACAATTAATAAATTCATAAAATAACATTTAAAAATCAACTAATATGTGGGCCTTTGTTTTATTTTTGTTCAACAACATTTTAATGCTTGTTAGAAGTTAGAAGCTAAAGATTATATCTCAAATGCTAGTTAGAGTATTCCATTCTAAGATGTTCACAGATATATCTGACCAATATTATTCTAAATCTTCTAATATAAGAAAAGTTCCCCATGAAGGGTCAGGAGGACCTTCCGGTATAACTATTTTTGGAAAGCAAAATTGTTATTATCAACTAAACTTTCCAGTTATTCCTTGCTGACACTGGAAAGCATCAGAGGAGAAATCTTTCTTGATATCAATGACATTTCACATTCCTAAGTATATGATTTAGTTATTTATACCTTGAAACAGAGATATACTATAAATGATCTATCAATAACTATTTTATAGTGCAACTTAAAATTTGTTCACAAAAATATCTGGCGCTATAATTCATACATGAACATGGAATGGATATTTCAACATACAGGAGGAATTTCTGTTTTCTAATGCAGTGTCCTAAGTGGCTTTCTGCCTATTTGGAAAACATTTTAAAGATGGATACACTATAGTGTTTTCAACTATAAAATGAGAAAGTATCTATTTACAGCTTTTTTTCTTTAGAATATTCAACTCAAACATTTTTATAGACTAAATGGATTCCTTAAGTCAATAATATCCAGAATTCTAAGTTTACGTCTTTCTTAAACTGCCATTATCATATGCATTGCAAGTAATATACCATCATCAGATTTATACTCTAATTGTAAGTTGCAAATGTATAATTACTAGAATTTAACCTCTCCAAATTGATGTAATTCAACCTAATTATCCTGGTTACATAAATGCATGCTAATCAGCAAGAAAATACTTAAATAAAACAAGAATGCTAACACAACAACTACAGAATAAACAAACTTTAAAAGAAGGAAAAAAATCAGGAACTAATTACATCTCCAACAATAAATCATAAATGCATACAATTTTAAAGTATTTTTCCTAAAAATAAAATAAAATAAAATGAAGTCTTTTTCCTGTTCACTTAGATGTGGCCAGAATTGTTTCAAGTATGTGTTTTGAACTCTATCCCCATTGACAGTTATTCCTGTATTCTGTCCCCATCCAGTAAGCCATCTGATTTTATTTATTTAGTAAACATTTATTTTAAGCTTGTTATGAACTGGACAATGTGGAGTGTCAGAGAAACAGAAACAGTCCCTGTCCTGAATCTAGTTAAGTTGCTTGCTTAAATAACACTAACTCAAAGGAAAAAAGACACCATCATTTTAAAGTTTAATTAAATCCTGGATTTGTTTGTTTTACTCCCGGACTCCCCATGGGGCTTAAATTCAAATCCAACTTTTAACCGTAGCCTTTAAAACCCTATGTGACCTAGCTCTGACCTCTCTCTTCTGTTATCTCCTTGCTCTCCAGCTCTACTGTGCAGCAGCCACAGAAGATGCATTTTGATTTCTAAAAGGAACCTCACACATTCCTGCCTCAGGGCCTTTGCACTTGACTTGCTCTTGTTACTTCTGTCTGGAAAGCCAGCTCTTGCTTCTTCACCTCCCTAGCCCCCGTAAGACAAAAATTCTAGGAATTGCTTTATTCACATCACTTTCAGGGTTTCTTAGAAACTGTATCAAAACAAAAAGATCATATATGTCCCTAGAAAAGAAAAGAAAATATTCCTAACCAAGGATTTTATAGCAAAGAAATCATAGGCATGATTAGCAACCTTCTGAGAACAAAGATAACACACACTCTAAACTCCTGTAACCAGTTTAATAATCTTGAAACACCTTGTAAATCAGTGCTTCTTTTTGATCAGTATATATAATTAGTGCTTATAAGTACGTGACACAAAAATACAATCGTTTCTGTAATCAATTTACCTGAAGTTAATATGGAAGCACATAAAACAATAAAGCATGAGCCATTTCATTAAGTAGTATTTTTACTGTTGAGAATTTACAAGACTGAGGGAAGCTGATCCGGATGGTCCAGATCTCTCTTAAAAACTACTAAAGTAGGTTGTGGTCATGTCTTCTTTGTCTCTCTGTGACTTTCTTTACACCCAGGAGAGTCACTGTGATGCTCATATATTATGTCTCTTCCATTGAAAAAAGTTTTTATTTCTGAGCTTACTCAACATCCCCCCCCTTTTTTTAAACATGGCCTGTGGATTTGCCACAAGTATATAGTATTTGCCCAAAGTCTTAGGTCTATGAACAACTAGTCATGTGACTTTAAGAAAGACCATTTGAAAAATGAGTATATTTTGTATTTGATATTTTGTGTAAATGTATTTTATGTAACAATGTTCATTGAATAGAAATAAGAATCATGAAAAGAGTAGGGGAGTACATTAACCAGAAGAGGTACCAGAGCTGGCTCGAAGATTTTAAGAGAAAGGAGGTTTGGCCTCGTTTGGGCCTGTTTTCTTGTTTAAATACCAAAGGATTATTCTAGATTGGGGAAGGCAAATAGGTCCTCTTTTTGTGCCAAATGATATTGATTAGAAGAGGATGTTGTACTGTATAAAAAAGTGTCTTGAGGCCATATATGGGCTCACTGGGGAAGAATACAGATTACTTCTTCAAGTCGGCCAGGGACACAGAATTCAGAAATGGTGCAGCTGTGCCATGTATTGGCAATTCCTGGCCAGGAGGAGAATTTCTGGTGTTTCTTTTTAAGTTTCTTCACTGTGTTTGCACAGTTTTTCACTATGTGGAAAACCATTTGCCAAAAGTCAAAAATAATCTAAATCCACTGTTTATCCACATTGATTTCTATTTTGTTCTGCTTCAATTTGAAGAAATTTATAACAAATATATGGCCACTACTCCCCTTTTCTTATGTCCTTAAAAGTCCTTAGTTCTGCTTAATGTCTTTTCTGTGCCTCTGGGTAAGCCTTATAATTTCCACCACCAGAATGAATTGTCAACTCCTGACTTGTTTCCTCTGTCTTTGCCAGCTTCTCAAGATCGGATCAACTAGTTTTAAGTTAGGCAGCCCTAATTCTAACATTTAGTGGAGATCTGTTAGATTTCTACCTTCCTCCTAACAATCAAACTTACTCTCATCCAACCCAGAGTTCTGTTACTTTTCCTCAAGTCCTGAAGGCCTAGAACTTCATTCCTTCCCTAACCTCTGGGTTGACCTGTATCATAAATCTAGGTTGTTTTCTAAAATATGCTAGTAATCCTACCTGAGCTTCATGTCCCTGAGACTGGAATCCCATTCTCAACCAGTACCAATGGCTGGAGCTTGCATTATGCCCTCTTATTTTTTTTATCAACCTTCGTTTCTCAGGGATGGATTCTAATGTCAAATAATAATCGTCATAATAGAAATCATGTTTTTAGCGAGTCATATAGAAGCAATGCCTGGATTGTCTCATCCTTCAAAACAATGTATTTATTTTACAAATGGGAAGTCAGGGGCCTAGGGAAGTTAAGTAACTTGCTTTAAGTCACAAAGGAGGTGAATCATGGAGTTGAATAGGAGTCCAATGTTCTGGATCCAGACCTATGCTCTGAGTGAGCTCCTGCTTTTTGCTCCTCTGGTAATTCCAGGTGGGGTCTAGAATTCTAGAATTCCAGATGGTCACAGATGGGGTGGGTACATTGAGAAGACTTGCCTTCTCAGGACTGGTGCCCAATAAGACCTCTCCATTGGGATGCTTCCCCTCATACCCCCTTAACTATTTTTATGGCTCTATTATTAAATAAATGTGTTCACGGGGTTTTGCTTGGTACTGGGGTTATGTAACAAACAAATTAGGCACCATCTCTTCCATCCATCTAAGCATCTGGCAGAGGAAAGAAACCTTAATTACATAATTTTACAAAGAATGGCTTCCTTGGGGTTGTGGTAAGCTTGCTAAGGAAGACTGCGGTGCACCAAAAAAAAAAAAAAAAAAAAGAAGAAGAAGAAAAGAAAGAAAGAAAAAAAAATGCCTACAGCAGGACCCCAGACTTATTCTGGAGGGTCAGAGAATCGCTTCTTGGCATCACCAGCTCAGGTGGACAGCTCAGTGCTTACTGTCTGACTCAAAAGTGACTTCCCTTCCTGGCTCAACCACAGAAAAGTTCCTTTAGCAGAATTCCAGCTGTGAGCAGCCCGGGTCCCAGCATGCTTTGCAGCTCTCTCAGTTCACAGCAGCCTCATCTCCACTAATAGAAGTTTTACTAAATATATTAACATATTTCAAGCTACCATTACCTTATCAAACCTCTGCTCTGCTGAAATACTGAGCAATATTGTTTTATTGATTGGGTACCTACTGACGGTAGCAATATGCACACGTGCATTATTCTCATACCACTATAGCTTTAATAGTCTGGAGGTAATAGTGAAAGTAATTTACTGTCATCTATATATGGCGGTTCGAATGCTGTGGGAGTTAGAGCTGCCAATTTGGAAATTCTGGCCTGCATACAAATGAGTTATCTAAAGTCTTTTCAGAACTAACTTGATAAAATCAAATAGCAGGAAAGACCAAGTCTCTGAAAAGCCTCACTGATCTCATTGCCATAAACAAACAGAATGGATGAGAACAGTTTTTTTTTTTTTTTTAGAATGAAACACAGATGAATCTGCCTGTATCCTGAGTTTTCAGTGGAGTCAATGACAGGGCCTGAATGGGAGTTTGCTAACATGACGGCTTAATTTAGTGCCAAAATTCTGCATCTTTCCACTACATGCATTGCAGGGTTTGGCGCATGAGCTGAAGACAGACCAGAGGTTTAAGTGAAGAAAATACTGAAACATTTGTTTTTGTTTTTGTTTTTTCCGCGCCAGTGATAACACTAAGACTCTTTATGTACTCAATCATTCAATATTTTATATTACCAAGGGTTAAATCTTAAAAAGAAGCAAACAGAAACCTGCTATTGTAAAAAACTCACTTTATAGTCATTGCTTTCTTTGGCCTAAATGCATTTTTTTAGAAAAAGGAACTTAAGTTCTATAAATATGTGTAGATCTTGTTGATCCATTTTAACTGCTGGATAACATTTTTTGGATTCTGTTACACAAATCACATTTCTGTAAACATTGCACAAGAGGGGAACAATTAGGTTGTTTCCATTTTTTGTTTTACTGGCATCCAGTGATTCAGTGAAAATTCTTAGACATAGCTCCTTGAGCAATCTCATCTAGTTTCTCTAGGATAGACACCCATAAAAAGTAGGAGAAAAACAAATTGTCAAAAGTTATGTGCAGCTGGATTCCAATTATATAAATCTTTAACACTCACAAACATACTGCGTATGGGTGAATTTATTCGTATTACAGAAGTTCAGAAACATGCATGGAAATGATCCACACCAACTTCAGGAGAGAAAGCTTCTAGGAAGGAAGGGGTAAGGGACAGAAACAACATTTTAGCAATATCTGTAACATTATATTTCTTTAAGAAAATGATCTGGAAGAAATTGTAATAGGTTAACATCTGTTCAATCTTGGTGAGATAATTATGGAAATATTGTATTTTTCTTATGCTTTTAAATATGCTTGCAACATTTTGTAAGTTCTATGAAACATTGCAGGCTATTATTTAGAAGAGGAAAATCGTGTATGTACCATAAAAGCATTAGAGCTATTGGTAAAAAATCCTATATGCACACACTCCCCTGCCTCCCGTGGGAGGAGGTACATAGGAGTTGGAAAACTGGTTATGAAAAATGATCAAATCCCTCATAGCAGAAGAATTCATGCAGCTATTAACCTAAATGGCACTTTGTACTTTAACTCACTCAGGGTGAGGGCTGGAACCAGGAGAAATGCCTGGAAATCTTGGGTGTTCAGGGAGCTGACTCACACATGACCTGATAAGGACCATTCAGCCTCCTTCCTGGGATGAGGGGGACTCAGTTATAGGCAGGACTCAGCCTCTGAGTGGGAAGGAAGTTACAAGGCCCTTTAATTGCCCATGGCATCAGAACCGGGTCAGGGATTCGTTATAAAGAACACTGGAGTTGAATCCATAAGACACGTGCGTCTGTGTGGTTCAGACTGTGTGGCAAGGTGGGAAGCCAGTGTGGCTGGAGTCAGCCCACCTGACTTTGAATGATGGACAAGATATGAAAGCTTTCTGAGATTCAGTTTCTTTACCTCGAAAGTAGGAGTTAACCCTGCCCTGGATGATATTCTTGTCAGAGCCAAATGAGATAACACGTGAAAGTTCTTGGCACCTTAAAAAAAGATCTTTTCCTCTGCAAATAGAGGGAAAGTCACTGGGGGTAAAAGAGGAAGGAGACAAAGAGAAGCTTCCACAAGACTTCTGCCTACCCTGCCTGGGGTGACCATGCAGAAGGATATAAGAAAAAGTCCCATCTCTGCTGCCCCTTTCTCAGACCAGAGAGTAGGGCTGGGGTGAAGTGCTAGATTGTACATTGACTGGAAACAGTTGGAAATTAGCGACAAGAGTATTTATTAGATTATGTGTGTATTCCTCAAATGGGTTGGGACACAGCAGTCCCTCAATTCAGTTACATGTTAGGGGAAGCTTGCCTGTTCTAACCATGGTGCTTAGCACTGAGCATCCTTGTTCGCATTCTGACCGCTGGTCAGAGGAGAAGAAAGGTATTCCAGGAGGACCATCCATCTCTTCTAGGAGAGCTGCCGCAACCCTCACAGTCACTGCTTGTGTCCCTGATCTCTGCTCTGTAAGGCAGTCTGACACTTTTAAAACATGCATCCCAATGTCAGTTTCCAGTAGATGATTTCAAAATCAAGTAAGAATCTTTAATACAAGCATTCTCTGTCTGCTACCACTCCTGCTCACTGCTGCTTTTTAATTCTCCCTTTATTCAAATTAAATACCTTACAGTCATTCAGAAACTATGCCTTATGTTGTCACATCTTCCCACTGTCAGAGCAGTTAATTAGCTCTTGGCAGGTCTGAGATTCTGAAGAGCTCGAAAGATGATTTGTAATTGTGCACTGAAGTACAGCAAGTTGCTGCAAATAAACATGGTTGAAAGTCTATTGTTTGGCATTTGTCAATTTCTGCATGATCTAGATTTTCATTTATTTGGCAGAAATAGAAAGTCTTATTTGTTTCACATTCCTGGAGGTAGAGCCATCATCATTTCTTATACCCGAACAAAGGAAGACTGTAAAACCGAAGGAAAAAACATAAAAAGGAAAATGGGATCTTATTGAAGCAAAAAGCCCTATAAAATCTGAAAAGGGCTTTGCTATGGAAGACCTATACCATAAAATTGATTCTTATTGCTACTGTTACCTTTAAAGAGGTAAAAAATGAGAGACTTACAGCCAGTCTTTCTTATTCCTCTTTGCCAGCAAAATAGAGTCCATTCTTCTTAGATTGGCATTCAGAATCCTCAGGGGTTTTGAACTTGACATATTTCTCTGATCATTAATCCCGTAACTTATCTGCATACACATTATGTGATCATTTTTGAACATCTCAGTCCTGCTTTAAGAGCCTGACTTAATTTTCACCTGCTTCTAGAAACTTCTTTCCCTACTAGTGGCCCCTCTCTCTTCGTGACAAATTTAGGAAAAATATAGGATGTCCAGTGAAATTTGAATTTCAGATAAACAAGGACTATTTTTCCAAGATAACTGCGTGCAAGTAATATTTGGAATATACTTTAACTAAAAATGTATCCCTTGCATATCTGAAATTGAAGTTGAGCTGGATGTGGTATATTGTATCTGGCAACCCTAATTCTTACTCTGGACTCTTGGGAGATTAAGTGTCTTTATCATTCACTTATCAGCGACATTTTCAGCTAGTTTTGTTGTATGTCTTCAGTCAGGTCTTAAGCCCCTTAGAAACAGAGAGGAGGGATGCCTGCGTGGCTCAGTCAGTTAAGCAACTGCCTTCGGCTCAGGTCATGATCTTAGGGTCCTGGGAAGAGTCTGCTTTTTCCTCTGCTCTCTCTCTCTCTCAAATAAATTAAAAAAAAAAAAAAAAAAGGCAACAGAGAGGAATTCCACTTCCAGTTTGGATACAGAAGGATGTGCAAGATCTCCATTCATGTGACAAAAATCAGAAATTTCGGGGCACCTGAGTGGCTCAGTTGGTTAGGCGACTACCTTCAGCTCAGGTCATGGTCCTGAAGTTCTGGGATTGAGTCCCGCATCAGGCTCCCTGCTCAGCAGGAAGTCTGCTTCTCCCTCTGACTTTCCCCCTCTTGCGCTCTCTCTCTCTCTCTCTCTCTCATTCTCTCCCTGTCAAATAAATAAATTAAAAAAAAATTCAGAAATTTCCAGGCAACATATAAACAAAAACAATCCTAGTTTTTCTTAAATATCTTGAAGAGTGGAGGGTACAAATACATTTTAAAGAAAACACTAGAGGGGGAAGTGGATGGAGGTGAGGCCAGTTTCTAGACTGTGGTAACAGAGCTTGGAGAGACCACAGGCTAAGGAAGGACTGTCTTTGCTCTGACCAGCAGAAACCAGCACATGCTGGGCAAATCTGTATTTGAATCTCACGCCACCCCAAACACAGAGGTGATCCTCTTTGTCTAGTAATTCCCTCTTTGGGAATTGTACTGAGTAAGCAGAAGCTGGAAGCCCAGATAGAAAATGGAAAAAGACCTCATGGTCTTACAGCCAGAAAAAAAGACCAATACCGACAGAGGCATAATAATAAATATGGCAGGTTAAGAAACAATGGAGACAAAAAGAAAATAGAACAAAGGATGAGAGAAATGGTTGCCCACAGATTCATACTATCAAAAATGCTAAAGAGAGTTTTTCAGGCTGAAGGGAGATGGTGCCAGGAAGAAATTCAGATCTATAGTAACAAATAAAGAATTTTGATAAAGATTTTTTATAGAAGGGTGACTATAAAAGATTATTTTCCATCTTAAATTTTGTAAAGGTCAATTAAAATGTCTTACACTGTATGTGAAAACATGTACTATTAATTCAGGGTTGATCATGGTAAATTAAGAATGCATATTAAAATTCCTAGAGCAACTATTGTGAAAACAATAAAAAGAGGAATAGCTAAAAAGCCATTGTAGAAGATACGAAAACATACATGTTTATATCACTCCTCTTCAGGAAAACAAACAAACAAACAAAAAGTGGAAAGAGGGGACAAAGAATAAGAAAGGACCAAAAAGAGAAGAGAGACCTTGTGTCCCTATGGAGATCTCTCTGTCTTGAAGTACTTTAATTATTCAGAGCGAATGACAAAGCCATGACATTTCCAGCTCAGAAAAAGGATCCATTTCAACCCTGTTCTTTGTGAACCCTGTGTGAGTCTGCAGTCACTTGTGCTCATGACTTTTTTTCAACAGTTAATTGAGATCCAACTTTATGCCCTAAAGTTCACCCATTTAAAGAATACAAGTCAATATTTTTAGTATATTTACAGGGCTGTGCAACTGTTACCATAACCTAATTTTAAAATAATTCATCATCCCCAAAGTAAGCTTGTCTGCATCAGCCCTTTTCTTCTATCTGTTCTATTTGTTAAATTTGGAATGGTGGGATACTCTGCGTTCACTGAAACTGAATGTCTACTGGTAGCCTCGACGGTCTGCAGTCACCCACGGGTGGTTTTAGACAACACAAAAGTTTGACAACCACCTCCGTGATGCTGCTCTTTTCTCCCCAGATCCATGGCATGTTGCCTCTTTGTGAAATCTAGAGAGTTCACAAAGATCTCGAGCTTCCATGGTGAGAATGGTCTCATTGAAATGAATGGTCCATCCGGGGTTCTGGCAAAACCCAGCTTCCAAGGCACAACCCACATTGCCTTGTTTGTGATGTGCTCCCCAGGGTGGTGCAGTCTAAGGGCCCCTGAAAACTCACATGGATTTAAAATTTAAGATTGTCGTTAAAGGATACGGACATTTAAACTAATTAGTATAAAGCATAGGTAGTTAACAAGAGTGGTGGGGTTCGATGTGGTCAAGCGTGGCTCACTGTCTTTCTGAACTTGAATTAGTTTCTCAAACTCAGGAACCTCAAGTCCTTTCTCTAGAACAACACGTTTTTCATGAGGCTGTGATGAGAAGGAAATGAAACAAAAGAAGTCGGTGACTTGGGGGAAAAACACCTGGCATGTGCTGAATACTCACTAGATGTTAATTATTATCATCATTAGAGTTTATGGCTCACAGTTCACCTTAGGATTATACTGGGACCAGTTTGAAGCGTTTCACTGCTCTCCTCCACCAACAACTAAGAGGCTTAGATTTTACAGCCGTGGCACTTATTTTATAAGATTCCTGTCACCAAGGAATACATATTTGAAACAGAGAGCCAAATGCAAGGTAATAAATGGTTCATCTTATTTAGATGGAATTTAGAAAAGTGGAGCGTCCGCATTTTTAAAACTATTATTGTAGAAGCATAGACTACAATCATGTTTTGTTTGCTATTAAAAGGCTATTAGAAGCCTGTGTATGTTGTATAGTTAGTATCTGTTTGTTTCTATGGTAATTCAAAAGACTTTGTACCCTCCTCCACATACACCTTTTTGGGATTATTTATTGACTTCTATCTGTTTGTCCCTGTCTTTCGTTTCATAAGTAAGATCCCGCTTTTCTCTGATGTTCTGAAGTGGTCACAGGAATTTTAAAATGAACTGCTATGTCAAGACAAGGGGGAACAGGAAGAGAGGGAGTACGCTGTGCCTTTAGGATGGAAAGAAGTGCAGTTTGCTGCAAACATAGAGGCAGCTTTGGGGAAAACATAGAAAAAGGACAAGAGCAATCAGGAAACTATTACAGATCTCCCAGGCAGAGGGGAAAGTCAGTGAGGGAAATGTTCATGCAGGGAGGAAACGGCTGGTTAAAACTGTACAGAGTATCAATTATGTGGGGAAATATACATGGACCTGAGCAGCATGAGAGTCAGGCTCCTTGCCAGGACTGGAATGAGGGCAGAGATGGGCTCAGATTCACACACACACACACACACACACACACACACACACACACGGAGGCATCTTTTGGAGTCCTTTGCCAAAGACAGTGACAACAGCTCATTTTGTTTCCAGGGGCAGTAGGAAACGTTCCCGTGGTGCTGGGATGAATGGAGAACTGTGGGCTGTCTCTGGGCAGGCCACTGCAGAGGCACCTGGGGAAAAGAGCTGTACAGGCTATGATTTTCATTGATTTCATGGCTCTCAAAGGGCACTGCTGCTCTCTTATCCTGGCCACAGAGCCCAGGAAACAATTCTCCCAATGGGATGGTTTCTTACGGCTTTCTCTTTTATACTTGCATATATTGAGCTTCCTTGGGTGAGACAAATAGTTTTTCCAGGAGACAAGGGTACTTGCTTTATTGTGAGAAGGGGACTTTTAGGATATGTATATCTTAGGATGGAGAAAATCCCACAGAGAAAGAAAATGGAAAAGAGGGATGCAGCAGTAAAACAAAGACAATTGTTGTGACTCCCGTTGAAATATAATCAACAAGAAAAGGACTCATGCAGGTGCAGGCCAGAAGTGGAGAAAAAGAGGAATGACATTCTGAGAACTAGGGCAGAGAGAAACAGGCCCACCTATAAAATAGAGGAGATTAAAGAAGTAATAGAAAAAATATATTAAGTAGTTTTCAGAACCTACTTTGTATCTAGGAAACAAGCTAACTTCTATAAGTTCAAATGAAAAAAATATGTATATGTAAGATTATTTTTATAATAGAAGCATTTAGATTATTTTTATAACAGAAGCATCTAAAATGGAGAGTTCTTTAAGTTTGATTTTTTTTTTTTAAGATTTTATTTATTTATTTGACAGAGAGAGAGAGAGAGGGAACACAAGCAGAGGGAGTCTGAGAGGGAGAAGCTGGCTTCCCGGTGAGCAGGGAGCCTGATGGGGGGCTCAACCCCAGAACCCCAGGATCATGACCTGAGCCAAAGGCAGATGCTTAATGGCTGAGCCACCCAGGCGCCCCTGAAATGGAAAGCTCTTTAAAAAACCCTCAACATCATACTTTTAATTGGACTGACATAACCTGAAAATTGATAAGCAGAGAAAGTAAATGGAGAAATGTTCTGTTTTATTGTACTTTGTAGGTAATATAGTAAGGAAAAGGCTTGGAAATTACCAGGTTTTTGTGATCATTCTGTCTTATACCTAAGATGCTTTTGAGACCTGAAACAAAAATTGTTCTATAGAAAAAAGATTGGCAAAAAAAAAAAAAAAAAAGAAGAAGAAAAGAAAAGATAGTTTATAAAATGAATCCATATACTGTGTGCTTTGGGGAAAGCAAAAAATGGCCACATAAAAAGTCAAGCACAAGAGGGACAGTAGGTGAAGCTGTAGTAAACATTAGAATAGTTAAGTTACTTCCAGGGGAAGAAAATGCACTTCAAATAAAACATAAAAAAATCCTGAGATGTTCAGAAAGAGAGTTCTAGGTTTCATTACAAAAGTAATTCAATTAAAGGTGCAAACATGTCAAAACTGGTAATATTTTACAGAGTATCACATACAGAAAACTATAACCACTGAAGAAAACAATGCAAATGAAAGACATCAAAATTATAGAAATGTGGGGTTTTAGCTGGACTTTTATATTATCTTTAGCACTATATATTTTATATTATCTTTAGCACTAATAGCACTATATAGTTAAAAAGGATGAAATCTATGCAGACTGTTTTATATTGGCCCTGAGGGAGGGTGATAAACAGCCAATATATAGCCTATAAATAATAATTTAGAAATGAAATCAGGCTGTAACTAGGAAAATGTTTAAATTGTGCAAGATTCACAGGATGGACCCTCTCTTAATCAAATAATGTCTTCTCTAATTTTCTTTAGAGAATTTGAAATTGAGAAATAAAGTACTCACAGATGTATCCACCTACCCTAAATTAACTGTCATTACTATGTAAATTATGAAATCAAGAAGGATCACCTAATTCTCTAAAGAGTCATAAGCTCTAAAAGCTCTCATATATGCAAAGATAAAGGAAAAGTGCATTCAATAATTAAAAGGACAAGTCAAAATACAAAATTTGAACCTAAAACTTCAAGAAACAACTTTTTTTTTTTTTTTAAAGGAGGAGGCTGTTATCTTCATTCTTGTGTTCTTTGCCTAAGAATGCCTATTTTTAACACAAGTTTCATCCTCACCGCTGTGGTTAGAAAGTCTTTGTATGCTTATCAATTTTTCATATTACGGATGTTCTACAATGTTTAGACTCTTAAAAGAAAAAAAAATCATACATAGTCCTATTACTCTAATACTTGCTTGTAAGAGTAACACTTATTTTTACTTTTTCTTATCTATGCTTTGTTCATAAGCTTACCTATTCTGACACAGTAATTATAACATAACTTTTTAAGGAATGTATCCTACCTACAGCCTGGACCTCTGAATTTCCAGACTAACCATTGTTGTGTTGCAGTCTTTATTATACTCTTGCCCTGAAGCACCCCCACTGCCTAGCAAATCTAGATTTCCATGGGCTGCCACTTCCGCTCCCCAAGTATTCTACCTTTCATTTTCTTTCCAAAGTTAAAGGAATATTAAAATTTTTCATGTGTCTCTGACTTTCTGATTAAAGTCTTGTGTATGTACATCTGTCTGGGCTGTATATTGCCTCCTAAATGTTCATCAAGGGGACGTTACTGCATTTTGAAGTGGCGTAGTTCTCCATTGAGGGGAACATGAACCACCTTGGTTTTCACCCACTATGTAGGAGTAAGGCTCCACCTTTCCTGTGACAAATAAAAATGCTTCCACATGTGGGAAGCCTGGATGGTACAGTCAGTGAAGATATGACTCTTGATTTTGGCTCAGGTCATGGTCTCAGGGTTATGAGATCAGGCCTGCATCGGGACCCTGTGCTCAGTGTAGACTCTGGTTGAGTTTCTCTCTCCTCCCTCTGCCCCTCCCCCCATGCTCTTTCTCTCTCTCTTCCAAATACATAAATAAACCTTAAAAAATGGTCCCACACATTCCAAAATTCTGTTTTGAAAGTAGTACTACTCCCACTGAGAATCACTAATGTGTGTAATTCACTGTGTGTGCTAAAGATTCAGAACTGAATAGCCACAAATGTAACATGATCCTAGAAACATGACAAAGAGTTAAGCATTCCAAAGTGTCTCCTTGGACAGGCTTCCTGAAATTCCTAAAATTCTCACCACTGGTCATTGCCTCAATTATGTATACGATGATAAAAACTAAACCAAAAAAAAGTATGTCACTTTTACCATATGCCAGACTCTATTAAAAATACTATGTATGTATAGTAATTTAATCCTCTACAGTGAACTCTCTGTAAGGTCCCATTATTATTTTAATCATTATTCCCATTTTACTGATGGGAAAACTGAGAGAGAGGTAAAGGAAATGTATCCAACAGAGCCAAGTGTTCAGCTGACTAGTAGAAGGGTCAGTATTTGAACCAACACTATCCAGGTCCAGAGTCTATGCATGCTGTTAATTACCATGTTTGGATGCCTTTATAAAAGTCAAGACAGGCTCCAGTTGCCACTGCTAACATAGACTGCACATTCCCTTGGAAGAAAATAAAGTCATGCAGTATGCTGATATTCAGCTATACTATATAGATGGCTCATCAAATATAAGATTTATATAAGACATATATATGGTACCAGGTAAAATATAGTCATTCAGACCCAGCTTCCTGTCATGAATCTACCACCAAGTTGTATAACCATGCACTTAGCAAACATTCAATGCATATCAATATTAGTATTATCATCACTATTATTAATGATCTTTATTATGAATATAAGTAAAGTAGCCCTTTGCCACAGTGCTTCTCAACCCCATAGTTCTTTAAAATCAACTGGAAAGGTTTTTTTAAAAATCCTTCTTTCCTGGGCCATATAGCATACCAAATGAGCCAGAATACTAGGGGTGGAGGGGTGAGGATGGGACCTGTTTATTCTATTTTTGTAAAGCTCCCCCAAATAATTCTGAAGTGCAGCCAGGATTAAAAATGACATTGATCAGGGATGCCTGGGTGGCTCAGCTGGTTGAGTGACTGTCTTTAGCTCAGGTCATGATCCTAGAGTCCCAGGATCGAGTCCCACATTGGGTTCCCTGCTAGTCAGGGGGTCTGCTTTTCTTCTGACCTTCCCTCTCTCATGCTCGCTCTCTCTCACTCTCTTCCATCTCTCAAATAAATAAATAAAAACTTAAAAAAAAAAAAAGAATGACATTAGTCAATTAAAATTCATATGCCCTGCAAGGCAGCATTGTGGATGTAGTACTTTTCTGGGCACTGCGCTAGGCACGGAGGAGGTTCTCATGGAACTCAGCATTCTGACATAGAGAGCACACAGTGGGGAGATTTACTACACAGACCCTGGGATCAGGCAAATCTGGCCTCAGACAGGGTCTCCACCACTTCATCTGTTAATTTGCTGGGTCTGTTTCCTTACTGTTTACCCAGTGTGATCGGCAGGGTCTAGCCTACGGGGGCATAAGAGACCAGGACATGCAGTATTGGACTTGATGTGTTACTTAAGTGAGCTGATTGCTCACTGAGTATGAGGTGTCTCATAATTCCAGGATGTAAGTGTTTTAGCGGGAAGTAACTTAAATCTTGATAGATTAATTATGTTGTTATTACCACCATTTTTAGAACTATAATTTATTAAGCATCTGTTCCATCCCAGGTTCTACATAGCTTGTCTCATTTAATCCTCAGAACAATCTTGAGAGATAGATGCTATCCTCCAGATTCTTCAGCTGAGGCAAGTGATACAGAGAGAAATCATGTTGCCCAGACTCACATAGCTTCTAAGTGGTAGAATTCAAATTCACATCCTTGCTCAAAAGCCCCCACTCTCTCCACGATATTCAGATTGTCTTGGGTAAGATGGCTTGAGTTACCATTGGACTGCCAGCAGCAACTTGTCAGGTCTGGACTCACCCCAAATTGTCCTTAATCTTGAGAATAAGCGATCAGTTTTGGTTCCTGAGGGGAGGGGTGTGCCCACAGAGACTAAGATGCTTCTAGAAACATTGGATGCTCTCAACAAGAAAAGGTGAGGGAGAAGACAAAATATGTGTATTATTTCTCAGATCCTGACAGCTATTGCTCTTAGAAGAAGAGATAAGAGTTAAACTTACAGGCCCAGAATTCATCTCCAGAAGTACATCAACCTTATTAACAAAGTTCATTCAGTGCAAGTTCGGTCAGCATATTTGTGTCTCCCTTCCTGGCAGTGGTATTCTAAATAACAACAAAGCAAGGGAGCAAGGTGAAGGGATGGGAATGAAGAAAGACAATGAGAACGATCCTAGCTGCTTCCCAGAATATTCTAGAGTTTAACTTAATTTAAATTTTTTTGAACCAAAGATTTTTTTTTTTTTAAAGCAACATTTGGCTTTTATATAACCTCTCTCTTCACAGGAACTTAAATGGGAATAAAATCACTGATAGTGTGCCATGTTATAGTGTTCTCAGGATACAACTGGAGAAGAAGGAATTAAATTATCATTCCTGTTTGGATATAAACACTAGAGGAAGGAGAATTGGGAATTCCTAAAGTCCCCCAAAGAGAGAAAAAGTCAGCTCAAGTCACTTTCAAAATGTTCCTAGAGGAGGAATGCCTCAGGGCTTGTTGAGAAAAGCCCTGTGTTTCTATTGAAGTAAAGGGCAGTTCTGAACTGTACTCTGAAAAAAAAAAAAAAGAAAAAGGAAAAAAAAAACATTTCTTGAATAACTTTGGAAGAAGCTTTCTTTGAAGCTAGACCCCAAAGTCATGGACTTGTGGAGCCCACTGAGGAGTGGTGAGTAGTAGGCTCTGAGGAGATGGGGGGAGGAATCAGAGCTGGGGTGTTTTTTCTCAGTGTCTATACAGTGCAGAATTTCTGGAGACAAAATTGAAAGGTGATCAGAATAGAATCATTCCCCAGGGATCTTCCAAGAGGCACGAGAAAGGATGTTGATGGGGAAGTCACTCATCCCAGGAAAACTTGAACAGCCCCACCTTCCCGGACCAACAGTGACTACAATGTCTGAACGGCTGGCCGGAGACATTTAAAAACCCAATATCTCTCATGCTTTTCATATTTATAATCATGATATCTTTGTCATTTCATATATTTGATTGATTTTATGACAAGTAATGCTGAATTGTCCCTTGATTTAGGTATTCACGATGATGTTAATAATTGTTCAAATTATCCTTTAGTGCCATTCTTCCTCTTATACTTACTGCTCCAGCAACACTTAATTGCCATAATTCCTTGCATATAGCACACCACTTCTGACATTCATGCCCTCTCCCTTTTATTCCTCCCACCGTTTAGCCAACTCTTACTCATCTGTTAGAACACCTGCTAGGTGACACTTTCTCTAAGAAGACTCCAGGTTGGGTGATGTATCCATCCCTTGTAGACATAAAAATTTCTGTGCATGACTCTGTCATTGGACTTAACCCATTATACATGAACTATTTCTTTCTTTTACCTCAATTAGAACCGTGAGCTGCTTCAGAGCCATGACTAACTTCTTGGCCATCTTTAAATCCCCATTAACTAGCACAGAGCAGTTATGTTAATAACTAATGGAATGAAAATGTCTAGGTCATCTAGAAATCTGCAGAAATAACTAAAGCTGAAAACTCACTGTACTGTCTCCTTATGATTTGTCAGAATACATGACAATAGGTCCACTAAACAAAGAAATCATCCTGTGTTTTGAGATACAATTAAATATTGAATGTGATACAATCCTGTATTACGCAGAGCATTCCTCACTTGAGGATAGGTTAGATTCCACTCAACTGAACATCTCATTTCTCTGAATCTCAGAGTGTATTGCTGAATGAGTCTGTGCTGTGAGTGGTGGTTGGGTGCCCATACCAGCCCACTAGCCCATAAAATCCTAGGTAATCCACACTGTAGCTGACTTCTCTCCCCTGAGAATACTTGCATTGTTTCTCTTCACTCAAATGTGTTATGGACTCTGGAGACCTTTGGTATTCTCCTATCGCCCCATTATCACTTTCAGAATGATAATTTCCACTCCTACCCCAAATCCTTCTCCTCCCTTGCAGTTTCCTGTCTTCTTCTTTTGCACTCCCTTTCACTCATTTTTATCTTAGTGTCTTAGACAGCCCAGGCCCCTGTACCAAAATACCATAGACTGAGCCGCTTAACACAGGCCTGTATTTCTCATAATTCTGGAGGCTGGGAAGTCCAAGATCAAGGTGCTGGCAGGTTCTACGTCTGGTGAGGGCCCTCTTCCTGATTTGCACACTGCTGTCTTCTCATTATGGTTTTTCTTTGGTATGTGCATGTGGAGAGACCTCAAATCTTTACCTCTTTTATAAAAGTGTTAGTACCATTAGGAGGGCCCCACTCTCATGATCAAATCTAACCTTAATTACCTCTAACCTTAATTACCTCTACCTTAATTACCTCTAAGAGGCCCCACCTCTAAATGCCATCACATTGGGGATTTGGGGTTTCAACAAATGAATTTGGAGGGGACACAAAAATTCAGTCCATACCACTTAGATTCTGACTTTCCAGCACTTACAAGTGTCCCCTTTTCTCCATCCCTATACCTACTACCTATGTCAGGAGCAAGCATTCTTATGGTAGTGTACTAACTGGTCCCTCCATTTCAATTCAGGCTCTCCTCAAATCTATCTTCCGCCTTGCAGACACAGTTACTGGCAAACAAACCTGTTAATAGACACATGAAGTAGAGGGTTGATATAGAAACTTAGTGACTTATCTCTAGCAGATGGTCCAATCCGCAAGTACTGCCCTCTTATGGAGGATCCTTTGCTGGCTTCCCATGCACTGGGCTAAAGTCTACCATTTCTCATGGCACTCTCTGATGGACTCCTGTTTTCCTCACTGGTCTGATATCTTATCACATCTCCTCTCCCACAGCATACTCTTGTCGGACTCTCAGCTTTTGCATGTCTCCATGAGTCTCCCTCTTCCCAGGATACCTCATGCCCAGCCTTCTTCCTACTCTAGCTCCCAACCCCCCCAATACATCCACTTAAAGAACGTCTACTCATTTCTACTCAATTATTCAGCTTAAAGGTCTTTTCAATAAAGTCTTCCTGACCCATTGCTCATTCCCCACTAGTTGAACTGATCCTATTTTCTGCTGTGTGGGGCCTGTGTCTCATGCAGATCTCTGTCATAGCTAGCTCTTTGTTATAATTTTTAATGGGGAGACAGCACAGCATTTACTCTGAGCTGGATCTGATTTCAAATCTCACATTTCCACTCACAGGCTTGCAATGCAGGACAATTTGCTTAACCAAAACTAAGTGCTTTTTTAATAGAGAGAGAGAGGAAAAACAAAACAAAAACAAACAAACAAATCAGGGGTGGAGTGGGGAGAATGGAAAAATGTCCTCCAATTTATCCTCCAAGGTAAATAAGAATCTATTTCCTTCCTTCTCACTTTGTAAGGTATTTCCTGTCCTCTCAGATGTAGATAAGGGACCCAGAGTGAGGGAACCTTAGTCTTCAGCTTCACTTCCTCACGCAGCTGTGAGTACAGCACAGAGGAACTCAATGTGGAAACTCCAGTCATCGCCAGCCAGGCACAGACTTTGCTAGGGCTGCATCGGCAATGAGGTTCGCAGGGATTCCCATTCAGGTGTGGACAGTATTCACTAGGCTGTGGACTCAGCCCTTCATCCAGCCATAACAAAGAAATCCTGTGTACAAACCTATCATTGAACTTACAACATTATATATTAATTATCTACTTATTTTGGTTCACCCAACAGGAACTGAATAGTCCTGGTTGGGCAGTGCCCTTGAGCCAGAAGGAGACATGATTGTCCATGATTGTCCCAGGGTCGAGTCCTTTTTCATAGCTTATGCATAGCAGGGGCAACTCATACTTGGCTCATTCTGTCCTTACAGCATCAGAACAGGTACAAAAGTCCTAGAGAGAGGATTGGTAATGGTGGTCCTGAGAAACCATGTGTTATTAACTCAAATGTATTTTCTTAAGAGCCATTCCTAAGGGTTTTGGAAAGCTACATGGCGTCTCTATGTATAATTTCAAGTCAGATGTGTTACATGATTTTTATTTGTTTCCACTACATTGAGAGGAAAGTAACATTTTTATAGCACAAATATGCTATATCCTGTTTAAACAAATCATTCATTCATGTAGTCATTCAGTAGATGTTCGTTGTGTACTATGTTCATCGTCTAAGCTGTATGTATTGTATTGGGATCCGTTTTTTAAGGACCTTTTTATTCCATGCCTAAGGAGTCTGGGCTTTATTCTCTAAGTGTGTAGAGCCAAGAGGGCAGTGGACTGATGGGACCATAACCCTGTTTCATGCAGAGCAGTTTTGAGGATAAGATGAAGCAATGAAATTAGGGAGATCTGTTAAGAAGCGATAGCATTTATTAGGGGGAAGAGAATAAAATCTAAATAGGGTGATGACCCTGGCAAAAGAGAAGAGAAAATGGGTTTGAGAATGATTATGTAGGTTGACTGGTAAAATTTAATGACAGATCAGATCGGAAGCCTGAAGAGAAGTGTTTTAGCCCGAGTGAGCAAGGGATTGATGATGCATTAGCTGATTGGGAACTATGGGTTCGGGGCAGGGCTGAGGGATGACAGTTAATTAACAGTTCCATGTTAATTAGGAAATAGTTGCAAATGAGAGTGTCTGCTTAAGAGTAAGATCAGGCTTGGAGGTGAAAAAAAAATTGGGGAAATAAAGCTGTAAGAGAGGATTAAATCGCATAAGGCATGCAAAGCAGAAACCAAAACTGCTGAGGACAGAGTCCTGGGGGGTGAGGGGAGTGGGGGCACCAACACTGGAGAGACAAATTAAATGAGCCGGCAAGGAGACTGAGAAAGATGAGAGGAGAATCAGACAAATGGATAGAATGATGATGTAAGAGAGTTTCAAGAGGGAGAGGTAGACATTGAAGTCAAGAAAAAGAGGGTTCCAAAAAGTGGGTAATTATTTATCTCAAAGATGGAAAGTCATATAAGGAGTTCGCTCACTGTCTGCTTCGCTTAGGGTCATAGGGTTTCTTTCCTTTTCTTCTTCTCCTCCTCTTCTTCCCCCTCCTCCCACCCTGCTTCCTCCTTCTTCTCCTTCTTATTCTTCTTTTAAATCTTCTTTGTGTAAATTCTTTCATCTGAATATTTGATGCTCCAATAGCTAACTTTTTAGATATTTGGAACATCTCCTCATGGTAATCTGAAATATTGCTCAAATTAAGCTTGAAAGCAAGTTTCATCTCTGGGACAGCTAACCACAAGCTAAGTAGGCTGACTTTCTCAGTTGCATTTGATTTTTGACGTGGTATCTTTGACCTAAGGCTATCTGAGAAAGTAATATCCTTTATTACAGTTTCACAAACACACATAGAGAAAACTTCTGACACACACCATGGAGTGGAAAAATAAGAAAGACATTATTAATCTTCCCAGGGCAGTTTTCCTGTTATTCTTATTACTGCTTGGGATTTTCTTAAGGCTCTATAAATGGTGAGTGGCAACAACTTCATTTCACATCCTTTTTCTCGGGAAAGGCTGCAAAGGGGAAGAAGAAAGGAATGGGGAGGAGGGTCATTTAAAATAGGGGAGATGACAGTTCGGGGAGTTCCCTTGCTACTGTGAAGATATCTGATGGTGTAACAGGATGGAGGCAAGCAGGCTAATGGAATCGGTCATCTCACGCAAAACCAGCCTGAATCCACAAGCACTAACACCCTTCACACCTTTACTGTCTCTTTCTTTCCATTAGACTCTCAACCAGAATTCCCGAGTTCCACACCATGCCAGGTCAGAGAGTTCCCATGATCAAGATAAAGGCCTAAACATTGAAAATGTCATAAAATGAATGAATTAGCCCCCCTGCACTTGCTGCACAGCTCAGGCAGTCACTGGTCATGCTGCACTGACCAACTTGAGAAGGAGGAGCAGGTGCTCTGGTTTGGTTTCCAAAATGGCGCAGGTAGTGCTAAGGAGCTGAAAGAATCTGTACTTCCTTTGTATTCATAAAAAAACTCCAAATTATTGGGTTTGCTCAATGGGAAAAGGACAGCATGGATGACAGAGTTTGGAAAAGCTTTGAGGAAATATGACAGGGAACCAGAAATGAGTAGGCTTTGGACATGGACAAATTGAGGGGCCTGCTTTGTAACATGAAAATTCATTCCTCCTTTTTTTAGATAGGAATCTGAAAGAAATGGTACATTTTATATTTTTGGAGGTGAAGACACATACCATGTTTTAATTCAAATAGTAATGTTATGCTATAAAAAGAATTAAATTTCCATGTTGGCTCTGTTGGCGACTTTACTGTCTTATTGTTTCAGTGATATTCTGCTTTGAAATTTTATTTTTTTCAAGAGTTTTGAATATCTACATTGTCAAATATGATCACAAAATACATGTGACAATTCAATGAATGATGACTTGGTAGAAGGGGATTATTCTTAAGCTATTAATAGTGGTGTCATTCAGTTCCAATATGACCACGTATCTTGTAAACCTATCACACTCTCTTGAAATGTGCCCATTGTTATTCTTTATAACAGCTGCATTTAGGCCAGTTCTATTGCCTGCTACAAATTACATGTGGGAATAGCATTTGGGGAATATACCAGAAAAATGAAAAATACCTGTCCATCCTCGAGGAATCTTGGTGTGATCAATAAATGTGAGAACTTGACTTTGTAACTTGTTAGATTTCTAGGAAGGCAACTGGACCACTGGGGAGATTTATTGGTCAATTTCACTGTTGGCATTGTTTTATTTTAAAACCTAATTTGTATTTTTATAAGCTCAAGCATTGCATCTTTAAACTGAAATTTATAAAGTTAGATCACTTTGGCTGAATGGAATCCAGTGCTGCAATAAATTTAGCAGTAACCCAACCAAGTTTTAGCTCAACCTCCTCAGACCCCAAAGACACTACCTCATTACCTGCTTTTGCTTGCTTACCCACAGAGAACATCTCAGTGTTCTGGATACGTTTCAGACTCTACCTTACCTTGGTGCCACTAAACAAAATGTTCTATGTGCTTTAAAGTCTTTCCTTCTTTCCTCTTCCTAATTCTGACCTATCTCTCAGGGATGAGCTAAGTGTCAACTTCCTTGGGATTTCATAGCACCTGTATGCCCCTTTATCATAACACTTCCTGCTTTATATAATTGTTCCATTCCCCCATTCCAATAGATGAGTTCTTTGAAAGCAGAAATCCTTTCTTACTTGTCTATACTATTACCCACCTGAATGGGTAGCACATCATCTTGATAAATACTTATTATGAATGAGTGAATAAGTGAGGTAATGTCTAATACATTATTTTCTGGGAGCCCTGTTCTCCTTTTATTTCATGCAAGGCTTTTGGTAAACATGAGTGTGTAGGCTCCTTATCATCTGGGATAATGGGATCACTAGAGGCAGCTAAGGATATCTGATGGGGCTGCTGCTAATGGAAGATAAAGAATAGTCAACTGTTATGAGCAAGACAAAGTCTTTATAAAACTTAAGATGCTGAGGAATATGTGTAGGGCTGCATTCATCTGAGAGGTAGTTCGCTGGTGGGGCCTGGAGTTAGTTAGACCTTGATCCATACTGTGGCTCCTCCACTTAGCAGCTGTGTATCCATGACTTCCCTTGTAACTGAAGGGGCCACCTAACTTTGCTGGCCAGAGTAAATGACATTGCATATACAAGTATCCTGACAGGTTATGCTAAGAAATGGCAGACATGCTAAGAGCTCAATTAATGCTAGTTATGACTATTACTATTAAACATATGACTTAATTATCAATTTATTTATTTTACAAGTTAAACATACATTTGTTTTGGTCTTAAATCGAATGATACATTAATAGCATTACATTAAAAACTATATCCTGAAATATTTAAAATTAGGTAAACCTTAAATTATAAAAACATATTAACCTCATTAATGAACTGTAACATGTTTTCTAGGAAGATATCTGAGTATATGAAAACTTGAAGGTTCTTGAAGGTCTTTGTAGGCTCCCCTATGCCTTGTTTTTGATATCTGAATACTGGAGAAATTTTAAAAACCAAACTCCACCGTAGGTAGGTTCTAAGAAAAAGCAAGTTTGGAAAATGAAGACAGAACATTTAGCATATTCAAAAGAGCTGTGAGTTTGCATTTTGTTTTAATTATGTTGTTTGCTCATAAGAAATATCAATAAGGCAATCAATAAACCAAGTACATGATACACTGAATTTAAAATAACTTGTAAGTGCTATCTGAGACTGAATTTCCTACCTTGCAAAATGAAATTCTAACATCATCCCTTCCTTAATGTTGCCTGCTGCGTTCCGTGAATAGTCAGAGCATGACCTGTATCAGGGTGTACTGCCAAGAGTAGCCCATGGTAGGGGCGCCTGAGTGGCTCAGTGGGTTAAAGCCTCTTCCTTTGGCTCAGGTCATGATCCCAGGGTCCTGGGATCAAGCCCCACATCAGGCTCCCTGCTCAGTGGGGAGCCTGCTTCCCTTCCTCTCTGCCTACTTGTGATCTCTGTCTGTCAAATAAATAAATAAAATCTTAAAAAAAAAAAAAAAAAGAGTAGCCCATGGTACCAGAGGTCTGGCTTCAGGTCCATCTCTATTGTTTTGTGATACCTGATCCTAGATAAATTTGTCATCTGAACCTAGGTTTTCTATTTTATAAATTGGGCACAGTAAGCCCTAATCCAATTTTCTCAAGAGTTGTTTTGGGAGTCAGATGTTAAATAATTTGGATACATGTAAAGTAATATAATCAAACTAGTAATAGGAGCTGTGGTCGTCTTTCTGATAGGTCAGTTTGGCTAGGTACAGTCCCTAGTTATTCAAACACTAATCTTGGTGTTACTCTGATGGTGTTTTATGGGTGTGTTTAAAGTCCATAATAATTGACTTTAAGTAAGAGAGGTTATTCTAGATAATCTGGGTGCCCTGATTCAGTCAGTTGAAAAGGTTAAAAGCAGAGCAAGGCTTCCCCAAGAGAAGAAATTCCACATGCGCCCTTGCCTGTGGGTTCTAACCTGCCCTTTGGGAAGGTCTGTGATGAATTGCAGATTTGCTTAGCTGGGCCTCACAACTGTAAAAGCCAAGTTTAGGAATGTGGGTATATATGTGGGTAAATATTAACTCACTGAAAAACAGAAATCCATGAATGTTTACATGTGATTAATAAAGTATAAAGTTAGGGGCACCTGGGTGGCTCAGTCAGTTAAGCGTCTGCCTTCAGCTCAAGTCATGATCCCAGGGTCCTGAGATTGAGCCCCACATCGGGCTCCCTGCTCAGCAGGGAGTCTGCTTCTTCCTCTCTCTCTCCCTCTGCCCCTCCCCCCACTTGTGTGCTCTTAATCAAATCACAATGCTGATATCATGTGGGAGAAGCAGGGTATCAAGTCATAGTGGAAAGAGCAAGGGCTTTGGAGTCAGAGAGACTTGCACTATAATCATATCTTGGTGAACCATATCTAGTTGCCTGACCTTGGATAAGTTATTTTTAACTTCTCTGAAGCTCTTTGATATTACTTCTTAATGTAAATGTGGAAAAAGAATACCTTTCCCTCAAGGGATGTTGTAAGAATCAGGAGATTATACATATGTAGGGCCAGTATAAAATACTATACTCTTTTGCATTCTCTGAACTTCTTACTGAGAATCAACAAGCATCTCTTGTGGGTAATCGTTTACTATTTTTTTTAAAGATTTTATTTATTTATTTGACAGAGAGACACAACAAGAGAGGGAATACAAGCAGGGGGAGTGGGAGAGGGAGAAGCAGGCTTCCCGCTGAGCAGGGAGCCTGATGGGGGATTCAATCCCAGGACCCTGGGATCATGACCTGAGCCAAAGGCAGATGCTTAGTGACTGAGCCACCCAGGCATCCCAATTGTTTACTATTTAAGAGCACTTAAATATCCCCTACTTACTGTGCCACCAGGAAGAAGAATTAATAAATGTCCAACAAAAGTCATCAGATCATGCTTCTCAAATTGTATAGAAAGATTTATTAGTAATCTCACCATACTTTCTTCTAAGAGAGGGACCCCCTTACCATGTCCACTAACAGTATTTAAGTTTCCTTTACATCATACCAGACAATTGAAATTCAGGCAGACCACAGATAGATCCCACAGGCCAATAGCCAACTGTTGTTCTAACTTCTGTCCGTGTGTTCTCCTTTGTTGTAATGCCTATCGATCCCTTTAGTATTCCTACCTATTTATACATTAAATGTTTCAGAAGTAACTGAGTGTAGGGGCTTCCCTTGGTTCTCCCAAACTAACTACTACGTCTGAATTATCTTTTGAAAGACTTACTCTAGACTTTTCTCCTTTTGCTTGGCAGAGGCAAACACAAATAATGGCCTCTAGGAATTTAATGACACAGACAGATACTAGCATTTTACTGCAGCCTCTATAAAATTTTAAAAGCATTGAAAATCATATAAATGGAAGAGAAAGAGGAGGTGTCATATGTGGGAGGGCAAGGATGGTGGAGATAATTCTGTCTTGGACATTGAGTTCTATTTGAGTAACTGTAGGAAATAACAAGGTTATTGAGAATTATCTGAGCATTATCACCATATTCCTGATTAGTTGGGAAAGCATCTAGAGTGGGGAGAGAGGGCGACTGAGAGTAGAACAGTGGAGAATACAAAATGTTAAGTTGCAGAAAGAGAAAGAGAAGCCCATGGAGGAGGCCAAAAGAAGAGATGAAATAATGTGACTGTTTTAAAAAGGGGGTAGTCTATAATGTCAGTTCCTTCTGAGGGAAGAATCCAAGAAAATTGGGACAAAAAACACTCATTAGATGTTTCATTCAGGAGGTCACTAATGACCCTAATGAGAACAGTTTAATTGGAGCTGTGAATATAGCCAATGGATTATAATAGTTTGAATCAAGAAGGGTAAGCGAAGGGAGACATAGAGGGTTGTAGAAAGTTTCCCAAGAAATTCAGCTAAGAAGGAAAGAATGAAGAGAGGGCCATGCCAGGTATTTTAGTAGATCTAATGGTCCATGAAGGTGTTCAACAAAAAATGTGACGCAGTTGCTTCTCTCTAGAAGTGAAGAGTGCAGTGTTTATCTAGTGAGTGTAATGATGGGATTTGATACCATCTGGTCTTGAGTTCTATCTGGATTACCTGTGAAACTTTGTAAATAATAGATGCCCAAGGCCTACATAAAATCTAAGAAACCGGTATCTCAGGAATGGAGACAGTCTTCTTTGGTCCTGGTTTTCTTCTTATCTCACTAGATATATATGTATATGTATATGCATCTGTATGTATGGCCCATGACCCACCATATTGGGTTGTTTTCTTCTTTGTATCTGAGCCAACATACTAATTTCAAGATGTTACCCAACTCCATTTGCAATCACTCAAATTTTACTCCAAGCACATACCTTCCAACTATTGTTCTATTGTCATAGCTAGTTCAAATGCTCTGACTTATTACTTCACAAATCTGTGAAAATGTCGGAAATACAAATTTCCACCAGTTTTGCAAGTATGCTTTTTGCAGCTGCATGCGAATAACAGAAAATGCTATTAGTAATTTAATTAGTAGCAATTTTGGAGGGTAAGAGCAACGTCTGGTCTAAGGGCTGGTTGGAAATCTGTCCCTCCATTATCAGAAACTCTTTATTTTATGGTTACCTCTTATCTCTCACTATCCATTATCATATTTTGCTACAGCAGCTGTAGTTAAAATTGTTTGCTTGCTGCACTGCAGTTTTGTTGTAACTGTTTCATGCCCAATTACTTGTAAGTTTTGTAAATTCTTATTAAATATTTTGGAATCAAAAAGGAAGAAAAGGTTTCAGGGTGCCTGGGTAGCTCAGTCAGTTAAGCCTCTGCCTGCCTTTGGTTCAGATCTTGGTCCCAGGGTCCTGGGGTGGAGACCCACAGTGGGATCCCTGCTCAGTGAGGTGTATGCTTCTCCTTCTCCCTCTGCACCCCCCCAACTCATGCTGTCTCTCTTGCTCTCTCTCTCTGTCAAATAAATAAAATCTTTTCTAAAAAAAGTAAGAATAGATTTAAATCAGAGATTGAAGTAAATAGAATAAGAGCATGATTATATAGTCAAAAAAATTCGCAATCCCACCCAGCAAAAAGATAACAAATCTATAGCTGAGAATTAGAAATATATAAATGTGTGCAGAATATAATGAAATGTTAAAAATCAGCACTGTGTTTGAGAATTACACAGCCTCCTGTTTTTTGTGCTAATTTTTTTTTTCAGCAGATTCATTTGATCAATGGGTCCAGTGTTAAGGGGGACACAAAAGTAGAACCGCTGTCTGTTCTTGGGGAGTAATTAATCAAAAATATGCAAAAATATATTAAAATATACTTTTATGGGATAAGAAGTGTCTTTTTTTTTTTTTATAAGTAAAAAACAAAACAAGAAAGAAAACTGACTACAGGGAGTTAATTGGAGCCACCCAAAGTATAGATATCTTTATCATTTATTGACTCATACATTCTGTGCTAAGCCATTTATCCACATTACCTAATTTAGCATCTCAATATTTCAATGAGTTCCTAATCCTGCTTTATGAATAAGAGAACTGAAATTCATAAGGGCAAGATAACTTGCCCAAGGTCACACAGCTAATAAGTGAGCCCAAGGGCTGACTTCTAATCCTGCCCCTTCCCACGAGAAAGCTCCTTGGCGAGGAGCCCCACCCGTGCTGACACCAGCCCAGAGTCCACAGTCCGTTAAGTTTGAATTGGTCTAAGCAGGGAGTTTTGAGTCTAGTAACCAGATATGGAGTGTGGATACCTTTTGTGTGTAAGGATAATCTATGGCATATGCTTTTATTAAAATCATCATGCCTTATTAACAGCTTTTAACGACATGCTTCCAGCTTATAATGTGTAAACATAAAAGGAAAGGCAGAAAACTGTAAATACATACAAGAAGAAATAAGCTATTCTAAACTAGACTACTAATGATATCTTCTTTTATTGCCTTCTACTGGGCCTCAACAGTTGACAGAGCCAGTGTTTCATCAGAGATTTACCTTCTGGGGAAAAGTGACATATTTCAATCACTCTAGTAAGTTTCTAGTCTTTACCTTGGTCCTATCTGAATGGTGTTGAAAGTACTGGCTATCAAGGCTTATGCAATCTGGCCTTGCTGGGTGATCAGGGTTGGACAGACCCCCCCCCCCCCCCCCCCCCCCCCCCCCCACGAAACAGCACTATAGAGAAAGGAATTCCACAGACCACCATCTTGCCACCTGACCTGCTCAACACATACAACTACTGAAAGTGTGGTAGGAGGTCATGCTAGTATTGCTTGTTCGAAGCCCGTACTCATCCATTCATTGATTTGGATTCGCACATGCATTTATGCTGCAGACCTCAAAACACAGATAATGTGAAGGGTAGATTGCAGTGATATTGGGGAATATGGGGAGAGTTCTGAAAGACCACTGCAGACCCTCTTTCAAAGAAGCAGAGCTAAAATGGGTTGTGTGATGTGATTAGAGTAGATTGGACTGACTTTAGCTCCTCTTTTTGGAAGCAGAAGTTTCATTTGCTCTGTATTGCTTATGCAATTAGTTTCTTAGTGGGAATGTTTTAATTATGGTCTGTGGCCTTCTATTTTCTTGCCTCCTTACTGATGTAGTGGTTCCCTAGTATCTTAATAACTACAATGGGTGTGCTGTGCTTAATGGGTATGAGCTTTAGAGAATAATGCCATTTCTGAACATTTAATGAGTTTCACAATTAAGAAGGCATTGGAGTTCAAGGTCTTAAAAAAAAAAAAGAAGACATTTCCCTAATGATACAGCTGCTAACTGAAGAGTTGATAATCTGGGAAAGAAGTTTAAGGCTAAAATAAATTCTTTATTTCTTACCTTGACCAAATTTAAAGTATTTGAAATACTTTCTGCCTGCTATTTCAAAAAGGAAAAGAAATCAAAATATATAACTCAATAGTTTTTAGTTGTAAAAATACAGAATTTGAAGGAAAGAGCATGACAAATTATAGAAAAATGAACTACTAAACATAGACTATCTGTCTCAGTTGTAGACTTGAAACTAAATAGTAGTGGAAGATAGGCTATATATTCTGTTTCAGCAATAAAAACTAATAATGATAATTGAAGCACTATTCTCTGAAATACAAGATATGTGGGCAGTGACTTTGAGATACACCCTGAAATTTCTTATCAAGCTCCTGGCTATAGTTGTAAAGGTGTCTACTGCCTTGCAGGCAGTTTAATTTAGAATAAATTCTTGCTGTGGGAGTAGAAAATCCTCTGCTAATCCTACAGTTCACTTCCATCTTATAAGTCTCTGCTTGGTTCCAGACATTTTCAATGGAGACATACCAGAGACTTTCATTCTATTTTAAAGAAGTCACTTCCAACTGGGACTGTCAGGAGGCCAATTCTAAATATCTAGTAGAAGCCTACAACATCCCTGATAACATACACTGGCAACCAAATTTAAATTTGATCTAGAAGTCCAGGAGTCCTGGATTATGCTTTTGGGGTTTTGATTCCAGTACCCTTGGCCATTGATGGCTCTGTGGGTTCCCAGTCTTAGAGAATTTAATTCATTAATTTCTGCAGGCTGAATTTCTGGTGTTGTCACCTTGGGCTTATTAGCTATAACATACAAAAATCTCACGGTTAACATCAGTATGCCTGTTGGCATCTATCATTGAAGTGGCTGAGTAGTTAAGGAGAAAGTGACTAAGTTACTTGACATTCATGATTTCAAATCCTCCTTGCTTGCTTAATTTTTTGGGGGGAAGAGGGCTTTTAGGACATTGATGATATGTGTGTGTAACGGATGTATGTGGATTATGAGTGTAATCTGTCATCATAAGTAAGGAGGGTTGGTAATCATCAGACCTTTGGGTTGGAAGGAGGATGATATTTAACCAGGCCTGTTCTATATAACACATTGTAAAACAAGATCCGTGTTTGCTTTGTCAAAAAAGTGACATAAAGATAACAGATTGCAACCCTTGTCATTGAGCAGTGCAAACAGAATTCATCTGAAGAAGGCTTTATTTTCATAGTCTCTGGTTTCTGCTTTCTCTCACCCAATGCCATTGTAAACATTCTATAATGGAATGGCTTTTCTCCTCAGACTCCCTATTGAAATGTAAATTTTTAAATTTGATGATGAAGACTATCCCTTAACTGCTTTCCCCATACCTCATTCCTACCTACAACTACACTCTCTAACACATGGAATGTCGTACTGCTTCAACTTTGTTTTATTAGCCCAAATGCCTCCTCAGCTCTCACGCTGTACCATTGTACACTGTCTGCGGCATGTGCCTTGCAGTGTTGGCAGAAGCACAAGGGATAGGGCAAGTGATTTTCAAGTCTCTGCTTGGATCACAGAAGATAATCTTGTTGGCCACTGCAAATCGCATGGCCAAGTCCAAAGTCATGGTCAGCTTGTACTGCCATAGCAAAATACCATTGACTGGGTGGCTTCACCAACAGACATTCATTTCTTATTTCTGGAGGCTGGGAAGTCCAAGATCAAGGGATAAGCAGATTCAGTTCCTGGCCAGAGCCCTCTTTCTGGCTTGTAGATAACTTCCTTCTTACTATGTGCTCACATGACCTTTCTTCCATGCCTGTACCTGGAGAGAGAGAGAGATCTCACTCCTTATAAGGTCACTAATCTCACTCAGGAGGGTCCCACGCTCATTACCTAATCTAAATCTAATTATCTCCCAAATACTCCACCTCTAGTTATCACCACATTGGAGGTTAGGATGTTAACATGTGAGTTTTGGGTGGACACAAGCATTCAGTCCATCACGGGGTGGTAAAATTCATTCTACTGTTTTAGGGAGGAACTAAGAAGTTACACTCACACACCTAGACACCTGACGAATAGGGAATTGAATTAAATCTACTAAGCAATACATGTATTTTCCTTCATTCAACTCATATTGCTATATCCTAGGATTTGGGATTGTAACTACAAGAAAGACCAAGAGTGTCAGATTTGATGGATCTTACAGTGCAATGGCGATGACTGACATGGAACAAAGGACAGGTGTGATAATTATTATGATAAGACTTGCCTCGCCACACACTATTTTTTTCTGCAGCGTCCTTTTCCCTTAATACCATTTATTTATATCTAATAACAGTTTGAAGACTGACTCAAATGTCACCTTCTGGAGTGAGTTGATTTTCAACTGTAATCCTTTTTATTCTATGTTCTCCCACTTTTACCGATTCAGAATCCCTAGAGGCATGAAGGGATTCCTTTTTGATACACAACTCTGTAGTACTGGTCAGACTGTGCTTTGTGATTATCCTAAACATAACTAAGGTGCAGATAATAGCAGCATCCACATGGAGGACTACTGTAAGTGTGGATAGGTATTCTCCGTCCCATGGCAAGACCTTGGTAATAGTCATCAAGTAGCATACTTTTGAAGGCAGAAACTAATTTCTGATCTTTTTGCTACCTGTCTAGGACAGAATGGCACTGAATGATTCCCAAATCCAACCTTGCAATCCTCATGGTCTCTCAAATTAATTTAAGAGGTGTTTCATTGGATTAAAATCTCCAGAAAAAATTAAATTTTATTTATGGTAATTTAGGGGGGGAAATGATGCTTTGTGTACCATTGTGGAGGGGAAATAAAACAGCAAGGCATACAGCATCGTATCTCCTAAGCGAATGAAAGTCACTAAATAGGTGCTTTAATCAAGGTTAGCTAATAACAAGATTAGGACTATTTCCCCTTATTAATAATTTAGGCAGTGTACCTTCCCCTTATTAATAATTTAGGCAGTGTACCTTTAAGGATGTAAGCCGGTCATCCTACAAATTAAACCTTGAAACCTAAAATAAACAAGGATGGCCAAAAAAAAAAAAAAAAAAAAAAAAAAAAAAAGCTGTAGCTCAGTTCCACCCCCTTTTCTTTTCTTTTTGTGTCCTTGTCACTGCAAGGATTTTTCAGCTCACCAATTAATCTTCCCTTTTATTATGTCTTGTCATGGTTGAAGCATCTTTTAAGAACTGATAACAGGAGGGGAGAATTGTTGATTTATTTCAAGAGGAAGATCAGACCTAACACTTTCAGGTTGACACCAACTTCAGTGAGCACTTGGTGTAAGTGTGTTTGGATGGGTCTGAGCGTGTGACCTGACGGACACTGACTGAGCAAGGTCACGGGGCCTTGGCATTGCAGAGTGACAGAGAACTCTATAAACCTCAGACCTGGTATTTTGCATATGAGCGACCCAAGGCCCAGTGAAGTTAATGTGCTGTGTTAGAGTATACAGTGAGTTGGTGTCAGAGTCTGGATTTGAATCCAAATATTCTATCTCTGATCTTCTGCTCTTTGAATCTTGTCAGCTCTTCTTGGAGATTTATGTCGGCAGTTGAAAGCTTTAGATAATGACATTTATCATGTCTTTCTTAACCAGGGACAAATGCTACAGGGACTTAAATCCCAGGAGAAAAATGTCAGACTTTATCCTAAAAGATAAAAAATGATCAGAAAACAATTAGATGTTACTTCTGTGGCATCGCATACCAGTAGAAAGAACTAAATGGAGGGGAGCGGCCACTGAGGAGGTCTTGGTCAAGGAAATGACAGTGAAGTTGGACCTTGAAGAACAGGCCGTATTTAATGTCAGTGTGGAGGGAGATGGGTTTTGACAGGGAAGGAGTAGAATATTGTTGGGAAGGAGATGGAGGTCATCAAGCGAGAACCGGAGAAGGCAGAAGACCGAAAGGCACCAGGAAGGGAATGTGATCAGATCCGGGTCTACCCTGGCAGCAGCGAGCCATGGCTCACAGGACCAACTGGGGTTTGCTACGCTGAATGGGATCGCCACCCAAAGCAAAGCATTTCATTGTTTCAAAAAATTTGAGAATATTTAGCAATTATTCTTTTGCTATGCTAATATACACATATGCACATATCCTTACACATGTTTCTTGTTTTCTAGTGATTCCATTTATGTTATTTCTTTACTTTTTTCTGACTAGATTGAGCTAAGAATTTCAGGAAGACAAAGAACATTTATTCTATTTTATTTTTTAGTATTCTATTTATTTATTTGAGAGAGGGCTAAAGTAAGAGAGATCACAGAGGGAGAGGGAGAAGCAGACTGTCTGCTGAGCCGGGATCCCAACGACTCGGGGCTTGATCCCAGGACTCAGAGATCATGACCTGAGTCTAAGGCAGATTCTTAACCAACTGAGCCACCCGGATGCCTGGGCAAAGAACGATCATATTCTTTCTAAATCCCCTGGTATTGTTTTATGCAAACAGTGTGAAAAATATTCGATGAATGAAAGAATAGGGTGAGTGGCTTCCGAAGTCCCATCCCCATAACCCTACCAAATCCTCCTCAACCTGCCTCTTCTTTCTCTTTTTTAAAATCCCTCTTCTAGGGACAGAGTAACCTAGGATACTCCCTTGACATTGTCTCTTTTGGGCTTTCTCCTTAGGGCTGACATGAGTCTTTTGCTATCTTACATTTGCTTTCTCCACTCCCTCTGAGTTATAGAGCTTCTCTTTACTCATGTCCTTTCAGGTCTCTTCATTTCTCATGTTTATTGTTGGTTCCAAAGCTTTTGCTGCTCTTGGAGTCGAGCTCTAGTCTACTCTAACCATCCTTTATGTCTAGCCATTATGCAAAATTGGCATTATTACTCTTGTGTATTCTGTACAGCATGGGTCTAGCCCTTTCCAGAGATTCTCCCTATGGTACTCTGAATATTTGTCATGTGGTTGCCCACTTCAAAGCCAAACTCGATTTTTGTAACAAACATAAGGCGCTGGACTTCATGTACTGTGTGTAAGTAGTCAAATCACTGCTACTATATGTATGCAAAAAAAAAAAATCATGAACTTGAGAGACTATCCTTGGTATTTACTAACAATATAACTATGCTAAGTAATGAGTCATGTCTGGAATATAGCATTTTTCCTCAGTGAATGCATTTTAAATACCGATATAACCTAGTTGGATATTATGCTTAAGTTACAGCGAGTGTAAAGTGGTCCCAGTTTTCTCGATGTGCCATAGAGCTTCCCAGAGCTCTGTCTGCCATCCATCCTGCAACAGCCCATGTGGTCACAGCAGATGGCCATCAACGGGTTGTGGCCCAGCGATAATGCATCCCCCACACAGCCTCTAGATGATCTACCAAGGCAGTGAGGAAAATCTCTCTTTCTCATTTATTTATATTCTTCCCTCTCCACTCTGGTGTTATACCCAATAAGCCTTCCTATAGATATTTAAATATACAGAAAAAAAATACTTCGTCTTTTCTTCTCCTTATTCCTTCATTCTCTGTCCCATCTCTAGTCTTCCTGTCATTGGTAAATGCCATGAAGAACAGGCTCCATTTCTTCACTGCTCCTTAACACTCAGCCCACCTACAGTCCTGCTTCTGGGGTCAGTCAATACTTGATGACTGACCTCATGATGCCCTTTCAGAGTCTATAATGAATTTACTTTTGCAAAATTCATCAGCCCCTTCCTATTTCTCACCATCCTGTGATTTTTCTAGTTTATTTCAGTCAACCACCCATTCCTGCTTGACATCCCCCCTCTTAACTTATGTAACGCTATACTCTTCCCTTTCTTGTCTCCCTTCTCATTCTACTTCTTCTCGGTTTCCCTTTAAGACTTCTTCTCTACCTGCCCTTTAAGTGTAAAATTCTTGGTATTCTCTGCCCACCTGTGTCCTCCCCAAATTATCTCAGACTCTTTCCAGCCTTCACCTACCCTCAAATGACTTAAATCTGTGTGCATCAATTATTCTCCGAGCTACCACATGCACATTTGCATCAGCTTGCTGGGCATGGAGGTTTTTCTGGCTTTCCAAATTCAACAGGTCCTAAGTAGGAAATTGAACTGTGAAGAACAGCATAGAGAGAATGACCTGTGTACTCACCTCATGGCCATTTTCTCTTCCCCTCTGTCCCTGTCCTTGCATTCAGTCACTGGTCATGTCATGTTGCTCCCACATCTTTAGGTTCCCTTGAACCCATCCCCAACTACCTAGGTCTTGGTTTTTATTATTTGTTACCTGGAGTCTTTTAGGAACTTCAAATTGATTTCTCTGTTTTCAGTTTCTCATTTCTCCAAAGCATCCTTCATCTTGCCATCTTGTTTTGTGTTGTTTTCCTGAAACACAGCAAAGAACAAGTTAATATTCTCAAAATCCTTCCGTAGCTCCTGTTGCCTTAGCTTACCTGTCATTGTCCTTTACAGTGTTATTCCTACCATCTTTTCCAGATTCTTCTCCAACTAGTTTCTGCTCTAGTAACACTAGATGATTCAATATCCCCCGAAGAATTATCTAGGTTAATGGCATTCTTTCGCTTTGGAATGCCCTTCTTCCTCAAACAAAATGCTAGTTACTTTTAGCCACTTCTTCCTTTTGGTTCCCTAATACTTGAATGTCTATTTAGTGCTTTTTCATTCTATTGTAATTAGTATGCAAGTGTTCTTTTTCTCCACAAGTGAATTCCTTGGAGAGCAAACAAGACAAATGTAATAAAGCTAGAAAAAAGAAATAAAAATGGTAAAAGAAGAACCTAGAAAAGTAACTGTGCCAATAATAATGTCAGTACAGCAGTAAAGGCATTTACTACAGCAGTGCACCAAACCTAGCTGTGAACCACTTATTAGCCAAGATTTAGTCATTAATTCATTCACTTCACAAATAATTTTGGGGTGAATCCCTTGTGCATAGCATTAGGTATTGGAAGGCAACTAAGAGCAGGACAGCTCTGGCTCCTACACCCCAGAATTTACAGGAATAGGTCATATACTTGAACTAGTCACAGAGGAATATATATAGCAGTTCATCTTGAAGGGCACAATTTCTCCTGGTTCTATACTTTGAGAAAAATTTCCCATTTGGGCTGTTCCATTGGGCTTATTGAGTGAGACAAAAGATAAGGACTTCAACAATGCTTCCATCATAAAAATAGGAACATACCTTTATATGTCTGTTAATTAAGGCATAATATTGAAAAGCAATGACTATCCCCCACTGTATTGCAGGGACCTGTTAAATGGTTGTTGAAATCAAGCTCCGTTGTCTGAGTTTGTCAGTCTTTTTACCAAATATAGGCAGACCCACATCCAATAGTATCATTGACATCACAGTCAAAATGATTTTGTGCATTTGTTTGAGATATTGGTGCTAAGAAACCTGCATCTGCCAGTCCAGAGTATAGTTTCCTATTGCTACAATAACAAATTACCTCAAAACAGTGGCTTTAAAAAACCACAATTATTTTTTATAGTTCTGTAGGTTAGAAGTCTCATAGAGTTCTCACTGGGCTAACAGTTGAGGTGCTGGTGGTACTGGGTTCCTTTATGGAAACTCTTGGGCAGAATCTGTTTCATTGCCCTTTCCAACTTAAGAGGGCACCCACACTCCTTAGCTTACGTTCCGCATCTTTAAAGCCATCATTAAAGCCAGTGACATTGCAACTGTCAGGCCATTATTGCAAAGTGAGTATGCCAGAACAGATCCTCTGCTTTTAAGGACCCATGTGACTACTTGGGGCACAACTAAGATAATCGAGGATAATCTTCTCATTTTAACCTCCTTAATTTAATCACATTTGTGAAGTCCCTTTTGTCATACAAGATAATATATTCAATAATTTGAGGATTAGTGTGAGGACATTTTGGGAACCGTGATTCTTGGGGCCACACCATTTTATTGGCAAGTTCTAATTTACAGTGGAGATTGTGACTTCCCATCTATCTGTTCAGGGGAGAAAGCCCATGATGTAATTCTGGACCCTTTCCTTAAAACAACAACAAAAATTATATTTCCTTATAATCTGTGGCTATTATGTAGGCATACGTGTGCGTGTGTGACTAGTCACATACATTTTTCCCCTGTTTTGCAAGGTTAGAAATCAGAAGAGAATGTCTGGGGTGATCATGTCTAAATCTACTTCCTTACAGGGAACATTAGAGGTCCTCCTCTCTTCCCCCATCTCTTTCTAATGCTTTGCACTTCCTTACTCTACACCTGATGTAGGATGGATAATGGGTTAAAAGCAACCACTCTACTTCTTTGATAGAAGTAAAATAAAAACAATAAAAATACCTACCGACACTGGGAAACTCTTGCAGAAATGACTGGTTTTCATTGCTAATGTAAAATGTTTTTGATTGTAAGCATGCAGCTTACGGGACCTTCTGAATAAAGATAATTTTGCACTGGGTGAATAATGTCCCGTTGTTTTTCAAAATGTATGAGCGGTTAGAAAAACATATTTCTTTTATGTGTTTGTCAGTTTCACTTTATAAAATTGAAACGATCTTGGATACTGTGGAAACAACCAGATAGATGAAGATTTCTGATTTGAGTCTGGAATGTGAACAAAGCATGCAGTGCTCCTTGTGCATTATGAGTTCCTCGCTGGGATTCATCTAAAACCAGTATAATTAGCACCTCAGCATCCATCTAGTTCTGCACACAGCAGAGATTCCATATTCTTATTTGAATAAGAGAATAATGTTTCAGTTTTTCTCTCTTGTCCACAGTTGTTTGATGGTACTCTTTCCGGTCAACCCAATTTGAATCAGGTAGAAATGACTGGCATGCCTCTCAGATCAGTGTCTCCTACTACAGCTGTCCGTGGCATAGCTCAGGTTGATGCCCTCCCCCAGTTCCTTACAAGGCTTTCTGCTGAATACTATCATCTTCTTCGACATTTAAAAATTATACAACACTGGTTGGAGCCACAAAGCTGTCATCTGTCTCTTTTTCTTTCTTTTTCTTTCTTTCTTTTTTTTAGTATTCCGGGATGGATATAGGAGACATCATTAATATGGCCATCTCTTCCTTTCTGGTATAAACCTGCTTCTACATCCCACAGTTGGAACAAATTATTCAGCAGATTTAAAGCTTTTCCATGTGGGATCTGTAAAAGTAACCATCCTTTTACCAGGCTGCCCATGGCAAGGGCCAGTGATAGAGTAAGGGCTTGCAGAAAGGACATATAAAGAGATGGACTGAGATGGCATCAGGTGACCTTCAGAAAGCTCCTTGGAACTCACGCTTTGGTGCCTGAAGGTGCTGTCTTGTAGCTCCACTGTATAAAAAGTGATGAAAAACATCTTGGCGTGTTGCTTCTCAAGCTCAGCCAGAACAGACATCTGTCATAACTCAGTGATTGGGCTTCCATAGGGAAGGGGATACATTATTATTTCTAGGAAATCATCCCTTGTATGCCTCCTCCTTAGACAGTCCTTGAAAGCTGTGTGTTGGACTGGGAAGGAAGTAGGTCTGTGAAAACCTGGAGACTTTGGTTAAAGGGCGGTGAGGTCTCTCGACAAATACAGAGGAGGCACAGCCAAGAGGAAGGCAGTGCTTTCAGGTAGGAAACCTGAATTGTTCCACGTCAAGCCGTCACAACTGAAGAACGGGGTTGGGTTAGTTATAGCGCATTCCCTGTTTTCAACACTTTGCTTTAGACCCTTTTCATCCCTCCATCCTCTACCTCAGACATCACTTTTTGCATCCTCTTTTACTTTCTAGCTCGCTCAAGCCAGGACTCAACCACCGATCTCCCTTTCTACACTTCACCAATGTCCGCTGTCAGTTCAGGCTTTGGCTCTTGCAACCACGGTTGGACCATGCCAAACCCCTCATGTGCTGGGGACCTTTTAGATGTGCCTATTCCATGGGTTTGTTGAGAGAACCCCCCCCCCCCAATAATGCGAGTTTAAATGCTTGGCTGGCTCCAAGACATTCTTCCAAGATGATAGAGTCAATATTCTACAATAGTGTGTGATTTAGTGCCTCACTGTCCTTACCTCTCAGCCAGACCCTCATCATCCTGTGGGTTTTCTTACGGGTTTTCTTTCAGAATAGAGATTTCTGAGCACGGCTTTTTTAATAAGTTTTTTTTTTTTTTTTAAGTTAAAATTTTGTTGGGGCGCCTGGGTGGCTCAGTGGGTTAAAGCTTCTGTCTTTGGCTCGGGTCGTGATCCCGGGATCCTGGGATCGAGCCCCGCATCAGGCTCTCTGCTTAGCAGGGAGCCTTGCTTCCTCTTCTCTCTCTGCGTGTCTCTCTGCCTACTTGTGATCTCTGTCAAATTAAAAAAAATTGTTGAAATATAACATAATACAGAAATCTACACCAATTGGAAGTATATAATAGAATGGCTTTCCACAAAATAACTTACCGATATTAAAAACTCCTAGAAAAAGAGAAAAGATTGTCATTATCGGTACCCCACTGTCCCCTCTTGCCCCTTGGCAATGCAACAGACTTTTTAAGAAGGGATTGATCTTTTTGGAATCCCTTCATTTCTCCTCTTTATACTCCTGTGTGCACAGTAAAGTACGATCTGGAGTGAGGAGGTGCCTTTCGTAGTGAGTGCAGCTTGCAGCCCTGTTAGGAGAGCAGAACACCCAGAGGAAAGACAGCTAAAGGACTCCGTGGAAGAGTGTGCAAGATCAGTGTGAACTGGATCCGTGACACTAAGACACTGATCAAAGGCAGTAGAAGGGAGTGTGGTGGGCTGTTGCCAAGGAAAGCTTTGTCAAAGGCTGAGAATGACATTTATAGACACATTTCTTTGCATCTCTCACCTCACTTCATAGTTTGTACCACAGACCTTGCTTTCCTGTCTCAGAATCAGGTTGGCCACCCGCTGAGCCAGCTGTCCAGGTGAAGGGTCCCACCCAATGATTTTTGGGGTCCTTGTTCTTCACATCCTTTATCTGTCATTTCCACCTATGTCTGTGCTCCATAGGCTAAACCTTCCTTTATTGCTAATGTTGCATGTCCCTGGCTTAACAGAAACAGCCGTGGGTGTGGGATACCTGATCTATGGACCATTAATGAAATCAGCAGTGGTTGCATTCTTATCTCGAAACACCATAAGCATCCAAGTACCAGAAGTGTACTGTGATCACTAAATTGCCCTGAGATACGGGTCCATATTTCCAGTAATATGCCATTTGCCAAGACACTCAGTCTGAAATTGCTGTTAACTCTTTCCTCTGACTTTGATTATTCTACTAGGAGCTTTTTTTTCTTATCATAACTCTCCTAAGTGTTACATTTTCCATATATCTCTATTACTAGCTTCATGTATATCAAAACTTTTAGACATCTTATTAAATAGCTCAATTTATTAGGGCCCCTTATGAACAAAACATTGTATTAAGCACTGGGAAATTAAAATGATTTGGACACGGATCTCACCCTTTGAGCAAATTAAGATCCAGCAAGGGCTATAGGACATGTGCATAAATACTTATGTTTAAATCGTCAAAGAGATTTAGAAGGGGAAATAGATGGTTGAGAGATCAGAAATAGGAAGAAGTGGGAAAAAAGCACATAATGAAAGTGATACTTGAAAGTTGGGTTGATTTGCGACATATGAAGCTTTGATGAGGAACTCCTGGCAGAGGAATCGGAATGAATAAAGGAAAAAGTGAACGCACAATGGAGTTTGTATAAGGGAGAGTGAGTAATTAAGTAATGTATCTGTTAGAAAGCTTTCTGATGGGACAATAACAAACAGGGCTAAACTAGCTTAACCTGAAAGGACCTTCAGGGTTTATTCCCTGAGGAGCCTGCAGGTAGTTGGTCCTGGGATCTGCTGGGTCATCAACCTTCTCCTGTTTCACTCCATCATCCTGAGCACGTTGGCTCTTTGCCAGTTTGCCCTGACAACTCATGTCAGGACTGAGTCTCAAGTCCATCTCCAGGCTAAGCACAGAGAAAGCAATAGATTTGCTGTGATTGCGTTAGACCAACTGTGATCGAGTCCCCTACAGGAACAAGGTTTGTTAACAAGAAGGAGGAGGAAGAAGAGGGAGGAAGATGAAGAAAGGGAAGACAGGAAGAATACGAAGAAAAAGTAGAAGAAAAATGAGGAAGAGGAGGAGAGAAGAAAAGGGCTTAAAAGTTGAACTTTTCAGAGCATAGTGAAGGTTGCTATGGTAACATTTGGGGGCCATATTATGGATAAACACCATGTTGCTAAAATCCAGTTTTTTTGTCTGTCTTGCCTTTTTCTTGGCGTTTGACTCTTGACACACCTTCCTTCTCTGTATTAGCCCTTTTCCTGTGTTCTCCTCCTGCAGAACCAGCTGCTCCTTCTCAGTGCAGTTTTCCTGGGGCCCACTCTCTGATTTCCACCTAAATGGTGGTGCTCCAAGGTTTTTGGCCAGTTTCTGTCTTTGACTCACCCTTTGTAAAAGCACCAACACCAACTTACCAGGTCTACACTTAACACTCATAAGCTTACAGCACAGACTGTTGACTGTGCTTTCCTCCCTGGTCCAGCTCTACATCCCTCCCACCCCCCACCCCCACCCCGCCCATGCTTCCCACAGGTGGTGGAATACCACCTCCTTTCCTTGGTTTCATTCAACAAATAATTCCTTATTCAAGACTTCAATTAAGAGGCATTTATTTCTGGGTACTTTCTTGCAGTTTGATTTCTGTGACTTCCCTTGGGGTCCCTGTTCCTTCAACCCACTTTTGTAGTTATTTATCTCACTATATTGGGTCACTGGCTCAGTCATCAGTGACTCTCTGTGTCTCACCAAGGCCGCTGTAACCTGCCTACCCCAGGCCACTATGAGCTTCTATCCACATCACTGGAGAAATCTTCTCATTTATTTCTTGCATTCTTTTGGCTGTTCTCCAAACTTGGCTTTAGGCTGAAGCAAAAAAAGATCTTTTCCAAACACAAATAGTATGATGACTGTTCTCTGCTTAAAACCTTTCAAAATTCTTATTGTTTTCAGGAGACAAAGATCCTTACCTTTCACACGAAGCCTGACAAGGGGTCTCTCTCTTCTACCTTAATGTACATTTATCTCCCTCTTGCTCTCTCCACCAAAACCCCACTGACCTTCTGTCATTTATCAAAAATGCCATGCCATCTCCTTCCTTCACAGAACCTTTACACATTTTCTTTCCTTTGCTTGGAATATTATCTTCCCCACCTCCACCAAACTAAGTCCTCCTCTTCTATCAGATCTCAGCTCAAGAACTATTTCCCTGAGGCAGCCTTTCTTAGCATTTTGGCCCATATCTTCAGGGAGCCGTGTCACCCTCATTCATTGTGTTTATCTTTATTTGTGACCATGGAATTATTTTTATGATTATCTAAATCATAAATCTAAAAAGTAATTTCTGTGAAAGTATCAGTTGGGTCTATTTTACTCGGGTTTATAGTCCCAGTGTCTTGCATGGAGCCTAGCGTGGAGTAGATGTTCAATAAATATACTTTTTCTTAGCAAAAATGAATGAATGAATTGACTTTCTATTTTTTTACCATGAAATTCTAGAGAACAGAGATAATCTTTATTTAACATGACATCCTCAGGACAGTGGAGAGTTCTTTTCCTTGAAAATTACTAAAGTTAACAATGGATGATTGATTTAGTAAATGAATGATTGTGAATATCAAGGTAAGGAGTTGAAGACTATTAATGGGAGATTGAGGCTTTGTAAGGAGTTTATTACCCTGGTCAGCTAATCCCTGATACAGTCACCCAGTATAGTATATCTCTTATCTTTCTAACCTGTTTCTTTTACCTCAGTCTTCTCTTTTCAATAATTATTGGAGACCTGGAAACATGTTCTCATTTCTGCCTCCTGTGATGAGACCAAGGAAATAGGACTTCTCCAATATGTGACCACAATTTCCCTTGTTTTAAAGGATCTGGTGTTTTAGATCCCTCTTACTTCTTTTTCAACTTTATAGTCAGCTCTATTTGAGGTTGATACTTATTTTGGGTTTTAGTCCTCTGCAATATCTCCTTTGATCTCAATTTCCACTTTTATGCTTGCTCATCCTTTCATCTAGAAGCTGCACTGGGGAAACAGGCACTTCACAGGATTCCCACAAACCCAAGTCCTAACAGGCAGTGTCCACACCACAGTTACTGCTCCTGGGAAGTCTTCATTTGTAATGAACAAACGGTGTGTTGGGCTGTTGGTATCCGAGCTGCTGCTGCAAATGAGACCATGCCTCTCGCGTGGAGAGTCTGTGTATGTAACCGCAGGTGTAAGCTCAGGTAAATCCTCAGTTTCAGCCTCACTTTGGCTCTCCTTTCTGATCAGGAAAACTTTTATGTGTTGTGTCTTCATTTCCCCGAACAGATAGCACATTAACAGCATGTGACTATCTTCCTAAGAAGTATTTGGACAAAAATAAAAGTAACCACAAAAAGAAATATGACAGCAGGGTGTATGGGAAACTCACTAAGTAAATGAGTTTATCACACTATTTGCTTTCCTACTGGCATGGTAAGATCCATTTCTGAAGAAAAAAAATGTATATACAGAATGTCAAAAGAAACTGTCAAAAGAAACAGCTCAGTAAACATCATGTGCATTTCCTTTGGAACACAATTATTGGCGAAAAATAAATCTCTTGTCGGGACACCTGGGCGACACTGTCAGTTGAGTGTCTGATCCTTGGTTTTGGCTCAGGTCATGATGTCATAGTCATGAGATCGAGCCCTGTGTCCAGCTCAGCTTAGAGTCCGCTTGGGATTCTCTCTCTCTCCCTCTCCCTCTGTCCCACCCACTTGTGTGCTCTTGCTGTCTCTAAAATAAATAAATAAATCTTTTATAAATCAATCAATCTCTTGGCAAAGAATTTGCATTCTTAGAAGCCAGAGGTCCTGTTTAGCCTCATCTATGTAAATAGTGGTGATGTATCATAATAACTAGATGCCTCACACTTTCCTAGGAAAAGAATACATGAAGGCCATTTACTGCAATGGAACTTAGAGCAGGACTCAGGCTACACATCTGCAAAGTTGCATTCGGTTACTTCAGCTCATGCTTACCAATAGACTCTTTACTCAGCTTTTTCTCAAGGTAAGGCATGAGAATAGTTGCAGCCAGAATACAACAGTACATGTCCATTTGTATTTTCTGTATTCTAAACTTTTAAGTACTGCTTTTCTAGACCAAGTTTCCCAATTGGAATGTAGTTAACCTTACATGTAAGTTTCTCTTGCGTGTCATCAGAAATTGTGTAGTGAAGATTATTCTCTATTGGGTTGAGTATAACTTAAATTATAAGCCATATTATAGATTGACTAATAACAGCAGCTCGGTTTATTTTTATATGTAATATCCTTGAATTGTACCATTGAATAGGGATATATCACTGCAATATTGTTCTTGTGCATATTTTCAAGAAAGCAAAATTCTGCTGAATCTAAAGAAAACAAAATTGTACCAAAGGGTCATTTTGACTTAAACATTTGTTTATATTCATCACTTTAAGAATCTATTTGAGTTATTATATATACCTGTAACATATTTCTGAGTTCCATAGCATTAACCCTCCATGTTTTTCTTCCTCTCTCCTAAACCATCTCTACCTCTTCCGTGGCATAAACAACACTCTTGTATTTGTATGCATATTCTCTTTTGTCATGAGGGCAGTGTGTGTGTGTGTGTGTTCATATCCTTCTGGGCTGTTCTAAGAAAAAATCAATTTCACTAAGTCCTGCCAGATTGTTTTCCAGAAAGGTTTGATTAATTTCTACTTTCACCATAACTCTGCATAGCTTTTGTTTCCACACGTCTTCACCAGCACTTGATATTATTTGGGTTTTCTCATTTTTGTCACTCTGATGGAAGTGAAGACATATCTTGTTCTAATTTGCATTTATTAAATTGCTAGTGAGGCTGAACAGTTCTTCATGTGTGTGTTAGCCATTTGGATTTCACCATGAATTGCCTGTATATATTCCTTGCTTGCTTTTCTGTGGAGTTTCCTATCTTCTTGATTTGTAGGAGTTTTCTTATGTTTTGAAAATATCACCCCTTGCTTATTTTAGATGTTGTAATTCTTTTCCAGTCTCTGATCTGTCAACTCTGCCTGCTGAACAAAAAGCCAAAATTTGGGGGTGCCTGGGTGGCTCAGTCGGTTAATTATATGCCTTTGGCTCAGGTCTTGATTTCGGCGTTCTGGGATGAGCCCCATGTCAGGCTCCCTGCTCAGTGGGGGGACTGCTTCTCTCTCTCCCTTTGCCCCACCCTGCCACTGGTTCTCTCTCTCTTTCTCTCAAATAAATAAATAAATAAATAAAATCTTTTTAAAAAAAGTCAAAGTTTAGATATACTCAAGTCCTTCAATTTTGTGGGGGACAAAAATTTGTATATTTAGGAGTTTCAAAATGTTCTTCTATTATGCTTGTATTAACCTTATAGTCCCGCCACTCATAATCCATTTCTAGCCATGATTATCTTTCTTACCCATCTTGACCTGTTCTCTGCCCTCATGTGGTTTAAAGTTAGGATTCAGAGGGTTTGGTTTTTTTTTTTAGTTGGTAAGCAAGTTTTCTCCCAGTACTTTCCACTAAACAATCTACCATTTCCTTGTTGATCAATGGTGCCAGCATGATCATATATCAAGTTAATATTTATGCAATATTTTTGCATATATGCAGATATAGTTATCTTATACCAACACAACCACACCTCTGCTTTTTACTACAACTTTGAAATGTGTCCTCATATATCATAAAGGAAGATCCTTGTATTTGCTCTTCTTTGGGTCCAAGTAACCTAGTTTTCACATTACTTTGAAGTTAATTGTCCAGTATCTTCAAAAAGCTTTCTCTGCAAATTTATTTTGGCAATGCTTAAATTTACAGATAAACTTGAGAAAAAAATGAAGATCTTTAAAGTGTGAAACCATCCATCCATTAACAAAGTGTATTTCTTTTTTTTAAAAGATTTTATTTATTTATTTGACAGAGATCACAAGTAGGCAGAGAGGCAGGCAGAGAGAGACGGGGGAGCAGCCTCCTTGCTGAGCAGAGAGCCCGATGCAGGGCTCGATCCCAGGACCCTGGGATCATGACCTGAGTCGAAGGCAGAGGCTTTAACCCATTGAGCCACCCAGGCACCCCAACAAAGTATATTTCTCCTTTTTGTGTAAATATAGTTGACACTGGGGAGAATCGGAGAGGGAGACAAACCATAGGAGACTGTGGACTCTGAGAGACAAACGGAGGGTTTTGGGGGGGTAAGGGGTGAGGTGACCCTGGTGACGGGTATTATGGAGGGCACGTAGTGCATGGTGCATAAACAATGAATTTTGGAACACTGAAAAAAATTAAATTAAAAAATGAAATTAAATTAAAAACTATATATATACACATATATAGATTTATATATATACTCTATGCAAAGCTTATGGGTTCTTGATTCAGTTAATTCGTAGATACTTAACTAATTTTACAGTTACTATTAAGTAATATTAAGTTTACGGTTATTATTAATCTGATATAGGTCAAGTCTTTCTTTTGAGAGTAGCCACGTATATGTACCCAACTTCCACCCTTCCATGCTGGAAATCTCTTTTTTAAACTTCTCAGGTACCCAACTGAGAATTTGATCTTTACCTCACACTCAAAATGCCTCCCCCTTCAGTCCTCTACATTTTAATAGTTGGTACCACGTTTAGCTTCTTTCAGACATGTGGCCATAAATCCTTTACTGATTTTTCAACCTATTCTATCCTTTTCTTTACCATCCTATTTAATCCATCATTAAGTTCTATTTTATTGTCAAGATTAATTATATAAGAGTATTTTTTAAAACAAAATTGGTACATAAATATTGATTGAACAAATGAGTGATTTGTTGTAGTCATTTCTTTCCTCTGATTACAGAGGTTGGTTATGACCTTTAGATGGTGGCAATAATATTGTTCTTGCTTAAGCATAAAATAAGTTAATGCTTTGTCACAAGGACAGTGGTTTCTACTAAGCTTACTCTCAAAACTTCTGTGGATATTAAGAAGAGTCTAAATTTGTCACTGTAGTAATAAATATCTCTGACTTCTGAAGATTTATTTCTTATTAAGCAAAGTCTGCTACAGGTTTAGGTAATTCTCCAAGACTGTTGCTCTCCACACAGTTTTGTGGTGAACCAGGTGAATGAAGTCTTCACCGTCCTGGAGCCACATAATCTGGAGACTCAAAAGTGTTTCATTAACATCAAAGAGAAAAAGAATATTATGCGGCCTTTCATCGGTAATTAGAAGCTTTGGAGGAAAGTGACACATTTAATTTCTACTCATTGACCAATGTCCAGAACTGGCAGCTAACTACAAAGAAGCAGGGAAGCTTAATCTCCCATGAAGAATGGGATGTGGGCGAACACTAATAGTTTCTACCACACAGTGTGCATGACTAGGAAAGTGAAAGCAAATAAATATCCTCATCCACAACCAGATGCCCTTCGTGTTTCCTTTCAGTACTAGCATCTTATGATGCAGACTCTTTATGTCAGAATCATGGATTTAAGTTCTCCTGAGATACTGTGGTGAATAGTTTGTTTAAAATGGATCTGTTATTTTTTGAAGTATAATTACCTACAGAGCTATATTAGTTTCAGGTGTATAATATAATGATTCAACAATTCTATACATTTCTCAGTGCCCATCATGATAAGTGTAGTACTCTTAATCCCTTTGATCTGTTTCACCCATCCTGCACCTACATCTCCTCTGGCAACTACCAGTTTGTTCTTTGCATTTAAGAATCCGTTTTTCTGGGGTGCCTGGGTAGCTCAGTCATTAAGTGCCTGACTTTGGCTCAAGGTCCTGGGATGGAGCTCTGCATCTGGCTTCCTGCTCGATGGGAAGCTTCTCCCTCTCCTACTCCCCCTGCTTGTGTTCCCTCTCTTGCTGTGTCTCTCTCTGTCATATAAATAAATAAAACCTTTTTTTTTAAAGAATCTGTTTTTCTATTTTTATCTTTTTTTCTGTCTATTTGGTTTTGCTTCTTAACTTCCACAGATGAGTAAAATCCTATGATATTTATCTTTCTCTGTCTAGTTTCATTTAGCATTATACCCTCTAGATCCACCCATGTTATTGCAAATGACAAGATTTCATTTTTTATGGCTGAGTAATATTCCATATTATATGTACATACAACATCTTCTTTATCTGTTCATCTATGGATGGATGCCTTGGCTGCTTCCGTATCTTGACTATTGTAAACACTGCTGCAATAAACATAGAGATGCATATATCTTTTCAAATTATTGTCTTCATTTTCTTTAGGTAGACACTCAGTGATAGAATTACTGAATCATATGGTAATTCTGTTTTTAATTTTTTGAGATACCTCCACACTGTTTTCCACAGTGGGGGCACCAGTTTGCATTCCCACCAATAGTGCGTGAGGGTTCTTTTTCTCTACACCTTTACCAACATTTGTTATATCTTTTCTTTTTGTTTCTAGCCATTCTGACAGGTGTGAGGTCACAGCTCATTGTCATTTTGATTTGCTTTTCCCTGATGATGAGTGATGTTGAACATCTTTTTGTGTGTCTACTGGTAATTTTTATGTCTTCTTTGGAAAAACATCTGTTCAAGTATTCTGCCCATTTTTAATCAGATTATTTGTTGGAGTTGTGTGTGTGTACATGTGTGTGTATGTTGAGCCGTAGAAGTTCTTTATATATTTTAGATATTAATTCCTTATCAGATATATCATTTGCAAATAACTTCTCTCATTTGGTAGTTTGTCTTGTCATTTTATGAATGGTTTTCTTTTGCTGTGCAAAGGCTTTTTATTTTGTTGTAGTCCCAATAGTTTAATTTTGCTTTTGTTTTCCTTGCCTAAGGAGACATAAGTAGAAAATGTTTCTATGGCTGATGTCTAAGAAATCACTGCCTATCTTTTCTTTTAGAATTTTATGGTTTCAGGTCTCAAACTTAAGTCTTTAATCCTTTTTGAGTTTATCTTTGTGTATGGTGTAAGAAAGTAGTCCAGTTTCACTCTTTTGCATGTAACTGTCTGGTTTTCCCAGCACCATTTGTTGAAGAAACTGTCTTTTCCCCATTGTATATTCTTGCCTCCTTTGTTATAGGTTAATTGACCATACAGATATGGGTTTATTTCTGGGTCCTCTATTCTGCTCCATTGATCTATATGTCTGTTTTTGTGCCAGTATCATACTGTTTTGCTAGCTACAGCTTTGTAGTATCCCTTGAAATCTGGGATTGTGATACCTCTAGCTTTGTTCTTCTTTCTCAAGATTGCTTTGGCTATATGGGACATTTTGTGGTTCCATACAAGTTTTAGGATTATTTGCTCTAATTCTGTAAAAAATGTTGTTGGTGTTTTGATAAGGACTGCATTAAATCTGTAATTGCTTTGGGTAGTATGAACATTTAACAATATTTGTCCTTCCAATCCATGAGCATGGACTCTCTTTCCATTTGTTTGTGTTGTGTTCAGTTACTTTCATCAGTGTTTTATAGTTTTTGGAATACAGGTCTGTCACCTTCTTGGTTAAGTTTGTTCCTCAGTATTTTATTCTTTTTGATGCAATTGTAAGAAAAACTTTTTGTTAATTTCTCTTTCTGTTACTTCATTATTAGTGTACAGAAAGATTTCTGTATATTATTTTTGTATTCTGTGATGTTGCTGAATTCATTTATTAGTTCTAGTTTTTGGTGGAATCTTTAGAGTTTTCTATGTATTTATCATGTCATCTGCAAATATTTAAGTTTTACTTCTTCCTTATCAATTTGGATGTCTTTAGTTTTTTTCTTGTCTGTTGTGGCCAGGACTTCTAGTACCATGTTGAAAAAAGTGGTGAGAAGGGATATCCTTGTCTTGTTTCTGATCTTAGAGGAAAGGCTCTCAGTTTTTCTCCACTAAGTATGATGTTGGCTGTGAATTTTTCATATATGGTTCCAGTTATGTTGCAGTATGTTTCCTTGAAACCTACTTGGTTGACAATTTTTATCCTCGATTGCTGTACTTCCTGCATCTATTGAGAGGATCATATGGTTTTTATCCTTTCTCTTGTTAATGTGATCTATCACATTGATTGATTTGTGAATATTGAATTACCCTTGTATCCCCAGAATAAATCCCACTTGACTAAAGATGAAGGAAGGCTTCCAAGTTCATTCTACAAGCCAGAATTCCCCTCAAAACAAATTTGGAGAAAGACACTACAAAAAAGAAAACTAGGCCAATATCTCTGGTAAACATAGTTGCAAAAATCATCAACAAAATATTGGCAAACCAAATCCAACAATACATTAAAACAAAGGGTCTGTCTTTAATGTGTGTTTTTTTTTAATTAAAGATTTTATTTATTTATTTGAGAGAGAGAGAGGATGAATGGTGAGGGGAGGGCTGCAGAAGCAAACTCCCTGCTGAGCTTGAAGCCCATTGTGGGGCTGGATCCCAGGACCCAGAGATCCTGACCTGAGCTGAAGGCAGATGCTTAACCAAATGAACCACCCAGGCACCCTGGGTCTGTCTTTAATGTTTGCTTTTCAGAATTTCAGTAGAAATGAAAACTATCCAGGTGAATATATCTTTGTCTATGTGTTTGTGTGTGTAACTATATCTATATTCATATCTATCTATGCCTATTTCTCTCACTTCAAATGGCATGGGAATGACAGCATGAGCACACCTGCCTGGTAACCTGCCTGGTCATTTTCAAACAAATATGAATTGATTGTGAGAGCAGATGTTGAAGGGTCAAGTGTATTTCAGCACCTACAGATGCCCAATTGATTCCATCATTGAAATAGATTGATGTTTGACTTTGGGCTATTAGTTAACCATCCTGTGTATCAGTTCTTTCATTGCAAAGTACTAATAGTACTAGAGCCTAACTCCTTGGGATTTTAGAAGATCAAATGAGATAATAGATGTGAAGAGCTTGGCACAGTTTCTGGCACACAGTAAATGCTCCTTAAGTGATGCTGGATATTAAGGATATATGATTTCATCATGTTATACATATTTTGTTTTAACTTTTGGCATCGAGAACTTTAGGCATCAGAAGATTAAAAATTGTTTTCTGAGAACACAGTAAAAATTACTTTTTTATGACTCTTTTTTAAAAAAGATTTTATTTATTTATTTAACAGAGAGAGAGAGCACAAATAGGCAGAGTAGCAGGCAGAGAGAAAGGGAGAAGCACGTGCCCCCCTGAGCAGAGAACCTGATGCAGGACTTGATCCCAGGGCCCTGGGATTATGACCCGAGCCAAAGGCAGATTCTTAACTGACTGAACCACCCAGGCACGTGTACCATGACTCTTTTAAAGTTAAAATGAGGGAACAAAAGATGCACTCTGAAATATGTTGTCTGTGAATTAAAGTTGTTCATAAATGTCCACCTAAATAATCTCAGCTATTGCTAAGACATCGGAAAGTAGCAAATCTTTCCATAACCTGGATTATAGCTGCAGTTTTCTGCAAACTAGCTACAGGATTTAGAAGTGACATTAATGCCTGGGTCCCAGCTTTGTGAGTTCTCCCATGAAGGGATTTACTAGGCAATCTCTCAAAGTCATTTTAGCATTCAAATTCTCATCTCCGGGGCACCTGGGTGGTTCAGTCTGTTAAGCGGCTGCTTTTGGCTTAGGTCATGATCCCATGGTCCTGGGATCAAGCTCCACTTTGGGCTTTCAGCTCAGTGGAGAGCCTGCTTCTCCCTCTCCCTCTGCCTGATGCTCTGCCTACTTGTGCTCTCCTTCTATCTCTCTAATAAATAAATAAAATCTTAAAAAAATTATAATATTTAATAGCTTTAACAATGCACAAGGTGGATATACTTTTCATATGCATAAGGACTAAAAAATACATTCCACAATATTTCATGTAGACTTTTGTACCAAGGTCATGTACACAGCAGGACTTAGGACACCTAGAAATTGGAGACACAGTCCATGCCCTCAGGGAGCTTCTGATAGAGGCTGGCTACATTCCTGTTGGTGTTTGCATATTAAAAAAAAATGAAATAACAAGAGGCTGGTATTTCAAAATGTCGAGGAAACAGAGGGGAAAGTTAACTTGCTAAAATTCTCATGATGATTCATTAAAAGATCTGGAAACAAGGCATCTCACATCTTCTGTGTTCATCCTCCTAGGGGCTCCTCTGTCAGAACAGGCCAGGGTCACTTTCCTGACCCTTAACAGTGGTGCTGTCGTGAATACAGCTCCCATCAAAGAAAGGCTGCTGGTCATTACATGTTACTTTCTGAGAAGATCAGAATGCATGAGAATATATAAAATATTAACGCTTATGATCACAGGGAGTAGAAACATAAAATGTTCTTTTAGTATAGTTAAAAGACACCTGAAGAGGTTTCCAAAGGGAAATAAAAACCAGCTTTTAACTTAAGGCGATAAAGTGAACACCGATCCGCGACTCCCCAAAAATGAACTTTCTGTGGGCATTGCTGCACAATCGATCGTCTCTCCTCCTGGACAGAGTTGGTTCTGACAATGGGCCCTTTTTTAGCTCTAATCTATGAGGTAACATTTTAATAAATTATTTCCACCTTATAATGATGTTAATATTTTTATACCTAGTTGCAAACAAAATAGCTTCCTAAATTTTCAAATTGCCAAGACCTCTTATCTCTTTGAATTTGGCCTTGGGATACTAGTCTCAAGTCACAAACTTCCGCACACACATCACACCATATGTAGCCTAGCATAACCCTGTGCAGATGGGCACACCAGTCAGACATCCTGAAGACTTGTAAAATTCCTTTTTCAGCATTTGTCCCTTTGTTTGCAGACTCCCATTTCCCATCAATCATATGCATAATCCTATGCAAGATCTGAAACAGACAATACAAGACAAAAGAAGAAAAAAAAAAACTTAAAGTTGACATGCTTGTATACATTAGACACTTAATTTTGTAACAAGCTGGGGTAATAAAACCACGTAGAAGACCTTAAATTCTTTCCCCGGGGTTGCTTCTCATCATGACCTCATCAGTGTAACATTTAAAATCCTGCTGTTCCAGCTTCCTTCCTTACCTCTCTCAACCTTTTAGTCTTAGGTCAGATTTATGTTGCTTATGAGGGCTGGTATAATAAGGGATAGGATGCCCATTAAGGTATTCTTTTCAGGATTGTGGTAGTTATATGAATAGTTTTTTTTGAAAAGGTAAGATTAGTTTTGATAACATATTTTATTTAACCCAGTGCTTTAGTTCACGCTGCCATATCAAAATACTATAAACTGTGTGGCTTCAACAACGAATATCCCTCACATTTTTGGAGGCTGGGAAGTTCAAGATCAAGGGGTCAGCATGATTGGGTCCTGGTGAGGGCTCCACCCTCATGACCTAATTACCTCTTACCAGTTCTACCTTCAAATACCATCATGTGGGGGATTAGGACTTCAACATAAATTTTTCTGAGGAAAGAACAGAAACATTCGGTCTATAGCACCCCAGTATATCCAAAATATTATAATTTCAACATGTAATCCATATGAAAATATTAATGAGATACTTAAATTTTTCTTTTTATATTAAGTCTTCAAAATCCTCTGTGCATTATACACTAAAAGACATCTCAAAGTGGGTGCTAAGTTTTCATCAGCAATACTTGAACATTATTTATGTCATAAAATTTACATTTGAAAAAGTAGATGTGCCAACCCATGATTTCCCAAACATACTTAATATCTTCCAAACACTGTAAAAAACACCAACCTTTAGACCTAAACTTAAATTTCGTACAATCAAATAAAGTTTAAATTTCAGTTTCTCAGTCACACTAGCCGTATTTCAAGCACACATATGACTGGTGGCTACCACAGTGGACAGCATGGAGACTTTTATTTTACTCAGATCTGGTTAGACTTTGCTGGAAACTAATATTTAACTCTAGAGTTAAGAGATAAGGAGAAGTAGAGATGATTTTGAGAAACAAATAAATGTCACCAAAAAAAAAAAAAAACCACTAATATTTTAAAAGTTTTGTGAGAGCATGGTCCACAAGGCAGGAAGCAGCTTCCTTTCCTGTGGAGAATGTGTGGTATAGGAATTGTTAGAGAAGACCTTCTCCATCTCAAACCACAGCCAGATGTAATGAATAGACTTCAGCTCTAAAGGGAGAGATTATTTAGCTGTGAGAAAAGATTTTTTCCTACTCCGAATAGCAAGTCATGAGAGTGCTTGTCCCCAGAGCTCATTAAAATTCGGGCAAATGTACCTCTGTCTGGGATGATTTAGTTGCAGGCTTCCAGAAGGACCAAGGGATTGCATCAATGTTCTCTCAAGGTCTCTCTTCCTGCTCTGATTCTCTGATTCTGGGATAACCCGTGGGTAGAGAGGCCACATGCCAGCTGTTTTTAAATGTTACTATTGGAAGAACAATTAATCTGTATGATTACGTGACTGGCTTGATAGAGTTTTCTAACTTCTTTTTTTCTTGTGTGGAAATGTGTTAATAATGGAGCAAGTACTCAGCTATGAAATTAGGAAATTTCTGGAGTAGTGGAGGAGTCTTTTCCAGGGCCAGAAGTGTTCTCCTGGTCTATTGACAGTAAATCCCATGTGTGTCTCTGAGAGGCATATGCACACATCTCATTTAAATGGTCTTTAGAAGACTGTTGAGACCAAGGACACATCCATGTTGAATTAAATGCAGAGTTGACCCATTGATCCCACTTGGAAATGATCTTGGGTAGCTTTAATTTTTGGAAGTGTAGTTGAATCATGGACAAAAACAGCATCTTGGATCTGGACCTAGACTGAAGTTCCATTTCTCCACAACATCAGTTCTAGTTTACCTCAGAGGATTCATTAATCCAGAGCACTTAGGACTTGCCAGTTCAAAAAAAAAAAAAAAAAAAAAAGAATGATTCTAGAAACTGGAAAACATCTTTGGCTGATGTCATCAAAATCTTTATTCCTGGATAAGATTTAGTTAAGGTTTTCCTTAAGTTGTTTTACTTCTTAGTGCAGGGAAGTCTGAATTCTTAAATGCTTTAAAATATTTTGCATATGAAACTGAAAGTTCTCAATATTTTGGCTGAGATTAGGCATGAGTTTTCTGGATGAGACAGTTGTTAGGAAGCAGTGGTGGCAAGGACATTCAAGTTGCCTGATGACTCTAGTCCTCTCCTGGAGCTGAGAGTAGATTAAAAAGTAAAGAGCCCAAAAAGACAACAGTCTAGGATTTGCTCTGAGGTTAGACCGATCATATTCATACATGAAACATGTATTCATTTAAATACTGTGTTTGATGAGAGAGGGCTGGGGAATGATGTAAGAAAGACATTAGTGATCGAAGCAGACAGACAAGAAAGAATACTTGAGACATCTTTGGTGCAAAAAGGTAATTATATTAAAGCACGGGGACAAGGCCTATGGCCAGAAAGAGCTGCAGTGGGGTCGTGAGGGGTGGTGGTTATACCTACAAGTTGGGAGGGGGATTTAGAGATAGCCTAAGTCTCTAAGGAGTTTTGGAAAACAAGGTCTTCAGAACCTTGAGGTGACTTAGCTATTGTTGGGAAAAGGTCATTTATTACCATCTAATAAAACCTTAGTCATGAGACCCTTCAGATGTGTACCAGTGGGCCATATGCTTGGGGAATGATTGCCAACATTTATCTTCAGTGGGTGGGGGGGGTGGTTTAGAGATAAAGGAAATTTCTAAAGGAATTTTTATGTGCTAGAGTAGACTTACAGGATCCTGGGGCAGGGGGGCTCAGGCTAGGATTGCCTTTTGCCCTTAGTAAAGTATTAACATCGAAGCAGTTGAGTCCCTGGAGGAATGTCACTCTGCCTATTTCAAGGACTTGTCAGTGGGCCCTATGTAGTAAGGAAATTTAATAATTTGTTTCTTCTGCCTTTGTTTCTTACATCAGGGAATGCTGGCCCTTGAACTGTAACACAATGAGCAAATTTCCCAATATCGAACATGTTCCCCAATATTTGACTATCTAAGCAGATGCAAAATGTTAAGGCAATTTGGTGAGAAGAGAACAGCTAGGCAAACTTGAAGGAGAGAGTAATTAAATAGCCCACTGGTATTTGCTGCTGCATACCAGAAATCAAGACGTTTACAACTGGGAAGTATTTCCCTGGGGTAGGAAAAGGAAAAAGCGAAGGTCCACACTGTAGGCATGCTCAGCATTCCCATGAGCTATCGCAGTGAAGGATTTCTGGGTTTTATCATGATCTCAAAGATACCAGGGCTCTGAATGTTGGAAGAGGGTAAGGAAGGAATGCATCAAGAGCAAGTATGGTTCACACTTCAATGTGCATCCCGCTGTACTTAGGAGCACGGAGCAGAGCAACATTAAGAACACAGTGAGTTCTGGCTATGAGACCAACAGCACTACATGCAGCCAACACTTTCCCAAGCCTCGCAGAGAGAAGGATGAATTAGAAAATCCAGCTGGCTTATCCAGCCTTATTATTTTATAGCCCATTGTTTTCTAGAGTGTTAGCAGAGCCTCAAGGGATTCCTCCTGTGTGACTCTTTGATCCTCAAGGATGATGAGCTGGCCTTAAAGTAGCAATAGTTACTTTCATGTCATATTCCCCATAACAGTGAGCTGATGACAAGACCTCTTATATCAGTGGCATTCATACATCTAAAACTCTAGAATAGTGGCTGTGTATGTATATGAAAAACAAAACAAAACAAAAAAAAAGATGAACAAAAAAAGTATTAAGTTCATCACACTAAACCTAGCCACAAAAAAATTCTAACTAATATGTCTTGACCTAGATTTTCAGTCAAAGCTTCAGTGGTTTTAAGAATAACAAACATGCTGTATCTCTGAATTATCTAAAGATTCACGTTGTCATCTCCAAAGTTTTCCACTGCAGAGATTTATGCTGTCATTAGACCTAATTATGAATTAGTGATTGATTCATTTAGGGAATAACTCAACCAAATGGCAGTGAATTGAAAAATGAGCAGGCCCTGAAGGGACACATTGGCAGAGATAACTAATTCTATCTGCTGATGGGAATCAGCATAGGTCATTCAGAAAATAGCCCTGGATAGAACAAATGATTCACCTTCAGTCCACAGTGAGTAGTTTCCTCAGCCTTGCACTACTGACATCAATTAACCCTCATGGCATTCTTCAATTATTTGAAATCTCCAGGCATACCCCATCCTTCTAAGGTAGCTATCCAGAATCTTCAAATTTGTTGTGCTTTCTTTGCAAAGGCTTTAAACTGAACAGTTGTAAAATTATCACTCTTTAGGCTTTTTTTTTTTTTTTAAGATTTATTTATTTATTTAAGGGTGGGGGGAGGGAGAGGAGGAGGGAAAGAATCCCAAGCAGACTCCCCATTGAGCCTGGAGCCCAACAATGGGCTTGATTCCATGACCCATGAGATCATGACCAGAGCTGAAACCAAGTGTCAGATGCTTAACTGACTATGCCACCCAGGTGTCCCTCACTCTATTAAGAGCACTCTGTCCATCCCATGTTAGGGACTTGTTTGCTCTCACTACTGAGTATAACTTGAGATCTTGTAAAATGAATACAGGCTTCAAAGAATTCTTGAGATACTCTGGTTTAATAGCTGTGTTAGTTTGGTTATATATATGGTTGTATTAAAGAGGTATTAGTTGCACTTAAGGATTGATTTTGCTCAAGTGTCCATAGCAAAGAGCCCACACAGAACCATCTATTGCTCTGTCACCTCACCCTTTGCAGAGGCTACTGTGGTAGGGGGTGGTGTGGAGAGACCCTCAAAAAGTAAATGATTCCATATAAACTTCTTCAATTACTAACAGCTTTATAATTCCATCTGCAAGCCATCAACTACACTCAGATTAGATTTAATGGGGAGCTGTGTACCAAGAATTCTGCCACAGAACCCCCTAAGGAGAGCTGATAACATTTTTTTTCAAATGCTTACTATGGGATACACACTTAAGAGTGAATTGTAACCTTTTCAAAATTGACATTTCAAAAGAAAAAAACAAATACTGAGTAGTGGGAGGAGGAGGAGGCAGTTGCGAAAGTCAGGAAAAGGATCACATCAGAAGGACTCCTTATTCCTGGTAAACCTGACAGAGCATTCCACGGAGTGAGTAATACCTTTTTCTCTTCTTTTTTCCATACCAGCTTCTTGCTCTTCTTTGGAATGGGATAGGATTTGGTGCTGTTTAGAGGGGTTTATATCAAAACTTTCATTGGAAGAGTTCCTGCTGTCTTTCACCATATACATAATTGAAAATTTATTGAATTTATTTTTCCAGCCCATATTTTCTCCATTAAAAATTTAATTACATTATTTTACTATCAGACTTGACCCAAGTGAGTGGTTTCAAGACTCATTAAGTAAATCTCTGTATTTAAATTAGGTCAATTCTTGATGTTTTCTCCATAAATTACACATGGAAGATGGTTTTCTATGGTAAACATGCCCCTTCCATGGGTGTAACCACACTGTAATTACCAAGCTTCTCTATTTCTTTCTCAAATAGGAATCTAGCACTGTTGTTTCTTCTGTTTGTTAGAACTGCAAACATAGACTTTTCCAAAACACATATTATCTATACTGACTTAAGAGTTAACAGGAATAAATAAGTACAATTTCCTCAGAGTTGAGAGGAAGGAAATGAAAGAAGAGTGCATGAAAGAAGAGGACATGTTGCACACGGTGGAGTGTGAGGGTGGGGGGGAATCACAGGAACTTCAAACTTCACTCTCTCTGAAGCAGGAGCGGTGTCCTGCCTTAGAATGGGAGCAATGGGACATGGGAGAATTACTGTAGAAACAGGAGAGGTAGATGGTGAAATGGTGCTTGTGGGAAGTTGCCAGATAGGCATAGGAATAAGAAGGGAAAGTAGAGCTACCTGAAGCAGGAAGGAGATGGCCAAGGGATATTTGGAGAATATTAATCTGACAGAAGAGGACAGCAAGAAAGATGGCAGGACTGGGGGCCTAGGATTGGAGAAATTAATGAGGAAGGGAATACAATGGTCTAAGAAGGAGGTGAAAGAACCACAAACAATACGGGTTGTACATGAATAGAACAGAGATTCCACAAAATAAGACAAAAGAAGAATCAGTTACATTTGGTGACTAATTATGTCAGGTGAAGAATAGTCAGAGATGATGCTGAGATTTCCTTCTTTAGGGACAGGGACTGTGTCCACCTCACTTTGTATTCCTGGTGTTGAGCATAGGGTACCCATCACCCCTAACACTTAGAACACATGCTAAACAAGCTATTATTCACACTTGAAATGAGACCAAGGAAATTCCAAATTTCTATATTAAGTAATAATATTTTATAGGTGAGGTTGTGGAAGGACTAATAAATTATAGAGGTGGAATCCTCCTTTTCCACTATCCTACCATTAATAATAATATGCATAATTAAACTTTTATTATGAAAAGTCATCAATAGAACATTTTGTTGAGATATCAGAAAGAGGAGACTATTTTGTGAGGAAGAGGATGGACTTTGTTTTAGAGTTTGTGTCAGTTGTAGACCATTTAACTGGAAATGTCCAGAATATAATTTAAAAAGCAAGACTGGAAATTCAGATTGAGATTGTAATCAAAACTGATGATGGAGATTTGTTTTTCTCATTCACTTTTTCTTCATTTTATTTATTAATTTATTCTTATCTACCTCACTTCACTCTGAAAGGGAGTTGAGGCAGCTTCTAAACACACTAATATTATCACTACATGAAATAAATTCATTGGAAAATTTGGTTAGAGAGAACCCGGGTGTGAGTAGAAGAAAACTGTACCAAGCGTGAGTTGATTCTGTCGCCCTGTTTTGCACTGTTTCCAATGGTGGTCACACACTTGGTTGTGTGGTGAAAGCTTCCAGTGGTCAAAGCAAAGAGGAAAATAACAACACTTACAAAATTTACAGGGTATAGAGAATCAAATAAAACCAGATGTTAAGAAGTACAATTTTTTTTACAGTCCCCACAAAGACATGTTTTGTGTTTTTTTTTTAAGATTTTATTTATTTATTTGAGAGAGAGACAGAGAGAGCAGAAGTAGGAGGAACAGCAGAGGCAGAAGAACAAGCAGACTCTCCACTGAGCAGGGAGCCCAATGTGGGGCTCAATCCCAGTAATGAAGTCTTAGTATATAAGTGAGGTTCAGTGAGGTAAGTCAATGACTAAGAAAGAGTTCTTGAGACATCTTGAAATGGTGGTTTATTAAAGCACGGGGATAGGACCCTTGGGCAGAAAGGGCTACTGCCCTGCGGTTGTGAGGGGTGGTAGGTTATGCGGTTATGTGGTTGGGGGAGGTAAGGAAAAGGAGGGTTTCAATAGAACTTTCATATGCTAAAGAGGACCATAAAATACTGGATGCCTTGAGGCCTTGCCATTGTCAAGGTTTTTCCCTCTAGCAAGGTATTAACATTAAGATAGCTGGGAGATTCCCAAAGAATGTCACATATGTCCCACCCAGGAGTGGGGGTGGGGGAAGGTTGAAGGGTGTCAGCTTTCACTTTGTCCTCAGTCAGCCTTCTGTTGAAATCATGACCTGAGCTGAAGGCAGACACTTAACTGACTGAGCCACCCAGGCACCCAAAAGACATCTTTCCCATTGTATTTACAAAGGAGCCATTATATAGTACAATGGACAAGAGTTAGAAGAGCATTTTTCCTGTATTAGCTATAGTGGAGAATTTCATAAAAACTTTTCTTATAATGTTCCTTGGTACATACATTTGACCACATTATGCTGATGAGAGAGCAGAAGGCAAGCTGAGAACAAAGCACAAGCTGACACCCCCTACCCTCCCCACCCCACTCCCGGGTGGGATATGGGTGACATTCCTCAGGCATTCTTGACTGCCCTAAAGATGAGGGAAGAAAAAACAAATGGTTGGCTTAGAGAGATTATGACTCTTCCTCAGATTGTAAATGTGTTGGTGGTTTACACGAAAAAAGCATTCTTATCAATAACCTAACTTCCAGAAAGAAATGTAGATAAAAATAAATGACCTTATAATCGGCAGCCCATTGACAAATACTTGAAGCAGGTGGAATATAAACTTCTTCCTGGAACCTCCCATCTTAATGTTAGTTCCTTAGTAGAGGGAAAAACAACCTTAACTTGACAATGGGAAAGCCTCCAGTATCTTATAGGTCGTCTTTAGCATATGAAAATTCTTTTGAAAACCTTCTTTTTTCTTACCTCCCCCAAATCCCAAGTATATAATCATCCACCCCTCATAAACCAAGGGTAGCAGCTCTTTCTGCCCATGGGTCCTATCCCTGTGCTTTAATAAAACCACCATTTGCACCAAAGATATCTCAAGATTCTTTCTTGGTCGTCGGCTCTGGACCTAACCCCACCAAACTTCAGCTACATTCCAAAAACTATATCAGTGTCGTAGGTTTGAACTTACCTTTTAAAATTATTGTTGTCTCCTTAAACTAGGCTTTAGGTTTATAGAACACTGTAGGAGTTGAGGAGGAAAAATTTTCCTCTTACCCCTCAGGATTCTTCTGGCTGGTTTAAGAATTAGATTGACAGGAGACAAATTAACAGAAGAAAGTCAAAGGCTAATTACTTACATAAGAACCCATATAAACATAAGAGATTCCAAATAAGGTCAGGTAAAATGAGGCTTAATGACATCCTGAGCTAAGGAGAGGAATAGGAATCTGGGGGCATGAAGTGAGGGAAGGCATTTAACAGAATAGTGAGAGGAAATGGTTAGAAGACAATGACTGCCCTATTCCAAAGGTAAATTTCTTAGCTAAAAAGGAATCTTTGTTAATAGTTCCCTACCCTCCCAGTATAACCCTTCCCTTTCCAATGTAAATTTAGACAATTAAGGGAGAAGTATAGAGCTTGCCATGAATCTGCTGGGTAAGATAGCATTTAACTCAAAATAATCCTCATGCCAAAGTGGTATATTTCCAGGAGATTTTGTCCAGAATCCCTTCACAAACATTTTACTCTCTGTTCAACAAAGTGAAAATTTTGTCTTATCTTCATATAGAACAATATCTTTTCTTTTTGAACATGAATATAACCATTTGAAGAGCAATTTGGAAATACCTAGAGAGTTGAATACATGTACCTGGTCTGACTTCACAATTCCAACTTTGAAGGAAAGACCTTATGAAAATTCTCACACATATACCAAAGAGTATATTGGCTATAATGGGGAGAAATTGTATGCAATCAGTTGACCTTCCCATGAGAGGTTTGCTAATTAAAGTGGCTTATTATTTAGAGATTTACTGTAGATATGTCAACAGGAAGGATCTAGAAATACATATATCAACATGAATAAAACTGGGAAATGTAATATTTAAAAAAGGAAAGTTGCAAAAAGATACATACAGCATGACACCACTCATATAATTGTTTAAAACAAAAAATATTATATATGGTTTACATTTATACATGGATATATAGTAAATATATAAAATATACATAGGAATGATAGACACCAACTTCATGTAGTATTTACCTCTAGAAAAGACAAATAGGGAAGGGTTGTGAATGGGACATTAACTGTAATGCTTTCTGCCTCTAAAAAAGAAAAGGAATTCAGCTATGAATATAGTGATGAGTACATTGTATGTATTTGAAATAATTCATAGGTAAAATAAAATAGAGAAAATGAGATCATTTAGATATTAATAACTTTCTCCAAATATTCCTATTAAGTTATTATCAGATGGTCTCATGAGGGTAAAATCAACCATATAAAGCTTGTAAAGCAATGAAAGTCTATGTTAAAACTTTTTTAGATGTTTATAAGATTATTGCTATAGGTATTCTTATTGAAATTCCCCAAATCTGAGTTAATTGTTGAGAGAAACACAATTATATTTTCTTATCTATGAATTCAAAGATATTCAGGGAATGTAACTCTGCTCTGACATGGGGTGAATGTGTGACAATCTTGTGTAATTAGTGAAATGAATGTGTTTCATATTAAACTTTTGGATGGGAGCAAACAGCAATTCACATTAAATAACTGGTAATTTTAACAGGCACAAGTTATAGTGTGGCTTTTAAACACCCTCCTTTTGTACTCGGTTTATAGGTCATACTCAAGTGTGCACACCCATACCCCATCTGAAGATTGTGACTTGCACATTGTATGAGAGGCATTGATTCTAAGAGTGGGTCAGAGGGGGCAACCTGCAGGATAGATGCGCTGGGACCTATGGAATGAGAGAAGGCTGAAAGAATGAGAACTTGGGTGAATAAGCACAGGAAGGGGGAGAGAGGCATAAGTATAACAATATTCAGTGTGCAAGACAAATATAAGAAGGATGGCTACAGAAGGCAGGATGAGAGGGGGAAATATCTTCACAGAGAACCAGAGTTCAGTGCAAATACATAAGCACTTTCTAACTTACAGCATTCCAGAAGTGGAATGGGTCCCTCCAATAAACTTTCCATCTCACCAAGAAGCTGACTATTGCTAAATCAGGAGCATTTTGGAGTAGAATTCTTCTTTGGAGTAGAGGTTGAACTGGATTACCTCTGATTATTATATATTTGTTCACGTGCAAGGCAACATTTTAAGTAATGGATTGTTTGATTTCTTTGTTATACTTGACAAAAGCTTCCCAGAATCCAGATCAGTTTCTAAGATAGTCACAAAGGAGTATTTAGTGTTATTTAGCATTATTGATCTCCAGACGTTACTTGATGAGGAAAACAAAAATGCCATGATCTTGAGTAAAATACAGAACCATGGAATATTAGGTCTAAAATGGACTTCATGTTACAAGTGTGAAGTAAAAGCCCAAAGTCTTCAGCAACTTCCCAAGGCTTTAAAGATAGTAATGCGCAGAGCACCGTCCCTTGATAAAAGCTCCGCAGTTCTTTCTACCCACTTGGTTAAGGCTTGGCCCATGGTAATCTGCAGTTCAACAACAGCAGGAATACAGGTCCCTGAAGCCACCATCCTGCATCCCCTAGCCACACACTTCTTGACATGTGCTCCACCAGATGAAACAATGTTGGGGCTCTTTCTTCTGTATCAACCATTAATCTTATTGCCCCCTCCCCCCACATCGCATCATCTGGCATTTCCATGTATGATCACATCAGTATCTCTAAGAGGTAAACCTCAGTCTTTCTGATCTCCAGACTGGAATCCATTTATGGACTCCCCCAACCACAGATAGAGGAGCTCATGACTGGATACGTGACAGTCCCATCCAATCAACCTCCCTGCATGCGCTGAGGTGAAGACCAGAATCTCCCATCTCAGTTTCAGCCAAATGACTCCTCAGTCAAAGGACCATACCTTTCATTAAAGCTAAGCAAATGGAGTGGTCAGGTCCACATTGTTGAACATCACCATGAGGTTTACTGTTTCTTCATTTTCTTGTTTTTTGAGGGTTTTTTTTTTTTTCTTTGCATTCTGGTCTTATGGTCTTCAAAGAACAAAATACAACACAGTATGTTAATATATGTGACTGTATCTTTATTCCTCTCTCATGATTTCAACATATGAAATTTGCTATATTCACAAATCCATAACACGTTCAGTTATTTTGAGAATAAACATAAAATTTCATGAAAAATTTGTACATCTTAGTCCATCATGCTGTGTGTGCCTAACCACTAGAAGAAATACATTCATCTTTTACTCCTTTGCCACTCCCCAATACCAAGGAAACTGGGGGCAGGATAATGCTTAGTGTATCAAACAGAAAAATACATCAAGGGATGCCTGAGTGGCTTAGTTAAGCATCTGCCTTCAGCTCAGGTCACGATCCCAGGGTCTTGGGATCAAGCCCTGCATTGAATTCCCTGCTCAGCGGGGAGCCTGCTTCTCCCTCTCTCTCTGCCACTCCCCACCCCCTGCTTGTGCTCTCTCTCTTTCTCTCAGATAAATAAATAAATAAAATCTTAAAAAAATAAAAATGCATCAATTATTCAATGTGCTCTACTTTAAGTATCGCACTTTATCAAATGGAATATCTACACAGTATGAATAGAGTACGATGTATTCTGAAAGTCTATCAAATCTAACAAATACTCTTGATTTTCTAATGCTGATGTTTCTGCTCTTGCATTCAGATCCTTGGGCTTTTCTATAGGAGATCAACATACATTAGGCTTTTAATATTTTCAAAAGCAGGAAACAATGGTAGACACTCCTGATTAACCTGAAATTTGGGCATATTTACATAACAATTGGAGAAGAAATAGTAACTCTAACAACTTGAGTTAGCACATTTTGTTAAGGAGGTGAGTGCTATTGGGAATGATATAAAAGGAGAAAATGTCCATATTACACTTCTGTTTCTACAGATAGGTTGTACCTCATATTTCAGGTCTGTCCCTCCCTGAAGATTAGAACTTAAAACCTTTAAAATTGAAAAAAGTCAACATGCACAGAAATAAAAATGAATGAGTCTCATGTCATATAAACAGAAAATGTGTATTGGGAGATTGGACCCTTAAATTCACATGCCTTAAATATTGGGGATTTACTATTAAATTTAAATCATTTTATAATTGAATTTTTTTTCTTAATTTGGGAAATATATCTGCCAAGTCTTGATAAGCATGTTCTTCAGAATGCTAGACCCAAGAGATGCTGCTGCTTTTTTGAGTGTGTTAGAATTCTAAGTGTCTTCCAAAATCAGATACAAGACAGTCAGAAGGATGAAAACAAAGGGAAAAGGAAAGTTATCTTATTTTGTTTTGTTCAGTGTATCTCCATCCCAGTGAACCTTTCTAGATAAACTTAGTTTTAAGACATTACCTTTAAACAGTATGTAGACACCTTTGTAACTTTTGCATATTATTATATTTATTTTTTTAAATGTATTGATTAGGAAACTGCATAATCTATTTTATTCTCAGAGCATTTTGAACTTTTATTTTTCTGTCACAGTGAAGCACTCATAAAATCTAGTGGCCATTATGACAGGAACTGTCTCTGTAGTGTCTTCCACAAGGCGTGGCATATAAATAAGAACTTGTAACCTAAAGCTTTACTAAATAACAACCCCTTCTGCTCCCCAAAAGCAACCATCTTCAACTTTTTTTTTTAAGATTTTATTTATTTATTTGACAGACAGAGATCACAAATAGGCAGAGAGGCAGGCAGAAAGAGAGGAAGGGAAGCAGGCTTCCTGCTGAGCAGAAAGCCCAATGAAGGGCTTGATCCCAGAACCCCAAGATCATGGCCTGAGCCCAAGGCAGAGGCTTTAACCACTGAGCCACCCAGGCGCCCCCACCTTCAACTTTTCAAGCTGATTTTTTAAAAAATGTACTAGGTAACTCTAAACAGTATATTTATACTGCTATTTGAATTCTCAACAGAGTTTAACCAGTCCCTATTTTATTCTCTTATTTTAATTTTTTAAAAAATTTGTACCCCTTTCACCCATTTCTCCCATTCTCCCATCCCCTGCCTTTGATAACCACCAATCTGTTCTCCATATTTATGAGATTTATTTTGGATTCCACATAATAAGAGAGATGATATGGCATTTGTCTTTCTCTGACTTCTTTCACTTAGCATAATACATTTGAGATCCATCCACGTTGTCACAAAGAGAAAGATTTCATTATTTTTTATGGCTGAATTTTATCCCATCATATATATTCCATGATTTCTTTATTCATTCATCCATTGATAAACACTTAGGTTGTTTCCATATCTTAGCCATTGTAAATAGTATCACAATGAACAAGGGAGTACAGATAATCTCTTTGGGACAGTGATTTTGTTTCCTTTAGGTAAATACTCAACAGTAGAATTGTTGGATCAAATGGTAGTTCTATTTGTAATTTTTTGAGCAACTTCCATGCTGTTTTCCATAGCGGGTGCAATAATTTACATTCTCACCAGCAGTGTACAAGGGTCCTCTTCTCTACCTCCTCACCAACACTGTTTATTTCTAGTCTTTTTGATAATAGGCATTCTAACAAGTATGAGGTGATATGTCATTATGGTTTTGATTTTCATTTTCCTGATGATTAAATGATGTTGAACATCTTTCCATGAAGTTGTTTGCCATCTATATGCTTTCTCTGGTAAAATGTCTATTCAGATATTCTGCCCATTTTTTAATCAGATTGTGTTTTTTTGGGTTTTCTTTTTGTTGTTGTTGTTGTTGTTTTTGTTTTTGCTGTGGAGTTGTTTGAGTTCTTTATATATTTAGGGTATTAGCCCTTAGTCGGTATGTTATTTGTAAATATTTTCTCTATTTGGTAAGTTGCCTTTTCATTTTGTTAATAATTTTCTTCACTATGTAGATGCTTTATGGTACAATGTTGTGCATTTATTCATTTTTCCTTTTATTGCTTTTGCTTTTGGTGTCAGATTTTTAAAAAACCATCACCAAGATCTATTTCAAAGAGATATTGCTTATATTTTTCTTCTAAGAGTTTTCTGACTCCAGGTCTTACATTCAAGTCTTTAATCTATTTTGAGTTAATTTTTGTGTATGATGTAAGATAGTGGTCAAGTTTCATTATTTTGCATGTATCTGTACAGTTTTCCCAACACCATTTATTAAAGAGACTGTCCTTTTTCCATTATATATTATTGGCACCTATGTTGTAATTAATTGATCATATGTGTATGGGTTCATTTCTGGGCTCTCTATTCTTTTCCACTGATTAGTCTATGTGTTTTTATGCCTCACCATACTGTTCTGATTTCTATAGCTTTGTGATATAGTTTGAAATCGGGAGAGTGATGTCTCTGGCTTTGTTCTTCTTTCTCTAGGTTGCTTTGGCTATTTAGAGGGTTTTAGTTTTTTGTTTTCTATGTTTTTTTTTTTTTTTTTTTTTGGTCAATGCATACACATTTTAGAATTATTTGTTCTATTTATTTGAAAAAATGCCATTGGAATTTTGATAGAAATTGCTTGAATCTGTAGATTGCTTTGGGTAGTATGGACATTTTAACAATATTGGTTCTTCCTATTCATGAACATGGAATATCTTTCCATTTATTTGTGTCTTCTTCAGTTTGTTTCATTAATTGTAGTTTTCAGTCTTTTGTTTTCAATATAGAGGTCTTTCATTTCCTTGGTTAAATTTATTTCTAGGTATTTTATTTTATTTTTTTAAAGATTTTATTTATTTATTTGACAGGGAATGAGAGAGGGAACACAAGCAGGGGGAGTGGGAGAGGGAGAAGCCAACCTCCCACTGAGCAGGCAGCTGGATGCAGGACTTGATCCCTGGACCCTGGGATCATGACCTGAGCCGAAGGCAGATGCTTCACAACTGAGCCCCCCAGGCGCCCCAACTAGGTATTTTATTTTTGATGTAAATCTAAGTGTGATTATTTCTTTTTCTAATAGTTTATTATTAGAGTATAGAAACAGACAGATTTTTGGGTATTGATATGTATCCTACAATTATACTGAATTTGTTTATTGGTTCTAACTGTTTTTTTGATGGAGTCTTAAGGTTTCCTGTTTACAATATCTGTCATCTGTAATTAGTGACAGTTCTACTTCTTCTTTTCCAATTTGGATGCCTTGTACTTCTTTTCTTGCCTAATCTCTCTGGGTAGGATTTCCAATGCTATGTGGAATAGAAGTGACAAGAGCATTATCCTTGTCTTGTTCCTGATCTGAGAGGAAAGTCTTTAAAGCTTTTCACCATTGGGTGTGATATTAGTTCTAGGCTCGTCATATGGCTTTTATTATGTTGAGGCACATACCATCTATCCCGATTTTATTGAAAGTTTTTATCATAAAAGGATGTTGAATTTTGTCAATTTTTTTAAATCTAATTTTACTTGTGTATCCTTTAATTGTTATAGTTATTTTTACTGCATTTATTCTTGAACTACCATAAGTTTGTAGTTTTATAAGGGATGAACCCATACCTTTTTTACATATTTACCTTCCAGTGAAATTTATTTTTTCGTGTTTTCTTGTTACCAATCATCTTTCTTTCCAACTTTAAAGAAGTCCCTCTAACATTTCACGTACAGTCAGCTTAGTGGTGATGAACTCCTTTTGCTTCTACTTTTTCATAAAACTCTTCAATTCTGAATGATAACTTTGTGGAGTAGAGTATTTGTGATTGGAAGTTTTTTTCTTTCAGCATTTTTAATATATCATGCCACTGACTTCTGGCAAAGATTCTGCTGAAAAGTCTGCTGATAATTTATGAGGTTCCATTGTATATAACAAGTTATTTTTTCTCTTGCTGCTTTTAGTATTCTCTCCCGTTTTTAATTTTTAACACTTTAATTAAAGTATGTCTTGCTGTAGGTCACTTTGGATTCATCTTCTTTGGAACTCTCAGGGCTTCCTGGATCTGTTTGTCTTATTTCTTTCCCCAGGTTAGGAAAGTTTTCATCCATTATTTCCCAAACAAGATTTTTACCCCTTTCTTTCTTCTCCTTCTGGGACTCCTACAATGTGAATGTTAATCTGTTTGGTGTTATCCAAAAAGTCCCTTACATCACCTTTGCTTTTTTTTTCCCCCCTCTATTTGCTTCTCTGATAACATAAGTTCCATTGACTTGCCTTGAATCCTTTCTTCTGCTTCATCCAATCTGCTGTTGAACTGTACTAGTGTATTTTTCAGTTTAGCTATTGTATTCTTCAGCTCTTTGACTTCTGTTTGGTTCTTTCTTGTATTTCTCATCTTTTTTTTTTTTTTTTGAAAATGGAGCAAAAATGTGATTTTGTTTATTGCAACATTTGTATTTCCCATCTTTTTATTGAAGCTTTCACTGTGTGCATGCATCCATTCTTCTCTCCAGTTTTATCAGCATCTTTATAACCATTATGAGCTCTTTATCAGGTAAATTAATTTCCTCCATTAAAGTTTTTCTGAGGTTTCATCTTGTTCTTTCATTTGAACATATTCATTTATTTCCTCATTTTGCTCATATTCCCATTTTCTCTGTATTGGTTCCATATAGTAGATAAAACAGCCATCTCTCCCAGCCTTAGAGGGATAGTTTTATACAGGAGCCTTGTCATTCAATGCTGCCCCAGCTATTTGCTGTCTCTCAAACTTTTGTGCTTACCCAAGCAGCCTGTTATATTGTATTAGCTCCCAGAAGTTGGGGGTGTGCCAAGACTTGTCAGTGTCCCTAAAGGAAGGATCTTGGTCAACACCTAGATTCGGGCTGTTTGGAAGACAGACCGTTAGACAGCAGCTTTTAAAAGCATACGAATATACACAGTTCTGGGAGATCATAAGCGTAAGCCCTGCTGGCCAGGTCATCTGATGGTGTTCCTTGGGTGGCAGTCACAAAACTTGGGGCTCCTGTTAGTGGATAAGCTCTTTCCTGGGAAATACTGGTGAGCTGAAGCAAGCAGAAGAAGAGCACTGAGATGGTGTTCACAGTCTATATTCCTTGAGAGCACTTTTGTAGTTCACTAGATATGTACCAAACCTGAAAACTCCAGGACAGGCTAAGAGACCTTCTTCACAGAAAGACTGAGGGGTGTGCCTCAGTCTGCTGCACAGGGCCCTGCTGGTGGCAGCCTACCAAGAACCATCTCTCCAATCACCATAGTCCTGTGGGACTCGGGAATGTAAGCCTTGCTGCCACCAGAGCTAGTCGAGCAAGGGGTGTCCCCTGGGTAGAGCTGCAAAAACTGGAGTGCCAGACATAAAGACTAGGGCACAGCCATGTGTAACACTCCCCTCCAGGAGACACTGGTGTTCTGGAATGTGGCAGAGGGAGAGTATGAAGGTCCAAGCTCTCTGGAAAGGATTACAACCAACTCCTAGGTATGTGTTTAATTAGAGACCTGCAACCATGATACTTAACTAAAAGTCTTCCTTCACAGAAAGACTGAGGGGCTGGATCTTTACTTCTTGCTGTGCCCTGGGTGGGGTAGGCTTTAAGAGCTTTTTCTCACAACATAAGCAGCCCTGGCTGCCAGGACTAGATAATGGAGAGGCATCCTCTGGCTACTGCTGCAAATATCAGGGAACCATACAAGGGTATGATCTCCTTTCTAAGTGACATCAATTACTCTGGCCCCATGAGTACACACCTGGTGTACACAAACTTTTCCAGCCTGCAGAGTCAGGCAGTCGAGAGGCATCGCGGGGGGCAGCCCTCCATATCAGGGACCAGATGTGTAAAAGCTTCCTTCCAGGAAATACTGATACTCCAGACCACAACAAAGGGAAAGCAGAAAAATGACATCCACCATTCTCTGTCCCCAGAGAATGTTCCGGCAGGCTCCTAGACGTGTGTGTTAAATTAGATGCTGCACTTCGGGAGTTTGGGCTTCGTCCTATCCCTAAGTTCCATCTCTCTGCCACATCAGCCTTCCTCACTGATGATGTAGTTGTGAGGATCAGACACAGGGGGTCAGAGACAAAAGTTCTGGAGCCTATACACGTGTGTGTCTCTGTGGGACACGGTAGCAAAATTCCCTGGCCACGTCCCCAGCTGACCAGAATCCTGAGAGTAACTTAAATCTTTTTAGTAAGTCATAAAGTTTAAATGATCATGAGCAGTAGGTACCTTTGGTTCTCTCTGTCCCCTTCTCCTGGTGTTCAGCACACCACACTCTGCTACATACACCTAACGTGTCCCATGGGTTGGTACTAACTTACTGATACCTTTAAAACAACATAGGAAGTCTGCCTATCCTTCCTAAGTTATTTCCTGCTATGCTTAGATTGGATTAGTTGCTCCTTCCGTGTACTCCCAGCCCACTGAGACTTCTCGTTTTTTAATCACAGTGACACTATGCTCACTGTTGAGGTTTTCCCAAGACTGGGTACTTGAAAGACAGGGATCATGACCTGTTTTCTCTTTCTTCTGTATCCCCAGCCCACTGTCTGATGCAGAGTGGGTGGCTGATATATACACATACACACACACATACAAACATATATGTATATATATGTGTGTGTATATATATATATATATATGTATTTATATGTATTTATATCTATATATATATGCATATATATAAATATATATATTTCTGGGTAAAGGAATGAAGGAATAAATCAACACACAAAACAGTTTAAGATGCATTGACATAGAGACGATCTGAAGTAAAAAAACAGCTGGTGGGGTTTTTCTCCCTACACCTTGTTCAGGTGGTGTCTGGTTTGATTGGAGATGAGCAGGCAGAATGAAGGGAAATAACCTGACTCTACTGCCGAGCAACAACATTACGGCCTGCCTTCCTGGTGTGAATGTAGCTGTCAGCCGTACAAAAGCATGCTCCCTCTTAGGGAAGGGGAAGTCTGGATCATCCCCATGTGTCCAGCTGCCTGCCAAGTGTTATCATGACTGCCCAGTTCCCTCTGATGACAGAAATGAAGTGGGGACTCAATAGACCCACCTTAAAACCTCCGTGTGTCTGGGAAAACACTTTGTTACTTAGAATTGCCTTGTGAGCCCCAACAGACATGTTCTTTTGACTAACCTTGGCATCTGTTCTCAGTCTGATGCTTTCTTTCTTGAGCACAGCTCAGTCTGGCCAGGGCTCTATTAAACTATTGTTTGTCAGTAATATCCGTGAGAAATGAGATGATCATCTAGCATGTACCATGTCATCGCATTGGTTGTGACTATTAACTGAAGGTTAAGGTAGCCTCATGGTGCCAGGAGACACCATCAAGGTCTGGCAAAGAGACAAAGACTTACTGATGCCAAGGCTGTGATCTGGTTCCACCAAGCATACCCTACTGAATTCCCCCTACTGAGGCTTCGTGCCTTCCTGAGGCAGTCCAAAATATAACATCTATATTTGCAGCACAGTCCCAGCAGGGAGAGGAAAACTGCATTATAATGAACGTGTGCATTGCTAGCTACAGCATAATAAACATGATGCTATAATTATCCATGTATTCATAGAGCTGGAAAGCTAATCTCTTTAAGAATTAGTGTCCCTGGAACACAGGTTCAGCATTTTGCATTTGTTTTGTGATGATGCGTGGCTTTGTCCTATGTGTGTTTGTGTCAGCATTTCAGCAGTCTCTGGAAGAACACCATATTGGAAATATTTTTGAGGTAAGTCTGATTAGAAGTCAGTATGATTTCAGTTGCTTTGTGATTTGGCTCTGCCTTTCAATTCGCCCCCTTTATTAATGTAGCCTAAGACTACATTAATGATAGCTCTTCCCAGAACCTTCTGGAGACTTCTCCTCATTCTACATAGAGTTTACAAATAGATTGAGGTAGTGAGATTTGAGGGTATGTGTGAAAAATTCTGCTCTACGTCCCCTATCAGTGTTGGCTTTGATGCTTACATTCCAGCATTGGTGAGTCAATGTTTTGGATCTGGAAGATGTTATCTCCTAGAATATTCATGTATTCACTATTCAGCAGATCCTTCAGTGTCTTCCTTATGTCACTCACTTTTCTAGACACTTGAATTCACATTTAGCCAAGCAAAAATCCCCAACATTCTAGTGGGGACAAACAGAAAATAAATCAAATAAACACAAAAAATATAAATTTTGGAGTGATAATATGTGCCATAGAGGAAAAGAAAATAGGAAAATGGGAAAAAAAATAAGGAAGGGATTTAGGAAGAGAGTTGTAATTTATAGTTTGATTAGGTGAGGCCTCACTGAAAATATGACTTAAGGAAGTACTTCATTAACATGTTATTGTCTCAAGGGAAAAAATACAAAAGAATGGAATTTTAGCTTGTAGTGACAAAAGCTATTAACACTTAATACCTTCTAAGAGATTATTTTGTAGTATAACCCAACTGCAATGGAAAAATGTGGAGAAATTAGATTGGAAATCTACATGGTGACCTCAAAAAGAATTCTCCTCATCTAAATGTGGCTTGGAATCACCTAGTCCCATGGCTGGAGGGTCCTTATGTGGTCATCATCCAATGCTACCTCAGAAATCAGCATTTCAGGATGCCTGGGCTGGGAGAAACATTCTTTGAGGAACATGAATTACATTTGGGAGATAGTTCTCTTCACTATGAAACCCCAGTAAAGGTCTCTCCCTCACTTCTGATGATTCTTTCCTTTGTAGATGGTTTTTAGAAGCTTCTTAAACTTTTCAATTGTTCTCCCTTTTCCTTGAGAGCTTGACCATTAATTCCATAGAGAGGAAAAGTCAGTATGTATAAATTGGTAGTTCATATATTCATAAGAATGGTAACTACGCCTGGATTTTTGAAGCCTTTTCTCTCCAGACTCTGAGTAAATAGAAGTCCTCCACCATGGGTTTATGGAAAATGAAGTTGCAATAATAGTTATTTTGTAGTATCATCCAAACTTGCAACCTGGCAGACATGAAAGAGAGGCAGCAGACTGGAATTGAGAACTGGAGTTCACTGGAGAATGTGGGGTCCACAGAGGGCCCCGAGAGTCACAGGTAGTGATTGTCCTAGGCTTCAGGTGCATCATCATCACCATGGCAACTTCATGGAAATGGGAAGGATGAGCTGAGCTTTTGTTCAGCCACTGAGTTTTCTGAGGTGCTTTGTACTCTCTGATGATTTTCTTGCCTTAGATCTTTATTAAGTGCTATGATCATGAAATGAAAGCTCTTTGCCTCAGTAGGTTGGTTCCAATGCATGTGTCCTCACCAGTGTTCACAAGAAGGCTAGCTCTGAATTAGATGGCAGCCATGTTTTTGGGAAGAGTTGAGTTGCTTCCTTTGAAGATTTCTGAGAAGCAAGTGGGGTGACATAGAATATCTAAACCTCCCTGAAGGAAGTACATACCAGCCAAAAGAGATGCTAATAAGTAGAACAGCTACCCCTCTGTGGGGACTCTGTCATATAATTTCTCTTTGGCTGAATTATGAAATCACACCCCCCCACACTTCATTGTAGTGGGAAATTATGTAACTTTGATCATAATTATATATATCCCCCCCCAACAAAAAAAAACCCAACATAGATTAAGTCTCATATGTGAACTTTAAAAGTCTTTGGCTCTCTCTTATCATTGATAACCTAACAGTGGTTTTTATACTGTAGCATGTGTCAGAATTACACTCCAGGGTTCCCAAAAACAGAATGTGGGGGCCCCACCCCAGGATTCTCTTTTGTATATCTGGGGTGGGACCCAGGCATTTTCATTTATAAAAATTTAGAAGAATTTCTAGTTGTTGATGCTGCTGCTTCTGGACCACACTTTGAGAACCACTGTCTAACAGCAGTCTCCACCTTTCCACATGGCTGCCACTTCCTGCCAGAGAAAAACTTCTTTCTGCAAGGCAAAAATAGGATAACGTTCCATTTATTGTTTTTTTTTTCCCTTTGTGTATTTTCTGATTTTCTGAGAGTACCACACAATGGTCTCAAAGGAAGCATTCCTAAGCAGCTTCTTGTGAACCAGAGCTAGACAAATAACACTCTGCCCACTGCAGATGGATATTGGAATTCAAACTGATTTGTGTGCATGCTTTGTTTATGAGTAGCATTATTTATAAAACTTGGAATTGGACTGTCTTTATGGAGTCATTACCACTATTCGGTTCAACACTAAGTGATTCCTTTTCGTATCCAAATTGATAGAGCTAACAGATGAGCCCTGAGTTGCATCCGTATATTATTCATCTTATACTGTTCATCTTACTAACAGCATATGCCACAGTGCATGCCTTGTCTCAGTCATATGCAAATACATGTCATATAACCTATGTCCTATAATATGTGTATACATGTGTAAATAGACACACGCATATACGTGAATCATATGTGTGTATGTGTATATATGTGCATATATATATACACAAAATATTTAATTTCCTTTGGATGTGCATTAAAATGTTTTAAATTTCAATGAAATGACCCTAAGTATTTTTTGAACATCTGAACATTAGTATAAGTGGAGCCATTTGGGACATGGATAAAAAAGGTTTATAATATTTTCAAGAGTGAAATTCACTTAAAAATCCATTTATTAAGGGGGGCATGTATTGCATGGAGCACTGGGTGTGGTGCATGAAGAATCTTGGAACACTGAAAAAGTAAAATTAAATTAAAATAAATAAATAAATAAATATATATATATCCTGCTAATGCCTTCAGAAAGCAAGGCTACGAACTCCCACAATGCCAGGCCTCTAGCTAAAGAAGAGAAGGGTGGCATGATCCCCTTGCCTTCTCTATTACATCTGGAAAAATAATATGTTTAAGGAGTAAGCATATAGAACAGTTATTAAACTCCTATTAAGTGCATGTCGGGCATTAATTTAACAATGATATTTATATACGTCCTTTCGCGCCATGTGAGATAGCACTTAATCAGTTGGATTTGCTGCTGAATTGCATTTGCTTTTAGTATATTCTCTGCAGAAATTGGATAGGGGGACCAGTAAAACAGCAGTGCATGTTTCCTGGATGTTCCACGTGGTGGATGCATGGACACGTTTAAGAAGGCCTGAAAATGCAGGACAGGAATAGGTTTTATGGCCTTGAATCTCTCTCTGGAAGAACCTGTAAAACCTTCTCAAAACAGTAGCTGTTCCTTTCTTGTTGTCTGAATTAAATTCTTTCAACAACTGAAAGAGTTTAAAGAGGTTGCTTGCTTCGATTCTCTTAAATTATAGTGGAACACTGGCACTGAACCTCCATTCATTTTTTCCCAAACTTAAATGCATTTTATATATGGTACAAACCCTCCTCAGCCTACATTCCCATGATATTCCTGACCCTCGTGGAGGGAGCATTGTGATTTGTAAGCTCGGTATTACTGTTAAGAGAGAGAAGATTCTGAAGACAGTGGTAGTCAGCAGAACCGAGGCCCATGTCCTTAGGGAGCAAGGACATGCAAACATGGACATACACTCAAAGGGTGGTTACTGTGAGAGGCACTGTGGAGCATTGCAGGAAAGAGAAAGAAAAGACAAAGAGAGTCACCTCGTGCTTTTCCTTGGGAATAAGTTCTGGTGTCACAAGTGATAAAATAGCTTTCATTAGAAATAAACCCTTCTCTGGCCTCCGTTCCCAGGAAGATTCTCCTTTTCTTCATTTGCCTTCATTACCCCTAATTGCATCTTGTTGTATCTAGCAATACCCTCTTCTGTCTTCATGTTTTTCATCCATCAGTTCTCAATCAGCAATTCCCTTGAGAATTAGCGTGTAGTTTTAGAGAGACTAGTTGTGACTTTTTTTTTTTTTTTTTTAAGGAATCTCAGAAAATAAACCTTGTTCGAAAACATGCAAGAGCCTTGTCACTTACAAAGCAGAGCTGGTGACTTGAAAAGTTGATTTCTGCCTTCTTGGCCACTTTGATCAGGTTGCTTTTGAAAGGTACTCCTGCTCAACACGGCATTTGCAGAAACTTGGGCAGGATAATTTTTACTTTTTGACACAACCTCAGAGAAGCCAAGTTCAAGGGCGAGCTTTGTCATCTTTGTGCTGTTCCTCCGTAGTGATGGCAACTGTGATTACAGCCCAGTCTACCCAAGTCCTGTCTCTGCTAGGAGCTGCTTCCCCTGACAGAAAGCAGTCCAAGCACAGGGAGAAAGGGAAAAAAAACCAGGGCCCTGGGGAGCTGTGAAAAATCGTAGGTCTGGCTTATTCTCCAAACATGCCATTTGGAAAGGTAGTTCTTATTAGGAAGTAGCTTTAGAGTTGTCCTCTCTCTCTCTCTTTTTTTTTTTTTAATCACAAAATACATCTTAGAACATGGTTCCAAAAGAAAATGGTTTCAGAGTGCTGACCACCATAAAATTCACACTAGTTAATTTCAGCCACGGAACTGATTCTCTTTGGAATTATAAAGATTTTTCTGCTCATGACACATTTCAGTATCCCATAGCGGTAAATCTGATTTCAGCCTTGACGGTCTAAGTTGAATTTACTGTTGACCGTTGCATTCTTTGCCATAAGTATGTTCTTCTACATTACGCAGTACTTGTTCTAGTTTTTCCTATTATCTTGAACTCCAGTGGATCTCTCTATTTATACTAATTTTGAGAAATGAAATGGATGCAATTTCATTTAAGCGGTGATGAAATGAACACTAGCATCTCTTTTAGGTCTTTATCCCCTTACCCTCTTTCATTTTCTTTTATATCTTGTACATTTTAAGTGTTTGTTTGTTTGTTTACCTACTCCCAAGAACAGTGAGGGGCTCACATGAGATATTCACTGGATGTCTGGCAAATGAATAAACGATGTTAGTAGGGCCCCACTTCCCCTAGGTTCAAGCTTGATACTCTCTACCTGTGATTCCTGTGTCCATGCCCTGAAATGTATGTGTCATTCTTACATTGCCTCTGGAACTACCTCAATCACTCATGAATTCCTTTTGAACTTGAGCACAAAACAAGCAACATCACTGTACAGACATGGCGCCATGAAGAATTAATTCCTGGAATGATAACTCAGTGGGGTAATAGAGTTCCAAAACACTGAAGGGAAGCGAAAGGCTTCTGAAACTTTCTGGAACATCTGAAAAGTCAGTTGTAAAAGTGGCAGAAAACAAGTGTAGGAATTTATTTCAACTTTACTGCAGTAGGAAATTGGCCAATTGCCATAGACTATCCCTGCAAATCACCAAAATTAGAGATACATTCTATACAGATCTTAAAAAGATTCAAAGGGCTTCTTTCCCTCAGTCACACAAAGACATCAAACAACTTGGGTGCATTTTTTTCTACTTCTCTTTAGAGTAAACATTCTAATGTGTGTTGTATATTTCAGCCAAACATATGCACAACAAAAGGCAACAAATGGCCTGTGCGTTGCTTTGTTTTATGTCACTAAAAGTGTCAGCTTTCAGTCAAGAATGTAACATTCTTGACCAATATGGTGATATTTTATTATTCTAAATTTTTATTGAATTTATATCCATACAATTTAATTATCAACTACTTCAACTATCGTGAAAAGTATCCACCTCTTGCCTGCCCCACCCTTCCTAATTCCTGTTCCCAAAAGGAAACATTTTAAACTTTTCTAATTATTTCTTTGGTAATTACCTCAAAATCACTCAATAACATGCTTAAGCTGCTACTTCTTAACTTTTTAGCTTTCTGCAATTAGCAATTAAGTATTCATGGTGAAAAAAGGGGATTTCACATTTTTCCTTTATTCCCCCACCACTCTCAACTCCCTCCCATCCCCTTAATTTTCTCCTCCCACTTAGTCAGTATAAATAAATCATTATTTTTGGATAGAACAATATTCAGTATTAACATGATTATATAAGCACTATTCATAACCGAGTCATGTCGTTTACAGTTAGATTTCTATTCTTATAATCTTATCTTTTTGTTACTAATTTTCTATATTTTTGTTTCTTACTGGTTTCCCAACTCTCATCCATAGTGTAAGTCTGTCAATATGTTCAAACACATTGGTTATTCCGTCAATTTCATCTTCTCAAAGACATCTTCCTCATAACCCTCCAGCTGGGGCCCTTTCTGGGCCTGCTCCTCAGCTGTCATCTGAAAAGCCCCCTCAACCATCATTTTGGGTCTTTGGGATCTTTTTTTCTTTCTTCTACATAGAATCTCCTATTGTGTAAACATGTGTTACATTTTTTGTTTACTCTTTTTTTTTTTTTTAAAGATTTTTTTTTAAAGATTTTTTATTTATTTGTCAGAGACAGAGGGAGAGAGAGCGAGCACAGGCAGACAGAGGCAGAGGGAGAAGCAGGCTCCCTGCCGAGCAAGGAGCCTGATGTGGGACTCGATCCCAGGACGCTGGGATCATGACCTGAGCCGAAGGCAGCCGCTTAACCAACTGAGCCACCCAGGCGTCCCATGTTTACTCTTTATTATGTTGGAGCACTCTCTCTGGTAGATACCTGAGAAACAAAGTGAAAGAAGTAATTTTTTAAAGACTTTATAAAGATATATTATTCCATGCCAACATTCAATTAAGAGTTTGAATAGGGGGCATCTGGCTGGCTCAGTCAGTAGAGCATACAACTTTTGACCTCCAGGTCATGAGTTCAAGCCCCACTTTGGGTGTGGAAGCCTGCTTAAAAGTTAAAAAGCCAAAGAACTCCTGCCTAAGAAAGAGTTTCAAAAGGTATAGAATTCTGGGTTCAAAATTATTTTCCCTCCAAATTTTGAAGGCATTAGTCCACTGTTCTCTAGCTTCCTGTGTTAAATCAAGAAGGGCAATGCTGTTCCTTTTTTTTCTTTAACTTTATTGAAGCATAATTGACATAAAAATTGTATGCATTTAAGGCATACAACTTATATATATTTGTATATAATATATTGTATATATTGCATAATAATCACAACTAAGCTAATCAACACATTCATCTACATAGTTACCGTGTGTGTGTGTGTGTGTGTTAAGAACACTTAAAGTCTACCTGCTTAGTAAATTTCAAGTGTACAGTACAGAAATTGGTACAGCCATTATAGAGTTTCTTCAAAAAATTTCAGTACACAACTACCTTATGATCCGACAATCCCAGTTCTGTGTATATATCCAATAAAAATGAAAATCAGAATCAGAGCAATACTGCACTCCCATGTATATAACAGCATTATTCACAATATCCAAGGTTGGAAACTACCAAAAGGTCTGTCAATGGATGAATGGATGAAGAGAAAGTAATTTATGTATGATGTAGCACTATCCAGCCTTTAAAAAGAAGGAATCTTGCCATCTGCACCAACATGAATGAACCTGAGCCAATGCCATTGTGATTCTAAATCCTTTGTATGTGTTTATAATCCGCCCCCCAAAAAAAAGGAAAAGAAAAGAAAATGAAAAATAAAACCTTTTTTTTTTTTTTTTTTTTGTAGCCAATGTTGTGAAATGTCATGATGACGTAGCTTGTTAGGGTGTTTCCTATCCATTTTGCTGGGCCCTTGGTTGAGGAGGAAGTTGGTTTATCTGGAGAGTCTTAATTTTCAGCTCTGAGAAATTGCATTAAATTATTTTGTTTTCTCTGTTGTTTCTTTGGGAACTCTTATTATTTAGATATTGTACCTCTCATTCTTTTTCTTCTATTTTCCTATATTAATTTTGTTTTCTGAGATATTTTTCAAATTCATCTTCCTTAACAAGTTTTCTATTACTGCTCTAAATTTCCAAAAGCTTTTTTTGTGTGTGTGTTAAGAGTGTTTCTTCTTTATAGCATCCTATTCTTCTTTTATAAATGAGAGCTTCTGTATGTCTAAGAATATAAATGATAGGTTTGGGGTTAATTCAAATTGTGGTTGTAGAAATTTGTCCCCTCTGCGTAGTCTTTTCTCAGTTGCTTTTTGAGTTTTTTTTATGTCTTTTGTGTTAAAGATGTATTTTGTTGTGTGTTATGTGTTATGTTGTGCATACTCACACACCCACTACCAAATTTTAGAAGAAACCGTCAATGCACAGTTCAATGTTCCTTGTGTGTCCTTCTCTCTCCTTGGCTTTTGTTTTTATTTTCACTACCTGTATACACCTCAACATTTTATATACTATTTCGTGTGTTGTTAAACATGCAAGTTATTTTTCTCAACATTCACAGTCTTTCTGGAAGCTGACTTCTATTTGAAGGTGTGATCTTTTCAGCAAAGACACCCATTAGAGAATAAGCTGTTTCTGCGTGGCTGTCAACTTCCTTCCTTCTATAAGCAAACCACCCTGTGGCTTGAGACTGCTGGCGACACTGCCAGTTCCACTCATCTCATTTTTCTGAACCAGTTTGTCACCTGGTGGCTTTTCCCAGCATTCCAGGCTCCTAGCCTTCCTTTGGGTCACCCTGCTCTTAGATGCCCCAGTTAGTGTCTGGAGAGAATTTAGAGATCATTCATTTTTCTTCTATGCCCCTTGCAGAAGGCACATGTAAACAACTTCATAAAAACTTTGCTCTACAGGGTCATGCCTTCAGTTTCTAAGTAAATAGTGGTTCAGTGATGGCCCTATGTAGCTTACTAGCTTTGATGTGACCCCTGTGAGGACCCCATAGGAGACACGGTCCATCACATGGTAGAACCCCATTGGAATTAGTGGAATCTCAGAAGGGATTTGAGCATGGGTGCCTGCAAATGCCTCAGAACGTCTACCACATTGGTCTAGAAGGTGGTAGTTCATGGACACCATACTTTTAGCACCCAGAGAAAATTTAATCCTTATCTGCTTTCTTTAAGCTTATCAATTGGATAGTTTGGCTAAATCTTCGCCACTATGTAACATATTTGGTGTCTAGAAAACTGGAAACCTCAAACTGGTTTCCTGAATTTAATTCCTTTCCCGTTTTGACATACCTTCTTTTAAGTGTTTTGCAGTATCTAACTGTTTTGGCCTGTAATTCCCAAGATTTGGAAGTTTCTCATTTTTTTTTATTTTTTTATTGGTGTATAGGTATTACATATAGACAATTTTTAAAGTGCAATGAAATTTAAAAATACATTTGTATCTGGGATGTCACTAACCAAAGGAAATTATTGTAAATATTTTTGGCTTTTTCTCAAGTATTTTTTTCTTTTTTACTATGATGATAGAAATAACATTGACATGCTAAATTTAAAAGATACAATCTGGGATGCCTGGGTGGCTCAGTTGGTTAAGCATATGCCTTCAGCTCAGGTCATGATCCCAGGGTCCTGGGATCAAGTCCCGCATTGGGCTCTCTGGTTAGCGGGGAGTCTGCTTCTCCCTCTGCCTGCAGTTCTCCCTGCTTGTGCTCTCTTTCTGACAAATAAATAAAATCTTAAAAGATAAATAAAAGATAATAATCTTTATGATTTCAGTAATAGTATGTGTTCAGTATAAAATATTTAGAAAATACAGAAACACGTAAGAAATTTAAATCCAGAATCTATTCAGATAAAACCACATTAAGACTTTATACTTAGGGGCATGTGGGTGGCTCAGTGGGTTAAGCCTTTGCCTTCAGCTCAGGTCATGATCTCAGGGTCCTGGGATCGAGCCCCGCATCTGGCTCTCCCCTCAGCAGGGAGCCTTCTTCCCCCTCTCTCTCTCTGCCTGCCTCTCTGCCTACTTGTGATCTCTGTCTGTCAAATAAATAAATAAAATCTTTAAAAATGACTTTATTCTTCAAGGCCTCATTAAGAAAATAAATGTAATCACAAAAGTAATAAATGCTCATTTAAAAATATGGATGAGAGGGGGTGACTGAGTGGCTCAATGTTGAAAATAGTTAAACATAGAAAGATCTGAGAAAATACACAACAAACTTTAAAGAAGGAAAACCTTGAAGAATTTAAGAGAAAAATAGGGCTAAAAAGGGAATTCTAATTATTTGTTCCATAACTCTCTGTTATCTATATTTTTTTAAAGATTTATTTATTTATTTTAGAGAGAGAGAGAACAAAAGCTCAAACAAGCGGGGGTGAGGCAGAGGGAGAGAGAGAGAATCCTGAAGCTGACTCCCCTGTGAAGCCCGCCCTGGGGCTCTATCCCAGGACCCCAAGCTAAAATCAAGAGTCAGAGGCTAAGCAACTGAGCCACCCAGGTGCCCCAATAGTTTCTAACTATTCTATACAACACTGTTTTATGTATCTGCACACAAACCACTTTTCATATGTATGCATAACAGTCTTCTTGGTCAGGTAGAGTCCTAAAAGTAGGATTATTCTAGCAGAGGACATATAAATATTTAATATTCATGGAAGGTCCAATTGCTTTCCAAAAAGGCAGTATGAGTTACTCCAGAAATCTGTAAATATGCCTAACCATTCACCCCCCCACCAATACTGCATATTATTGATCTCTAAAAGTTTTGACAATTTGAGCAATACAAAACATGACTTTTTACTTGACTACGTGTTTCTTGGAGTTGCAGCATCCATGCAGACTGAATTCTTTGCAGGCAGACAGGCTGTTTCCCGCTGACTGTCGGCCATCTATGTAGAAAAGCTGCATTCCCCAGCATGCACTGCTTCCAGGGCTTGTCCTTCTGTCAACAGTGTTCTCCTTCTGTCTATAGCAAATTAATGCATTTCGTGCGTGCACATAACCCATCTCAGAATCAGAGCAAAAGACCTTCATCAGACCACTCATACTGCAATCCCATTCATTTTCTGGGTGTCACAGTGGGAATGGATGTAGGAAAACTTACTTATGAGAGCAAAGCTGATGTGATACGTTGATGCCTAAAAGAGCAGAGTTGCTATGAATCTTACATTCCTGGTCACAGCAGCATATAATGAGATACTGAAATGATGGGGAGAGGTGGCATCTAGGTACCTGTGAACAGAATTGCAGCTTTGCTTGATTTCCAAATGGCAAAGCACAAATGGATACTTATTGTACCTTTTGTTATATCAGGTATGATTTCTTCCAGATCCTGCAATCAAATCAGCCCTTTGCTTATGTTGCACTTCTCTGAATTTTCTTTCTTTCTTTCTTTCTTTCTTTCTTTCTTTCTTTCTTTCTTTCATCCTTTCTTCTTTCCTTTCTTTCTTTCCTTCTTTTTAAGATTTTTATTTATTTATTTGACACAGAGAGAGCGACAGCGAGAGAGGGAACACAAACAGGGGGAGCAGGAGAGGGGAGAAGCAGGCTTCTAGCTGATCAGGGAGCCGGATGTGGGGCTCCGTCCCAGGACACTGGGATCATGACCCAAGCCAAAGGCAGACGCTTAATGGCTGAGCCACCCAGGCACCCCACTTCTCTGAATTTTCACTTTCTTAGTGTCTTCATCATTATCATTGTATGAATTCCGAAAGGTTGTGTCGTAAGTCTGAACCAGACACGATTTTAAATCAGAAGTCTCTGGATTGCCTCTGTGTGAAATATTTTATATAATTTCACTTCCATGGAAACACAAGACTTAAAAAATATTGGAAGAGTAGTAAAAGAACTAGTAGATGTTTAAGTCTTGCTATTTACACTTAGCATGCCATCCCCAGGGTTCTGAGAGAGGGTGTCAAGGGACCCACAGCAGCTTTAAATATTGAATGATGGGATTTGTGACAATGTAGCATATGGTTTTGTGTGAACAATAAATATCTTATTAGATGATGTGTGCTGCCAGGGAGGAAGTGGGTTTTTGAAGCCCAGGCAGCCAAGCCTTCATCAGAGAATGCTTTCCATGACTGCTGTCCAAGGTCTAAAAGATGGATTGAGCAACTCACTTGAAGAAATCAGATGAAGATGAGGCCATTAACGAGTTACAACTGTGCCCAAGAAAGGCACCAGCAGTGGCTACACCACATAAATTTTGAATGACTTGACAGTGTCCCTAGTGATCTGTGCTTGATCCGAGCTGCCTAAATTTTCTTACATTAGAGGCATGGTGATTTCATCCCTGTCCTTAGAGAGATCTCCACTGGTGCATCTCCCTCTTGCAATTCCTGACCAGTTAACACTGTCTCATATACCATATCTCCTTCTCTCCAGCCCTCCAGATTCAATTTTCTCCTGTATGGGTTTGTCAAAAGTGAAGGTAACTAGGGGCACCTGGGTGGTTCAGTTGGTTAAGTGCCTGCCTTCGGCTCAGGTCATGATCCCAGGGTCCTGGGATCGAGTACCGCAGGATTGAGTACCGCATTGGGCTCCCTGCTTGGCAGGGAGGCCAGCTTCTCCCTCTCCCTTTGCTTGCTGCTCCCCCTGCTTTGTGTTCTCTCTCTGTCAAATAAATAAATGAAATCTTAAAAAAAAAAAAAAGTGAAGGAAGCTAAAGGAACATTATGTAAGGAGGAATAGCACTAACAGTTAGGCACTATAAGGTCCTGGCTTACAGGCAGCTTTAGTTGACTATCAGGGGCTTCTCCCTGCTTCTTCATTTCTGATAAAATGGGAGAACTCAGAGGCCAGTAGGCTAGTGGTGAGGAGAAATAGTAATCTTTACTCCAAGGTGTTAGAGATTACATTTCCATCATTTGAATCTGCTTGAAAATGCTGGTAAAATGGCCATTACTTAAAATGGCACCTGGCCACAAGTTCAGTGATGGTACACAGTTCACAAAATTGCCCTTCCTGTGGGTAGCAAGCAAATAACAGTGTGAGAGAGGGGCCATTCCTGACCTGCAGGCTGCGAGGAGAATCCTGGGTGGTTCCATGGTTTCATGGATTGGCAGGCACCATGGCATGCAATGCACGTAAAGTTAAAAACTGGATGTGCACACAAGTCCCTGGGGGGACCAGGCACAAATGCGGGTTCCGGGTTCAGATTCTGCCGGGCTTGGTGAGGCCCGGGATTCTACAGAACTCACAGCTCCCAGGTGCGGCCGATGCTGCTGGTCCCCAGCCCACACTTGGAGCGTATGAAGCCTTACCTTTTGAATCTTTTCATTATAGCTGAAGATACAAACACAACCTCTGTTCATTTGTGATCCCTTGGGTTGTTCATCTTGAAGGTCCTTCTACTTCCATGCCCTCATGGGGACATAAGTGAACAGAAATCCCATTGTTTTGCTCAATGATAAAAATGACAAACATAGTTTTTCTGACAATTCCTTCATTCCTTATGATGTAAATCATAGAAAACTAGCTAGAGTTAGCGTTGAGCTTTAATGAACTGAATATAGTCAATATTTTACTGCTTGAAACATTTCACAATTTTCTGAACTATAAATACACTCGGTGGGAATGTTTGTTAAGAATGCTGTGGCACCTGGGTGGCTCAGCCATTAAGCGTCTGGCTTCGGCTCTGGTCGTGATCCCTGCGTTCTGAGATGGAGCCCCGCGTCGGGGTCCCTTCTTGGTGGGAAGCCTGCTTCTCCGTCTCCCACTCCCCTTACATGTGTTCCCTTTCTCCCTGGGTCCCTCTGTCATAAATAAATAAAGTCTTTAAAATAAAAAAAAAAAAAGAATGGAAATGCTAGAGCACATGGGTGGCTCAGTCAGTTAAGCGTCTGCCTTTGGCTCAGGTCATGATCCCAGGGTCCTGGGATTGAGCCCCATGTCCCAGTCCCTGCTCATCTCCTTCCTCTTCCTCATTCTCTCTCTCTCTCACTCTTTTCTGAAATAAATGAATAAATAAATAAAACCTTTAAAAGGAAAAGAATGGTAGTGTTGAAGAAATAGTGTTTTACAGCTTTAAATCTGTGGCTCACCTGTCAGGACTCAGGGAAGCCCAGGGTTACTGCCTTCATAGCCTAAGGCTTCTCCTCTGTGTGTTGTTCTCATATTGCTCCAAAGCCAAGGAACAGCTCTGCACCCCTTCATCCCTGTGTCCACCTGCCACACACAGGACCAGGTACCTGCAAGGGTTCAATGAATGCTAGTGAAAACAAATCCTTCTTGGAAGAAATACATAAAGTAAATGATAGCGTATCAATCCAGGGCAATAAAATGTATCTCAGGAAACAATAATTGCAACAACCTTAACAACATGAAATTTTTATAATATTATGTTAAGTGAAAAAAAAAAAAAACCCTGGATGCAACAATGCATTTTTTTGTGTATTCACAATGTTTAAAATATAAATATTGAATAGATAACAAAAAAGAACTTGGGATAATGGAAGCAGTAGGCTAATTATGGATGAGTTAATTTCCTCATTAAAGTATTCCTTTTTTTATATTACAGTTTTCAATAAATTATATATAATAAGAAACCACAGTGAGTTATATTTTACTATCATTAGACATCATTCTTGCTTCCCTCCACATACCTAATTGTAAAATCCCACTCTACCTAGGACTCCCTTTAGAGAAATTAAAGACAGATTTTGAAAACATTTAACTGTAAGAGTGAATAAATTTTTATAGATTATGTTAATGCTTTCATTTTACTTGTAAACTCTGTAACATTCCCTAAAATTTGATGAAACTCACAGGGCCCTTAAGGAAGAGCTCTTGTCCTATCCATTTTATTCTTTTCTCATCCAGACACTCAGCAAAACGAATAATAGGCTGTCAGGAATTCCCCTTATCAAATGGAGTGTAGCCGAACTGCCGCATGCTTAAATCAATTGACTAGTGTTTTCCCCACTGCACTTCTTTCAGCCTCTGTACTACATACATTATTTTTTCTAATTTCATTTAATCATGCCTTTGAGATGCCTGGGTGGCTCAGTCAGTTAAGTGTCTGCCTTCAGCTCAGGTCATGATCCCAGGGTCCTGGGATGGAGTCCTGCATCCAGCTCCTCCTTGCTCAGCGGGGAGCCTGCTTCTCCCTCTGCCTCTGCCACTCCCCCTGCTTGTGCGTGCTCTCTGTGTCTCTCCTTTTCTCTCTCTCTGACAAATAAATAAATAAATCATTAAAAAGAAGATAAAATCATGCCTTTGTTTTCATCTTATGTAAAATCTGGCCTCAGTAACAGGTACGTTCCTTCATCTTTCTGCTGACAACTGTTATATTTGAAAGTGATGTTATGGGGTAAAACCAGCTAGCACCTGAGAAGGTCATGTTAGCTTTTTGCATTTTTACAAAGAAGTAAAATTTTGCTTAGAAATTGATGGCATGAGTCCTTATTCAAATAGTTTGACTAATGGCAGAGGACAAATCCTTTTTCTTAGGCTACCCTAAGAGAAAGATTCCTTTCTCTTCTGCAGGTGGACACACTTCTTGCCTCTCTCCCAGCCCTCTCCCTCTAACAATTACTCTCTCTTTATTCATCCCTCTTTTTCCTCTCTTAAATGATCTACACTTCTGGATAAATGTCTTCAAATTAATTTTTATTCAGATATTTGAGTTCATATTTACACATCCAAATGCACACATACACTCACATCTGTGCACATATATTATGGTACCCTCATGTTTTGAGAGGCATAAACAATTCTCCTTTTGCTCACCTTTTACCTCTAGAGCCGAGCAGACTCCTCCATATACGTTCATTGAAAGAATGAATATGTGAATTAAAGAATAAACAAATGCTATTACTAGCAAGGTAAGAAATAGTGTTGAAGACCAACAAATGATTAGAAACTCGTAATTATAGTTTGCATGTCCACATTGACTACATTTTGCTAGACTCTTTAGTCATGTCACTTTGGTTGGTAAATATTTCTCTTCCTCCTTTGCTTCACTATTTGCCTCCAAACCATGGCCTTTAAAACTTGTTTACCTTTGGGGTGCCTGGGTGGCTTAGTGGGTTAAACCTCTGCCTTCGGCTCAGGTCGTGATCCCAGGGTTCTGGGATCGAGCCCCACATCGGGCTCCCTGCTCAGCGGGAAGCCTGCTTCCTCCTTGCTCTCTGCCTGCCTCTCTGCCTACTTGTGATCTCTGCCTGTCAAATAAATAAATAAAATCTTTAAAAAACCCAAAAACTTGTTTACCTTTTTATTCTCATACCATCTCCTCTTTTCCTTTTGAAAAATATGGACAACACCCAAGAATCTATAATTCCATCTTCTCCTTTGAACTAGGACATCATTTATTTTATCCCTCTCTTCTGTCATTTATCTCATCCTGCTTTGTCATTTGGGGACTTGACTTTTCATTCCTACTAAGTTTTCAATCCTTTTAGGAAAATAATGATCTCTCTACTTTAAAAAAAAAAACTCTGGTATTGCCTAGGATAGTTCCTAAAACATCATTGACAATGGCAGAATTGAAGTTAGAACATGAAATATTCTCTACAATGAAACACAGTTAAAAATGTTCAAACAATATTTACCCAAAGATGGAAAGTAGAAATGATTTCAAAAAAGTAAGATGCTCAAGGGGTACCTGGGTGGCTCAGTCGGTTAGGCATCTGCCTTTGGTCAGGTCATGATCCTGGGATCCTGGGATCGAGCCCCACTCAGGCTCCCCGTTCAGCAAGGAGTCTGCTTCTCCCTCTCTCTCTGTTGCTTGTCCTGCTTATGCTCTTTGTCAAATAAATAATTAAAAAAAAAAAAAGAACAGAGTAAGATGCTCAAGGAAAAGTCATATTTATTAAACTTCTCTGAGCCAAATGAGTCTTGAATTTTATACAGATAAAAAGACTTTGGTGTTCCTAGAAAATTAGGTGTGCCATATATTGTAAAATATTGTACATATTCTTAGAACAGGATTGCCGTTCTATCGGAAGTGGGGAGGGGAGAGAATATACAAGATCAAATGAAACATGTCTTGGGTTGGGGCAGGGAGAACAATGTAAAGTCCTTATTATGTTTATATATCTTGACCTTGGAGTCTCAGAAGCACTTTGGAGATCGATCTGCTGGGGTCCTGATGTCATCTTGATGCTCTCTTTTTCCTCCCCTCCACTGTTCGACTGTATTTGTATGGGTGATTTATTTGTCCATTTCCTCAATTTAACTGTAAGCCTTGAATGGACTCTGCCACATACTTAGTCCTACACAGAGAGTAGAGAAGAAAACATTTTTATATTGAATTGTTGATGCAGAGTCCCATAGTGAATAACGATTTGAAGAAGAGAAAAGTTGTATTGGCTACTCTGGAATGTATGAATAAAATTTTATCATCTACTTTAGTATTTTTCAAGCGCTGCTCTTCCCTGGTGGGTAGGGAGTAATGGGATGAATTGACAGAAGGCAAGGGCAAAAGTTGAGTCTCTAGGCTCCCCAACTTCACTTGAGTTCAGTATCTTTTTTGTTAGGACTTCTGTAATTTGAACAGAAAGTTTTACGACCAGAGAGTTTTCGATATTTGTTGGTCTTGTTGCTTAGCCACAAACTAGCTTCGTTTGAAATATCAGTGCAACTGATGAAGAGGAAAAAAAGGAGCTGTGAAAACAGGGCTTATCTGTGCCTTAGCAATTATTATAAAAGAGAAAAAATAAGGAAGGCTCTTTAAAAATGAGAGAAATTAGTATCATATTGTTTGAGTGTGTGGTGATGGAAAAGGGTTGGCTTCTGACTTGCAGACTTTTCACTCAGCCTTCAAAGGTCAGAGAGGACAAAAAGCTATTATGTTCGAACAGGTGTTTTGAGACCTTTGGAAATGAGTTTGTAATTTGAGTTGCATTCAGAGACAACAGGGCTATATCACTGTAAAAACCAACCAGTCACTGTTGTAGGACTTTCTGCAAGAAGACTTTTGCATGAAGAAGTCAGATGGGAAATGTGTCAAACATGCTTACTCTTGAAAAATTGGTAGCTAAACCTTACATCAGAGATCCTGCTGGCCATGTATATTTTATTTGATCCTACGTCTTTGGCTTGAGTCACCACTCTCTTGGAAACATTCGCTCTACCTTTACTCCGTGTGGGTGGAAAAAAGAAGTTTTGATCAAATTTATTTGCCAATGTGTTTAATCAAGTCTTACCACGTTCAAAATACCAAAGCAGCTCAGGATGTGGGTCTTTCCACTGTGTTTCTTATGCCTTGACCCAGGACATAATTCACACACTCCACATGTAACTATTGAATTCAACATGTTCTAAATATTGTGGTGCAACAGATATACAATCATTGAGGAAATAAAGAGTAAGGACTTTGTTGAACACTGTTTAAGCTACATTCACATATCATCATCAGTTCTAATATGCCCTTTCTAAGGATGCCTTTATTTTCTCATTGATTTAAAGAACACTTATTTTGATTAAGCTAGTAGCTATTAGAATAAAATAGTATGCTGACTCCAGAGAGTTTAATGATTTCTTTGCATTGGTGATCTGTCGTGCAACACCTGCATTCTCTTCTTAGTTGAACCATAAAGATGAACGAGAGTCCAGTCTTGATAAGAGGTTCATTTGCATTTTCCGTTATTATGGATGTTAATATTCAGTGATTAAAGAAGCATCTAGTTCTCATTCAACTGTATCCTGAATGGCACTATGTGAAACAAAGGAAAAGGAAACATGCTATTTCTGAACTTGATGCCAGCCACCCTGTTCTCTTTTGTCTGGCTTGATTATGTTAAAATCTCAGTTAATGCTGTTGACAAGTATGTACACTTACAGTTGCCAGTCAGGCTTCAACTTCCACAAAAGAACCGCTGGAGAAGTTCTGGCCCTGAGATGGCTGCTGGGATAAAAGGCACCTTTGACTAAAAAACACCACCTCTCCCCTCTGTGTGGTGTGACCTAAAATGCAGCCACGCAGCCACCAGAAGGTGACTCTGAATGCAAAGATAGAAGGAGAAAATTGCAGGGTTCATGGTTGCCAGGACAAGGTTACATAAAGTTGGCCATACAATTGCGATCATGCTGGTAAATCAATATGTGTTACCATGGAGAGATGGCTAGAAGAGGAAAAACAGATGGTGGTGGTTGTGGTGGAGACAAAGACATAAGATCCCCAAATCTCCTCCCACGTAAAGGTTATATAGAATTCGACAATTCAGGGAAGAATGTCATGTGTATAGCTTGAAGACTTCCATTACCATTTTATCACATTAATGCAGAATTATGCCATTAAAGTGGTCATATTATTTGTCTCTTTATTTCCCTTACAGCCCAAGCCAAAAAAAAATAAACTCCACCACTTGACCTGTCAAACCATTGCCCTTATTTCATTCAACTCATGTAAATACTCATTTTATTTACTACATCTATCATGATTTAAAGCAAGATTGCCCGCTGAATATTTTCACTGCAAAAAAAAGTTTCTTTTCTTTCTCTGAAGAGAATATTATTTGACAGATATTTATCATAAGCCACAAGTGCAAACACTGCTATATTCCTTGTATGTATGCTACCTGATAAAAACATAAGCTGACCCAGGCCCTGGATTATTAAAGCCTTATATATCATGCTACAATTTTGCCCTCGAATGTTTACATAATGAGAATGAATCTGCAGTATTTTTTTTCTGCTTAACACACAGTTTGATCCATGAGTTTCTAAAAACCCATAACTTAATAATGAAAAATCAGATCTTAATCACTATTATAAAAGAAGAATTCTACTTTTATTTGTTCTAATGTCTAGTATGAAACAGTAACATCTCTTGCTGGAGAACTAGATGAGTGCAATTTTCCACTTTGTCTCAAAACATAAATATGACCTATGTCAGTAGTGTCCTAATAAAATATATCAGTGGAATTTTGTTCCCTTGAAATAAGACATTTTTCTTTATAATTCCATAAGAGGAACATGTAATAGAGGCAGTATAATACTTGAGATCAGAAACATCTTTAAAGACATATTTCTGGCAATAGAGTAGAATAATTTTCCTGAATACCACTGATATTAGAAACAACTATAAATGTCAGATTTTTTAAAAAGAGTTTATTTGTTTATTTGTCAGAGAGAGAGAAAGAGAGTGCACAAGCAGGCAGAGTGGTAGGCAGAGGCAGAGAGAGAAGTAGGTTCCCTGCCAAGCAAGGAGCCTGATGAGGGACTCAATCCCAGGACCCCGAGATCACGACCTGAGCCGAAGGCAGTGGCTTAACCAACTGAGCCACCCAGGCGTCCCTAAATGTCAGATTTTAAAAATGTTTTAATTCCATCAATGAACTAACAAGAAACTAAGTTTTTCTAAACCTGAGCTTCAGTTTCCAAGACTCAAAGAAAGAACAGTGAAAAAGAGATAAATCTCAAAGGACCACTGAGGCTAGGAGTTTAATAGAAGAACCATTTCATAGAGCTGAACCCCAAACAGCTAAAGCTTCAAAGTGAAGTGAATACTAGACCCAAGCCCCTCCAACCCACCTACCCAAAAATAAATAAAATTGTCTGCCTCCAATACTGGTACAACATGGAAAAAAATAAAATTTTCTCCTGAATGTTCATAAAATAGATTAGTCTCCACATGGATTTGTAAGCTAAATTCACACCACTTGGGTGATCCAGAAAATCTATAAGCAAAGAATTTAAATTCAAGTAGTAGTAGGCTATTAGTGTCTCAAGTCACCTGGCGAATACAAGTGAAAATCCAAAAGCAAATAAAAATCCTTTTGGAGGTTATCTACTTTCAGAACAAATAACAAAATTTCCCCCAGGTAAAGTTCCAAGGAAGTAGACTCAAAATCAACAATTCAGAATATACAGAGAACCAAGGCACCATACCTATAAAGCAACAGAAAAAGCAAAGTGAATTAAATAAGCTGAATTAAGCCCACAAAGATATCAGAGGTAGAATATGAAATAAGTACAAATAAATATACTCAAAAGAAGTAAAAGAGGTTTGATGTATGGAAAGAGCAAAAAGAATATATACAATTAACAGAAATTAAAAAATGTAATATTAATTTTTAAAAACTCAATGGATAAGTTTAGAAAATTCAAAATAGTGGGGGAAATGATGAATGGGAAAATATTTTTGAGGATATTATACAGAATGCAGTAGGGAAAATAAAAAAACAAGTGTTACGAAATGTAGAAGATGAAGAGAGAGTAAGATGTAATGAGTTCTATGTGCCTGTATGGAGTTCTGGTAGGAAAAAAAGAGAAACAGAAAAAGACAAATGTTAAATATTTGAAGAGAACTTTAGTTGAGAAGTTTTCAGAACTGATGAAAAACACCATTCTTCAGATGCTGGAAAACCAAAAATTACCATGAAAGAAAAATTAAAAGACATCAAAACAAAGATACATTATAATCAATCACCAAACTTCAAGAACATAGATTTTGAAGTTTGTTGGTGGAGCAGGAAGGAGATATTGTGTTCAGAGGAAAAATAATTAGCTCACTTCTTACTACCACGACTATGATCAGCACATTTTTTTAATGGACAGAAAGTGAAATGTACTTAATTGACATTGTTTTTAAGTATTTGAATGAAATAAATGCACTTTCAAGTAAAGAAGAATGGAAGGAGTTTACCACCAAGATATCCTCATTTAACAAATCTGAAAATATATTTTTCAGAAAAAAAATTTTCCCAGAGAGAAAGTCTTAGAGACAAGAATAATTGATGAAGAGGAAGATGCTATATATGTGTAAAAATCAGATACAAACACTGACTGAATAAAATAAAAAGAATACTGTCAAAAGAGAAAACTATACATAAAAGTTGTTATTTGGAGAATTATATTGTTCTAAGGTCAGTCTATTGTTTAGGAAGAAGAGAAAGATAATGGTTAACTATAGACATTGATAACTATGTATGTATATGCTAAGAAGTCTAGTGTAATTGTTTAAAGAAGTAAAGTCCATGCACTTGAAACTAATAAGAGGAGAAAATAGAAAGGGGGAAAAATGATCATTCCAAAATAAAGGTAGAAAAAGAAGCCTAGAAATGGCAAGAAAAATAAATACAAAACCAGGATAATAAAAGGAATACAAACATAGCATTAATCACACTAAATATAATTGGACAAAATGCTTGACTTAAAAGACAAGGATTCTTAGGTTGAATTGAAATTAAAAGTCCAGTTTTATATTTATGTCATTTATTTTATGTGAGTTCTTTATTGATAACATACAGATGAGTCATGTTTCTTAATCCACTTTGTCAATTTCTATCTTTTGATTGATATATTTAGACCATTTAAATTTAATGTGATTCTTGATATATTAAGGATTGAATTCTAACATTTTATTTTGTATTTTGTTTCTCACTTTTTTTTTTCATTTCTCTATTTTCTTTTCCTGACTTCATGTGCATTAGTTGGACATTTTTCAGAATTCAATTTTGATTTATCTATAGTGTCATTTAACATATCTCTATGTAGAGCTTTTTTAGTCGATTCTCTTGGAGTGACATAATTTACCTCAGTCTATTGGTGTCATCATTTTACCAGTTCAGGTAAAGTATAAAACCCTGGGACTTTGTTTTTTTTCTCTTTACCCTACCCCTTTAATAATATAATTATTTTAGATATTTCTTCCACATATATTTGGAACCACAACCATATTATAAATTTTGCTTCAGTCATCAAATATACTTCAGAAAATTCAAGAGAAGAAGGAAAGCCTACTGTATTTGCTGGTATTTCTGCTTATTGTGTTCTTTCTTCTTTCCTGACATTTCATGATTCTTTCTTTGATCATTTTCTTTCTGTTTAGAGAGATTCTTTTAGCCAAATTTTTAGGGTAAGTCTGCTGATGACAGATTTTCTTGATTCTTCTTTATCTGAGAATGTCTTGATTTCCATAAATTCCTGAAGGATATTGTTGCTGGGTATAAAATTTTCAGCTTATAGTTACTTTCAGTATTTGAAAAATATTGTGCTCCTTTGTTCTGGTTTCCATAGTTTCTGGTGTTCAATGAGTTAAAATTATTTTCCCCTGTAATTTAAGTGTTGTTTTACTCTGGGTGCTGTCAAGATAGTTTACCTACCTGTCTTTAGTTTTCAGAAGTTTAATTATGATGCATCTTGTCATGTATTTCTTTGGATTTATTCTGATAGAGGTTCACTAAATTTGTTCAATCTCTAGGTTTATTTCTCTTGCTAGTTTTGGGAAGTTTTCATCCATTGCTTCGTCAGATGTTTTTTTAGTATCACACTTTTTGACTTCTCCATTTGGAAGTCCAGTGAGAGAAATGTTAAATATTTTGTTATAGTTTCATAGGCCCTTGCCTCTCTGGTCATTTCTTTTTTCAATTTGTTTTCTCTCTGGTTTTCAAATTGAGTAATTTTTATTGGTCTAGCTTCCATTCTATTGCTTCTTTCCTCTGTCCCCTCCTTTCTGTTGTTGACCCCATCCACTGAGTTTTTTGTCTCAAATTTCCATTTTGTTCTTTAGATCTCCTTGGTTGAGGATTTCTATTTTTTGCTGAGGCTTTCTAATTTTTTATTTGTTTCAAGTGTGCTTATAATTCCTTATTGAATCATTTTTGTCATGGCTGCTTTAAAATCTTTGTCAGATAATTTTCACATGTCTGTTCTTGGTGTTGGCATCTATTATCTGTCTTTTTCTAGTAAGGTTGGGATCTTCTTAATTCTTGGTACAGTGACTTTAAAACCTGGACAACTTTATGTTATGTTATGAGACTCTGGATCTTATTTAAACCATCCATTTTAAATGTCTTTTTTGTGACACTGCTCTAGCAAGAGAAGATGGTGCAGTAGGCTTCAAGTAGAGTGGAAATACAAATTTACTTTTCAGATTCCTCTGATACCTCTTTACTGCTAGGTGTGAATGGAAATTTCATCTCCACTGGCACCATGGTGGGAAGAGCCTCATTACCTCTGGGCATGGGTGAAAACATGAACTCTCCACTAGTTTTCAAAGGGAGAGATGCCTCATCACTGCCAGGTAGGAGTGGAAGTTCTAGCTCCCCATATGGTCACCATAGTCACTCCAGGGTAAAGAGCACCCATTATTGGCTGGCAGGGATGAAAATCTCAACTCTCTATTTGGACTTATCTGACACCATCCTTGCCTTATTATATTTTCACTAGGGCAGAATTATAGGCTCCTCACTCAGCCTTCTTGGCATCACTGTGGGAGTGGCTGCACTTTTTTTTTGGTGGTGTTTGACTGGAGTAGAGTGGTTATTGCCTAAAAGTTTTCTCTCTTGCTGAGCTAGCACGGCCCTTTTCCTAATCCCGGGGCTAGAGAGAACAAGTTTTGAAGGACTTTTTTGTCTGCACCCACTGACATTTCTGAGTTACCAGTTTTATAATACCAAGTCTGGAGTATAGGGAGCAAAAAGAAAACCCAGAGAAATCACCATCTATCTCATCATTCCTCAGGTTGCTAACTGCTCTACCTTCTTCTCTCTACCTTTCAGAGTCCTATATTTGTTTAAAATGTGATGTGTGAGGTTTGTAGATGTACTTAGCAGAATGATACAGAAAAGTAAGCCTCCTCCATCTTCCTGCAGGAGAAAATCTTACCTGTTTTTTTAAATTACTTCCTAGAAATTATTGAATTTATTTTTACAACCTTGTTACCACAGATCAGAAAATAAATTCATGAATCAGGCATGAATGAGATGTCTGTAAACTTTATAAACTGTATATATATTTTTTCTAAAATATTTAAGCCATACAAGAAATAATGTAAACCTTCAGGGAAAGGCAATACTCTGGTGTAAAAATTCTGGACTCTGGTGCCTGACTGAGCTAGGTTCTCATGTTGATTCTTGAGCGTATTATTTGCCCTTTAAATCTGTGTAAAATGAAAGCAAAAATGCCCTCTTCACAGGCTATACTATAGGTGTATGATACAAAATGTAATATCTTATCACACAATAGGTGATAGGCAAATATTAGCTCCCTCTTCTTCCCCTAACTTTATCAGAAATAGAAGTAGATTTGTAAAAACAATAGTCCTTCTTTTATATTAAAATGTAAAGCTCTTTGAGACATAGGTCAAAGGATCACAAATATATTCTGTACTATTAACATGTGAAGGCTAAGCATGGAACAGTCATTATATTAACTGTATATAAATTGTGGGGAAAAGCATTATCCCTACACAGAACTTTACAAATATGGATCCTCAGTAGAAGCAAGGGAATGAGTGGGGCTGAGATAAAAGCTCAAGATGTTGAAAGTCTATTTCTGTATGATCGGCATAACTGCACCAGAGTTCATAAGATTAACATTAACTCAACCCCTGTCACTAACAGGGGGCCCAGAAGGCAGATCATAGGATAGGTTCTGTTGTATTTTATCTTTTTGTACACTCACAGTCTAAAACACTGGGCGCTAAGAGACTAATCAAGCTTCACTGATCCTTTGAGAAACACCTTAATGTCCAAAAAGTATAAGTGTGGTTAAATCAGTTTGTCCCCTTGAAACCTTGAAGATGAAAGACACCTGTATCAAGTTAATGAAGACCATTTCAGCAAATTAGGTCACAGCTATTGGGCAGTGATAGCTGTGAAGAAGAAAATACAGTACAAGTTTACATCAGAAATACCTCAAACATTGTCTGAGGTTTCTACTAGTTCTACCAGCAAGACCATGTTCCACCGTCAGCGGTTTGCAGCCCCTACCAGCCCCCTTCCCAGAATATGGACAGCAACAAGATACTAGGTATAGTGCACTTAGGACAGCAAGAGAAAGACTAAGAGAACCTTAGTAAGAAAAAGAAGCGGTTGATGACATCAACCTACTTTCACACCATCAACACTTTATTGCTTAAATGTTAATTGTGCACTCTAATTTTCAAATGAGAATAGCTTCTCTATAACATTGATGCTTTGACATGTTCAGGTTTTCTTTTTTCCCCTGTATCATTTTCTAAAGAAGAAACATTTAATTTCACTCCTAAATGAAAAAAATCTACTTCTTGCTGAAAATGTACACTTTAAAGGAATTCTTTAAAGGCATTCTTGCAGGTGGTCTCTGCTACAAATAAAAATGTGAAAAGGCCCTTAAAGAAACTTTTGGCCCATAACCCTCTCTTCTGTCTTCTCATGCTGGGTTGCCATTTAAGTAAAACCTCCATGGGAGTCTTAAATGCCACGGCAGGCATGTTCCCACCAGCTGTTTGTGGGATTGTATAGGTCACCCAGCCTAGGGGGTTCAACTTTAGTGTTCTTGGATCCATTATGGCTCCACTGGAGGGTTGAAATTCAATCTTCAATCACTGTTCTGTAACAAATTGACACTTTGGGCTTTTGCTAAAATAGTTGCCTTATTCCTGGCTTGAGCTATTCATGGACCGGAACTGCATTTCTTAAGGTCGGCTTCTGCCTGGCTAAGAAGGAGTTAGGCTGTGGGATAATTTCTGGCAGGGGAAGGATACTTAGAAGCTGAATCAAATGATGAAATCATACTGTCTGGAGGTCAAGGGACATCCTTGAACAAATACTAACAGATTATCCCCTTCTGCCTAATTTTTGTGGAATCCTTACACAGAGTATTATTGATTTCACGTGAAAGAAGGAGAGAGAGTATCCTCCCCCTAGTTTCTTCGCGGCATGTGTTTGTCTTGCATCTGTATCAGTGTCTGCAGTGCTAGAAAACAAGTGTGAAAACCACTGTCTGGATAAAAACCTATTGGTAAAGGGGCATCTGGGTGGCCAGTTAAGCATCTGCCTTTTGCTCAGTTCATGATCTCAGAGTCCTAGGATCGAGCCCCGCATCGGTCTCCCTGCTAAGTGGGGAGTCTGCTTCTTCCTCTCCCTCTCTGATCTCTCTTCCTCTCACTCTCCCTCAGATAAATAAATATATATATATATTTTTTTAAAGAACCTATTGGGGCGTCTGGGTGGCTCAGTGGGTTAAAGCCTCTGCCTTCGGCTCGGGTCATGATTCCAGGGTCCTGGGATTAAGCCCCATGTTGGGCTCTCTGCTCAGCGGGGATCCTACTTCCTCCTCTCCCTCTGCTTGCTTCTTTGCCTACTTGTGATCGCTGTCTGTCAAATAAATAAATAAAATTTTTAAAAAAAGGAACCTATTGGGAAATGTAAGAATTCTTTTAAAATGTTTGCTGCCAAAGCATTTTAAAAGTTTACTTAATTATAAGAAGCTCGTTTCTTATATTTAAACCGTGGAGCTTGAAATTTTATATATTTAGCAAAGCTAACTGAGTTGATGTAAGACGAGTGGTGTTTAAAATAGTCCCTAACAGTAGGTAACCCAGAAGTTATTTTTAGTAGGCTTTAGGTTTTCTTAGAGCATGTTTTTTGCCCAGGTCTTACTATTATTTCAGTTATTCAAACAATTTTTGGCTAAACCTAAATTGACTTTTTATGCACATATTGACAGAGAAGAGGGGTCTCCCTACCTGTATTGAGTTCAGTGGCAAAGTTCCTTGCCTTGACGTATTATCAAGGTGAGCCATCTACCAATGGACCACACACACTAGTTTGTAATCCATCTTTGGAAAAAAAAAAAAAAAAGGATAGGGAAAGCCCCCAGATGAAATATATAACTGATGCTGTGTAAGATTTGAAAGGAATTCAAACACATCAGCTTCAAAACTGTAATTTTTCTCTTTATTTTCAATGATTTTAACAGCATCCACCCAGCAAGTTTTCTTTGGTCAGAACAAAGATATAAGCCAAGTTGACCTGAGTTATCCTTCCCCTCTCACATATGAGTGGCCTTTAAATTCTCATTCTTGAATATTTCCACACTGTCTCTGTTCTGATTTTCCTTGTGTTACTCAGTTCAGGGTTCCATTGTCTCTCATGTGAAAATTGTAATACCTTCCATCACGTGCCCTACCTTCAATACAAGTCTTTCCCCATTACCTCCTTATTCCCATTACAAAATGGGATTAAAACACTTCCAAACCTCTGACAGAGGGGTTTTCTAAGGTATAATACTATTTATGGAACTCTTATGCATGAGATTAAACCTTTAATGGCTTCTGAACAAGGTAAATCACAAACTCTTTAGCTAGGCACACCTTGCTTGTCATTTTCCCCGATGAGGCATGTGTGCTATACCAGTGTTTAGCAGACTACAGCTCTTGACCGACTGGTAGGTTGGAAATCAATTTAGTTGGTCTAGACTTGCACTGCTAATGAGATACAATAGAATAGACCAGACTATGGCATGCATAAGATTAAACATTGCTTCTTGATTGTTTTGTTTCAGTATGTATGCTGTCTATGTAAAATGTATTTCATAGTGTGGATTAAGGTGAAAGGCACACACCCACACAGTATGAGAGGGGAAGAGAGAGAGAGTTGGAGAGAGAGAGAGAGAGAGAAAGATGGTGGGAGAAATCTTTCTCTCAAGTAATCCATGTTTGTTGAATAAAATTTTTAGAAAAACTTGAATAGCAATAATGTTTAAACGACCAAGATCCTACCATTCGGTTACAGTTTAGGCAGGTAGATTTAATGTTGTATGCTTCTATACACAGATTTACCTGGATAGCAACACAAGGATTTAATACACTTAGTAGGGTCTCAAAATATGTTGATTGAATGTCTAGATATGTTTCTCGTTATCAAGTAGAATGTCATTATATGTACACATGATTTTGTCCTGCATAATATATTATGATTAGATTTTTTTAAAAATCAATACATATTGATCTACATTATTTTGTATGGATATGTAGTGGTTCACTTTATCTATATACACTTTTAATATCTCATAATATTGGACACTTAGTTTTCTAACCCCTTCATTATGAACACCACTTTTGTGAATATCCTTACATGAGCAAATATGTATGTGTGTATATATATATATATATACACACACATATATATATTACATACACATATGTGTGTATACATGTGCACCAGGCACAGATTTAAGTGTCTCATATATATATATATATATATACACACACACACACATATACATATACATATATATAGAATCTATATATATATAATAGAATCTATTTCATCATGTGCTTCTGTAGACTGAATGAGTTTATATATATATATGTACGTGTATACATATATATATATATATACATGTACATATATATGTGTGTGTGTGTGTGTGTGTATATATAAACTCATTTTACAGACAAGGAGCCATGACACAGAGAATTTAAATGTATTGCCCAAGATCACATGTTAATAAGTGACAGTCAGGATTTAAAACCAGCCAGTCTGTTTCAAGAGTCCATGTACCTAACACTGTGCAATGATCCTTTGACTTGTCTAAGTAAGATAAATTCCTGAAAGTAGACTTAAATTTAGTGGAACTAAAATTGACATTTTATGGCACTTTGTAATGTTCTGCTGTACCTTCTGCTTTACTTGTTCTGTAATTAATTTAACAAATTGTTTAATTATTTAATTGATTGTTTTAATTAATTGCTCTTTAATTGTGCCTTAATTGTATTTCATTGTTATTTGCTGATTTAATTGCCCCCACTCTTCTTTGCATGAAAAATTTTGACCATTCTTTGGGAACCATGCTCAATAGCCACCTCTTCTGTAAGGGTGTCTTAAACATGCTGGTCATGCCAGGCAGAGGTTAAAACACTTTTCTCTGTGTTCCTATAGCTCTTTGAACACTGCTGTACCACAGTGTATGTATTTTATTATAATTATTTGATCTATGTCTTTCTTTGCCACCAGAGTATGAACTGGCTTCTCTAGTCCAAGAATTCTGCCATTCATCCTTATACCCTGCCTATGTCCTAGCTATTGTGAAGTGGTACACGCTGAACAAATGAATGAATTTACACAAAAGAAAAAATAATTGGTTAGGATCAAAAAACTGAATCTAAAAAGAAATCACTGATGACATTCTAATGATTGGATGAAAAGTACTTTTGAAACTATTTTATGCTTGTCTCTGCAATCTTTCCATATTACCTTAATTAATCATTTCATATATGATCTGGTGTCATGTGGTTTTTGTAATGCCTGCCATTCAAAGCGTACTCTGGACTCTAGAAAAAACAACTACTACAAGGGCTTTCTCAATTAATTCATCTTGAAAAAGAGTATCTTGAATTTGGTTAGTAGAGTGACTTGAAAATACAAACTGCTACGTAAGTGCTGAGTCTTGTTATTGATCATTAAGTATCCCATAGCCCAAGTAATTTTCCTTATTGACATGAAAGTGTTTTTATCTAGGCAAAGATTAAGGGCTTATTCATAATATTTCTATTTCAAATGGGATAGTACTGAGATATTATATGATATGGATCCTAGTATATGTACTGGAAATATTTATCCCTTCCTTTCCATTATCCCTTGTTGGTAGAGCTTTATAGCTACTTCTGTGGACTTAAAACTCTATTTATTTACATCAAAATCCTAATACCTACATTGCAAGTCTTGAATTTTAATACTACTTCAATGAGTTTTTCTGAAAAGAAGCCTTCCTCTGGGTGCAAGAAGGTTTGCAAGAAGTCTAGTAAAGTAAGTTTGAGGAACAACTTAGACAGTGACACCTGGCATTAAGGAACGTACATCCCCTAGCATTCATGGTTCCACCGCATCGAGCTACATAAACACTAATGGCTATTCAGCCATCGGAGAGGGCAGTAAAAATCAAGCAGCAGGAAAAGGAGGTGATAAATTAAACATGATTTGACTTTATTCATTTCCCTAAATGATTGGTTTCTGGATTCAATGGAATAATCTTTGCCATTTATCCCTACCAAAGATAATACAAAACCATGCAGAAATTGTGAAGCCTTTAACATTATTCCTGTCTTTACTGGATAAACCAAATCACAAGCAGGCCAGGCCATATCTAGAATTCTTGGATCACTGAAATTTGGGTACCTCCTAAGACTTGGTTAGTCTACAAACACATTGAAACTTCTCTGGAATAGCACCTGCTTTAGTGTATTGGTAAATCTCCAAGTTGTTAGAACTCTTTGTGACATGGGTCTATGAAACCGACTCATGCTATAAATGCTATTGATCCTTTTTTTAATTTATTTTTATTTTTTTAAAGATTTTATTTATTTATTTGACAGACAGAGATCATAGGTAGGCAGAGAGGCAGCCAGAGAGAGAGGAAGGGAAGCAGGCTCCCTGCTGAGCAGAGAGCCTGATGCAGGGCTTGATCCCAGAACCCTGGGATCATGGTCTGAGCCAAAGGCAGAGGCTTTAACCCACTGAGCCACCCAGGCGCCCCTGATCCTTTTTTTAGAGCCATGAAGAAATATAAGACCATAATTTGGCCTTGGACAGGTCTGTGAGCATTCGAGTTGGGCACTATCATCTCCAAGCTTGAAAAGTCCTCTGGGAGTTGAGTAGCCCCGAGATTTTTGAGCAAAGGAAACAAGGATGATGGTGGTGGAGTGAAGGGCTACATCGATTTCCTGGACAAAAGGAAACCTACTCTAGTAACTCAAAACTTACTTGAAATGGCCTGATACCAATTTAGCTAATAGGAAAGTTAATTAGAGCTTTTAAATTCCCACTTTAAGGAAAGATGTGATCCTTCATGGCTATAAAGTACTGACTGCATGAATCCCTAGGCAAGAGGTTAAACAGATGAGTATATCAGTCATACAATATGCTTTAATTTCACAGTCTTTTTATGAAACTATGGTTTGATCAAATGCTTTCTTATGATTCTACCCACATGAAAAACCCTGTTTTGATCTTTTTTATTGAGTCTGCCTCCAGTGAGCAGGGTAAAAGGCCAAGGGGTATGGGAGCAAACGCCAGCTCACGTTTCTTACTGGGAAGTAGACTCTCCAAGGGTACTCGCTCCTTAAGAATGAGCATTCTAACCCAGCTTTTGTTTGGGCAGAAGCTTATTGTGTAGACCCAGCCTAGGTAAATTCCCAGGGAAATGTTTGGTCACCTAAAGTTTTTATAGCTCTTTAATTAAGTATAAATTAATTTTCACAATTATTCATAATTATGACCACTTAAGCAAAATACCATGTGAATCATTAAACATAATATATGGATCAATAAGAAAATTACTGTGGAACACCTGGGTGGCTCAGTGGGTTAAGCCACTGCTTTTGGCTCAGGTCACGATCCCAGAGTCCTGGGATCAAGTCCCGTATCGGACTCCTCACTCAGCCGGGAGCCTGCTTCTCTCTCTGCCTCTGTCTGCCACTCTGCCTGCTTGTGTGCGTGCACTCTCTCTCTCTCTCTCTCTCTCTCTGACAAATAAATCAATAAATAAAATCTTTAAAAAAATAAGAAAGTTACTGTATTTTAAAGGTGCTCCTATTTGTATGGGTATAAAATAAGGAAGCAGAAATATTTCTTGATATTGGTATGTGTGGTTAATGTGGGTTGCAGTTAATGATTCATAGATTTATAAGGAATATTCCTACCCTGAAGCCTGGTGAAAGGAAATGCCTAACCCTACAAAAAGAATTTTAGAGCACAACTCCATTCCCATTGCCATACATACAGAATATTAAGCCTTTCCCAACTTTTGTTGAATATACTTTATATAGTCAAATCACACATTCCTTTTGTTCCATAACCATAATGAAAACTTCCAAACTTCTTACAATTTGATTCTGAAAGCTGTAATCCACTAAGCAACATTTACATTATAATGAGTATGGACTATTTTTCATGCAGCCCCAAGTATGAGCTAGGGTTACATTTCTCTCTTATAGTTCCAATGGTCCTATCGCTCTACCACTCAAGGAGAATGTTTGAATGGCTTCTTCATATTTACATTCAAAATAACTCCCCATTCTAATTTGCTTTGTATCTTTAACCATGCTTTCCTTACATCACTGATTTGGTCCTCTTTCTTCCCTCCCTCCCTCCCTCTCTCTCTTCCTTCTTTCCCTCCATCCTGCTTCTCCTTCCTTTGATTAAGATTCTGATTGTATTTACTTTTTATCTTATTAGGAAACATACCCTATTACATCATATTCTTATAGCTTCTAGAGTTTTACCTTCTTTACAGTAGGTAAAGAAGGTAAAGGCAGAGAGGCCTTACTTAGAAAGGATTTCGTTGTTCTTTAGCTCACTGTTTCATGTTTTACACTGGTGACTGGTTGGTTTTTTGCTTTCTCTGGAGTATCCTTTAAATTTTCCTGATTTCTCTATTGATATCTCAAAATCGTCAAATGTCTCAGTCATTCTCTTTGCTGTGGCATCTCTGCTGGTACTGTCTTTGAGCCCATCCATGCTTCTGTGCTCATCGGGGCTGGGTGCCTTCTGTTCATGCTGCATTGTATATTTGATCATTTACTTTCATTACCTTTCTGGATCAGAACTACTATTTTCTAGGCGCTATATTCAGTGGTGTACAGGTAACGTTTAACATTCTTATAACAAACAAAACCCTGCTTTTTAGCATTTACCAATGTCCATATTGTACATATTCCCATAATGGTTGATGTCAGGTTCCCAACTTAAGGTCACTGACCATGGATTTGGGAAGAGATGCACCCAGTGTGCACTCCCGGGCATGCTCCGTTGATGAGAACCATTCTGACAGAGATATTTCTAAAATAAATTCATCCTTTCTGAGTTAACAAAGCAACCTGGATCTCATTTAACTTCATTTAGTGGCTCTGGGTCATTATTATTAATGTCAAGCTCTAAGGCAATAAGTGGTGTCTCTAGAGATTATGACATTTAGAGAGAAGATCTTTGCCTATAAACTAAATGACAAAATAACTTAACATGGAAATTAGATCAAATAATCAAGTAAAAAAAATGCAATGGTGGTTTGTTTACTTTGGATGGACTTTTTGTTTTTAGTTGACTTTTTAAAATACAACAGAGTTGACCCTTGAACAACAGGAGGGTTAGGAAGACCAACCCCTCTCACAGTCGAAAATCCAAATATAACTCTTGACTCCCCCACAATTTAACTACCAATAGCCTACTGTTGACTGGAAGGCTTACAATAATGAAAACAGTCAATTAACACATATTTTGTATATTTTGCATATTATATGTTGTATTCTTATAATAATGTAAGCTAGAGAAAAGAAAATGTTACTAAGAAAATCATAAGAGAAAATACACTTAAGGTGCCATCCTGTACTTATAAAAAAATTCTCATCTAAGAACCCGTGCAGTTCAAACCCGTGTTGTTCAGGGTCAACTACTGAAACCTACTTTTCTTGGCTCTACTAGTCGTTAAAGCTCCCTTTCTTTTAATTCTCGATATGATCCCCTCCCTGTTTAGATTTTTTCTGACCTTTCATTTGTGCTCTTATATTAAGCCACCTGAATCCATTTTTAAGTAAGTTATCAGAGAACAAACTTAATAGATATAGTGTCTTCAAGAAAGAAAGCAGATTTTCTAATAAGTGGTGTTAATTCAGCTTCTTTTTCATTATGTGTGTTTTCTTTAATATCATAAAAGAGAATGCTGTCCATGCATCTTCTGACAGAAAAGAAAATGGATTTTTCTCTGTTTGAAAAGTTCACTTTAAAGGTTTTTGTGATGCTCGACAGCTTTAAAATAGGGTTGCTTTTCAGAATAAATTGCCTGCAGCTGCTCTTCAGGCTTTCTTTTTTATCTGAGCACATCCATCCTGTTTGGACATAAAAAAAACTGCATATTTACATCGCTGATGGGCCAATAAATAAAATGCTGCATTTTTAGGGGAAGGTTCCAAGGAACTAATTAGAGTCACGAACAACAAACAGGGGATTGAAAACATGGTGCTGCTTCTTACCTTCCTCTGATTATTTCACGTTTTAGCCATTTCCGTGCTTCCTCTCACTTGTGCGAGCAAGGGATGGTGACAGATCACTTGATGATCAGGAAATGCCCATGAAATGAATGTGGTTCTGGTGTGGTTGTCTTTAGGCATTTGCTCATTTCTCTTCTCCTCCACAGCTTGCTGAAGGTGAATTTTAACCAAGGTAAATTCAGCTTTCTGGATGGAGGACATTTCTTTATGTCCATGGAAATTAAAGCTATTCAGGCATACACCTGTCACATAACTAGAAAAATACCTAGGGTACCATTTTCATTTCAAATCTGCAGTTTCTAGTGCCATCAACATAGCTATTCGTGGGATCATTTTATTAGAATTACTATTTTATCAAAGCAAATTTAGAAAAATGCCCAAAAGGTATAAAATTAGTGTCCAAATACAGCAGGTGGAACTATAAAATTTTTAGATATCCAATACAATAAATATCATTTTAATAGGATAATGGTATTTTTGGCATTCACTGAACTCTATGAAATTCTTCTGTTTCATCAATCATACACAGATTATTTAAGTGTATGTTTTAATACTGTGTATAATTGATTAAAATGTAATTGTATATAATGCAAATGTAATAAACTGTGGCATGTCTATAACTGTAATGGTCCTGTAATTTTTAATTCTCCATTCAAAATGGATTTTGCCTAATCTAGGATGAATTCTCATATAAGTATATGATCTCAATAAAATATGATCCAAAAGAATTATTTAACTTAGTTTTACATGGGAGCTATGAGTCCAGAGCTAAATAAATCACTAAGCTTCATTATGAAAAAGTGGTTAGTCATTATCATCCATGATGGACTAATGAAAGCAAAGAAACCAAATACATTTGGTAATCTATATTTCTTACAAGAAGGCAGAGATGAGTGGGAGATTTGGGTTTTATTTTGCTTGTTTGTTTGTTTGCTTGTTTTCCAAAATCATACCACTTCTAGCATTCAAGCCTGTAGTTATTTTTCCAAGTGTGTTATACTGAGCCAATCATTTTATTTAAAAAAAAAAATGATGAACTAGGTGGGCGCCTGCGTGGCTCAGTCAATTAACATCTGCCTTCACCAGGACCCTGGGATCAAGTCACATCAGGCTCCTCGCTCAGTAGGAAGTCTGTTGTCCCTCCCCCACTGCCCTCCCCCCTTCTTCTGCGTGCCCGCATTCTCTCTCTCAAATAAATAAATAAATAAAATCTTTTAAAAAATGATGAACTCAGGGTGTTTTGGTGTTTCAGTTAGTTAAGTGGCTGCCTTGGCTCAGGTCATGATCTAAGAGCCTGGGATTGAGTCCCACATCTGGATCCCTCAAGATCCCTCTTGAGGGAGAGAAGCAGAAGAAGAAGAGTCTGCTTCTCCCTCTGCCCACCCCCTCCCTCATGAGCGTGCATGTGTTCTCTCTCTCTCTCTCTCTCTCTTGAATTAAAAAAAAAAAATCTTTTTAAAAAATGGATGAACTCATATCATAGAATATGATACTCTAAAATATCTTCCTGGATTTTCTACTGAGAAAATGATTTAAGGAGCATATGTCAAGCTCTCCAGATAGGTTTAAAATCTCTTTGTACTTTATAACCTCGAAGTTATCTTAGCATATTTTCTGAGAGAAGTTGCATAAAATAGTACATGAAATGGGTGTCACAACTCTAGTGATGATGATGTCCATGAGTGTGATTGAAATTGACTATGCAGCCTTCTCTAGGCATGAAATAAATATTAAAATGGTGTGACGATGCTTGGATTAGATGCTAATGGACTCTCTTTGCTTTATTTCAGCTCTCAGCCTTGGAGAGGCAAATCTTTGACTTCCTTGGCTTCCAGTGGGCACCAATTCTTGGAAATTTTCTACATATAATAGTCGTCATATTGGGTTTGTTTGGAACTATTCAGTACAGACCTCGATATATTGTGGTGGTAAGTTTTATTTTTATCCTGTATCTTGCAATAAGTGCTACAAAATTACTAAATGGAGGTTAATGAAATATCGTTAAGTTACTCCCTTGGATATGATGTGGCATTGTTGTTCAAGCCTCTAGGTATTGAATTCTGTTTGGAGATGCTAATCTGTGGGAAAATGACTCAGTGAATGCTTACAGTGAGATCAAAGCAACATGAGTGTGAACATGAGACACATAGATCAAGACACCATGTAATGGTGAATTCAAGTTTCATAAGGAAAATCAAAACAAGGTTTGGATAGAGTAGGAGGTCTGGCTGTGGTCCGGATGTCATGATGAGACATAAATGTACATTAACTGCCATTTCCATGATGTATGTCACTAAAAAACAAACCTTCATAACCATAACTATTTACTGATAATAATAATATAACTTAATTTTAAATGATTTAGGGCATTACAAATGCTTGCACTGAAGGTTATTTAGTACTCATCCCTATAGTATTTCATACTTTATATCATTGAACTTGTCTCCATTTTGTTAAGATAAATTTGAAATGTTAATTCCATACTCCAACTACACCAAACATGGTCAGCACACTCTCCATTGCAGGACAGTTTAATGACGTGTATACTGTGTTCCACAATTAAATGGGAGTTATTCACAGTAATTAGTTTTCTAAAAAGAAGGCAGTGTTTTAGGCTACATGTGTAAAGTTGTGAGAATTAAGCCTATATAAGTGATTGTAACTAAGAATAACATACCTAAAATACTTATTAAGCCTAAATATATATACCATGTTCAGAAGAATTAGTATTTTCTTGCAATGCGGTGACATTGCCTCACTAGAAGAAAACCCTAGACTTAAACATATGCCCTCTTTCAATTTTGATTTAATCCAGGCACAACTGTGGAAAGAATAAAGCTATGCATTTTTCTGTGAATACGTTAATTCTCTATTTTGAATCTCCAACTGGTTTTTTGTATCTTTCCCCACATCACTGAAGTGACCCACAGCCGACTCTGAACTCAAAATGGCTGCCCGGGTGTTAAGAGAGTTTGGTATCACCCAGCCAGCTGTGGGGACTGAACAATTTCTGCCTTACTCTTCTTCTCTGAAAGCCAGCCTCTGCTAAGGCATGTATAATCTGCTAGAAGGGTGTCTCATGCAGTCGGATTTGTAGCTTAAAACACTTCAATATGCGTAATAGCAAACTATCATATTGGATTCTATTTTCTAGTTTGTTACTGTAAACACAGCACTTTTACTCACCACAGACTTTATATTTTATGATTTTGGTGTTCCGCGGAAGCCCCAAATGCCAGGGAGCTGGAAAGCCAGTGACCTCTCTGGAATGAAGCTGTTGGCGCACATTAGGGCCATTACCTGGTCCTGTTGGTGGTACCCTCCACATACTAGCTCTACACACTCTCACACAGCTACAGTTGAGGCTTCTGACTTTTCTTTCCGGGAAATGGACTTCCTGCCTGCTTTCGGCCTTCCTACCTTCCAGTATGTCCTTTGCATTTTCCCTAAATCATGGGCTTAAAACACTTCACTAGCTCTTAGCAAGATAAATCTAAGAATATCCTTGGCTGACCACCTGACCGAGCATGGATCTCACAGTCAGTCTGTCCTCTCTCCCTCCTTTCCTTCCTTCTCCCCTTCCTACCCTCCCTTTAAAAATATATATATATATATATATTTACTTAAGTAAACTTTACATCCTCTATGGGGCTCAAACTCATGACCCTGGGATCAAGTTGCGCACTCTTCCGACTGAGCCAGCCAGGTGCATCTACCTCCCTTCTTTCTTAACTTTCTTCCTCCTTTTCTTCATTAACATATTCATTCAAATACTATTTATCAAGTTTCTGCCATGTGTTTGGCATTGTGTTAAGTGTGGGCTATGTTGGTGATCAAATACAGACCCGGGGTCTCAGGAGGTGATGAAAAGATTGTGAAAGGGCCATGAGAAGGGTGGCAGGGCTGAGAGTTTGTACACTTCCACGTCCTGCGTCCTGCTGCTACCCGCTTCTCCAGCCTCTCACCCGTATAGCCCTGCAGTCCTCCAGGGACTGGAGCACACTTCCTTCATTCTACGCAAGGATTGTTTGGGTTGATCAGTAGTTAATCACTCCTGTTCTATGTCTTGAGCATGTTTTATAATTGGTTCACACTTATGTCCTCCCACTAGGCAGCGTTCTTTGAGAACATGGAATGTACTAGATGCTCAGTAAATACGTATTTATGGTTTTCCCCATGTAGTTGTTTATCCATTCAGAGTTCACTCATGATAGAACTGGTGTCACTTCTTTCTCTGGTGTCTTTTCTTTTCTTCCCCCTCTCCATTTTCCCTCTTGGACATAAGAGGAGGAGGATTTAGATCTTTAAGTGTCTTCAAGAAAAATCTATTAGAAAAACAATCCATGGTTTTACTCATGTTGAATTTCTCTTTTAATGTGGATGCCAATCAGATTTCTACCTTTTGTCTGTTTGTTTGCTATCTCACTTAAGAACATATCCCAGGACAGAACATATCCCAGAAAGCAATGAGTTGGTGGGAAAGCCCTCCTCACCAAAGATGCCGTTGGATTTAATTTTCACAAATACCTATGGGTATGTGTCAGCATCCCTAATTTTACAGACAAGGAAAGGTTAAGTGACCAACCCCAGGAGGCCAGGAAGTTAAATGGCAGAACTGGATGTGTATTGTCAGGTTCTTGAAGTTGATTTATCATGATTATTATATTACATTTAACCACCAGATTCCAGATGATATGGTAGCATTGCAGTATAAATTTTGATATTGAAAAGGATCCTGATCACAGAATATTGTCACCTGTATGGGATTCCAGATTACCTCTTATTCTAACATGGGTATAAATTGTCCATTTGGGAGAAATGGTTGAAGAATCCTTAATCCACAAGCATGGGAAATCTATTCACAAAGTATACCTTTAATAGGAAGATCAAGTTGTTATTGGGAGGATGGCTAGGCCATGTTACCTTCTTCACACCATGGGTAGTTCATCCCTGAGTTGTTTCCATGAATGCTTTGGTTTGAATCTACCACTGGCAGCCAGGGATTAACTCTAGTATGAAAAAGTCAGAAAACAAATATGGCATATGCCACGTTAATCAAGAGGTGCCTCAGGAGGCACCAACTTTTCAGTGGCAATGAGAGGAGTCCTGGATCAGAAATTCATACTGAAGTTTCACTGAGCAGGGAGAAAGCTTTTTGATTGCAGGAGATTTTCTCTCTAATTCACCTGCAGTATTCTTAGTTTTAGTATCCTTTGTTGGCTGAAACAATCATCCATAATGCCAGTTAAACGTAATCCATTTCCAAGTAACAGTCATTTTGGAGCACTGAAATTCAGATGGTAAGTTACTGCCATTTCTGATAACAAACAGGGTTTATCACAGCTGAATTTAAAGAATTAATCACCCTTATGAAAATGGTTATGGTAAAGGACCACTCAGAACAACCTCTACAGTGTCTATTGGCAAACTTCTGACTTCCTAGCATGGAAAATCAAAGCTCATAAAGACTGCTCCTTTGCTTACCTCTTCTGCCCGCCCCACTTCCCTACCTCATAGCAGCTGTGTGCAGCTATTGTGTTTTCTAAAGACCACATGCCGTTTCTTGCCTCCTCTGTTTGCATACACTCTACTTTCTGCCTGGAATGCCCTATTCTCCTTGGCCTCTTGGAAAACTCTTATTGCTTCCACTGAATGGTCACCTCTTAAGAGCCTTGCCGAGTACCCTGCTCCAGGGTAAGTACCTCCTCCTCTCTGCTCCCGTGGATCCTGGTGACACCTTCCACACTAGCTCTCTGCACAGCAACAACCCTCGCTTCTCTCCTGTCTCGCTCCATTCACTCATGTCCTGCTGGCAGGCTCATTGCTCCTACCCCTTGCTGTATTCTAGGTTTCTCCTGGTATGCATGGGGCTTTAAAGATACTTATACTTGAATCAACAAGGAATAAATGAATTAAAGTCTATTGGATGAGATTACTTCATAGGATGGACTGGACAGTGATTTCTTATCTCAGAACATACCTACAATAGTTCAATAAGAGAAACTGGCCTTACTGTCTTTTTGATCTCAATTTGAGCTCAACTGAGGATTTACATGATATGTGATATGTGCTGCTCTGCTTTCACCTACCATTAGCTGACTTACTACTCTTTTTTTTTTTTTTTTTTAAGCAATAGAGTGTAGTGGGCTCCTGCCACTGTATTTGAGGAGGTCCTATAGCAAAGACTATTAGAAAAATGCAGCCAATCACAAAACAAAAGAATAGTAATTCCACTCTGGATAATATCACTACAGATAAGGTGCAGTTTGTTATTGTTATATTTACTTTTAGAACACCAAAACAACTTTGTCATATGGTACTTTTTACTGATTGAAATTTATTTTAGCATAGGTGCAAGGTGTGAGATATCTATCTATCCATCTACCTATCTACAGAGATGTCTATTTAGTGAATACCAAGGTCAGTTGTAGGGTTTGAATACACCTTTTGTGTTTCTTTCACTATAGACAAAATGAAGCAGAAAGCATAAAGTACTGTACTAGAATCAACTGTTCCTTCCTGTCTGTTTATTCCTATATCAAATATTTTAAATCTTACATAGACATCCCAAAATGAGATTCTACTTAGGATTATTTAAATCTGTTATTTCATGGGCACTAATTGAATTAGGCAGTTTTAAATTAATTTAAATGCAAAATCATTAGCTAATTAAAAATTTTGTTGTATAAATACCAACTTTGGACATTGATTCAAAACTGCTTTTAAAAAATTAGAAAGAAAGCCAAATTAATTTTCTAGGTCCACAGTTTAGTTATTGGCACTTTTATGCAAAAAGCTCATGTGCAAACAAGAACTTGTGTAATTTGAATTGTTATGGGGAAAATTCCCTGCTATGTCATCATAAACCTCCTTCCTGAGCTACTACTCTGCATGACAGTTAAGGAGAGACGAACCATGAGAGACTGGACTCTGAGAAACAAACTGAGGGTTTTACAGGGGAGGGAGGCGAGGGGATGGGTGAGCCTGGTGATGGGTATTAAGGAGGGCATGTATTGCATGGAGCACTGGGTGTGGTGCATAAACAATGAACCTTGGAACACTGAAAAAATAAAATCAAAAAAGTGTCCATTTTCCATTTAATTGGTCCTATATTATATCCCCTCCACCAATTATTGGGTGTGAAGTCTTGGGGCATTAATTTACTTTATTTGTCCCATAGTTAACCTCATATGTAAAAACCTGACTCAGATTGTCTTTAAGAATTATATTATGTAATGTATGTGACTTGCTTACCATAACTGAACACAGAGTAAGTGCTTGGTAAATGACTGAACTGTTCAATATATCTTTTTTTGCTTTCACTCTGCTTTTGGAGCAATTAAAATGAAGGGGACAGCACATTACTCTCAAGTTCTTCTGGAAATGAATACTAAACTCCAGAAACTGTTAGAACAATGAGTGAGCAAGAAACCTACTTTTTAAAATCCTAAGTCTAATATATTGTGCATAATACTGTATCTGATTGATGCACATGTGAATAAATGAAAAAATGGCCTTTCTGGTAATTGGAAAACAAGCTCAGGAACTAAAAATAATTCATGTTATAGACTAATTGCTCAATGAGGAAGAAATAGACTGCAAGACTTCCAAAATTCATTTCCCTTAAAAAACACTGAACTATCTTTGTAAAACCATGAAATATTCAGGAAGCTACTTAAAACACACGGACGTTTTTTGTTTCATCTTATAGGCTTTATTTATGTAAATTAGGACTTAAAATATGTGTACTGAACATAGGCAAAGTACAACAAATAAATAGGTAGCTAGGTAATTATACAGAGTAATTTTTTATCTATATTGGGAAGTTGTTTTCTATACTGCAAGTATATGTATCTGGATATATGAGCATATAGGCATGCTCCATGGTAACCAGAAGGTATTTCTTAAAAATGGACTCATTTCCTTTTTATTTCTCATTTCAGTTGAATTATAAATAAAATAACCCATGTCAAAAAGAATACATATATTGGGGTGCCTGCATGGCTCAGTGGGTTGAATGTCTGACTCTTGGATGCAGCTCAGGTCATGATCTCATGGGTCATTGGATAGAGCCCCACGTCTGGCTCTGCACTCAGCGAGGAGTCTACTTGAAGAGTCTCTCCATCTGCCCCTCCCCCTACTCGCTCATGTTCTCTCTCTCTCTCTCATAAATAAATAAATCTTTAAGAAAAAGAATACATATGTTGTCCTAATACTTCCTGTGTAGGTAAATGCCTATGGATGTGTTTCGCTTTCCCTATATCTCTATGTAGAGACTTGTGTCTCCAGTGCAGGCTGACATATATCGTTTTCATGTCATAACTGTCCAAAACTCAGTCATACAAATACTTTTTGTTTTCAACAAACCAATATCAGAAGAAAGAAGCTTAGAGTATGGCTTTAAAAAACCATAATGTTTATATCACGCAAAACACATTAGTTGCCGAGTGCAAAATAGTTATTCAAATACATTGCCAGCGGCAGAATTATAGAAATGAAGCTAATTTTTGAAAAACTGATAATTTGGTGAATTGGTCACTTGATAAGTCGCAAAATTTGGTGAAGTAGTAACTTCTAAATTATTCCATGGTCCTGTGCCTAAGATCTTTTAAAATGAAACCTGTCATGTAATGCTTAAGGATCTCAGCTCTGAAGTCATAATGTTAGAGTTCCTCTCCCAGCTATGACACTAAGTAGGTGATCAAATGATTTCTCTCTTGCTTGGTTTAGAGTGATGGCTGAATAACTTGATCAATATCAAGTACTTAGCACAGTACCAGGAACAGAGAAAGTGCTTAACACAGTACCAAGAACATAGAAAGCAGCAGAATAATAGCTCATGTTATTGTTAGGCATTAGCAGCTGACATTTGGAATCTGCTCAGCCTGATAATTTTATCTTTGAAAGTTCACAAGTGGCATGAATCACTTCAGTCACTGAGTCAGTGCAGTGATTTTTAAACAGATTTATTTTATTATGCATTTGTTATAATCATGAGTGGATTATCTTTTCTAAAAGAACACTTAAACGTCTAAGTTCTCTGTCCTAATAATTAAGAATCATATAGCTTTGCAATTACTTTTGTTTATTTCCTTATGTTAGTCTTACTTTCTTTTATGTCCTTACCTTAACCTTTATCATTGGCTTTTTTTTCTCATGACTTAGCAGTCTGCACTGTTCTCTCATTCTGATAGACTCATAATGAGATTAATTTAGAAGGAAAAATGTCAGATACCGATTAGCAACAGCTTTAAAATTTGTTGTGGTTATTGTGACTTGATCAGTTTGCAAAAAGTTGAGGATGAAGGTTAGCTATTTTGACTATTCATAGGAACATTTTGTGACTTATAAAAGTGTATTTCAAGGCACTTGGCACATTTTAAAAACTGTCTAACTCCATTCATATCAGAAGACTTTACTGACAGAAAATACTGGAAGCATCGACAATATCTACAAATACCAAAAACCTCATTGTATATTTTAATTTGTGTTAATGATTTAACTTATTTGCCAGCTTCTCTAAATTTCCAGTGATTTTGGAACCTTAACTCATAATAATAATAATAATTATTATTATTATTATTATTTATAACAAAGCGAAGGTAAAACCCCCCTCACAAAAGATGATGTGACATCAAAGGTAACCATTTATAAAACTTTGCACCTACATAAGATTATTTTGAAAGTCTTTTAAAAATCATAAATGACAGAAAGATAGAAAATGTAAATTAAATTTTATGAATAGTTAAAAGCTTCTGATAAGGATTCCGATAGGAATGTGGCTATTTTATACAATGTTTAAAACTCATAATTTTATTATTTGAGATAGCACAGAGTAAGCTAATGAAATTATTTCAATAATTATTTTAATTTGACAGTAACATGTGATGATTAAAATCACCACTAAAAGCAGCGATTTAATTAGTATGTCTATTTAAAGAATTAAGGATTTATAGATTTTTGTAGTACAGTAAAATGAATGAGAAAACCATTGTATTACATTTCCAGAGTGAATTCTGTCCTCAGTCATCCAAGCTAGTCCGTATGTCAGTTGTATATCTCAGTTTCTCCTTCAGTGACTGGGTGTGTTGTGCCCTAAGACCTTCTCCACAGATGGGTTTTGATCTAAGGCTACCTTAATTCAGACTGACCAATATTCTCAGGGAAGGCATTTTCTAATACATATTATGCTAATAAAACCAATTAATCAGTAAGGCAATCATGTTTAGAGTCTGTTGGATGTGATCGGAAGGTATATTCCCATTATGGAAATTTGTCATTTGTTTGGTCATTCTTCATCCTATTTCTTAATTTTTGTGTTTTTTGAAAAAATATTTTACATGATCGCTTTGGAGGTATACCCACTCCACTCATACTAAAATAGTTCAATAGGAAAGTTTGTTAATTTTACTCCAAACATCTATTTTCTTTTTTTTTTTTTTAGATATTATTTATTTATTTGACAGACAGAGATCTCAAGTAGGTGGAGAGGCAGGCAGAGAGAGAGAGAGAGAGGAGGAAGCAGGCTCCCCACTGAGCAGAAAGCCCGATGTGGGGCTCGATCCCAGGACCCTGAGATCATGACCTGAGCCGAAGGCAGAGGTTTAACCCACTGAGGCACCCAGCCGCCCCCAAACATCTATTTTCAAACATGGTCTTTGTTCAGAGATATGAAGTGCCAAGTTTTGACTAACATTCCTAAAAATTTGATAGGTTAATATTATAACTAAAAGATAGATAACTCACAAAAATGTGCATAATTGTATTCCCTGGAAAAGCTAATACTCAGAAAACAGAAATCAAGTCAGCACTTGTATTTAACTTTATCTACAAGCCAGCAAAGCACTTTAAAAATAAATCTAGCTTTATTGGCATCTACTGAAAGCCGAAGAAACTATTGGATTTTTAATTTCTAGATCTTAGGGGACCTCATAAGGAGCACTCTTTTCTGAATGCACCCTACTTCTTCCCAGAAGACTTAGACTTATTGACATTTTTATTATTGATTTATTTAGTATACATGACTTCCATCTCTACATTTTTTCAACTCTTTCTCCCCCTTGCCCCCTTTCTTTCTAGTACACAGTATGGACTGCCCTCTGGGTCACCTGGAATGTGTTCATTATCTGCTTTTATTTGGAAGTAGGTGGACTCTCTAAGGTAAGTTTATCTTGCTTTTAAAGTACACTTTAAAAAGAGGACACTAATAAATAATTATTATGACTCTATGTATGTGTGTGTATAGAGTGAGTTTGTGTGTGTGCGTGTGTGTGTGTGTGTGTAGAGAGAGAGAGAGTAATCTAAGTAACTCTAGAAATGTAATACTAATCGAAAATAAGTTTGGATACTGATCAGAAAAGAATGATCTTGGGTGAGTGTTATTTAATGGGATTTCAAAACTGGCATTATGGTGGTTTGTTACGCTGTACTGAAACTCAGCTTCTAGTGTATCCTCGTGTCCCGCTTAAAAAGGCTTCATGTTACAATGTCAACAGCCCCAAATATTAAGTGAAAAATGATTTTGAGCATTCCTATAACTTAAAGTGGAAATGGGGATTAGTGAAAATGTTAATATAATCAATATGAATAGCAAGTCGCTACCTTTGCTTCAATACGAATTCTGAAAAAAAAAAAAGTGTGACAAAGGATGAAAGCCTTATACGTGTAGTTGGAGGGTCACTTGACTAACAACTAAGTGCACCTTGAAATTCTGCTCAAAGAGAGCTGTCTTGATGCAACATGTTACCAGCCTCATTTCTCTCTATGACTAGTATCAGCAGAGCACACAATTTTCACGGTGACTCCTACAAAACCGGCTTTTGATGGCCATCCCAATGTAAAAGCATCTTGGGTAAAGTTTCTAGCTGGGTGTCTCATACATTTTCCTCTTAAACCAGCACAATTTTTATTTGTAGAAATCATAGAGAAGAAATGGAACAGTATAGTTACAGAAGAATAAGAAAGCTGTAGTTTTGTTGTTGTTGTGTTTTGTTTTGTTTTTTTTCCTTTTTTAGATTTCTCGTTATCGACTCTGTGGCTGCTCACTTATTCTATTGTATGATCGTCTGAAAATGTCTGCCTAACATAATGGTCTTTTACGAGCATTTGCAGCTTTAGATCTTAGAAATTTGCATTGGCCAGCACAGACTCAGAATTGTTAGGCTCCATTGAAGTCCAATAGAGTAACAAAGAGTTTTTGATTCCGCTAAGCAGCAAAACTCCCTGAAGGATTTTCTCCAGAACCTCCTGACTTGGTTACTCTTGATTCTACACTATAACTTTATAATTAGAACTTGTCATCATTTTCTCACATTGGCAAATGTGTTTGGGAACCAAAAATGACATTGCTAATACTGACTTTTTTACAAATGCACAAGTACCTACCTTTAATATTTGTGCTATTAATCACATTTTATCTCTAATTTTTAAGACAGAAAAAAGTACTTAAATCAGTGCCTTGGTATCTTCTGTAACATGCAGATTATAAAGTAATTTTAAAATGCAAATTTTGTGAATATAATAAATGTGAATAATAAGTTAAGCATAGCATTTTTCAAACCATGGCATTTTATATCTTGTAATTTGAATGGTCATTTTAAATCATTACTGTACAGGGTAGTAATTCTCTTCTATTTTCTTCCATATAAACCGATTTTTTTTGGAAAAATATTAGACCAGAAGAAACTGGTCCTGTGGAATTGGTAACATGGTGCGCTAAAAGGAAACTGAACTTCAAATCCTAAGTCTTTCTCTTAAATCTTGTCTTTAGGACTTATTAACCACAGGTCCTTAGGCAAATCATTTAACCTCGTTAAGTCTTAGTGAGATATAAACGGGACCAGTTTGCCCATAAATGGTAGTGGTAATCAACACTTGTGGGGTATGAAGCATTGTTCTAAGCACATCATTTATGGTAACTCAGGTGACCTTCAAAACAACCCTAGCAAGGGGTAAGAAGATAATAGTAGTCTTTGTCCCATACCAGTCTGTTTTCCCTCTGCTGCGCAAGGTAACTTCAGCAAACTGCTTTTTGTAACTGCTTTTCTAATATCAATATGCCTGTTAAGGGTTTTTTTTTCTTTCTCATTTCTTTGGGTGCAAGGTTAAAAACAACGGATATACTAGGCCCAGTCACTCATTTTATCACGCATTCAAATGCCATTAGGCAATCAACCAACTATTCTAGGTCATTAAAAGGATAGATGACTCCAAAGATTTTCTGTTGTTCTCCTTCTATTAACTGCCTCAAAGGCTGGGAACATTTCCCTGGTTAGCCACAGTTTAGCCTCAGTTTCAGTCTAGGAAATCTATTCTGAAAACTTGAACCGAGTTAAGGACATTTGACAAACCCAAGCCCCTCTGCAACCTTTCCAGACTGGACTGTGGTTTTTATAAGAAATTCCTTCTCCATATATGCTGGGATGTACTTTTTTAGAGCTATTTCTTACTAGTTCATGAAGGCATTTCTTGGCATTACCCACTTGGAGAGACTAAAAGAAGTCTCCTTTGGCCTGGATGTTTGCCTAAAATATCCATTCTAAAATAACAGATCTTTTCCCAAAAACTGGATTCAGATTGATTTCCACCCTATCTCTATTCAGTGTTATTCCGGTGACAGGAGCCACGTAATCATCCTTATTAACTATTAGTGCACATTATTGTGGGCATGAACAATTCTACATTTGGGATCTTATAGGGATTCTTTTTTCTCTTTTTAAGACTTTATTTTTTTATTCAACAGAGAGAGAGAGGCAGTGAGAGAGGGAACACAAGCAGGGGAATGGGAGAAGGAGAAGCAGGTTTCCCACTGAGCTGGGAGCCCAATGCGGGGCTCGATCCCAGAATCCAGGGATCATTTCCTGAGCTTAAGGCAGACGCTTAATGACTGAGCCACCCAGGCGTCCCCCCCACCTCCCTGGGGATTCTTGATGCCAACATCCAAATATTCTTCTCCCTTTTAGCTCGTCTGCCAATCAGCTGTGCATCATGTGTTTGTCACTGGTCTTGAGGGTCCTGATTCTCCTCAGATCTTCCAGAACTTGAAGGAAATTGCTGGATTGTTTTTAAGGAAGGTGTACATGTGTGGTGGGATCAGTGATAATTATGGGTCTGCATTTACATAATCTCCTGGAGTCTCTGTTTCCTTTGAGGAAAACCGCAGCAATAATTTTACTGAAGTGTTGAAAGTATTAAGTAAGATAATGCATATAAAGGACTTAGAAAGGATCTTGGCAAAGAGTAAGGTTTCGGTAAATAGCATTTCTCATAATTGCCATCAACATCATCATCTTTATTATTATTGAAGAAATTAACAGACATCATGATTCTCATCCCGAAGCCTTCGGGACTTATATTTATTACTATGCAAATGCTGTAACGGGAAAAAATGTAGGACTGAGTGACTTGTTTAAAAAATATGTAACAGTCCCTTGTGATAGGACCTCCGATCTGCATATTAACTTCACAGCTGTAACACTATTAATTAAATCCTTTCCTTCAACATGTAAATGGCTTTTTTTGAAATACTTCTGCAGCTAGATTCTCCCGGTGTCCCTACTGTTCCCCCTAGGAGAACTTTATGCATCTTTGGAAGTCTCTAAGGCTGTTTTTCTGCCACAGTTTAAGATCACCCAGGGCACAATTAATAAGTTATTGCTACTTCTTCAGAGGTTGCAAGACTTGAAATCATTTTTTCCTCCCTAGGAATACATTCAGAATGTAAATATGAAAACTCAACTCATTTGCTACATTTAAAGAGACTGAAAAATAAGATATGTTAAGAACCCAGGTTGTACTTTCTTTTTAATTCCAAAGAAACAGAAGCTAATGTCTTATGCCATGCTCCTGCTTACTCTAACGTGTACCCACTTTCAGCTAATATTTCTTCTAACCGCTTTTTCTCAAAAGGTGAGCAGAACTTACATGTTGCGATCCTAGAGAATTTTGGATATGTCCCATTTTCTAGAATTCAGAATGCGCACGAGCATAATTTAGACAGAAAAATAAATGTAAACAGGTACTATAAAGATCTTATTAATCATCTTCTTTGACCAGGGGCCTTTCAAAACTTATAAACAAGGGTGGGGAAGAGAGATAGGTGCTTTGCATTGTCTTCACTCAAAAGGAAACCTACCTTCATTTTTTTCCCCTCTATATCATGTTTTAACAATGGGACTTTTTCCATTGGGACCTGATTTGTAGGTCTTTTGATTCTTAAGGAAATTTGAGCCATTTCCTTAATGGCAATAATAGCACTCTGTCTGGTTTTTTATTTTTTTTTTTTTTGCTTTTTTGTTTTTTTGTTTTTTTGACTTAAATTATCACCATTTCATACAGAAGCATCCTCTTCTCTTGTGAGATTCTTCAGTTGAATATTTTCCCTGAGCAGCCAGGCAAGATCAATGAGATAATTCTTCTTTTCAAGGCTCATTCTTATTACCTACAGTGAATTGTTCCTCGGTACTTACTGAAAAAATTCTCTCTCTCTTACTCAAGATTCATTTTTCTTCAAGGTTGGCTTCTTCCACTAACTGTGGCTTTGGACAGGCACTTTCAAGTAGAAAACTTTCAGAGTCAATTCAGTTATGTACAGGAGCAATTGCTTAGGAAATAGAACTTCAGTTTCCTTCCACTGTTTATAGTCCATCAATTATTTCATACAAACGGACTAAATATTTTTGTCTCAAAGAATTCTTTTTCTGATGACAGTTTCAAACTAAATCAATGATGTATAGTATATTTCTTTTTTATTTAAATAAATGCAACTTACTGAATCTAGCAATGAATGTTAAATTTGGGGTTATCTTTTCCTTTTCGTGATTTCTTCCTTCGTGGCCATTTTTCAAAAGGAATCTTGAAATATGATGTTTACAGAGGGGTGAAGCTAAGGGCACAAAATATCTTTATTTGAGAATCATGTAGCAGCAAATGATACAGGAGCATCCTAGAAACCCAGCAAAACTATGCCTACATTTGGAACCTCAAGAATGGTATCCTAATAACTCTATCGTGAAATAAATGTCATATCTGTATCAATGAGACACTGGGAAAATGCATAAATTCTTTCAGCTCCCTAGAATAACAAAATATTTCAGGAACTGAATTAATATATTGTTATATACTTATCCTGCTATCCAGACAGAATGTTTTTGTCTGTGCTATTGACTGGGGTAGGGGAAGATGGAAGTGGTGGCGGATATCTACCCAGTTATTAAGGATTCATAAAGGAAGAGCCATCACAATCTGCTTCCAGGCATTAAATTGATATAAGACCCAAAGACTTGCAAATGTTTATCTTTATGTTTGGTTCCTTGTGTACCATTTGCCTTTTATATCTAAACCCTTTTTCTTCCCAAAATAATACAATTATTAAAAAAAATAGGAAAGCAGCATAAACACAGTTATGCATTTCTTATTCCAAAAGACTTAAACTATACTTTTTCTTTTGGCATGGATCTAAGTGAACACAACTTCTTAAAACAGAATCTTCAGGGTCCCTCTTTGTGTAGGAAGATCATTGTTTTCCCCTGTAGCTTCTTTTCTATATAAAGAAAATCATAACCTAGTTTAAACTTAGTACTTTATTTTTCATAAATTTCATCAAATGCAAAGGTTTTGAAAACATTTGCTCTACAAATATTATTTGCCCCTACGTTATAGTCCAATGACCTATAGAAACTGAAACATGCTGCTTAATAGAGGTTGCGGGGTGGGTTGTGTCAGGAGTTTTTAATTAGAATTTTGTGTGATAATCTTATGCCCTTCTGTAGAGGCTCAAAGAGGTTTTTTTGTTTTTTTTTCCCCAAAAAAGCAGATGGATGTATTATTCTATTAACAGTAGTTTTGTTGGCTATATGACTAGAATAACTGTATTGAATAAGGATACAGGCAAATAGAATTGGAAAACTACTCAGAAGTGCTTTTTTTAAAAAATTCTGTAGTTTATTCATATTCTTATAATGAAAATATACCTGAGATCAACTTTGAAAGAAAGGTAAACATGGTACCTGTATAGCGTTTATTGTCTCAACTCATTGGATTACATTATAAAATAGTTTTATTTCTTTTAGAGTGAAGGGGATCTCAACTATTTTGGCTCAAACCCTATTTCCAATCCTTATTACCTTGTGTATAGATTCTGTGGTAGATTTGGTCATTAAACACTAGTCTCCTGTCTGATTCAAATCTGTGGTGGCCTCACTAGAGCTGTCCATCCTTAAGGCCTTCACATACCCCTCTCTTCTCCCTTCTTGTGACTCCGCTCCTCTGGGAGAGGAGACAGGAAGTAGTCAACTGCTTACTTCACCATCTTATAGCTGCTGTGGATTCTGGTGGATTCTGACATCATGCCGGCCTTAGTCTTTCCAGCTTTTACTAGTGGCTTCTGCCAATGTAACAGTCTTTGAATATGTCGAATTCTCCTTAAAATTAAATAAATTAAATTCTCCTTGAATGACATTCATTTTTAAATTATTTTATTTATTCATTTGAGAGATAGGGAGAGAGAGAGCATGATGGGGGTGTGCAGAGGAGAAGTAGATTCCCAGCTGAGCAGGGAGCCTAAAGCAGGCTCTAGCCCAGGACCCCAGGATCATGACCTGAGTCACCCAGGCGCCCCTAAATGATCTTTATTTTTATTTTTTTTTAAGATTTTATTTATTTATTTGACAGACGGAGATCACAAGTAGGCAGAGAGGCAGGCGGGGGTGGGGGGGGGAGGCAGGCTCCCTGCTGAGCAGAGAGCCCGATGTGGGACTCAATGGCAGGACCCCGGGATCATGCCCTGAGCCAAAGGCAGAGGCTTTAACCCACTGAGCCACCCAGGTGCCCCAATGATCTTTATTTTTAATAAACCTTTAATTATTCTAATAATGTAATTTGTTAAGCCACGGGTTATATAAGTTAAGCCATTCTGAGTTGACCATGCCTGCTGAATTTCCATGTAAGCATGATCTTTAAGAAAACTTTGTTGCTACAGAGACCACATTTTTATAGCTTATATTCAAATGCTTTGCTATGTTTTTAAAGACAATTTAAAGTAGCTACTGCAGAATTTTTGATGCAGTCAGTTGAACATAAGACCATTTTAGAACAATGTGTAGAATGAATAGAACATGAGTAAATGCCATTAAGGTTTTGGGATTTCTTGCTGTGATGTTAATTAGTTTGTTTTGAAGACACAATCTCTTTTTTATGAAATGTCAATTAAGAGTACAATCCTGGTGATGAAGAATTTCAGGTGACATTTCCAGTGTTCACAAGATTAAAAAGAGAGCTTGATTAGTTGCATTTATTTACTTTTTAAAACCAGAATAGCAGCCTATACCATGATGTAAAACACCACAGGGCCAGATTACGATTAACAAACATTAAGCTCAAGGACCCCGTACAAACAAAGGAGACTGTGATAACAATTACTCAACACTACTCTCAGATGAAGGCAATCACAAATCATTTACATGCTTTGTATCAAATTCTCCTATGTAAGCTGTGGCGCGGGGTTGGGGGGCGTCACAGGTAACAGTGATAATATCTAAGAAGTTCTCTGCACAGAGAGTTTCTCTTGTGCTGTGATGGTATGAGGAAGTGTGAGCCTGATGCCTCAGACTGATTGGGAACTTGAACACAAATGGCCCTAAAAGTATTTGTACACAGATCTGTCATGGCAGCCACTGGGAAGCCCAGTGTTGTCCCACCAGCTGCTGTGGCATACAATTTCTGGATCCCTGGCTCAGAAAGGATGAGCTTGAGAATGCAGGATGAAGAGAATAAGGAAATCAAACCAGATATATAGGAGAATATGTGAAAAAAATGATTGGTCAGGAGATTACTGGCAAAGATGACAGGTAGGAAGGGAGGTATGTTTTGCTTTCTCTTGGTGCAGGGAGCGCTAACAGAATAATTCAAAAATCCTTGTAATGACCTGCCCTTTAGTACGAAGGTCCTTGTAAGTCATGTCTGCCCAGCAGCAGAGCTGGCTGGGATCCCGGCTGCAGCACGCACCCACCGGGGGAGGAGAGTCAGGAGGCGAGTCGGAAGGCAGGAGCAATTTTAGCCCTCCATGCCCTCTCTGAGGACGGACAGTGAGAACAACAGAGAAAAAGTGCCCAGAGCAGGGAACAGAGGCACAGGAAGACAGGATGAAAGGGGAACCAGAAAAAGCCCAATGTGTCTGGTAATCAGGGATAAGGCTGTATCTCTTCCACTGTTTGGAAGTTCTCTGCTTTAGTCTCCTTCCGCCTGCTTCTTGACTCAGGAATAACAGAAGCAAAGCAGCAATACCCATCCAGCTGGGTTGACAGGAATCATTTGTGCTACAATAAGCACGTTCAAGCATCTCGCACTCTGGGCTCCCTCGGAGGGTGGGCTTTTGGGGGGATCTTCCAGTTTACTACAAAAACCAGATGGAATATTTCACATTCAGATGAAAGACGAAGTTGAAGAAAAAAGTTAGGGTATTAAATAAGTAATTCTAGTCTGTTCTTGTGGAAGCTGGTTTGACTCAAGCTCTCTTAGTTGTGGAATCTGAATATCAGTAGTTCTTAATTTACTAAAAGTGTAGAAATTTTAAAAACACACGTATCTCAGATTAAAATTAAATGGAAGAGGCAAAAATTGAATGAAATTTAGAGAACTGAAAATTTAAAGGAAGGATATCCATTTGTTGAATTAATTTCCAAATGGGAGGTCAACTTCTATGAAGATTATGTCATTTTCCTAGTTTTCTACTATATTCATCTAATTATGTTTTTGTTAAACAAACAGTGGCTGAAATTTCCGGTTACTTTCTATTATCATCTATTCCCCCTTCTTTTGATGAAGAGTCGGGGAAAACCCTGCTTTCCTGTGAGACAGAAGTGCGAAAAAACGTGAATCTCTTTCCCCCTGTAAGAGTCTAAGTTCTGGCCACTGAGATAGAAGCAGAAGAATTATGAAGAACTTCTGGAAAGGCCACTAAGGAACCCATACAGTTTAGAAACAGTCCCAGCTTTAGTAACTTAAAGCATACAAATCTTAACTTAATATAAATCTTACAGTTCTTCTGTGGGTCAGAAATCCTACAAGTCTCAATGGGCTAAAATCAAGATGTCAAATAGGTTCTATACAAAATAGTATGGGAGTTCCTCAAAAAATTCAAAATAGATCTACCATAGGATCTGGCAACTTCACGTCTGGGAATATATCCGAATGAAATGAAATCACTGTCCCACAGAAATATCTGCACCCCAATGTTCATTGCAGTATTATTTATATTAGTCAAGACATGGAAACAACCTACATATCTATGTGTCCATTGACAGATGAACAGATCAAGAAAATGTGATCAATGTCTGTATGTATTTGATATGTATACACACACACACACACACACACACACACAGGAATATTATTCAGTCATAAAAAGGAAGGAAATCTTGCCATTTGTGACAACACGGATGGACCTTAATGACATAAATGATGCTAAGGGAAATAAGTCAGGCAGAGAAAGACAGATACCATATGATCTCACTTGTATGTGGGGTCTAAGAAAACTGAGTTCATAGGTACATAGATGGTGGTTGCCAGAAGTGGAGCTTAAAGAGTTGGAGAAATAGGTGAAGGTGCTCAATAGTTACAAACTTCTAGTTATAAAGTAAATCAGTTCTGGGATGCTAAGTACAATATGATGACTGTAATTGACAGTACTGTATATTGTATAGTTGACTTTGCTAAGAGAACAGATCTTAAAGATTCTCATCACAAGAAAATAATTTTTGTAGCTATATGAAGGCATAAATGTCAACTAAATTTATTGTGACAATTATTTTGGAATATATAGTTCTATCAAATTATCATGTTGCACACTGTAAATACAGACAGACAGTGTTATATGTCAATTATATCTCACCAAAATGAAGAAAAATAAAATAAAATCAAGGTGTCAGCAGGGCTATATTCCTTTTTGGAAAATCTAGGGAAGAATCTTTTCCTTCTCTTTTCTAAACTCTAGAGGCCTCCAACATCCCATCCACCATCGTCAATGCCAGCAATGGCAGCTTGAATCCTTCTCATTCTGGCACCTCTCTGATTTCTGGCTGCCAGGAAAACTTCTCAAATTTTAAGCACTCAGGTGATTAGATTGGGCTCACCTGGATAACAGGTTAATCTCAGCATATCAAGGTCCTTCACTTCAATCACTTCTGCAAAGCCCTTTAGTCATGGAAGGTACCATATTCATAGGCAGTGAGGATTAGGACACGGACATATTTGGGGGCCATTATTCTATGACCACAGTGGTGAGAGCCATCTTGGACTAGGAGGTTACCCTGAGGACATTAACCATGAATGAGAAAAAATGCAAGACAAAGTAAAAAGGAGTCTTGGGAACCTAGTAACTCTGTGGATTTTCATAGTACCCTGAGCTGCCTATGACCAGAATTCTTTTATAGTAGAAAATGTGTTTTGGGGCTTGATATGTACAGCCAAAAACAATGTCTAACTAATCACATATAATTCTATAGATAATTTTACTTTGTATTTACTTAACTTGAAGCACTGTGCCAGGCACTGGAGCTATATTCATTTCTTGCCCTCATAAAACGTTCTGTATCCTAGGAACCACACACATTAAATGAGCAATAACAAGAAAATAACAATAACAGTGTTATAATAATGAAGGGAGAAGAGCACGGAATCACAGAGCAGGAAATAAATAAATAAATAAAGTCTTCACCGGGATCAGAAGAGGTGTCCTAAGGAAGAAGGGATGGGGATTGGACACTCAGTGAAAAACAGCATTACAAGTACTACTGAGCTGACCTTTCACAAACACAGACGCTGTTACTGACATACCATAGGTGAGAAACATGCTTTGAGTCTTAAAAATCTCCTGAAATGAATTTGCATCTATCCACCCACCTCCATCCCACACTCTTTTCTCAGACTCTCTTCTGGCCAGCGGATACTGGTGACACAATTCCATGGAATTATATGCATCAGAGCCAAGGTCACTACCTTAGGGAGGTGTTCTTGTAGGGGCATGCTCTAAACAAGGGAGTTATCAAGTTACAGATCATGACTACTAGTGTCCTGGAAATATCTGTCCGGGCAGGCACAGTCAGGAGAAAATGCCAGGATGTTGGGAATCCTTTGGAGATGATCTAAAGTTAATTTCCCTGTGCATAAGTGAACAAACGTGTTCCTCAAATGCAAGAACTTTGTACCGCACAAACGCACTATTTAGCTTGGAGCCAGTACTGATTCAAAAAGTATTTCAAGGGGATGCCTGGCTGGCTCAGTGGGTTGAGCCTCTGCCTTTGACTCTGGTCATGATCCCAGGGTCCTGGGATGGAGCTCCGCATCAGGCTGTCTGCTCAGTGGGGAGCCTGCTTCCCCCTCTCTCTCTGCCTGCCTCTCTGCCTACTTGTGATCTCTGTTTGTCCAATAAATAAATAAAATCTAAAAAAAAAAAAAAAAGTATTTCAAGGAAGGGTAAATATGCTTTTTGAAAAATCCCATGTCTGCTCCTGAAAGAAAAATGATATTAGGACACCCTTTCAGAACAAGCATTCTCCCCCCACATTTATTTTAGCAACAAAAATTCAATTTGGTTGAGCTGTCTGGGGAGTTGATTTGGCCCTGTTTCCATAACAATGAACAATGGTTTGATGGCATCATTTCTAAACCGTCCATCTGATGTTTTAGTTTGTACATATAACTCATCATTTTTTCCCTGCCCTGTAATTATGGAATTAATAGAGAAAACACTTCCTCAGTATACTGGAAGTATAAAGGGGTATTAAGGCTATTTTAAGTATTAATGTGAGAAAATATTCTGTCCTGCTTCAGGACAGCATAGGAAGCATAAATGCCAGTTGTGCAGTGAGTTGTGCTCACCATTAACTGAGATACTGAGACAAAGAGCGTTATCATTTCCTGTGTACAATTAATCTTAGATGCAGGGAGCGTGAATTTCTCTGCAGTATAAAAGGCAGGCAGGCTACGGTCCCTAATCAATGACAGTCAGAAGAGCCTAGACATTGGGTGATCTGATGAATAATTTAAGCCTGATTTGTTAACTGTGCAAAAGTGAAGTTAGCCGTGCAGGGGAGACACATTGTCAATTGCCAGCAATTTACTATGTTTTTGAAAACCACAGGCAACAATTTACAGAAAAGATTAGGCCAGTTACTGTACATGTGTGACATTTTCCTGATTTAAGATGTCTTCCTGAAAGCTGTTAACTGACAACTGGAGTTTGGAATGAGGTTATAAAGTTTAGTAAAGAACTACTTTTATCTAAGAATCTCTAGGTTTCTGCTCTGGGAGACCCCTGAATCCACACCTCCTGCTGGGATTAACAAGGGGGGTATGCAAATGAGCCCTGTCAGCGAGGTGTGATGCACCTTCTCTCAGAGCCATTAAGCACCTTTGCATGACTCAGTGCGCTAATGCACTGGCTCGTCTGGGAGAAAGCATGGTGATGGGCCGTTATTTCTTGGAGAAGAAATCGTTGTCCATATATTTCTCTGGTCCTGTGCCATCTGGGAGGTGTGATCACCTTCATCCTGTACCGGGAGCTTGCTTTACAGTTCTTCATAAGAAGCTGATTAAAGGAAAATCTCCTTTTTATTACTGTAATTTCTTTCCCCATTCTTTTCCCTTTGGGGATTAAGTCAGTAACAATAATTTCTTCATATTCGAACTTGTAAAAAAGTGAAATGAAGGTAGTCTTCACTTCCAGAGGAATTTGAAACTCTCAAGTGTACTAAGGGATGACTTCTATAGGAAGAATGCCATGAAATAGTGTCTCATGGTTTAAACGTGATTAAGCATAGCCCGTGACTGGCCATTGGGGAGCTGAACAACAACAAAAACTAAATGGACTTTGGGGGTATTTTGAAATTTATTCCCAGTGTTTACATTAATTTGTTAAATTCTCTAAGGGTTTCTAGCAAGCTTAAGCCTTGCAAATCAGAATGTAATTGGAATTCCTATTCTAGAATCACATAGCGCAACAGTAACTTCCTTTTTTTTTTTTTTAAGAATTTAGCTTTCCATATGAGAAACAAGTCAAGACTTCCTATGTGTGTGATTATCAGCAATAACGTCAATCTGAAAACTGAAAAAATTCCTTTTTTCTTCTTTCCGTGTTCTCTATTTGCCTGTCTTACTGGGTCTATAAACTCGTTACAACCTGATTGCAGCTCCTGTGTGTTGCTTTAATAATTTTTTTCCCCACATTATCTTTTTCCCAAAAGCAGTGAAAAAGTGATAAGTTTATTTCTCTTTTCCATGTCCAATAGCAAAGGCAAAATATGAAATGCCAGAACATTACCATAACAGCCAAACATTCAACTACTTAATAGAGATTCAGATTAAACTATAACTCTGACTTTCCCCGGAATTTTTTTTTAAATATTAAAAAAAATCAGTACAATGAAAGTCCACATGAATGGATTACTTTTAAAACATTACGTCGAAGACTGACAATTCTAAAGTGGCTCAGGAAATTTAATGTTTTGCCATCAAAGGCAGTAGGAAAGCACGTTAGGCAAACACGTGTTCTCTCTGTGATAGTTTCAGCTTTTTTTTTTTTAAGATTTTATTTATTTGTCAGAGAGAGAGAGTACACACAAGCAGGCAGAGAGGCAGGCAGAAAGAGAGGAGGAAGCAGGCTCCCCGCCAAGCAAGGAGCCCGATGCGGGACTCGATCCTAGGACCCCAGGGTCATGACCTGAGCTGAGGGCAGCAGCTTAACCAACTGAGCCACCCAGGCGTCCCTCTGTGATAGTTTTAGAAAGGTAGATTTGGAACAGCATGAGACAGTCACATTCAACTTTTCCAAAATATTCTCCTTTATGTATTACGAGCATCTATAATTAAGTCATATAAACTCGGAATCTCATTTCCTTAAACTTATCATAAAAGTAAAATCATATTCAAAAATATTATGGAAAGAAAGTTTTAAATGACTTCTATAGTCTTGGCTTTGGGTGGGTCTAACCAATTAAATCATAGGTTTTATTATTCATTCTTTGTCTATAGTGTTTTTAATGTAAGAAAAGATGTGCTCCAGAAGGGAAAAAATGTTGACTTATTTAGAGGTAGCTGTGTTGTAGACAACAAAATCAGAATTGTATCTGTTTGACTGAAAGATTAGCGGCGTTCTAACAGAACGCCTTGAAGGTAGGAAGCTTTCACCTTTGTTCAGATCATCAGGAAGTGAGTCTCCTAGGTCTAATTTGTGATGAGTTTACGTACTAAGGTCCCTTGCTGCTTGGATGGGACTATAATGATTTTGACTTGACCTATTTCTTTACATTTAGAAACTCTCTACTTTATTTTTCAGTAAATCATCAAAAGCGTTGTGTACTTTATTATGAGTACCAAACAGAGAGGTGGTTTATTATTAGTTTGCATTTATATTGTATTTGCCTTCCAATAGCTCAAGGGGCTTTACAAAACACGACAACAGTCATCAAAACACTGCTACATATGTAAAGTAAGAAGTAATGCTGGAGTAAATGTGCCAAAGGCATAGAGCTCACTGGCAACTGCTCATTTTCCACATATTTTTCAGAAATAATCTTTTTAGGGATTTTCTTTAAAATGAGGTCCAACTCTCTTAAACATTTTCTTTTCTCAGCCTTGGAATCTGACATTTTCGGTCAACAAATTCATTGAGCATCTGCTCTGTGCCAGATATTATTGTAGTTGCTGAGGATGTGTCTGGAAGATGAGAGAAACTTGCTCTCACATATTTTATATCCTAGTTTCAGAACCAGGCTATATAAGCAAACAAATACATGACATAATAGCTTGTTGTGCTAAGTGCTATTAAGGGGGTGGGGGGGACGTGTAGGATAAGAGGATAGAGAGTAACTTCCTGGAAATGGACAGTGGGAGAAGCTGTAGAAACATATGGGGCAATGCCAGGTCCCCAAGAGAGAAGCATGCTTGGCGTGTACAAGAAGGAGCAGGATTCTGTGTTGTGTGTCCAGCGTGCCATGAACAAGGTGAGGAGGTCAGGTCATGTGTCTGGAGAGCAGGGCAGTGACAAGATCCCGTGGGAATCTCATCTGCCATGATAAGGATTTATATTTAGTCCAAAGGTAATGGGAACCCAGTGGAAGGTTGAGCACCGTAGAATCACAGAGTCAAAAATCACTGCGACTACTGTGCAAGGAACAAGAGTGGAAGCAAGAGGACCCATGGAGAGGTAATTGTGGTGGACTAGGTCAGACATGAAGCTGCTTGGCTTAGGGTCATAACAGTGGCCAAGGGGAGAGTAATCAGATTTGAAGTGCAATGAGAAAGCACAGCTCACAGAATTTGCTAATGGATCAGAGGCCAGGTGTACGAGAGACCCTTAAATTCTGTCTCTGCTCCATGTGAAGTCTGGGAGTTGTAGTTTCTCAGCTGTAAGTTGGCAACACTGAGTAAATCAGAGTGTAGCTGAGGACTCTTATAACACAGAGCTCACCTTCCAAGCAAAGACTGCATCTCTCAGTGCAAAGGGCTTGAAGCCGGTCAGAAGAAACAACGAGGCTAGGGTGAGAAGGTCTACTGCATACCAGGCAAATTCACAGAGGTGGCTCTTTTTCCCCTGACATCAATCTCCCAAAGTGGCCTTTCCCCTGACATATATAAGAAAGTGGAAGGATTATAGGCAATAAATAATTTACCCCTGGTCACACAACTGAAATCTGGAAAATGTATTTTTTAATCCTGGGATGCTGGCTCCAAGACTAAGATCATATCCATTATTGACAGTGACCTCTGTTAGGTAAGAGAAACACAACATGGAAGGGAAAAACAAACAAACAAAAACAGAGCAAGCTTATTACTATTCTCATACTTTCTTTTCCTTCCCCACCACTAAGGAGTGGTCCGTCTTCTTGAAGCCGCCTGAAAGGCAGAGACAAGTGAGATTTGTGAATAAACAAAACCCGGTCCCAATGGCTGTCAGCAAGTCTACCCAACACAAAATGATGAGAAGCCTTAGCGTTGTCATCTTGTGAATTCAGTCATCAAAGACTATAAATCAACATTCATGTTTTCAGATTTCAGAAAGGCTTTGACTCTGAATTATCTGAAATTTCTATTTTCACAACCCTGTAATCAGGATTCGAAACGTCCACTGCCCCACTTGCTGTCTTCCTTGGTTATCCTCCTTGTAACATCTGCATGGAACTTCGTGATCTATGGCAGCTCCCCCCATGTGGCCCATGAGTCCTGCCCTATGCCTCGCATTCCACTGGGCAAATGAGGAAATCGTATCTCTGAGAAGTTAAAATTGCTAGTGAGCACTACAAAACGAGTGGCTAGAGAGAGAGTCAAACTCAATGTATCACACACCAGTTCATGGATGATTTCAGGGAAGTGACGTAGACTTGGGGTTGGTGCCATCTAATTGACTTATCAGAATCTAGAAACTGCCTTGGCTGTCAGCCCAACCATAACAAGGACAGGAGGGGTATTTTAATGCTGAGCCAGTTCAAAACTACTGTCCCATCCACATCCATCTAGCTGTGTCTGAAAGCAGGTGTAGTCTTACGATTACCTCCCTTGCAATGAACAATTCATTGTGGTGGCTTTTCGTTTTTCTTTTTCCCATTTATTTATTTAATTTACATTGCTTTCCCCTTCATTAAAAAAAAAAAAAAAGGTAAGAAATAAAATAAATATCCTTACACCTTTTTCTACCATGTTGCTGTTCAGCTAATAAGCATTCTGATATAGTGCTTATGTTTTTGTTAGACCTCAGGTCCAAAATGGAGAAATCCTATACTAATTTAAGCCATAAAATATAAGACATAAGATGTGAAGACGATGCTGTCGTAGACAGATAATTCAGACTCATCCTTACCTCTTCGTTGTAGCGCAGTCATGTGATGCAAGTACTTATTGACCTTAGGTGAATTCAACTTGGCAGTTCCCATCCTGGGTCACGTACGTTATCCAGGGAATGGAAGCATTCAAGCCTGAAACAAACAATGGGTATTACAAGATTAAAGAAAGAACATGCCAGTGGTTTTAAGGGTCTCCCTAACTATTGGCAAACTAGCAAAATGCTTGTTAAGATATGCATAAGAACACAGTCAACAACATTCTTGAGAAAGAAGAGTGAATTAATTGAAGGCGAACTATGAAAAGAAAAGTGGCTAGCTTCATAGCTAGAAGGCTAGCTATGAAAAGTAACAGGGCTGTGTTATACAATAAGTATGTATTAGAAAGTTCCTTTCTGGACAATGTAGGGATGCCAGGAATAATATGCAAGACATTAGACTTGATTTTCACCTCTATGCTGCCTCTATAACCGGATGTCTCCAAAAGAGGCAACTGTATTCGCTTATAAGTGTCCATTTGAGAACCTGCTAGGCACATTCATGTAAGAAAAAAGATTATGAGGAAAGAACTCCTCTTTCCTCCTAGGGGAAAAAAAGGAGAAGTTTTATTCATCCCCTTCCACCTACAACCTCCTACCATTTTCTTTATGTATCAGGTCCTTTTCTCAGCAAAAGATGTTAATGATCTTATTAACATATTAAACAATGGCATAGAAAAGGCTGACATTTCCCAAAGCTTTTGGTCCATGATTAAAGTCATGAAAGTTGCCAGTTATTCAGGCCAAGCCTATAAAGTCCTTAAATTCACTCACTGCCTGAAAGGTCAGGTAAATTAAAGGGAAATATAGGGTTGGCCTTGAACAGTCCGCATGTGGTGATCCTGAGTGCTCTTAAAAGTGGCTGAAACGAAGAAGCCACGCATTAATTCCAGCCAGCTTCCTGGTATTGATTAAGAAGTAATGGCAAGTGCTCATTTGTGGGCAAATTAAGAGACAAGTCCTTTTCAGAAGGTCATTTACATGTCTCCTTTTTAATTAATATTACTAACTGAAAGATTTGCAGTTAAATTAGCCCATTAATTATAAAAGTCATCAGTTTAGAGAGTAAGAAAGGATAATTTATTTAATATCAGATCCAGGTTTGCAATAATTTACCATTTCTTCTGGCACCCTACTAGGAAAGATCTGAAGTTGTGAAGTATGCATGGGCTGGGTGGCCATGACTTAAACTGTTTTGTTGTGTTGTTGTTGATTATAAAGGTAACGTAGGAATGTTTTTTAAAAACTGAAAAGTACGTTGAAGGGAAAAATCTATCTTCTATTCTTCCCCCATCACTCATAGTATTTTAGTATTCCCATTTGTTGAGCTCAGCAATGTATATAGATTTTGTGTGCGCGTATATATCTATATATAGAGTATACACATGGGTCAGCATATAGGTAAATATATACACCCTGTAAATTTGTCATTACTTAAAATATAGGTTCATATTTTGCTTTTTCACAGGTTATAAATGAGAGCATTTCCCTACATAATCTCCTTTGAAAACCATGTCTGAATTCAACTTTTTATTTGGAGACTGTTACGGATTCCCACAGGGTTATAAGAAACAATGCAGAGAGTCAGTACACCTTTGGCCCAACTGCCACAATGGGCAATTTTGGCAAATTTGCATATGCAAAACTATACAGTACAATATCACAACCAGAATATTTACATCGATATACTTCTACATTTCATCACGACAGGATCCCTTGTGTTGCCTTTCTATAGACACATACTCACCTCTAGTCCTTAACCTCTGGAAACCACTAATCTGTTCTCTATTTCTATAATTTTGTCATTTCAGAATGTTATATAAATGGAATCATACCGTCCATAACCTGTAGGGATCAGCTTTTTTCACTCAAGATAACTCTTTAGAGATTCATCAAAGTTATTACATGTATCAATAGTTCATTCCTTTTTATTGCTGAGTATTTATTCTGCAGTATGGATATACCACAGTTTGTTTAACCAGCCACCCTTTGAAGAACATCTGGGTTTTTTCCAACTCTTGGCTATTATGAAGCTGCTGTGAACATTTGTGTACAGATTTTGTATAAATAGAAGTTTTAATTTTTCTGAGATAAATGACCAAGTATGTAATTGCTGGATCATTTGGTTGTTGTGTGCTCAGTTTCACAGAAAAGTGCCAAACTGATTTCTACAGAGACTGTACCACCACCAACGTATGAATGATCCAGTTTCTCTGCATCCTTGTCAGCATTTGGTATTATAAGTTATTGACTTTAGCCATTCTGATAAGTACATAGTGATATCTCATTGTGATTTTAATTTGTATTTCCTTAATAGTGAAATGATGTTGAATATCTTTTCCTGTGATTATTTGACATTGGTAAAATATTTCTTCACATCTTTTGCCCATGTTCTAATGGGATTTATTGATTTTTTTAATATTAAGTTTTTATGTAAGTTTTTTATATAAGTTTTATATATACTTCTTTGTATAGTCTTGATACGAGTCCTTTGTCAGATGTGGTTTGAGGGCATTTTCTCCCCATCTGTAGCTTGTCTTTTCTTCCCACTTAGCAGACTCTGTAGCAGAGCAAACATTTTTAATTTGGTAATATCCAATTTGTCAGTAATACTTTTGGAGTCAAGTCTAAGAACTTTTTGCCTAGCCCTAGATTCTGAAAATTTTCTTACTTTTTAAATCAGTTTTAAGTTTTATATTTAAGTCTGCAATCCATTTTGAATTAATTAATTTAGAAGTAACAAGTAACAGAATACTTATTTAAGAAACAGTAGCCATAATAAAAATGTTATGGAGTATCAATGGTTGATAGTGGGATTTTTCAGTAACATAATAAATAGGTCTTTCTAGGCAATGTGAGTACAAATGGGATATTCTGATTAGAAAAAAAATCATGCATTTGTATACTGTTTAAGTATCTAGAAATGTTAATCGATATAGCCATTTATAAAAATTATGACTATGTCTAACTTTTATATTTGTAAGATTTCTCCTACTTTCATTACTTTATGCATAAAATGTCCAGTAAGGAATATATTTGCATTAAATAACATTATTTGTATTAAAATAACTGATATATAATATTGCTTTGATGTGGTATTTCAGAGCATAATTTTCTCAGTTCAGCTTAATCCTTCATGTTTCATCCATCCATCTATCCATCCATCTGTCCATCTACCCATACATCCATCCATGCATCTATCCATACCTGTGACATGCTGAACACTGTGCTAGCAATATAAAGCTGGGATTAAGGTCTGGTGGTGGTAGATAATTCCAGTAAAAGCTTCAGTTAATTAAGTCCCTTCTCGTTCTCCATAAATGCCATCTCACTTAATCCCCACCTGTCCCAAGAGGTAAACACCACTATTCACATTGAATAGGTCGAGAAACTAGAGTTGCCCAAGGTCATATAGATAATAAATGCTGAAACCTGGACTCCCGCTCAGATTTTTCTGACTCAAAAGCCAATTGAGCACTGGGCTACCCTGAGTTATCTAAATCCAATGATTATATTTTGGCTCCATTTGAGTCTTGTCTCCATGGCTTAGCAGCTCTGTGAGAGAAACAGATTGCTAAACATCAGACCTCAGGTTCCTCATCTGAAAATGGGGTCAGTATTAGTTCCTGCCTCATCAGAGTGTGATGAATGTGAGAATTAATCTGACAGAGCAATAAATAAAGCATTGGGACCTACAGGTGGAGGACCGGTTTGCCTGAGGAATTGAGAGGGGCTCCAAAGAAGAGGTAGCATGCGAAAAAAGAGTTGAAGAGCAAGAAGGAACTGGAAATTGTCATATCCTCCCTCATTCTCCTTTTATGGGTCTCTTTTGAGATAAAAATCACTGTTATCCTCCTTTTCCTATTATCTACTCAGGAGAGTCAGCAGCAAAGAAGTCACAGTTAGGGAACGCTCACTAAACCAATGTCCAACACCATTACAAACATTTTACACAAGTTAACACCACATAACCCAAACAGCAACCCTATGATGAGGAATTAGAGGTGCTGAGAGTTTAAATAATTTGTAGAAGGACGACAGTTCATGAGTCCTATACTTTGTGTTGCTTAATTTTTGAGAAGGCCAACATTCCAGCTCACTAAGCCCTTGAGATATCTCTGTGTTTATTAGCTCTCGGCCCTACCCTGTCTACTGGGATGTAGGCACCACCTGAAGGTTTATTCCTTCCACAATAAGTAGGAGGGGGCCCACAGTGATTCTGCTCTTAGCACATCTCAGGAAAGCTCTTTAGAGCCACTCAACCTCCATTGATTTCCATGGAGAAAAGCCTCATTTGGATGGGAATGCAGAGATGGATCTATTTGCTCCTGACATGAACTCGTGTTTTATGCTGGGTTCAATAATTCCCAAGAGTAGGGAGGTTGAGTTCAGATCAATGAAGATTCCAGAGATTGTTCTTACTGAGCAAACACATCAAGTCGTCTTTTGGGCACAGATGCTAGGAAAGCATCAGAAATAGGAGATCATGGCTGTCTTGAGGCTATCTGGACATAGCTGTCCATGCCCTCACCAACATCAACTTCTGCAGCATGCCGCAGGAGGAAAGAGGAAGATCCATGGGAGGCAGTGGGGCCTCAGGGCTAAGGCAGGGACTCTGGGAACACACTCTTGGTTTTTGCACCCCACCTTCATCTGCTAGCTCTCAGACAGTTTACCTAGCTGTGCTGGCCTCGGTCTTCCCATCTATAACATGCCCATAGTAATAGCACTGTTCGTCCTGGGATGCCCATACATATCAAATGAGACAATGTATGCAAGGTGCCAGAATAGTACTCACCAAGCATGAGATGAAACAAGGAAAAAATAATGCACTTTTGTTGAAAACACAAGTTTCAGACAGTACGTCATCCTCTCTTGCCTCTCTGTTGCCAAATTTGGCAATGAACTCTGTTCAACAGGTCAGTGAAGGACAAGAGGATATTTAGCAAGTTTTTGAATGCATTTGCCAAATCACTAACTGCATGGCTTGGACATGCCATGGCTCAAAGGAAGGTTGTGGTTGGTGGGCTGGTGGCCAGGACGAGGAAAGGGGCAAGGAAAAAGTTAATCCTCTTCCTCCTTCAAAAAAAAAAAATTTAAAAAGCCAGTGCCCATGAACAGCTATAAGAGATGATGGACAGAAGGTGAAATCATGAGTAAGAAGTTCTGCATCTAAACTATGGCTCCGCTGCTTAACAGAGGAATGACTCTTGAGCTAATGATTCTCTCTCAAACTTAGGTTCCTTATTTGAAAAACATGGATAACACCTCACCAAATTAAATATGCTTATATAGCTTTGTGAGCAATAGTGCTCCATGCAATGCGAGCTATTAATTCTCCATTGTGTATGTCCTAGGAGAGTTGGATTGCTCTAAGAGTCATCTGTGGGCTACTGTGAATTCCTTCAAGAGGCAGTGAGGCTGCTTTCCTCTTAGACATGGCTGGGACCAGGGAGGCTGGATGGTGGGAGCACATCCTGGGTTGTGGATAGGATGATGGGGCAAGAAGTATTTCTTAGGGGTGCCTGGGTGATTCAGTTGTTTAAATGTCTGCCTTCTGCTCAGGTCCTGATCCAAAGGTCCTGGGATCAAGCCTTGCCTCGGGCTCCCTGCTCAACAGGGAGTGTGCTTCTCCCTCTCCCACTCCTCCAGCTTATGTTCCCTCTCTTGCTATCTCTCTCTCTGTCAAATAGATGAATAATAAAAAAAAAAATCTTAAAAAAAAAAAAAAAGGAAGAAGGATTTCTTAGAGCATATAGTACTAAGGAGCTGGACGGGAAGGAGTCCAGAGAGAGAGATGGTAGGATCGGCTTGCCTCACATGCTGTTGATGCCAGCCCTGGTGTAACCGCTCATCAATAGCAAGAAATGGTACTGATTGCAGCAATTCTAGAAACTTCCTTTTTCACAACTTTTCTGAAGTTAAAAAAAACCCTTTTTGTGTGAAATATGAACAATTTCTGAGGTAAAATAGAGCACTGGGGAGGGTGCCTCTTTGGTGGTCTTCAGGTTGCTCGTTTCGTGGAGGTTTGAAGTTAGATCTTGTAGGCGGGAACAGGGCTCAGAGGACAGAAGGTGGCTGCTGGAGTTAGAAAGGTCATTCCCGGTTCTGCCCCTGACTAACAACACACGTATACATGGGCTCCTGGATCCCATAAAGATGGAGTCTACTATTACCAGAGCAGCCTGTATCTATAAGAGCATCTTGCTCTCAGAAACACTGGGATCTCTATAAATGCTAGTTACTGTTTTCTTCACCGTGAGTTAAATCATTACCCTGCTTCACGGCTGAGGTCACTGAAGCCCACAGACGTCAAAGGGCATGATCAAGACTATCAAGCTATCTTGCGCATCAGCTTTGGGAAACGTCTCAGGAGTCCCGGGCCCTGGAGATGTGACTGGGCCTCTATCCAGGCTTATGTCAGTGAGATGCTGAAGTGTCATTATCTCAATACAGAATTAAGTGCTTATATATGTTGCTGCACAACAAAATACATTATTGATGTGCTAATGTTTCCCCTGCTGGGTTTATACGTGGTTTGCAAATTTTATACGTTTTGTCATCACCTGTATTTGAAAATAGGATGTTTCTTGACAAATTATCCCATTATCTAACCAATTTTATCATTACCAGTTTTTTTCCCATTTCCAATCTAAATGTTTCATTTTTAGATTGTATAATGTTGTTTCTTATTATGCAACGCTCAATCGCTTTAATTCTTCTAGCCGGTTCTGTTTTTTGTTCCAGATATTACTAAATAGTTACCCTTTTCCTCTCAGTATTATGTATCTCCAGTCTATACATTTGCTCTCTTCTTAATGTTTTTGCATAGGTCATGCCTTTAATCACTGCTACCACTTTAGTTTATGTTCTAGTTTATCAAGAAGTTTTTATAGATTTCACATGCATAAGTCATGGTTTGGAGCATTTCCTATTCAAGACTATAAAAAAAGAAAGCATATATTGGTATCTCTCCCAAGACTGCAACTTCCGTGAGGGCCGGGTCTGTCTTTTCTGTTTTTGTCAACATTTTATTCCTTTTTTCTTTTTCTTTAAGATTTTATTCATTCATTTGAGAGAGAGAGAGAGAGAGAGAGAGCATGAGCAGGGGGGAGGGGTAGAGGAAGAGAAAGAAGCAGACTCCCTCCTGAGCAGAAAGCCCTATGTGAGACTCAATCCCAGGACCCTGGGATCATGACCTGAGCCAAAGGCAGATGCTTAACCAACTGAGCCACCCAGGCGCCCCTAACATTTTATTCCTAACACCCAGCAGAACACTTGGACTATGGTAATCCCTCATACATATTTGTTGAATGAATATTGAATAGATGACTTAAATTCATTTTACTTTTATTAAAACAATTGATTAAGCTCTCAGAAATATCTATTTGAAAACATTTTTTCACATATTTGTGAACTACCTAACGTATATAACACACTGGCCCCAGGGGTAGAAAAATAAATAAGGCTTTTCCCCGATCATGAGAGAAAGACGCAAAAGTAAATAGATACATCTGGTAATGCTGGCAGATTCCCTGGCCAGTGTTTAGTATGCTCCAGGCCCTATCCTATCAACACAAATATGAACGTATTTCATCCTCACCACTTCCCTATTTGAAGTACTTATCTTATAGTTGCTCATTTAATTTGCACTATAAAACCTTAGGGGGAAAAATAAACCTTAGGGAGTAAGACCAGTTATTTAGCATCTTTGTGGCTCAGTTTTCTCATCTGTCAAATGGAGTTTTATTTATTGATTAAGTATGTTTTACATGCCTATTCTTCACCAGATTCTGTTGTAGGCAGCAAACACAATGGAAAATTATCCTCATCCTCATGATCTTACATTAATAATAATACCTACTTCGTAAAATTGCTAGGAACATTAAAATAGTAAAGTCACCTAAAAGAATGCTGGCACATAGCACAATAAATGTTAGGCATTATTATTACACAACAATGTATTTAGACTCAGTAGATTAATGGGTGTTTCTCATTGATTAAAAGGGAATTGACAGAATAAATTGTTCAATAGCGATAAATTCATTATCACTCAGTAAAAAAAATTTCTAAGTATTGGACTGTGATGGATCCAGAAATTTGGGGGCAACAGATGCTCCTTTCAACTAGAAAAAAACTAATTAAAGCATTTTAAATTCACTCCTATTCATTATATACATGGGTTTGAGATTATGAAAATTATGTATGGATCTATATCCAAGAATTTGATTCATTTTGGAGTCCTTTTTTTTTTATTTTATTTTTTATAAACATATACTATATTTTTATCCCCAGGGGTACAGGTCTGTGAATCGCCAGGTTTACACACTTCACAGCACTCACCATAGCACATACCCTCCCCAATGTCCATAACCCCAGCCCCCCAACCCCCCTCCCCCCATCAACCCTCAGTTTGTTTTGTGAGATTGAGAGTCACTTATGGTTTGTCTCCCTCCCAATCCCATCTTGTTTCATTTACTCCTCTCCTCCCCTCTTAACCCCCCATGTTGCATCTCCTCTCCCTCATATCAGAAGATGTGGTATATATACACAATGGAATACTATGCAGCCATCAAAAGGAATGAAATCTTGCCATTTGCGACGACATGGATGGAACTAGAGTGTATCATGCTTAGCGAAATAAGTCAATCGGAGTCCTTTTTTTTTTAAGGTTTTTTAGTTATTTATTTGAAAGAGAGAGCTAGAGAGAAAACATGAGCAGGGGGAGGGGCAGAGGGAGAAGCAGACTCCCCGTTGAGTAGGGAGCCTGATGCCCCTCATTTTGGAATCTTAGGAAGGTACACACTAGGGACACCTGGGTGGCTCCATTGGTTAAGTGTCTGCCTTGGGCTTAGGACCCTGGGAGCTTAGGGCTTCTTGCTTGGTAGGGAGCCTGCTTCTCCCTCTGCCCGCTGCTCCCCATGCTTGTGTACTCTCTCTCTCCGACAAATAAACAAAATCTTAAAAAAAAAAAAAAGGTATGCATACTAGTAATCTAATGCAATTACATCAAGTAATTGTTTAAGCAAGAGGTAGAGTCTGACAGTAAAAACATACTATCAGTTGGAACCTTTCTTCCAGTTGAATATAAATGATGTTCTGCAGTGAAATGAGTTGTAAACTGTACAGCAGACAGTTATAATGGGATTTAACCTAATTAGTGTTGGAGAGCGGAAACTCTTCATTAAAAGTAGCACTTCATAATCATGTAATAATGAAGCTTCAGCTCTTAAAGGCTGATGGAAGATCTGACCCCAAAACAAAATAAAATAAAAATAAAAGGATTTCTCAGTTTTCCAAGTATATCCAGCAAGTCACCCAAACTGTGGCAAGGTGTATCTAGAACACCGTACATACGCCCCACCACAGCTCCATCTCCCTTACTCGGTTCCAGTCGCTGACCTGACCCTCCCGGTCCCCCAGCTGACACTGCTTATTATTTTGGAATTATTTCCTGTTTGGAAATAAGAGCAAGCCATTGTGACTTGCCTCAGCTTGCCTTCCTTCTGACTCAGAGGAAGAGATGCACAGCCGCCCAACACCTTCTATTGCCTCTAGAGATTGCTTCTTTCTTTCCTGTGTTTTTATTCCCCCCCACCCCCCATGACACACTGCTGGGTGTTTCTTTTTATCACATAACAGGCCTCAAACCTCCTCTCCAATATTAAGAGCAAGGCACCTTGCCTCTAGAGCCTACTCTGTATCTCTCTATTGTCAGCCAAGTTTCTAGAAGGACAAATCTATTGTTAGTCTCCACTTCCAAACCCCCTTCACTCCCCAGAAGGTGGGTCCTTACCATTCCAAAGGAACAACTCTCTGAAGAGCCACAAATGACCTCTTTGCCAGTTCAAACCAGTACCTGTCAGTCCGTCTCTACTAGATTTTTCTGTAGCATTGGAAACTTCTGACCATACTCTTTTCCACTTCCTTTAGAACCCATGACCATCTTTCCCGACCTCTGCACAGATGTCTCTAGCTGTGATTGGACATTTCCTCCTCCATGGCAGCTCCATGATGCCTCCCATGTCAGAGGCTGACTGGCACCCTGCTCCTTCTCTGATATTCTGTACCTTAGTGGGGGATGCCATCCTTCACCCAAGACTTCACCCAGAAATATGGAAAATTGCTTGATACCCTCCCCTTAATCAATTGAGAACTTAATCAATTGTTTTAATAAAAGTAAAATGAATTTAAGTCATCTATTCAATATTCATTCAACAAACATGTATGAGGGATTACCATATTCCAGGTGTTCTGCTGGGTGTTAGGAATAAAATATTGGGGGCGCCTGGGTGGCTCAGTTGGTTAAGCATCTGCCTTTGGCTCAGGTTATGATCCCAGGGTCCTGGGATTGAGTCCCACATAGGGCTTCCTGCTCAGCAGGGAGTCTGCTTCTCCCTCTTCCTCTACCCCTCCCCCCTGCTCATGCTCGTACTCTCTCTCTCAAATGAATGAATAAAATCTTAAAGAAAAAGAAAAAAGGAATAAAATCTTGACAAAAAAACAGAAAAGATGCCTATATCATCCATGCCTACAACATCCTAATGCTAGAATAATTTTCCAGAAGTAAAAATCTAATTATGTCATTCCTGTATTTGTAACCTTTCAGTGGGTTTTTCACAGCTTTTAGAAGAAAGCCAAAACAAACAAGATACTCCAAATCCCTCACGAACTGATCTTGGCTGTATTTTCTACTTTCTTCTCTTGACCTTCCCTCACAGGTATTTTTCACTCCATCTGTTCCAAACTAATTTTAGTTTCCAGAGATTTCTCTGTACTCTCACCTGTCTGGAACACTCCTCCGCCTTCTGATGCCTAGCTAACCCCTTAGCTTCACAATCTGGGTCCAGCACCAGCTCCTCTGCCATCCTTTTTGCTGAAGATTAGTCTCTCGTGAGCTCCCTGGGCCCCTCTCCTTTCTGCTATCTTCACATCAGTGCAGCAAGTGTGCACACACTGTTGGTTTGAGAGTCTGTCTGCCTGGGTTTTAAGCCGCAGAAAGGTGGGTACAATGTCTTATTGACATCTTAACCATGGCGCCTATCTCAATGTCTGGCACAGATTCAACATCAGAAACTATCAGATGTTATTACATTGTGTTGACATAACACAACATCAGTGGCTGAGTGAACCTGAAAAGATAAGCCCAGTGCCACTTGTAGATGCTGAAATGTTGCTGATGTCACACCCACGGGGACTCTCATGCTTGCCTTCATGGTACGGTCTCTCGGTGGCTACCTTCTTTTTTCAGCTATGACATTCATTTTCTTTCTCTCTTTCTTTCTTTCTTTCTCTCTCTCTTTCTTTCTTTTTAAAGATTTGTTTATTTATTTTGAGAGGGACAGAGAGAGAGAGAATGAGCACAAGCAGGAGGGGCAGAGAGAGAAGGAGAGAGACTCTCCTCTCATAACCAACTTCACACTGAGTGCGGAGCCTGATGTGGGGCTCAATCTTGCAACCCTGAGATCAGGACCTGAGCCGAAACCAAAAGCTGGACACTTAACCGACTGTGCCCCCCAGGCGCCCCTGACATTCCTTTACTTACACGTACATTATCGCTGAAGTAAGAGCCACCATTTGTACCAGTTTAGTAGTTTCATACATCTCTCTATTTTCCAATATAACATTTCTATATTTCTTTTTTTAAGATTTCTAAAGGTATTATTTATTTATTTGTGAGAGAGTGAGAGTACACAGAGGGAGAGAGGGAGAGAGAGAAGCAGGCTCCTCCTGAGCAAGATGCCCAATGCGGGGCTTAATCCCAGGATCCCAAGATCGTGACCTGAGCCTGAAGGCAGATGCTTAACTGACTGAGCCACCCAGGCACCCCATAACATTTCTATATTTCTTTTTTTTTTTAAGATTTTATTTATTTATTTGACAGACAGAGATCACAAGTAAGCAGAGAGGCAAGTAGAGAGAGGGGGGAAGCAGGCTTTCTGCCAAGCAGAGAGCCTGATGTGGGGCTTGATCCCAGGACCCTGGGATCATGACCTGAGCTGAAGGCAGAGGCTTTAACCCACTGAACCACCCAGGTGCCCCAACATTTCTATATTTCTAATATAATCTTTTAACATGTTATTTTTTTAAATTTGAGACCCCTATTAACCCCTCAAGGACCACAACTGAAAACTGCTGGGCCAGGATATAAAATGAAAAAACCAAGGAAACTTTTACAAATGTTAACATAAACTTTACATTGTTTTCTCCTCTCAGTTCTGGGCAGGAAACTGAAGTGTTCTGTGGGGTTGAAGTAGAAAACGAGTAAGCCTTTAAGACAGTTGATTTATAAATATGTTTAATTAGGAGTTAGGTTTTAATGGTCCTGAAGGATTGTGCATTTCACAAAATGAGAGACTAAATTCATACCCAGATTTCAAGGAAAATTAATAAAAATATGCCACATTTTCCTACCATGGGGACAATGCTCTATCCACATCTGATTTTGCAGTGTGTGCTCTAGGAACGGAGCCAGAATGGTCCTTGGCTGCAGGAGCGAGCAAGGCGACTCTGTGGTTCTTTGGGATGTGTGGGAGATTCAAAAGGTAGGGTAAGAGCAAAGACCCGCAAACCTAATACTCCAGACTCCAAATCGTTTCTCAGCCTCCTAATACCTACGTGACTGAGCTAGCTCCCTAACCTCTCCTGAGCCTCAGTTTCTGCATCTTATAAAATGGGAAAAAGGCTGTTCAAACCTCACAGGTTCTTAAGGGCATTATAATTTCAGAATATTTTGAAAGTATGAAAGTAAAAGTATTTCTCTTCCTCTGATTTTCCGTATGACCGTTTCCTCTGTGTGGCCTACTGCCCACTCCATCTCCTACCATGGCAGAGGCCTCAACTTCCAAATCCATGCAACCACTTACTGTGTCCGTAGTCCTATGAGCACAGATGACGGTTTCATGTGTGCATCTGCCACCTGTCTCATGTCTCATGTCCCATGTTTCTTGAAGTGGGAAAGACCCATTGGGCGATAAGACAGTAATAATAACAACAGTGGCCACTAACCAAATGTCAGGTCTTTGCATATGTTCTCTCTAATCTGCACAATAGCCTGACAAACAGGGAGAGTGACCCATAGTAGAGAGAGGCGTATGACTGAAGTCAGATGTGTCTGGCCCAGAATGGCAGGGGTGCCGGCAGGAACCCCATCTGGTAGAACCCAGTCAGACCTGTGCTTGCTTGTTCTGAATGTGAGAGGATACACAGAGGGCGTGAGTCTCCTTACAGGGGGTGCCTGTCATTCATGGTTACTTTTCCACTTCTTTCTCTCAACATCTTCAAGAGGGCAACTAATGCAGGCAATAAGGGGCAGGAGTACTGAGAATTTACTTACAGAGATGAGACTCTCCCCCACCTCCCTACTAAAAAGAAGAAGGAGAAGGAGAAGAAGGTGGTGGATTTATGAAAGTATGTTCAACTTAACTGAAATGAAGGAATTAGAAATGTAATTACATAGAGAAGTGTTCTTCTTCTCTACAAATAATGTCCAAAGAAAGTAGGGACTGTACCTCTGAGAAATGAGGAGATGGGAAGAGGCGGTCCCTGGTGGGAATACGCCAGTTATGGTTGGGAGGGAAGGAATAAGTGTTGTGAAAGAACAAGGATGTGTCAGCATAGACTCATGGTAAAAAAGTCTCTACAAGTGTCTTTAAAGCTTCCAAAAATTATAGAGACGGTTTAGCCTATGAAGACACACACACACACACGCACTCACACACACGTACATGCACACGTGTCATTTACAGCAAGAGCTCCTATTAGTATTTTCCTAGGACTCTTTATTAACAATTGTTTGAAATGGACACTAATGTAAGTCTCTTTTTATACCCTTATGCCCTCATAAGGTAAAATTTACCATGGTAAATAGCATATTTTTTAATAGTTTTTTTTTTAAATTTTAAAAGATTTTATTTATTTGTCAGAGAGAAAGAGAACACAAGAGAAGCAGGCTCCCCACTGAGCAAGGAGCCCAATGTGGTTTTCAGTCTCAGGACCCTGGATCACGACTTGAGCCAAAGGCAGACGCTTAACCAACAAAGACACCTAGGCGTCCCTAAATAACACATTTTAAAATACAAATTTCCAGGGCATCTGGGTGGCTCAGGTGGTTAATTATCTGACTCTTGATTTCAGGTCAGGTTATGATCTCAGGGTTATGGGATCGAGCCCTGTGTCAGGCTCCTTTCTGAGCATGGAGCCTGCTTAAGATTCTCTCCCTTCCTCTCCCTACGGCCCTCCCCCAACAATTTTTTTTTCCTCTTTTTTTGACATTTGAAATACAAATTCCCAAACACTGTGGAACTTGAAAATTTATGTCCATTACAAGTCCCAACAACAACAGCAACAAAAAGATCTCAATTAGTTGAAGTTCTCTACTTTGAGACTAGTCATTAGTTTGTGAAATGCAGGGGGCATACTTTCATTGGTGAAACTTTTATCTCTATTTAGGACTTTCCTCATAATTAGGGAGCCAAACTAATTATACTGATATCCTAAACAAAAGGAAATCATGTCACTGGTATAAATTTTGCTACAAAGGACCTCATTAGAGAATTCAGAAATCCCCATTAATCTTATGTTCATACTCTATAATGATAGTAATTAGTGATGATAAATTGATAGTTGAAAATACACAATAGTTAGCAATTCTCATTTCATCATGATAAACTCTATTCTCCCCAGCTTATAATTGTTCAAAAATTGAATTTTTTGTTCTTTATATTAAATGAAGTTCCTCATTTTACATAAAAATATAGATTTTTAAATTTTATATGCATATCAACAGCTATCCGTATTCTCTAAGAAATATGAAGTTAGTATATTGGGGGAAAGTATGGTTTTAAGCTTACGACTACAGTACAAAAACATTTTAAATAACAAAAGTTATTGACATAAGACATAACCAGGCATGAAACAAATGCTTTCCTCTAATTAATGAAGTTCAGTAGTTAACCAAAAGACCCTTTCTTCCTTTCCATTGCCTGGAGTCTTTGAAGAGCACCCCTGAGGCTGCTCAGAATTCATAGCGATATTCCTTTGTGATATGGACCAAGCAATCTGTGGAAGAAACACAGCACCTGTGTCCATGCAGATGAGCTTCCCATCTTGGCAAATCCTGACGGACCAGGTGATTTCTGCTCTTTTCCTGCCCCACAGGAAAACTTCAGGAAAAGACACTAATCACATTACTGCTGAGAAATGAGATGCTCTCTCAGCTTAGAGTTTCCTGTGCAGAAACAAAATAATGAAACTAAGCAATTAGCGGGCTTCTTAGGGGAATGTTCTTATCTGCATTTAGTGTTTCATCACAACGAATGTTCAGTCTTTTAGAGCCAATATTAGAAGACCCTAAATGAACTTCTAGGCCAACTTTGTCTTGCAAGGGGGAAATACCATAATGCCTGGGCATTTAGCATTAATTCATTGGGTAGAATCAAGATGCATAATTATGGTGTAAATAGTACAGCAGAAAGAGGCCTCCCACCCATTGTCTGAACACCTCCAGTGCCAGGGATCTGAAGGCAGGGTCCTCTGTCTTGCATAAGAGAGTGAGGCCAACAAGGGAAGAAGAATACACAAGAAGATGTAAGGGCCAGTTTTCCATGAAATATGCCATCCATTTTAGGTTGACCCCTTCTGTCTATCACATGTTATAAACACCATCCTGGCAAAGCATAGAAAAATAACGATGGCAGTTCTTTACCCAGTCCGAAAGGAATAGCTAGTAGATTCACTAATTAGGGGAGGGAGAGGGCTTCAGTTAGTATCCTCAATCCAGGAGTATTCTAATAACGCATTCTACTTTATGGAACTCCGTTAAAATCTTGGAAATAGGGCTTTGTCAAAATATGTATGCTTTTAGAGTGTTTGATTCCTAGTCGAAAACCTTACCAAAAAAAAAAAAAAAACCCACATATATATGTGTGTATATATATATATATATATACCCATCCTAATAAGGCTGTAACCTCCTAATAAAATTTTTATAAAACCATAATAGTAGAAGGAAGATTGATTTTGAGTAAAAACCCAGCTCCAGTGTTTTCTCACCATTATTATTAAAGAAAACAAAAACAAAACAAAGCCTGCTTTTCTCCATTCTTCCTACTAACCCTTGGCCATAGACCAGGTTTTCCAAATATGAAAGTCATATACTACAAATCAGGGGCTGATGGTAAGAAGCAGTAATGGGAAATGAGAGACACAGAGGGTTAAACAAAGCTAGAGATAAAATAGGATATATGTCATCAACTTACATCCACTTTTCAAAATCTTCTGTAGCCATATTGCCCATCATCCAAGTTGTCAAGATGGCCTTATCACCTGTAGGTCTATGTGCCCCTTGGAGGAGATTTAATGAGCAAACTAACTATTACACGGGTACAGAACTCTAAAGTTCATTTGGGTTCTCCCACCCAAATACACCCAAATGCCAAAAATGGCAGCACTTATTAATATTGCCTATCCTGCTTCTTTTTTTTTTAAAGGTTTTATTTATTTATTTATTTATTTATTTATTTATTTATTTATTTGACAGACAGAGATCACAGGTAGGTAGAGAGGCAGGCAGAGAGAGAGAGAGAAAGGGAAGCAGGCTCCCTGCTGAGCAGAGAGTCCGATGCGGGGCTCAATCCCAAGACCCTGGGATCATGACCTGAGCCAAAGGCAGAGGCTTTAACCCACTGAGCCACCCAGGTGGCTTATCAAATTAAGCCTTGAGAAAAAGAAGCAAGATTGCCCCCAATCTTGCTTCTTTTTCTCAAGGCTTAATTTGATAGTCTTGCCCAGACTCAGAACAAAAGCCCATCCATTCCTAATGCTATTGGTTCAACCCTGATCTCATATGTCATCTTTTCCTTCCCTGAACCTTGATGCAGCTTCCATGAACAACTACCAGCATTCCGTAAGTGCAGGGATGGATAGTTCATGGAGTTCCAAAAGAGTGTGAAGGAGGTTGTGAGGTCCACAAACTTGGAGCTGCTCCCAAAGGAAACTTTTGCCTCATTCTTTGCTCTTACCAGTTAGTTCTTAATTCTAAAGACTAAGAAACCAGCTGAGGCTACCTTACCTCTGGGCTTCCCTGGAAGATGGCCCCAGAGAAGTGTGCAAGTTTGTTCTCTACATTGTACTATTTTGTCACATCTCAGAGTTACAGAAAAACATCTCAAAGCCTGACACTATGCCCTTTAAGTTGACTTAAAATCATAGAACTTAGTGAGACTTAGTGCAGATAGAGAAAAGGAAAGAAGGTTTGAGCCTTGAGAAATCTCTAAAATCTTAAGGTTGCACCAGAGAGAAGCTTCCAGTGAGACACAGGGGAAACCAAGAAAATGTTGATATGGAGGTCAAGAGAAGAAGATGCTTCTAGAAGAAGAGAGATGATCAACCATGTCAGATGTTACCAGGAAGTCCAATGAGATAAGGACAGAAATTCAGCTACCAGATCTGGCAAAAGAAAACCCATGTGGATGGGCAGAGAAGAAACGAAGCTCACTTAGAATGCTTGAAAGAAGGAATCCCAATCATAGGATAAAGCGTAAAGGTGAGGAGAAAGTGAAGAAGGAAAAACTCTCTTTGAAAAATAGTACTGAAAATGTGCTGAAAAATAAGGCAGTGACCAGAAGAAGATATAGAATCAATGGACCTTTTTTTTTTTCTCTTAAGTCTAGGCAATATTAAGGCATATTTGCAATTCAATGGTAATGGTTCTAGCTGAAAATTCACTTGCAAAAGAAAGAGGGGAAATTGCAAAAGCAAGATTGTTGAGTGGACTAGAGGCAATAAAAGTAGAGAGACTGGGCATAGGCAGGAGCATTACAAAAAGAGGAAAGAAGAACAGGGGCAGAGAGTGTAAGTTTCCACTAATTTGGTGATGGGAATGTAAATTGGTTCCTTTTGGATTAATTATCTTTTTTATCAATAAAGAATGGGGAAGGTCATAGTTGAGAATAAGGAAACGGGCTTTGGACATGGAGAGAAAACAAAGTCAATGATCATCTTAGAAAACAAGAACATGGATGTACTAGGAAAGCACGGTAGGCATCACCTACTTTTCGTTTGAAATTTGTAGTCCCTAACTTTAGTCCTTCTCTCTAATTTGGCATTTAGGCTATAATGCATCGAGTTATTGATAACCAAAAAACTGTTTTGTATGTGCAAATCGTATTTTCCCAAATCATTTGCAAGTTTCTCAGAAGTAGAATCCCAGGTTATATTACTTGCTCTCTCCTCCAGGGAATACGTTAGAGTCCCGGCAAGTAGGTATCTCATAAGCGTTTGTAGAATTTAAAACTGAATAATCGGAATGAAACACTTCAATAAATATTTCTAATACTTCTTTTTTGCCCTGTGCCTAATTAACATAGATGTTTATATAAATGATTGTGCACACTCATCCTGGCAAACACGGGGTCTGGTTTAGCCCACATATCACTAAGGGGTTCCGGTGGCACTCCTGTGAGCACCCCAGGGTGAGTCTTAAGTTTCAAAGTTTCAAAGCCCATTAAATGGGCTCTGTTCTTCCATCTGGTCTGGAGCCAGAACGAGCACCAGCGTGAGATGTCTGTTTCTTGTTTCTTTCTTTGCAGCTGGAAACGAGGGTCAGTCCTCCTCAATCACATTTTGGTGCCCAAATTCTTTAATCTCAGTAATTTCTGATGCTCACCATTATGGTAGCAAAAGTCACAGACTGTGCCCTAGAAATAGAAAAGAGAGACTTCATTCACTTTATTTTTTTTTTTCTTAGATCTTTGCTTTTCAACGAGTGGTCCTTGTGCCAGCTCCCAGCATTACCAGAGAGCCTATTAGAAATGCAGATCTTGGGCCCACCTATGGAAGACCTATTGAAACAGAATCTGCACTTTAACAAGGTGCTCAGATGATTCCTAAGCCACCAAAGTTTGCCAAGTGCTCGTCTATATGATAAGAGATGCTTCCAAATAACGTTATGTAGTTGTGATGGAAAACTTTGCAAAACATAAAAACTTCAATTAATTGCTTTGATTTTAATAAAAGCACTCTCTACTACTATATTTCTGGGGGGTAAATACAGACCTATGTAGCAGAAAGGTTTTGTGATAATCGTCAGCAAACCTGAACTCTGTTTTATATAGGCTGACTTCCATGTAAATTGCACTTAAGAAATTAAACAGGAAATCCCTACTCACAATAACAAAAGTGCTCTCAGTAATGCAGTAATACTTTGTAGCACATTCAGTCTTTGTAGATTTTTTGGTAAGTGGTGTGCAGGACCCCTGGCTTTCAGGAAAACTGCAACAGTGCTATGCAAAAGCCTTGCAATTTTATTTCAAGTTGGATCAATGTGGGTAATGAACTCAGAGTTCCAGGTTTTCTAAGGACAAACTCATCTTCATGATTTGATTTCCTCTTTCTTGGTCTATTGCTACAATGCTAAACAATATAATGCACGATGTAAACAAAGTAAATAGTGAATTTACACTCTCTATCTCTCTCCCCACCCTACCCACCCACCCCCCCACCCCCGTGAAGCAAATATATCTTACTGAATTCACACCTAGTAATTATCTTAAAAAAAAACAAAAGTTAATCTCTTTTCTTCAGTGCCTTTACCCTTAATCCCTTTTCCTGCGGAGAAAGTAGGCAGTTTACTTTATTGAAAGTCATATTAAATGTAAATCAAATAGTGATGAGCTTCTTGTAAGCCCATCCCTCCCTCCTTTTTTATACTATCCCTACCTGAAGCTGACTTAGAATGTCTCCATCATCAATTAATGCATAAGTTGATATATTGTAAACACAAAGATCTGTTAGTGAATACAAAAAGAGGCTGATGGTCTATAATAAAGAGAATAAAATAAAAAATACCCTGGTAGTATCTGAAATGTATACATTAGTAAGCACAGAATGGTCACCTTCAGGTTTTAAGAGTATTCTTCTAGGTTCCAGAGGTCAATGGAAATGACAGAAGAATGCTAGTCATCAAAGAATTCTTTGAAATTATCTTATTCAGCCCTTCTTCTTGATTTAAGGTAACTTAACACCAGGAAAATGAAATAACCAAGTTCATCCAATTAAAGTCAATAATGTGATTTAAATGCACCTTAAGATTTTAAAATCCTGGTATATCCAATATAGTTCTAAAAAGCTAAAATACTACTTTAAAACTTTGATATGGGATTGCCTGGGTGGCTCAGTCGTTAAGTGTCTGCCTTCATTCCTTAGGCTCAGGTCATGATCCCAGGGTTCTGGGATCAAGCCTCGCATCAGGCTCCCTGCTCAGCGGGAGGCCTGCTTCTCCCTCTCCCACTCCCCCTGCTTGTATTCCCTCTCTCCGCTGTCTCTCTCTCTCTCTGTCAAATAAATAAAATCTTAAAAAAAAAAAAAGGATTAAAAGATCTAACAATGTATGTATAAAGGATACCTAAAGGATGAGCTCTTTCCTTCTCAGCAGACTGAAAGGCATGCTTAGCAATATTTGGAATGGTGATGAAAAAAATCCCGCGGGTGGATGTTGAGCAACAAGGCAAATAATAACCCAACAGCACATGCAATGGGCTTTCAGAAACAGCGTGGGGGGGGTGGCAAGAGGGCATTGTGCAGATGCTGTTTGTTCACTGGATATGCCATCAGATTTGGGGAGGAGACCCTAGCCTTGGGTTTGGGTTTGGTTATGAAAAAGCACAACTGGGAAGTGTTTTGTGCCAGTTTCAGGCTATCCATAGCAATGCTGTTGACTAGAAATGCCCCCCGAGGGGGGTGCACATGGACCCCCTGGAGCTTCCCACAAATATACCCCTTTCCAAACCAGTGTTTGGACTGGACAGACCCTTGTGGTCTTACTGTGGTTGCAGGACACCCTTCAGCAACAGCCATCAGGACACTTTGAAAAAAATAAAGGTTTACTACTTACAGGACCTGGAAATTACACAGCATGCATGCCTGGGGTCTCTAGAAGACACCATGCCTGGACTGGGGCTTCTCCTTTTACTGGGGCCCAGAATGGGGGCCTAGGGTTTCATGGGCCACTCTTTATTGGTGAATTTAAAAACACAGGAGAGGGGCGCCTGGGTGGCTCAGTGGGTTGAGGCCTCTGCTTTCAGCTCAGGTCATGATCTCAGGGTCCTGGGATGGAGCCCCGCATCAGGCTCTCTGCTCAGCGGGGAGCCTGCTTCCTCCTTTCTTTCTCTCTCTCTGCCTGCCTCTCTGACTACTTGTAATCTCTACCAAATAAATAAATAAAATCTTAAAAAAAAAAAACAGGAGAGAAAACTGAGAGTACAGGAGGAGAAATGACTCATTGTCCAAAGGGTCTGGAGATCACTGAGATCTCCAAAACAATGCTACCCCAGTGAGGGAGGTGGCTGGGCTCTTTACCTAGTTTGTGGCTGACGATGAGTTCGTCTTTGAACTGGATGCCTCACAATCAAAGCTTAAGGCAGGCACTCACGTTACAAAAAAAGGAAAAGAAAACCCAACTCTTTGGGCTTTATGCTACAGAAGTCAGCTGCTGCTTTCCTAGCCTGGTCAGGCAAGACTCTTGCAGCTCACGTGATAAGGGGGTCCTTGGTCCAATTCCCCAAGTCACCATCCCACCAGGATTGCAGACACTTAACGACTGAGCCACCCAGGCGCCCCCTCTTATTCCTTTAATGAATGAGTCACGGAGGTACAAAATTTCCTCCCATGTCATGCCCGATATCTTCCCAGTTCCACGTTTTACTCTTCCCCTTCTTGTAAGTGCCAAGACTACATTTCATACGGACTCTGAGGGTTCTGATTGTTTTTGGCAAATGAGGTCCTGTAGACAATGGGAGGCAGGGATTTTCATCTCCTGGGCTCCTCTCTGGGAGGCCGTCTCAGGCTGGGGGCATCACTTTGCTTCACACAGGGCCCTTTCCCTCTGGCTGACGTCTGGCTCCCATAGCATCTTCTGGGTTTGGGGGGGCAACACCTAGTCTTTTCTGGGCAGGGGCCCTGCTGCAGGTTCTTGCACTATTGCCTTTTGCAGTTCTCCTAGACCTCGTCACTGTCTCTGCAATTATTCCCTTGCAAATAGAGACCTTCTCAAAATACCCTGACGTAAGTGTGCCAACTCTCTCCTTTTGGGGCCCTCATTGATACAAATGTCAGACGTTTCTATGCTTATCTCTAATAAGGAATCTTACTGCACATGAGGCACAATTTTCTGCTTAAGGAGCCTAGCTACATGTTTGTTTGTTTGTTTGTTTTTAAGTATAACCACATTACATTTTTCCTTTTCTAGCAAACTGAAAAATCCTTCAAAGTGACATTTTTAGAACACCAGAAGAATAAATCCCCAGCGAATATGTCTGTTTATCCTTTTATCTTTATATACCTAGATCCCAAATTTCCTAGAAATTCAGAATTAGGACTTTTAGGAAGCTTTTTAAATTCAGTGAATCAGATGTCCATATCATGAAGTCTATGGAAAGGACAACTACGCCTCAGTTATTTTGGGTTATGCCTGAAAGCTAAGTAGTGCTTGCGTATTGATCATCAGTATTGATTTTGGCATTTTATTTCTGAATGTTTTGGCTTTTTAAATGGTTCCTCAGCAATTAATGTGCATTTGGAAGGTCTTCCTTCTTTGTTGTCCACAGCACCAAGCACAAAATGGAGAGTAATAACTGATCGCTGATTAATTTGTTTGCATAAGTAATTGTTCACACAGTTACCCACAGCCAACCCTGGAGTTTTGTATAGAGACAGATCATCATGGCTCTATGGTTTATAAAAAATGTGAATTTTGTTGCATTTTCTCCTTAGGTAGGTTAAATGAACACCCAGAAGAGAATCATAACAAATGTAACTTTCAGGAAAAAGGTCTTCAACTTTGGTTGATTAGGTTATCATTCCCCTAAGCCAAATCACAGTAGACTCTTGATGGCTGATTTCAATGCTAATTAGGAGCCTTGGGAAAGAGAAGCCAAGGGGTGTGAGAATAAAGGTTGGGTGACAGCTGAACAGTGAGACACTCCTCAGTGGTTTCAGGTCACAGAAAATGTTCAGAGCATAAAAATAGGGACAATTCTGGGGTGAAGGGGAATCTGTGATTTTTTGAAGATATTGCATGTTCCCACTTTTGACAGATTTCACCCCAAACTTTCTACTTACCTCCAATTTTTGCTCAAAAATTGTTTGTTTGTTTGTTTGTTTGTTTGTTTTTAAGGAAAATCCTACCAGCAGATATATGAATGAATGACAGTGTTTATTCATCCTCTTGTGATTAATGTAATGAAGTCGTGCTGCTTTGGGAAAGGGGTAACAGTAGGGAGATACTTGGTTTTTCTGAGATATTGTTTAAATGTGAATGAGGCTAAGTATCCTTAAAATAATCACGAAGTAAAGTGATTGCACAACAGCAGAAGCTGGGTATTTTTAAAACCCACCCTCCTTGGGGTGCCTGGGTGGCTCAGTGGGTTAAGCCTCTGCCTTTGGCTCAGGTCCTGATCCCGGGGTCCTGGGATTAAGCCCCGCATCAGGCTCTCTGCTCCCCTCGGCAGGGAGCCTGCTTCCCTCTCTCTCTCCGCCTGCCTCTCTGCCTATTTGTGATCTCTCTCTCTGTCAAATAAATAAATAAAATCTTAAAAAGAAAGAAAGAAAGAAAAACCCACCCCCACTTTTCAATAAAAAGATTACATTGGATTGAAGATAAAAGAATTAACTGAATTTATACGAAGGGATGGCTTTCTGACAGCCCAAAGCCTGGCCTTCCTAAAGTAGAATTTTTCTGGGGTATTAGATGCAAAGGGCATCATTACTGCTGAGCACTAGCTTTGGTTTAGACAATTAAGGGCTTTCTGGATTTTACAGTCTCAACCTTGGCTGTGGTCATTAGCGCCGTTTTGTGATGCAAATCACCTGAGGCTCCGTTTCTCAATTGTTTAGCCCCAAAACAAATTTCAAAAACAACTTCCAAAAGTATTTCCTGGTTAATCTGAAGACTCATTTACATGAAATTAATATTCTACTTTCCAAAAATAGTTCTGTCCTAAATAGCTGTTTTCCATCTTACAATTAAATCTTGAAACTTACTACTTTGAAATACATACCAAATACAACTGGGCTGGAGCATCTGAGATGGAAACACATAAGTGGCAGTTGCAGTGGCGGAAAGATCAAAGGTACGTTTCCCTCATCTCATTAGGAAAGTGACGCAGAGGTATTGACTGACGGACTAGACCTTGTTAGTCACACACCTACTAGACAGCTTTATCCTCACTAACCCCGTACTGCACTCAATTCATGGTTTAAATAAAATAAGGCTTAGAAGGTGATTTTTTTAGAGACCTAATCCACTCCTAGTAATAACGTTTGATTATTGTAAACAGTTCTGCATGCAATTCCGCGCAGCGGTGCACAGGGTTAGATTTTGAATCTGGACTTGTGGAACCTTTTATTCATCCACCCAACTCAAAACAAGTCATTTAAGACACTAAAAAAACGAGTGCACGAGATAGTATGCTTAGACATAAATGTCTTCATTGACCCAGTAAGAGCTTGTTCTGAACATAAAGCCGAAATGCGGAGGTTAATTTATATGTTCCTAATGTTTATAATAAGCCATTGTATTTATCCATTTTCAACAGGCATAGCTTTTACCTAAAGTTGATTTCATTGGAAATCCATTCCATTTTAAAAGTCCCATTTATGATATGAGCCCATATTACATTTTATAACCCTAAAAATTGCCATCAGCAACTTCTATTCAACAGATAATAAGCCATAAACAGAGCAAAAATATATAATGGAAATAGTGCACGTGATCATGTAAAGTAGCAGAGAAGAAAATAAAAATACACACGAGCAAAAATTATGATAATCAAAAAAATATTTCCAAGGGTACAATAGGTTAGGACAATCACTAAAGAAAAACTCCCACATGGCCACTGGGGAAAAACAGCAAAGCGGAAGCATAAATGAATAAAAAGAGGCTGAGCTCAAAAAGACAGAGATGAAGAAAAAGGTGACTTGGAGCCCCAGCTCCCTGTACTTGGTCCCTGGCAAGTGATGCAGTACGTGTGTAATTTACTCATTTGCCATGAAATCAGTTCTTAAAGACTGTGTTGTATTTGTTGTGGTTGTTTTAACTCTGTAAACCAGAGAGGAGACAAACTTGGAAAAACATAGTAACAATTGCATTCACATCTATGTGAAGTTTTATTCTTAGAACTAGTCAGTGATAAGTTCTACCTTAGAACGTATGTGCTGGAATCTAGTCTTTCTGTCCCATCACTTGTGATTCTGCAAGGAAGGCTCTTCAGAGAGTCTGCCGAGGCAGGACTGCACACAACAGTGGTCTAAAACTCTGAGGAGAAAACTCTGGGTGTGCTGGCCCTTGACACAAAGCAAAAAGCTAGGCGGCAAAACTACTTGCGAAGGTGTTTAGACATTAGGAGAATTTTTAAACCAGTCACGGTGCCAGCTTCCAAGGAGAGCAATTATGAGTAGAGCAGACAGAAGACCTGACCCCGTACAGAAAGGAGAACTAAGTGGTAAGTGCTGTGAGAGCGAATGAGCAGGTGCAGGGGGAGCTTGGGCAGTAAGCGCCGAATTGGACTGTGGCAAAGGGTGGAGACAAAGAAGGGCTTCCTGGAAAAAATGCTAGGCAGGCTGAGATCTGAAGAATGAGGAGAGGTTAGCCAGATGAACAGGAGAGGGAAGGCAGTTTTGAAGCAGTTTTGAAGACTCAGAGGTGAGATAGAACCTGGAGCCATGAGAAAATAAAAATTCAAAAGGGCTAACACCTAAGTCCCCTAGATTGCTGAGAGGCAAGAAATGGACCTGGAGGAAAAGCTAGAGCATTGGGCATCAAGGTCGGAGGAAACCTTATTAAAGAAGTTTTACCTGAAATAACAGAAAGCCTTTGAGATCATTTTGTTCTTTTTTTAAAGATTTTATTTATTTATTTGACAGAGACACCATGAGAGAGGGAACACAAGCAGGGGGAGTGGGGGAGGGAGAAGTAGGCTTCCCATCGAGCAGGGAGCAGGATGCAGGGCTTGATGCTGGGCTCAAAGCAGGGCTGGATCCCAGGACTCTGGGATCATGACCCGAGCCAAAGGCAGAGGCTGGACGACTGAGCCACGCAGGCGCCCCTGAGATTAATGTTTTAAAGGATCTCAAAGACCGCTCTTACTCATAAATGGATTGTTTATACTCTTGGATAACACCTCCCCGTTCTCCCACCCCACCCCACCCCAACTCCTGGTAACCATTTTGCAATACATAAATATATAGGATCAACATATTGTACACCTTAAACTCACACAGTGTTACATGCCAATTATATCTCAAGAAACCTGGAAAAGATAAAAATAAATAAAGGGACTGCTTTATAGATGATGGACTAGAGGAATGTAGGCAAGTGGGAAGATGACTTGGAGAAGTTGTGGAGAGAAGATGGAATGAAGCTGATGTGGCTGAAACGATTTAGAAGATAGAATCGTCAGAGTGCTTGGGTAGCTTAGTCGGTTGTGTCTGAATCTTGATATCAATTCAGGTCTTAATCTCAGGGTTGTGAGTTTGGACCCCACACTGGGCTCTACGCTGGGCATGGAGCCCACTTTTAAAAAGTATTAGAAAAAAAAGAAGAAGATAGGATTGTCAAAGCTTGGTGAGAGACTGGATGTGACTAGTGAGGCAGAAAGGAGAGTGCAAGATCAAGGATGCCAGGTGTCTGATTTAGACAACTGGGTGCCTCATGTTGCCATTCACTGAGTGAGGAAGCATCAAGGGAAGAGCAGGTTGGGTTTGGCACGTACATAAGTTTGGGGCGTGTTGAGCTGGGATTCCTGTGAGCCTTCCAGGGAGAGATATCCAGAAAAAAACTGTTTGTGGAGCTGGAGCTCAGAAGAGAAGCCCTGGATATAGTTGGAGGTCTGGGAGTCAGATTGCAATTGGTGATTAAAATCATGGGAGTGGGTGATGTCCCCCCAGAAAAATGTGTGCTTTGAGAAGAGAAGTGACCTAGGAAGAAACCTAAGGAGGACCATAAATATGTGTTGATCAGAGAAAGATAGCCCTGTGTCTTAGCCCAGGTTTTTTCCTAAGAACCAAAGCCCAAAGTAAAGCCACAGGCCACCATTTATTGGGTGAGAGTGTGCCATAGTGGGGCAGTTAGAATAAGAGAAGAAAGGTAGCGAGGTAGGAAAGGCAGGAAAGCAAACAGGTGGTGGCACATTACCTACTTGGCTTCACATGAAAACAGTCTGATGCTTAGTCAGGGGAGACATCCCCAGGGAGACCCTATAGACTAGTCCCCTTGCTACCAGTCTGTAAGGCTGTGAAACAACATGCAATTTATTTTCCAGTTCTTTCCATTTCTTGCTTCTCATTGATCAAAATGTGCCTTTTAGGATGTTAACTCCCTCAACTCTTTTAGATAGTCCTTGGGGGAAGTTACAGCCTCCACAGTTTCAGTCCATTCAAGCCGTAGTGCTAGAGCTTCTGGTATCCTTAGTAACAGGCAGGATGGAGGTTTGGCGACAGCAGAGTCAGTACCTCTAGGAAACACTGAGACAGGAAGTGGTACCAAGAGACGAAGCCGTGTCATTAGTAGGTGGAATTTTGTAAATGATAGAATGATGTGCGTCTCACTGGGTTTTCTTCAGCGAGGAATCAGAGAAAGCAACTGATGGTCTGAAATAATTTGGGATACCACGTAAACTGCGCCAGGGGTATCCTGTGGAGAAACCTGAGAAGGAGTAATAGGAGAAATGAGAGAAAAACAAATAATCCCGAAGATGGCAAGAAAATGCCGTATTTAAAGAATGAGTCATCAGTGTCAAGCTTCTGTCAAGTCGAGTAAAATAAATGCGGAAGTGGAAATACATGGATTCCCTGGGCTTCTATAACATACTTCAGTGTTCCCATGGGAACCATGTCTTTGCTACCTCTGATTTACTTGGTGTGGCTGAGTGAACCCCACGCCGTGGTTCTCAGATGTAAACAATCAGTGTATGAACTCCCTGAACACAAGGATGACTTGTGAGGAAAAAGGCCAGTGGGACTCCATGTCAGGAATTTCACTGGAATTACTGAGAAAGAGCTGGAAGCCTGGACTTTGAAATGTTGTGAAAAAATAAAATCTTTTTTCCTCCCTTAATTCAGTTTGAGTTGCTTTTCTGCCATCCGTAACCAAAATATACCCAATTACTACAGAAACAGGAAAATATTCATTAGATTTAATGACAAAGGTCGTGGATACCTTCAGTGAACACGGTTTCAGTGTAGAGGCCTAGATAGAATTCAGGGGCATTCTTATTGCGTCTTCATTCATTCTCTTTATGCTTAAGACACAGTTTCAGGGATGCCTGGGTGGCAAGCAGTTAAGAGTCCGACTCCTGATTTCAGCTCAGGTCATAATCTCAGGGTCATGAAATCAAGCCCCACCTTGGGCTTCATACTCAGCGTGGGGTCTGCTTGAGATTTTCTCTCCCTCTCCCTCTGCCCCACCACCTGTGCTAGCTCACTCTCTTTCTAAAATAAATAAATAAAATCTTTAAAAAAAAAATAGTTTCACCTCCTTGCGAAAGGATGGAGAATGTCAAACTGAGTGTTTATAGACCCATGGCAGAAAGCAGAAATGATGTCTGTAACCAATCTTGGCATCTCGGCACCATGTTTTTCTGGATATCATCTAGGAAACAGGTGCACTGCATCACCCAGGGTTGGGGGTGGGGAGCTCCTCAGTGTTGCTAGAGCCCCATCTGTTTTAAACAATTATAAAGTCTCCAGGATAATACATAGATTTGACTTTAGTTTTTTTATTTTCCCCAAGTACTTAACATTGTTGCCAAGTACATAGTGGGTTTTTATTAAACATGGTGCCTTCAAGATGCCCGATCTACCTGAGCAAGGAGCAGCCCACAGGAGTCGCTCAGTCTAGAGTCTGACAGAAAACAGTGTCCCTCTCTCCTTCTGATGGCCCAGTAAAATTACATTATGATTCCAACTTCTGGTCATCCTAGTGACTGTGGAAGTAGAAATGTTTATATAAAGTCTGTGTAGTTCCTCACTACCTCACAACTCTCATATTTCTGTGGACTCATAACAGATCTATCTCTGCAGCCTCAATTTTCCTTCACAGCATTTCTCCCATCCACTCTTTTTTCCGTTCAAAATAAATTACAAAATTTAGATGCTCACTGCCTCTGGCTTGGAATAGAGTAACACCCCTGTAATTGATCACCGGGCCTCCAGACATGGTTTACTCCATCCATCATCTTATATCCTACTACCAGGTGAATAATCCCCAAATTACTTAAATACCCCAGTATCAGTTAAATCCTGCAATGTTAGATCAGATTCCTAAATATCTTTTGGAGAGTTTCACTTATATGTCTGTTTGCCGTTTTTTGTTTTTTTTTTTTGCCTTTATTACTGTTAATTGAATATATTTCTGTCTCTTTATTTCTTATCTTTGTGACCTGGTTATGATTCGTTTGAGGTTGGGATATGTTTCAGTGGGTCTCATCTCATGGGTAAGGCAAATTAAATGAAGAGATATTTTCCGTAACTAATTTCACATCAATGTACACATGTTGGCATTGAATTTCGTGCTTCTAATTATCACTAATAAAGGACCAGAGTATGGTGTGCGCATTGATCATAGGCTATGTTCAGGTGACTGCCACTGCTTTGTTTATTCTCCTCATTATTCCATGGAAGCCAGGGTCAGTCCCATTGCAACGTGTTTTTAATACATTTTTAGACATATGGTAAATATAAGATTGGTATAAGCACCACTGAGGATGTTATAGGAACATAATGCATCGTGATTTTATACTGGCTGAAGCAACATTTTTTTGTATGAAAAACCTTCATTGCCTTGCAAATGCCACAAGATTTTCCAAGAGGAGTGCTTTTTTTAATTCCTTTTAACATCTTTGATATAGGTTCTCTCTTTTAGTTGAGGTTTAATTGGCATATAATGTTCTATTAGTTTCAGATATCCGGCATAATGATCTGATATTTGTATACACTGCAAACTGATTACTACAATGTAAGTCTAGTTACCGTCCATCACCATACATAGTCACAACTTTTTCTTAGAATAAGAACTTTTAGGATTTACTCTCTTAGCAACTTTCAAATATGCAATACAGTATTATCAACTAGAGTCACCGTGTTGTACATGACACGCCCATGACTTACTTATTTTATACCTGGAAGTTTGTAGTTTCTGGTCACCTTCACCCATTTCACCCACCCATCACCCCTTTCCTCTGGCAACTGCTAATCCGTCCTCTATATCTACGAGCTTAGCTTTTTTATTTGATTTTGTTTTTGTGTTGGGGGTTTTAGTTCCTAGTGTGTGGGTCTTTTTTTTTTTTTTTTTTTTTTTTTTAGATTGCACATACAAGTGAAATCATACGGTATTTACATTTCACTTATAATGCTCTCAGGGTCCATCCACGTTGTCACAAATGGCAAGATTCCACTCTTTTTTTAATGGTTGAGTGATTATTCCGTTACATATCTGCTTTATCCATTCATACATCAATGGGCACATCAGTTGTTTCCATATCTTGGCCATTGTAAATAATGCTGCAGTGAACATGGAGGTTCATGTATCTGTTTGAATTACTGTTTTCGTTTTCTTCAGATAGATGCCCTAAAGTGGAATTGCTGGATCATATGGTTGTTCTGTTTTAATTTTTTGCGAATCTCCATACTGTTTTCCACAGAGCTATGCCGATTCATGTTCTTATCAACAATGTACAAAGTTTCCCCTTTTTCCACATTCTCACCAACACTTGTCATTTCTTGTGATTTTGATGATACCCATTCTAATAGATGTGAGGTGATATCTCATGGGAGTTTTGATTTGCATTTCCTTGATTACTATCAGTGATGTGGAGCATCTTTTCATGTATTTGTTGGCTATCTGTATGTCTCCTTTGGAAAAATGTTTATTCAGGTCCTTTGCTCATTATTTAAATTGGATTGGGTGTTTTGTTTTTGTTTTTGTTTTTTAGGGTTTCATTTTGTTTTGTTTTCGTTTTTGGTTTTGTTTGTTTGTTTTGCTCTTGAATTGTATAAGTTCTTAATATATTTTGGATATTAACCCCTTATTGGATATATGATTTACAAATATTTTTTTCCCACTGAGTAGTTTGCCGTTTCATTTTTGTTGCTGGTTTCCCTTGTTGTGTGTTTGATGTTATTCCACTTGTTGATTTTTGCTTTTGTTGCCTTTGTTTTCGGAGTCAGATCTAAAAAAAATTATTAATGATGTCAAGGAGCTAACGCCTTACGTTTTCTTCTAGGAGTTTTATGGGTTCATATCTTATATTCAAAGCTTTAATCTACTTTGAGTTAATTTTTGTCTATGGTATAAAAATAACAATCTAGATCCATTCTTTTGCATGTGGCTGTCTAGTTTTACCAGTACCATTTATTAATGAGCCTGGTTTTTCCCCAATATAAATTCATGCCTCTTGTCAGATTAATTGCCCATATATGTGTGGGTTTATCTCTGGGTTCTCTGTTATGTTCCATTGATCTGTGGGTCTGTTTTTATCCCAACACCATATTGTTTTGATTACTGTAGCTTTCTGTCATAATTTGAAATCAGGGAGAATGATGCCTCAGCTTTGTTCTTCTTTCTCAAGATTGCTTTGGCTATCTGGAGTCTTTTGTGGTTCCATACAAGTTTTAGAATTGTTTGTTCTATTTCTGTGAAAAATGCCATTGGAATTTTGGTAGAGATCACACTGAATCTGTAGATTGCTTTGAGTAGTATATACATTTTAACAATATTAATTATTTCAATCCATTAGCATGGAATATCTTCATTTATTTTTGTCTTCTTCAATTTCTTTCAACAATGTCTTATAGTTTTCAGTGTACAAGTTTTTCACCTCCTTTGTTAAATGTATTCCTAGGTATTTTGTACATTTTGATGCAATTGTAAATGGGATTGTTTTGTTAATTTCTCTTTCTGATAGCTTGTTGTATGTAGAAACACAATAGGTTTTTGTATTGATTTTGTATCCTGCAACTTTACTGAATTCCTTTATTACCTCTGACAATTTTTTGGTGAAGTCTTTAGGGTTTTCTATATATAAAATCATGTTGCCCTCAAAGTAATGAGAGTTTCACTTCTTCCTTTTCAATTTGAATGACTTACTTCTTTTTCTTGCTTTAATAGGCATCCTTGTCCTGCTCCTGACCTTAAAGGAAAAGTTTATAGCTTTTCATTATTGAGTATGATAATAGCTGTGAGCTTGTCATATATGGCCTCTATCACATTGAGTTACATTCCAACTATACCAACTTTCTTGAGGGTTTTTATCATAAACGGATGTTAAATTTTATCAAATATTTTCTGCATCTACTGAGATGACCATATGGTTTTGACCCTTCATTCTGTTAATGTGATGTATCACATTGATTTATTTGTAGATGTTGAACCCTCTCTGGGCTAGATCCCACCCGTTCCCAGTGTATGATCCTTTTAAGGTGTTGTTGAATTTGGTTTGCTAAGATTTTTAAAGGATTTTTGCATCCATATTGATTAGGAATATTGACCTGTAATTTTCTTTTCCTGTGTCTCTGTCTGGTTTTGGCATTGGGTAATGCTGGCTTTGTAAAATGAGTTTGGGAGCATTCCCTCCTCTTAATTTTTTTGGAAGAGTTTCAGAAGGATAGGTATTAATTCTTTTTTGAATGTTTGTAGAATTTACCAGTGAAGCCATCTGGTCCTAACAGGAATGCTTTGTTTCAATCTTTCACAGGCTCTTAATTAAACCTTTCAAACTGTTTTAAGGATTCAGAGAATGCCTAAAAGATGTGTATTTTTAAATGAACTTTCATTTGAATATAATCCTCATTTCCTACCAGTACCTGCAAAAAGCAAAACATCTTTTTTGAAAGGGGAAGAGAATGCATTGCAAGATTCTTCCCTATTGGGAAAAGTGGATTTTTTTTTTTTTTTAAGAATTACACTGATGTATCTTTTTGTCTCCAACCTAAAATTTATAATTTAATTTTTACACATTTTGTATTCATATTTGCATGATAAAAAAGGTGCCACATCTTTTTAAAAATCACCTCTTTATGGTTGAATTGCTAGAGAGAGATACCCAAGGAATCAAAGAGGAATAACAATTTTCAGGTCTCATATTGGAGCAATTTGCTTAACTCTCTAATATTCACCTCATTAAGTTTCATTAGCAAATGACTGTCTCCCTTGTGGAAGCTTGAGGAGAAATCTTAGTTGGCAATTTTCATGGAAGCTCAGTAATGTCACTCAAAACTTTACATGGAATTATCTCCATCTAGAACTTCTGGCCTTCAATATTAAATAAATGACCCAAACTATCTTTTACGTGAACTTAAAATTTAGACCAGTTAATTCAGTACCCAAAGGCTGTCCTTATACTAGTGAGCCATCCTGCAGCTTGGCGGAAGTACCGCCAGATCGGTGGAACCAATCATTTGTTCTCAGAGAACCATTTTCTAGAAGGGCAAGAAAAGTTTCACATTCTCAAAACATTAGGACAAAAACAAAGCATGAGAAATACCTACTGTCCTTTTCACAGAGACACTTAACAAAAATGCTTTGAGGAGGTCTTAAAGAGTCAGATTATTTGGAGTAAATCTGAAATATGCCAATTCAATGATTTCACTACGTAGAAACCCTGTAGCATAATGGCGTTGGTGGTTGAGTATCACAACTAGCGTTTTTTTGAGAAAATACTTTCTGCCAGAGCTCTTCTAAGCACTGTATGTTTAATCATTGAAACAACTCTTTTAAGTAGACAAGCTTATTTTTTTTTCCCTTTCACAGAGAAGGAAACAGTCATAAATAACTAATGAGTATGCTCATTGTCCTACACTAGTAAGTGTCAGAAGCAGGTCAAAACTTGGGGGGCTGATACTGAAACCATGCTCTGAACTCCTATTCATTTATAAAGAGATGCTAAAAGGAACAGAACCCATGAAAGCGGGAATGTGATATTCTTTTTGGCACATTAAACTACATTCCCTATTGCCATTATGAATTTGTATCCAGGGCAATAGTCCCATTTTGGCCTATTCGGGATTGTTATGGGATTCTTTCATGTGTTAGGGGCTGTATTAGTTAGCTCAGGCTGCCATAACTAAATCCCATATACTGGGTATGTTAAAGAACAGAAATTGATTTTCTCACAATTCTGGAGGCTGGAAGTCCAAGATCAGGGTGCCAGCATGGTTGGGTTCTGAAGGGAGCCCTCTTCATGACTCCCTCATGGACAGCCTCCGTGTTGTGTCCTCACATGACAAAGAGACAGCCTATTCTTATAAGAACACTAATCCCATCATGAGACCTCAATCTCATGACCTCCTCTAATTGTCTAATTCTCTCCCAGATTCCTAATTCTCTCCCAAAGGCCCCATTTCAGAACACTCTCACATTGAGGGTTAGGGCTTTAGCATTTGAATTTGGGGAAGGGCAACAGTTCACTTCATAGTAAGTATTAATCCAGGTTGGGGGGATTAAAAGTTGAAAAAGACCTGGTTATTTACTGCAAGGAAATAAAAATTAAGGAGATATATAAGCAAGTTATGGCAACATAATACATTCTAAAATAAAGAAATAGGCAAGGTATCCTGAAAGCACCAAGGAGTATGCAATTAATTTTGTCTGGGACTTAGGGACAGGATAGCTGGAAGCAGGTTTTACCAAAGAAGAAGCTGAACTAAATCTGGAAGTGTGCTTGGTTGTCTAGCAACTACAGAGGGCTCCACAAGTCCTACTCTTCCAGTAGAGTAGGATAGAGTTTGATCTGTTGCCTATATGATCAAGATACACAGTTCAGTCTTCTTTTATGAGAATTGTTACAATGCCCAGGTTGGGAACACATACAAACCAAATCACCCTTCAGAGAAGCTTGAAACTGACAAGCCTTCCCTATGGCTTCAACGGTTTTAATCACTGTTTTGATCTCTCACTCTTAATCATGATCAGACATCCAAGGGATCACAGATACCTAAAGAAAGTCTTTAAAATGAAGGATAATGACCAAAACAAAGCAGAAATAAAATAAACTTAGCAAACCGTAGACTGTGCCCCCCTCAAAAATAAAAACAAAAAAATAAACAAAAGGGAGAAAGCCCTATTTTTAAAAAAAAGATTTTATTTTTCTATTTGAGAAAGAGAGTGAGTAAGAGCACAGGGAGAAAGAGAAGCAGGCTCCCTGCTGAGCCGGGAGCAGGATGCAGAACTCGATCCCAAGACCCCTGGGATCATGACCTGAGCCGAAGGCAGACACTAAACTGACTAAGTCACCCAGGCACCCTGAGAAAAACCCTACTGTTAAAATTCTAAGAGAAATAAGAAAAGATTTTGCAACACCAAAATAAAAACAGAATGTTTAAAATATTGCAAAGAGCAAAACTGAGCTTTTAGAAATTAAAAAGTTCATAGTAGAAATAGAGAACCCAGTAAGAATGGACAAAATTTCTTCTCTAGAAGGAAGAAGGGAGAGCAAAGAAAAGAACATAGAAAAGATAAAATTAGAAGAAAAGTTAAAGCCCAACTCCAACGTCCAAATAATGGGGGCTTGGGAAGAGAGAAGGAGGGAGATCAATGAAACAATTCAAGAAAAAATCCTAGGGCAGTAGCACATTAGTCGTCAGAATAGAAATCTGCATGGCCGAAATGAATCCACAGGAAGGCACACCACTGAAATTTCAGAGCAGCTGGGTGCAATTAGTAGATGCCATAAGCTTCGAAAGAGGAAAAAAAGCACACACCAAATATAAAAGATCAAAAATCTGGATGACTTTATATTTTTGTAGGCACAGTGAAAGCTAGAGCACAAGGAAGAAGAAAGCTCCTGAAATGGTAGATTAGAGGGAAAATTCTTTCCTATTTAAAATACAGATCAAGCCAAATTACCAATCAAGCAAAAGTATAATGAAGACATTTTCAGACAAAAATTGATCTCTCTCTCACACACACACACACACACACACACACACACACACACTTTTCCTCATAAAATACTGGAGACTTTGTTCCACCCAACAAGAAAACACCAAAAGAAGGACAACCAAAGACAAAAATGCGAAAGAGTAACTCATGAGAAATAAGAAAATAGGATCTTTCCAACTAGAGGGAGGTAATGGGGATGCCCTGAGTTATTAAGAGAAATGCTAGGATGATTGCTGCCCTCAGACTTAGCTCACACCAAAGACAGGATGAGAGCACATGGCCATGGACAGCTACGTTCTATCCTATACTCACAGTCACTCTTTTCTTCGAAGTTCAGATGTGGCTCAAATAAACTTGGAGATGCAGGTGCTGGTAGTAGGGAGAGATGGTAAGAATCAGTATGAGGAGGTAAAAAGAGGGACGGAAGGTTATGATGACAAGTCAGCGGTGATTGGAGAGGGAGGGGTAGGAGTCCAAGCCATAAAGGGCCTGGGGACTCACCTCCTTTGCTTTGACCAGAATAAGTCCACTTCCACCTCTTGGATATGCTTTAAATATGGAAGAAGGAACTTTTTTTTCCTGTCAAAAATATTGACAATCACTACTCCACGTCGTAGGTTGTCCTTGAAATATTTTAGGCAGGAGGGTGAGTTTGAATTTTAGAAATAAAGTTTTGGCTTCAGGGTACAGAATACATTAGAGGGAAGAAACCCCAGAAGGAGACCTTTTAGGAGGTGGCAGTGTACAAGCAAGATATTTAAAAGAGTTACAATAGGGGCTCCTGTGTGGCTCAGTCGTTAAGCATCTGCCTTCAGCTCAGGTCATGATCCCAGGGTCCTGGGATCAAGCCCCACATTGGGCCTGCTTCTCCTTCTTCTTCTCCCACTCTCCCTGCCTGTGCACTCTCTCTCTCTGTCAAATAAATAAAATAAAATAAAATAAAATAAAATAAAATAAAATAAAATAAAATAAAAGAGTTACAATAAGGATGTACAAAGAGAAAAGGACAGAATATATCCTCATTAAAAAAAAAAAACAGGCAAAATCAATATAGAACTTGGTGAGACAAGTTGTGAGAGAATGACACTCAGATTTCTAGTCTGGATGACTGTGTTGATGGTAATCTGTCTGCCAAAATATAAAAACAAAACAAAACATACAGGAGCAAAAGTAGCTCATAGAGGAAGAGACGATGTCCATTTTGGATGGGAAATATCCAGACAGAGATACCTAATAGGCAAAAAGATTTAGTGTTTAAGACAGAAATAAGCATGTAGGGGCACCTGGGTGGCTCAGTGGGTTAAGCCTCTGCCTTCAGCTTGGGTCATGATCTCAGGGTCCTGGGATGGAGCCCTGCATCGGGCTCTCTGCTCAGCGGGGAGCCTGCTTCCCCCCCTCCACCTGCCTGCCTCTCTGCCTACTTGTGATCTCTCTCTCTCCCTGTCAAATAAATAAAAATTAAAAAAAAAAAAAAAGAAATAGGCATGTATATCTTGGCATCCTAAACAATGGGATTATAACATGGGCATGAAAGTGATCCCCTGTGAAGAGTATATAGAGTGAGAAGAATGGAGAGACATAAACTCATGGCAGATCTTGAGCAAATATTGGGCATAGGAAGTTAGGAACATTGAAATTGTTGCTCTCTTGGAAAAAAATGTGTCGGAGGTAAAATCAGCCCCATTTCCTTCGAACTTGCAAATAAAACGAAACAAGAATCATCTGCTCCGGTCAACTCTCATGGACTCATCTCCCAGAGAGCCCAGAGGGACAGCTCCAGGAGGCAGCCCTCAGAGAGCACGTGGCAGCCGAGAGAAAAGGTGACAGGCTGCCATCCCAGCACAGTGGCCTCGTTGTCTGGAAAAGCATCAGCTCCTGTCTGGAGCTGAGTTTGCTACCATTCTGAACCATGGCTACCATTGATTCCCCATTAGGCTCCCCATTTTCCAATTCAGAAAATCTGATTCAGCAACTTGTTTAGATCGCAGACTTTTTTTTTTTTTTTTTTTTTTGACAGAGAGTGAGAGAGCACAAGCAGGGGAACAATAGAAGAAGAGGGAGAAGCAGGCTCCCTGCTGAGCCAGGAGCCTGATGCGGAGCTCCATCCCAGAACCCTGGGATCATGACCTGAGCGGAAGGCAGCCACTTAACCATCTGAGCCACCAGGCGCCCCTAGATTGCAGACTTTCCAAACTGGCACAGATTTTTAAGCTTGAGAATATTTTTGTGGCTTGCAGATTTTCAGCAGCTATTACTTTATGCATCAGGAAACATTTAGCAAACTAATGAAACGAAGTAAGTGAGGTGAGTAGAATTATAGAATCCTAGGTTGGGGGTTCTTGTGTGACTTAGGGCAACCAGCCTCATAACTCAGAACTCATAAATTAGATTACAAAACACTTTGTAACCTGTATTCATATTTAAAAATCGTGCTTCCCCAGGACACAAGTTATTTTAGGCTTTGAATCTGTGAATTGGGATAACTGATCTTCACTTTTCATGGTTACCCTAAAATGTCTAAATCCAACCACACCCCTTAATGCCCCAGCTAAATAAAGTTCTCATTATTCCTATCAGCTCTTTTGTAACCCTGGCTCTTACCAAGGTTTCCCTTATTTTAAGGAGAAGCTTGTAACAGTGTCTGCTTTTCTGAGGTTGCTTCTCGCTGAGAGTCTTAAGGGCAGATAAAGAAACGTACAAATAAGGAAAGTGACTAGTAAATGAACATGTGACCATTACCAAAAACTGAAGGTTTTGTTAAAAACCCATTTGTGTAAATGAATCCTTTTTAAACAAGAGGGTATTTGTGTTTTCTAAACTCAAGCATTAGTAAAGTCCATTTTCAGTATATGAAGCTATGGCTTTCATTGTTTTGGCTATTTTGTTCAGGCTAAAAACTGTATCTATGACATTTTAGCTTTCATACTGCTTAAAAGCACTGCTTATATATGGAATGCTATCTTTCAAAATAGCCATCTAAGCATGTCTGAAGTTGCCGTTATTTATCAGCTGCTCAGAACAGTTTTGTAAATATTTCATAGGTGTACAATGAAACCTCTTAAGATGTCAGAATCCATTTTAGAAACTGAAATAATATAGTATTACATGTACTGAATGACACTCACTTTAACAGACGGGTTGGTCAATATCCTACATTTAATTATATTCATTTGGGTCCATTTTACATATGCATTATACAAGAAGCAAAGCATATCCCACGGTGTGCCCATAGCCAATTCTCAATAACGGGAAAACAGGACTCTTCCACCTAAGCAAGTAATCCTTTCTTTCTCGTCGTTTGTGTTCCAACCCCATCCCCTAATTGTTCATTGCTCCTCTTAGAAAGCTGAGAGAAGAAAAAGAACAAACCTTCGTGGTTTCCACGTTGCAGGGATCTTTCTGTTGCTGATCACTCTATCCGCAGTGCCTAAAATAGTACCCGCCACCCACGCACAATGAGCTCTCAGCGTGTCCTTGCAGAATGAATGAACAGTGCCAGCACAGGTGTCTTCTATACCATAGTCCACGGAGATGCTACAGTAGGAAGAGGTCTGCATGAACATACACGAGAGCCAAAATCGATTCTGTTTTCTGCCCATTCTAGGGTGACCTTGGCCAAGTCTGTATCTCAGAGTTTGGGATTCCTCATTTTAGGAATGGGGATAAAGCAATCTTACCCTCTCCCTCAGCGGGCATTCAGTGGAACAAATGGAGAAGGTTCTGTAAACATCCAAAAAACCAAAAGGACAAAAGAGATCAAAATGACTGACACTAATGCAGATCTCTTGGTTTATCTCACCAGCCCATGTGCCTCTGTGTTTACAATCCTCTTTTAATTATTTGCATTAATGAAGGGCAGCCAAAGCATGAATAATCCCAAGCACTTCTGTTTGGCTTTGGAATTATATTTGAATGTGCTCTGTGTACCTTTCAAGTGTGTCTTCTTATGAAATCATGAAATCACACTGTAAAGATCCTGTTCTGTGACATTGGTTTGGGGGTCAACTTGTGACAATCTCTCTGTGTCCTAGTGTGAAAGGACGCTTTGCAGATCCCCAGCCCTGTGACAGTCATGAGATGAGCGTCATAAATATAATGCACCATGCTTTGGGAAAACTGAACTTGGTCATGGGGACGTTGTACAAGCTTCTTCAGTAAAGTTTGGAAACAGTTGTTTGTTTATTTGTTTGTTTACCTGGGAAGAAATTAGTTGAGTTTCTCATTGGGGAACTGAGGCAATAGATGTTCAGAGTTCTAATTTATCACTGCTTGGCATATTATATGTAAACGAGGCTTACCCATTCAGATAATTTGATGGTGCACTTTGGAATAAATGAATATATCACACCATGAAGATACGAAGTCTTTAAAATAAGTACAGTATTCATAACTTCCCTTCCACTCGGTGATTTATCATCGATAAAACATGGGTTTTTGAAAGAGCATTGAAATAATTCATTTGTTTTCTAGTCTATGCATTTGTTGATCTGGATAGTAATTTTATCCTCCCTTTGCAGCAATTGGCCGGTAAACTATTCCTTCCAACCTCAGGAAGTGAAGTATTACCTACTCATTTCTCTCCCTTATGCCTACAGGCTACACTGTAATTCTAACCTGTCCTACTTTGCAATGGACATATTTTTAAGTGTCAGAATGTTCTGCATATTTATACTGGAGTGTATATCTGGAATGCAGGGGTTATTCAAGGCTCTTAAAATGGAGCAGTGATAAGAAGAAAACAGTGATTAAAAACTGAAGTGTCCAACCCACTTGGAAGCCCCTTCTCCACATGGAATTCTTCATTTTCCACCCTCCAAGTGTCCATCCAGACAGAAATCATGTATATCTCCATGGAATCACTTTGACACTGGGCTTGACTATGCCAAGGTCACAAAGTTAAATTAGCACCACAGCCAAGAGGTAACATGAGGGACACACATTCCGCTCCCTCTCCTGGTCCCTAGTGATCCGGCTTCTGAGAGATCTACTCCGGTTTGTCTCTCCTGTCCCCAGGAGCAGCACCGACCCACTCCGTAAGGACCCACTTTCATGCTGTGTCTGCTCTAACAGTGGAAGATGCCCTGAGACTTGGGTTCAGATCCTGAACAGAGGACACGGGCTGGGTGTCAGGATAATTACATGTATCTTGTGATGCTGTGGAAGGATTAAACGGGCTTCAACATGAGAAATACCTCAGAGTCCTGCATGTATTAAACTCTCAATTTTTTAATAGATTAATGTATCTGTCTGGAACATTGCACCTCTGTTTTTGCTGTCACCGTGACGATGAAGGGTTTATGAGATTGATGTGGCCCAGCACAGTCTGTCGCACTGGATGGAGATGGCAGACTGCTTCTTTGTCATTCTGTAATCCCTCTAGTCTGTGCTGCTTTCTGATGTAAGAGTTGGAAGAGATACAGCCTGGCACCCTCTCTGGCCAACCAGATACCTCAGGGGAACATCTTAGCTGAACTGGAGTCAGGCCTGAGTCAGTGTCATGGTTTGGGGGCAACAAGGTTTCCTGGATGGAACACGAGGGCAGGAATCATGGGACCTGGGCTTTGTGCCGGGTCCCAGCACTGATGTGGCAAGTGACCTTGGGCAAACCACTTCCCTTGTCTTCTTTCTATTAAAGGAAGATAATTGATCTATGGCCACACCTCACAAAGATGTAGTGAAGATTAATGTAGGATATTGGGATCCGATTTGGAAGAAAACACCACAGAACACATAATTAGTTTTATAATCTATAATTAAGTATACGGATAGTGAGGAAGTAGCCACATGTGAATTATACATTATAAAATTAAGCCTTGTTTTGTTTTGTTTTCCTTTCTATGAAAACTGAAGACCCCAGTTATGCTTGGTCTGACATTAGTAGAGACACTGACCTGGAAGACTCCACTGGATGACATAATAGCTGTTTTAATGCATCAGGCAAATATGATATGAAAGTTGCTAGTGAAATGATCAAAGGTAGACCAAATAGTCCAGAACAAAGGGCAAAATGAGATCGGCTGTCTTTGATTCACAAAGAAAAGAAATGTGTCACAGATAGTTAGAAACTAAAGGGTCAGTGTCTTAACCCAATTCTGGGTAGGGGTGGACCATGGACAGTAGTAAATAGTCATTCCAACACTATGCAGAACCATCTCCTGAAGTCCTCCTCCACATCCTCTGTGTCCATGTCGCTTGCCAATGGAAGAAGAAGGATGACTGAAAGAGTGAGGCTCAGCCAGCTTGAGTGGGCTGAGAGCACTGGGCGCCTATGGGCATCAGGACACTGTCCTCTCCCTGGTGTCTGATGTCCGCCAAAGGAACATCCTCACTGAGCACGTCAGAACAGCATGGTTGCCATGCATGAAGTATTTCCAACACCCTCCTAGCCCATCTCCAGTCACTCAGCCCAGGCAGTTTGGGAGAGTTGGTGCTCCACAATGTAGAATCCTAACACAAACACTCTTGCATTATTCAGTGTGTTGAAAGCAGATTCAAAGCACAGATACCCTCCTCCAGGCCCATCAGCTGTACTCCCTGGGTCAACAAGCTCATGCTACGGTCTGGACCTTTGGCTGTTTTCTGCTGTTTTCTGTCTCCCCAGCCCTTCCCAGTCAGACTCCACTCTCTTTGGGCAACCATGAATGCTGAGGACTGGGATGCCCTTTTCTGTCTGAGCCACAGGGCACCCCTTGGTTTCTGGATGAAGTTGCCCTTCTCACAGCCCCTGGACCTCCAAGTTGACAGGTCACAGTTTAACACACTAGATTCATAAAAACAAAGGATTAAACAAAGGATTAAAAGAGCACCTTTTATTTTTTCTGGCTGACCTACTCCTGCTTACCAACCTCTGCTTTCCAGGCTAGGCCAAGAAGGTCAGGGAGATGTAGATGATCAGTCCCCAGTTAGTTTCGGTCTAGATCACATCTGTTGGGTAAAAAGCCTGTGGATGTGGTTCACTAACTAACTAACTAACTAAACTAACCTGCTCCTCCTCACTCTCCCCTGCGCCTTCCCCACCTGGTGGCTGACATCCCGGGAGTGACAGCTTCCTGTCCTCCTGATGTCGGGATGAGGAAAGGGGTCCTGGCCCCACATGAGGTCTTGGGCTGGTCCCCCTGCACCGGCTCTTTGGTTCTGGCTATCTTCTGGCTGATCTCTGTCGAGACGAAATAGATCCAGTCTTAACTGTAGAGTCTGCCTGTGTCTCTCCTCAGCCTACTTGGTGTATCTCAGTGTATTCATTCAGTCAGTCGAGGCATGCTCCTAGGGAGCGCAGCACCCTGCTAGGGAACTCTAGCCAAGGTCATTTCTGTGTCCTGTATCCTGAGATTCAGGGTCATTTAGCAGTGCCAAAATGAATCCCTCTAAGGCTCCCAGATCTCATGGCCATCCCTTACCCCACAGGAAACAGTCATTTCTGGTCTCTTCTACACAAGAGCCCAGGCTGGCTGAGGAGAACTAACCCAGCCCCCTTCCTGCCCAGGTGCACTGAGCTATCACACTTACTTCCTGTGGTTACTCCAAATCATAGCCTTGCCAGCGGTCTCTCCAGACAGTCTGAAACTAGGAACAAAAACATCACAACTCAGATTTGCTGTCAACATTCTCATCGTGCCTGTAACCCCCTCCTGGCCAGGAATGATGGCGACAGGATCTTCCTCAGCTTTGTATGAAGGCATATTTCTCTTACACATCCCAATCATTGCTGATTCAGCTGTGACTGACTCCACAGTTCTACTGTTTCCCCCCTTTTGTTTAGAAGTTATTCTTGTTTTAATACGTCCCCCATGGGAGTCATCCTTTGCCTTTGACCATCAGATGGTCCTGCTATACAGTGATCCTTAGAACCTTTTGAATTATCCATATGACCAATTTTCATTGAGTTGAGTTTTGTTGTTTGTGCTGGGAATAAAAAAGATAATAAAAGTCTCTGCCTTTGTAGCACTTACAATCTGGTGAATGACCCCATGTTTTGTTTTTGTTTTTGTTTTGTTTTTAATTTCACTTTTTATGAGATACTTAATAGATTAATTGGTTGATATATTCATGCACAATTATTTGAACACCTACTATGTGCACAGAATTTTGAGAGATGTGCGAATGTGGTTGGGAGACGATTCAGTGATGAGTGAATCCGGTCCCTCTCTGCAAGGAATTGATCATCGAGTATGGGAAAGATGAGAAAGAAACATGAAAAAGCATGTATCTCCCACACAAGACATGAGTAAGTACTGCAGCGGCCGTACAAGCCAGCTTACAGGAAGATGTAGAATAAAGAGGAATGCATTATGACTTGAAATATTTCAGAAGGCTTTGCCATGAATGTAGAATTAGTGATGAGTCCTTGCAATAATTTGAAGACCAAGATAAGTGTTCTATTTCAGATTTAAAAACCAGAATAATAGATGTGAAGAGGGCGTGAGAAAGGACATAAAGGCCAAGCAGCCCTGTGTGGTTCAAGCAGAGGGTGATTCGATAAATGGAAGAAGGAATGAAGTTGAAAATGGCAGATCCAGAGGCTCCAAATGTCCCATTCCATTTAGGCTTTCTTTTAAACGACAGTTTCTGAGAAGGGTAGGTAGGCCTGTGATTTAGAAAACAGAATAAGGAGTTGTTTGAAGCAGCAGAGAGAGGACCAATTAGTTGGCTATCACAGGAGTTCGGGCAATATATTCTCAAGGGTCCAGATGCAGAGGTCGGTGTAAAAATGAAAATGAGGGGTCCAATACGAGAGACATTGGTAAACCTCAGCTGACAGTACGCAATGGGAGGAGATCATTTAGTAAGCAGCTGAAGGAGGAGTCAAGGGGTCCATGACTTTCCTTTTTTTTTTTTTAAACATTTTATTTAATTATGAGAGAGAGAGAGAAAGCAGAGGGAGGGGCTGAAGGAGAGGAAGAAGCAGGCTCCCCACCGAGCAGAGAGCGGGATGTGGGGCTCAGTCCCAAGATCCTGGGATCATGACCTGAGCAGAAGGCAGACGCTCAACCTACCGAGCCAACCCCAGGTGCCCCGTCCAAGACTTTCCCAACCAGAGTGTCCAGAAGTTAGAAGGTGCTGGGGCAGTGGGAGATTATGACCTATATAACTACTTCCAAATATCCCAATTACCAAGTGTCATACACTCCTGACAGTTCTAGGCTGATCCAGGTACACAGGGAAGGGTTCACCACATGATACCAGAACTTGGGCTCCTGCATCTTAAGCGTTTTGTGTTTTTTTATTTATTTTTTTTATTAACATATAATGTATTATTAGCCCTAGGGGTACTGGCTCATCTTGTGTTTTCTAGGTAATATTATCTACCTACTCTTTTCCAACCAACTCACAAAATGGGCTCAGTGAGTGTGGTGAGATATTAATAGAGGAGAGGGGAAACAAGACTCAGTGGAAAAATCCCGCCAACCATAGGAAAAAACAGTGACACACAGATAGTCCTCCATGGGCATTTGCTGAATGAATCAATTGGAACAGTGCCATCTTTGTGGTGGTCTGGAGCTGTGTATGTGGCCCTACTGAGTAGCGCCGAGTGGAACATTTAGGTCTTGGTGAAGATATCTGTCCTCTGCCGATATTTTCCCTACATCTCTTCAGATATCTGGGCCCTCAACTTGAGCCCGTACGTTCTGCCTCCCATCCTGTTCCATGTTCTGTGCTCTTCTATAAGGCCAATTCCTCCTTCTCCTGGTAGATTCTATTTCCTTTATCCTAGTAGAAGCTTTTACCACTAAAATGGCCACTTTTCACTTCAGAATCCTCATTTTTTTTCCTGTCTACGAAAACATTTTGATAGTGTACCAAAAAGGCTGTAATAGCTCTCGTCTCTTAACAAAAACAACAATAAAATTACCCAACTCCTTCTGGTTTGAAGTCCAGCGAAGGCCCATTTCTCCACACTATAAAGAACACTGCTTGTATCCACCATTTAACTTTCCTTCCATTCTGTTCTTTCCCAAACCCACTGAAGACAAACCTTCTATCTCCCTCTCTCTGAATCTGTTCTTGCCAAAGTCAACACAACCTGTCTTGTGGGAGGAGAGGATGATACTCTATAATCTATCCTCATTTTATTTGACCTTTTAGTAACTCTCCATATTGTGGCTTACTCCCTCATTTTCCATACAGTTTTCTTACTGATGGGATGAAGCCCTAAGCTCCTGCTAGTCTGCAACTTCCTTGCCCCTCTCAGTCTACCATGATGAATCATTTCTTATTTTCCTTTATTTTAATTCAGCCTTTCTCAGCCAGGGTTCCCAGAGACAAATCCCTGATGGCCAACAGCATCCACTGACCTTACCTCTCCCTTATACATCTAGAATGGCTTGGTCAGATGCCACCTTTGGGATGAAGCAAACATTTTCTGTGTTCTGTAGTTGAAGTAAGGAGCTCCGGTTAAGAGAGGTTACTCCAACCATCCCTGTGCCCTAAAGTTTGGTCCCAGGCTTTTTTCTTGTCTCTAACTACCTTTACTACTTAGGAGATCACATGCTGAAGACACCCAGAATCTCCCTCTAAACCCCAAGTCTCCTTTTTGATTTTGCAGACCTGAAATCACCACTTGAACTACGGCTAAGATTTGTGACTCAAACGTGATCCTACATCCAGCACTACGAACACTGAGGAACTCGGTAGAGATGCAGAATGTTAGACACTGACCCAGAAAGGTTCAGTCAAGGTCTGCATTTTAACAAGATCCCCAGAATTCACATGCACATGTCAGTTTGAGAGACACTGGAGTAAAACATTTACACCAAACATGCCGTTAAAACAGATCGTTTATTTCCCCTTGCTCCTCTTCAATGTGCTTTTTTTTTTTAAAAATATTTTATTTATTTACTTGAGAGAGAGAAACAGGCAGAGCACAAGTGGGGTGGGGGCGAGGGGCAGACGGAGAGGGAAAAGCAGACTCCCTGCTGAGCAGGGACCCTGATGCAGGGCTCCATCCCAGGACCTTTGAGATCATGACCTGAGCCAAAGACAACCGCTTAACCCACTGAGCCACCCAGGCACCCATAAATGTGCTCAAGAGATTTTTGAACAAATTCCTCTTCTATAAATCTGAAACTCCTTTCCAAATTACCCCTCACTTAGTTACAATTTTTTTCTCTCATCAAATTACCATGAAGGATATGCCAAATTGTGACTCTGGACCAAAAGAGGATTTGCCGGAGACAAAATGAAGCTCAAGTTCCAGGGTCCCTCACCGCATGACCCCTTCCAAGGTACTGCAGGGGGTCCTGGCATTGTGTTCACATAATGTTTTAACAAAAGTTGTCAAAGTAATTTGTTCAAACTGTTTAAGACAACTCTCTCTTGGGGCGGCTGGGTGGCTCAGTGGGTTAAATCCTCTGCCTTCGGCTCAGGTCATGATCCCAGGGTCCTGGGATCGAGTCCCGCATCGGGCTCTCTGCTCAGCAGAGAGCCTGCTTCCTCCTCTCTCTCTGCCTGCCTCTCTGCCTACTTGTGATCTCAAATAAATAAATAAATAAATAAATAAATTCTTTTAAAAATAAATAAATTCTTTAAAAAAAAAAAAAAAACTCTCTCTTGGGATGCCTGGGTGGCTCAGTTGATTAAGCATCTGCCTTCACCTCTGGTTATGATCTCAGGGTCCTGGGATCAAGTACCACATCCTGCTGCTCCTTGCTCAGCGGGGAACCTGCTTTTCCCTCTTCCTCTGCCTCTCCCCCTGCCTCTCCCCCTGCTCCCGAGCTCTCTCTTTCTCTCTGTTAAATAAATAAATAAATAAATAAATAAATATCTTTTTTAAGAAAGACAATTCTCTCTTTTCCAATATTGTCACATTGCTGGTGATAGGATGGCATTGGAGTGGACATGGGCATTTTGATCATTTGGTTACACAGAAGTTTAATTGAGAATATATTCAGTTTTAGTTTAGTGGAGTACATTTATAAGTTTCATAGATAATTCTCAGTGTAGTGTGGGGATGGCTTCCAAGAAAACTGACAGCCCACTGAGCCTTGTTCCCCAGCATCCTGACGCAAAGGGGCAGGGGCAAGGCTGTGCTGCGATACAGATTTATCTATGCCTGACCCTGAATGTCCATGGGGAGAAGAGAAGAATCACATTTGAACTATACCGGGTCCAAAGCTGGTCTTTCAAAATGGTTTCAATCATGAAAACGTAGGATTTTTTAAATAAAAATGATATACAATAGAATTAATCAGAATTCTGTCTTTGTAAGAAGTACTTCTCCAATCAGTGGATACGTCTGTGTGAGAAGACCTATTTTTATGGCATTTCCAACCATAAAATTTTTTTTAAAGTTTCATCAACCGTGCCAGAGTGAAACAGAATTTCTTTCCTCTGTCTTTAAAAATGATATAATTTTTGTTTTGTGCTAATGCAGTTTAAACACATGCAACCAAAAGTAGGGAAAATTATCACAGAGTGGTGTCAGGCAGTAATTTATTAAAAATATTGTGTTATTTGTGTATATTATGTGATGTCTATGATTTTATCAGCTTTATTTTTTTTTAAGATTTTATTTATCTATTTGACAGGCAGAGATCACAAGTAGTCAGAGAGGCAGACAGATAGAGAGAGAGGTGGAAGCAGGATTCCTGCTGAGCAGAGAGCCCGATGCGGGGCTTGATCCCAGGACCCTGGGATCATGACCCAAGCTGAAAGCAGAGGCTTTAACCCATTGAGCCACCCAGGTGCCCCAATTTTATCAGCTTTAAATAGTTTTCTTTTTGAGATTCTTTCCTCGTATATATAATTTTTTATTCAGATCTTCATATCTATAATTATTTATTTCTTACCTTAAAGATCTAAGTTCTTCAAGCTTCAGTCCAGAAAAAAACTGATTGTCTCCCTGTCTAGGTTATGGTTCTGAAGGAAGTCCTGCTACCATTTCTGTCTGTCTTTACATTATGTCAAATAGACGTTATAATGCTCCCAAATTCCCTACGAGAAAACCCTTATCTAAAAATTATGCCAGCTTTTGCTTTCTTATTATACCAAAAAGCAGGAAAAGGATTTACTTCATTAAACCCACACAATGAAGTGCTGGATTTGATTGGGTATCATCACTGCTAATCATTTCTATCGTAAACAGGGTTGCGGGGAGGATTAGAAAGCCCCTCCTCTGATACAGATGCCCAATTATGGTCTAAAGTTCCCCCCTCCCTTTCACCTCCCTAAAAGAGGACCAATCAAGATATACAAAAATATCAATTCATGTAAGAGTCAACTCTTGTGTTGGTAGTGAGTAGAGAATAAAGTAGGGAGTGAAAAATGAAGGGCAGCATGACCTTTTCCACGACTTGAAATCCCCACTCACCGCTTGTGTTAACAGAACAAACAATTAGGCTGAGCCCGTAGAAGGCAATCCCTCCTGATTTTTACCAAATGGTTGATAACAGATTTGAGCTCCAATTTAGGCAGTGGAAGTCATTCTTGATCCCTCTCTTACCCTCACACCGTACATCCAACCCATCCGCAATTCCAGACAATGCTACCTTCAAAACACATTGGGAAGCTGACCAATGGCCACCTTTACTGTCTAAATCACCTTCATTGCTCACCCAGATTAACACCTGGCTTCTGGCTTTCCTTCCTGCCACCCTGCTGGTGTTTTCCCCACAGCAATCAGTCATCTTTCTAAAAGATAGCTCCTATCAGATCATCCTGCCTAAAAACCTCAGGAACTTCCCTTCAGACCTCGAATGAACCTCAGACTCTTGGCCTGGACTTGACTTCCTGCAAGATCTGCCCTTTCTTACCCACCTCACTTCTGCAAACAGCCTCTTTTACAGTAATCCATCCACACATACCTTTATAGGGTTCCTCCAAAAAGCTCAGCTCGTCCTTACTCTAGAGTTTTACCCTTGCTATTCTGTCTGGCTTTCCCTTACATGTAATCTAGATTTCTGCCCCAGTGTCTTCTCCATGAGAGGATGACCTGGACCACTCACACACACATACACCATCATATGGGCATTCTCTTTCTATTGGTGTGTCTTATCTCTCTTCTAGTACTTACGTCTATGACAAATTGTAGTTGCGTTTTTTTCTCCCTCTAGAGCACAAAATCCAAAAGAACATGGATTTCACTTTACATCTCGGATGCATGGGACTGTGCCTTGCCTGGGTTCTGCACTCGGTGAATACTTATTGAATGAATGGAAGGATATCTCTAAAGACTTTTGAAAGCTTTTGGTGTTGTCTTCTATAACACTGATAAGATAAAATCCACAGTGGAATCATCAGTAGGAAAAAGTGATTTTTTTTTTTTTGAAATATAGAGCATAGATATCAAATGTCAGAGGAGAATTCAAGACCAGAACTGGTCTTCTCACTTCCTCCCAGTGTTATTTCCATTGCACTATGCATGGTATCTTTCTAGATGATATGTTAGGTAATAATATGTTTATCCAAGATTCCCCCCACTAGTCTACTAACTTTTAATAACACATCTGGAACAGAAATGACTAAGTTCATACTAGACAATGCTGACTGTAGATATACTTAAGCAATTTACTTAAAAATAGACCAGTGAAAGGAGGGGGGAGGAAAGGAGAGATTGTGAGTTGACAGCTTTAAATTTTTCTGTTTATCTGTAATTTCTTGATTTTCAATATATTTTTGTTGTGGGCTAAATGTGTTGTCCCCACAATTCATATGTTGAAGCCTAAATCCCCAGTGTAATGGTATTTTGAGATGAGGCCTTTGGGAGGTGAGTAGGTCATGATGTGTGGAGCAATCTTGATGGGAATAGTGTCCTTATAAGAAGAGACTGGAGATAGAGAGATGATCCCTTTCTGCCCTTGCCCATGGGAGGATATAACAAGAAGTCGACCAACTACAAACCAGGCAGTGCCCTCACCACACATAGGATCTCCTGGCATCTTGATCTTGTATTTCCCAGCCCCTAAAATCTTGAGAAATAGATGTTTGTTGCTTAAGGCTCCCATTCTCTAATATTCCATAGTATACAAGCCTAAACAAAGAAAATGTTTTTGTAATTTTTAATTGGTTTATAGTAAATCATAAATGCTTTCCTTTAGTACAATGGTTGTTATAATTAATGGCTTACATTTTCACTCCCTCTGCCTACAAAGTTCGGATTGTGCTCCTCGATAGCAATCATGAAAATAACAAAGTCAGCATGTGACACTTACTCTGGAACTAAACTAGTATCTAATTCTAGAGGAACCATTTCCGGTTCTATGACAATTCGGAAGGCCTACCATTCCAAATTCCCTTCAAGAAAGCACTTGTTATTTATTTGTAATGAATGCTCTAAGTTGGCAATGTTCTGGAGGTTGGCTTATCTGTAGAGTGAAGGTCTCACTCACTCAGCAACCCCCGTAATGACTGAGCATGATTGGGATACAACTTTGGTCATTTCTGCACAATGAGGAACTCCAGTGGGCAATTCTTGCTTTAGATCTCCCTTGTTCGATTGGCTCAAATTTTATGAGGTCTGCATTTCCGTCTGAAGACTTACCCTGCTCAGTCCTGCTTCCTCCCTCTCTTCTATTTAGACATTAACCTTTAACAAACTTCTTCCATTCTGCACTTTGTCTGAGGATCCGATTCCAAGAGGACCAAAATGATCCATTTTCTAAATTCTTTTTTTCTTCCACTTTAGGGAAGTGCAACTCATCAGATGAAGTTTTACATAGTAGATAATCATGCTACCATGTACAATCATGACTACACAACAAAAGAAAACAGAGAGCAAAAGGCATACATTGAAAAGTTATGGACCAACAACACAAGTAGCTTAATGATCTATTCACCTTTCCTTTCCTTTGGCTCATGAGAATGGCAGTATTTTGGTGACCTGGTGCAAGTTGTATTGTGATGGATGGGACTGTCAGAAACTCACTTGAGTATTTAGATATTGCATTAGTGCATTACATTTACAAGTAGGTGCACTCAAGGAAAATGTGATTGCCTCTCCTTCTGTAATGTTTTCCTGCATGTTAAGGAAATCAGCTACTGGGGAATCGCTTGCTAAAAAACAATGATATTCTTTCCTCTCCTCTTCTTACCACTAGTTTTGTGCTACTCAACTCTAATGGAAGCAAACTCTCAATGCTTTTTGTCCAGTCTATGAATGAAATCTGTGGGGGTTTTGGCTAGCCTTAAATAATTTAAACCAGCAAAACAACACACTATATACTAAAAAGTAAGCTATCTTTGCTGAAGGGAAACACAGAGAGTGAAAACTTGCAAAATTAATTCTACCCTATTTCTTGCTCAAGGATTAAAGAAGTCAGCCCTTTCCTTTCAGGAGAGCCATTCTGTATTATGTGTGTGTGATTTTAGGGGTTCAATCTCTTTAAATGGCAGAACAACAGGTATTTTCCTCCATCTGCAGTAGAAAGAACAACTAACCAATAGACATTTCCACTAAAGAATTGCTTCTGTTCAATTTTTGTGCCATGAAGAATGTTGGCATTTTATCCTTGAGATATATATTACTAGACCCAGTGCCTTAGACTTCTGACACAAAGCACAGAGCAGTTACCATCCTGTTAACTCCTTTGGCACTGTGTCTCTCTGAAGAGGCAGGAATTTGCCTCAGGATTCCTGAATCTATAGGTACGATGATGAAAATGTGTGCTGCTTTGACTGGCCACGACTTAGTCCTCGATTTTTTTGGAAATGGACCTTCTGCCTTTTATATGGTCCTGCTAAGAAGGCGATTCATTACCCACTAGACAAGCTAAATAAACCAGATCCTCTCTTTCCTGAGCAAGCACATGACCAAAGGAATTCTCTTCTGGAACTTTAGAACAAACAAGTGAAACCCTCACAGAAGGAATAATTGCAGATATTTTCATCCCAGGGGTGGGGGCCTGGACAGGTTAAAATAGGAGAACTATGGTTCCTACTCTCTGGGTTTTGTCCTTCTGTAGCTTCCTTAATTTCCACCTGTTTCTAAGAACAGTCTCTGTTCTCCCACCGTTTCTGTGAAGTCCCACATCTGTTTAAGCACATACACTAATGCTCTTCCAAGTAAATCTGCTTTACTCAAGGAGCTAGAATTGCTTTCTCTTGCTTATAACAAGGAAGCTTAATGACATCGGTGCCATGATTCTGACTACATTTTTAAAAAGCAGATAAACAAAACCCTAGTGGGGTATGTATTTATCACAGTCCTCAAACACTGAGCATTAACAATTATTGTGTGAAGAAAGAGAGGAGTGATAGATGCTGTCATGTAGAAAGGGAGTTGTATCTAGTGACTTTCAATGAATTCCTGCTGTTTTCTTCTACATCCTCCTCTTTTTTAGAATGTTTGAGTACGCGGCCTTCATTCTCATATACTTGAAACTTCTCAGTTTCTGTGGTAGAAGGGTCACCCAGGATGAGAACGGATGTGAACACATGCTACATATCTTGATGAGCTGAGCTTTCTGAGAATCTGCCTGACAAAAAATACTTAAAAAAAAATACTCATATCGAAGAACACTCTGTTTTATCCTTCAAGTGCTCTTGACAGCAACTTAATATTTAGCTGCCTAATACTAAAAATTTAGTGGCCAGAATTTTATTGACTTGAGAATACAGGTAAGGAAGCACCATAACCATCTTTTCCTAATGACATCAGAAAGGTGGTTATGTGTGGGAGAATCATTTTGAAAGAATGAAAGTATGAATTTATCTGTAAAATATTCATACCAGGAAGCTCTTTGCCTTAGAGTTTTATGTATTCTTTTCAGGATTATTATTTTAAAAATTGAGAAAATAAAAATTATTTAGGATGATGTACTAGTTAGTGTACTTTTCTATATTAGGGCCCTTTGTTTTACAAGTAATGTTAAGACTTAACTCAACTGACCTAAAGAAGAAGAAAGACTTCCTTGGCTTATGTAACTGAGATGTCACACATGGTCCAGGCTTTAGGTACAGTTTGATTCTTGGGATTATGATAATACTGCTGGAGTTCTGACTAGGCTTCTTTCAATTTTTCTTAGTTTTTCCCTCCTCCTATGGTGTTTTCTTCTGGACAGTTACCTTCCTTATAGAAAAAGAATGGGTGTCACAGTCCCTGCCTGACAACTATACCCTCTAGATGAGAAAAAGGTCAAATACCTTTGTCTCACAATTCCAAGAAGACCTGAGATTCGATCTGACTAAACTAGATTAGTTCATATGCCCACCACAAACCAATCATCGTAGCCAGAGGCATGTTTGGATTGACCTATCTGAGTCATGCGCTCAGAATAATTATGGGCTCAACTTCTCTGAAACTACATGAATAACCTATTGGAAAGGGGAAAGGGGGAAAATGTCACAGTAGAGGCAAACAGCAAGTGTCCAGGCATCCTCCCTTATATTGCCATTATAAATTAGGAACAGGAACTACATGTAGATACATGGCACAAGGCTGATACACACCATTTTTCACTGTGTACTGAGGCTCTGAGATGTGAAGTGACACAAAGATGTTTCAGAATCGGGTGGTCTCCTCAATGTGGCATGGACCTGAATGTCTTCAAATGTTGACCTTGTGAGTGTCTTAGAGATACTGGACTAAGAAACAGTGATCCACAGTGAAAGGACTCATAAGATTACAAACTCAGAAAGCCAATTAATCCAGTAAGATGAAAAAAATCATTTTTTCAAAGTGACCAGATACTTGTCTAAAGTAAGCTATAGGAAAAGCTAAATTATGATCAGGAGAATATCTGATGGAGACAGAAGCATGGTTAGTTTTATAATTCAGGTAGCTACGTCAGCACCTACTATTCAGATGCCTACAACTCCTGGACCAGGTCAGAGTAGGCAAATCCTTGACCATGTACTAGGGCTTAGACAGACACTAACCAGGTTTGTCTCATGGTCTTCCCCTTGTCTGTGCTTTTTGGCTATCAATACCTTTTCTGAATGACTCATTATTTCTTTAGATGAACATGAATCTTTAATTAAGTCTTTTTTTTTTAAATCCAGAAACCACTCTGTTTCTTTAAAATATATTCATGTATCTTGGATCATTATGTATCAGTTTTAAAGTTTAATTCTATAAGGGTATCTTGTTAGAAAAAATCTGATTTTTGCTCCTATATACCAAGTAAATGGTATTTGGCAGAATTTACTTGTCTTTGGCAGAATTTATTAATTTAATAGATAATATAGATGGAGAGAATACTTGAGTATCTACTGTACACTGGTTATCACACACGCCCTATGTTATACTATTTATACATTGTATACTTATGTGATCCAGGTGCCACAAGTCTAATTGTATAGAAAAAGACACTAAATTTCAAAAAGATCTTACAATGTTCTTAAGGTCTAACAACTAGTGAATAATGAGGTGAAATTCAACTTCGTATTTGCCTGATTCCTATATCTGTGGTCTCTCCACATGTAACTGGTATGAGAGAATACTAAGATGAGTCTTGCATTTTCCCCAGATCATTTTTAACTTTATTATTTGAACCATTAAAAAGCAAAATTCTTACACCTAGAAACAATGAAAATTCTTAATTCATTATTTCAAGTTTTATGACTATTTATAAATGATTTATAAGTTGTTAATTTATTTTATTTATTCTGTGCCTGGAGTGGACAAATCCTTATAGAGAAGAATATATAGTCATGTAAAATGGTGACCAGGACACCACCTTTATTTACAGTGAAGCAAATTATATACCAGCATTAATAACTGTTCGATCTGAGAGCATATTAGATGTTAGATGTTAGATGATAGTTACAGAGAAGATGTTAGAAGGTTATATACTTTTGCTGAAAGGATACTATGAAATTTGCAAGGAGGTTAGGCAATCAAGAGAGACTTCAAAGAAGAGGTATCCTATGAGCCAAACTTAGAAGATATATGAGAGAAATTTTTGTAAACAGAGATTAGGGAAATGTCTTCTACTAAGAAAAGAAAGTAGTATGAGCAAAGCAAAAAGGTAAAGAGTATATTAAAGGAATAGAAAACAGTACCATTGAGCTGAGGTAAAGATTTCCACTGTCAGACCGAGAAGTTTATAAAATTCAGTCAGCAATAGGGATCCATTGAAGGTTTCCGCACAGAGAAATGGTATGTTCAAATTTCCAAGTTTAAGAAGATCAATGTGGGTGTCTAGGAGAGATTTGACCTGACTAAAGAGAAAATACAGGGATTCACCTGCTAAGTATACTGAAATATATCAAGTAAAAAATCATCAAGTGCCGAACCAGGGCACCATCATGAAAACAGAAAATAAATAGAGATTTGGTTCAAGGAAGCCAGAAGCTCATTCTTAATGATTTGCCAAGTATAAAAGAGGAGGGGGCCCCCAAATTGGAAGAGCCAAAGTGAATCTCAGAACGCTTACCTAGGGTCTTGCCCTCCTGGAACAACCTCCACGGCAGCAAGGGAGCCAGTTATCGGAGTGTGTCATTCTCGTGCTTAAAACCTGGGAACCATCTGTGAATCACCTCTGGCACTACAAAGATAATTAACACCAAGGCTTCAGTGGCGGGATTACATCAATCTCTTGTGTGAGGGTGTGAAAGGATTTGGGCAGGGAACATTTGTTTTTGAAAAGCCCTCTGTGTGATGCTGTTGTGCAGCCTGCACTGGTCTGCAGGACTTCATCCATCCTACTTAGCAAGCATATGCAGACCCCTACGTGTCTCTCTGGCCTCGTCCAGACGTACCAAAGAACTCAAAACTCCCTAAAGGCGCTAGGCTCTTTGAGGCCTGTGCCTCGGTTCATGTTCTCTCCTCACCCGGAATTCCCTCCTCCACCTAGTGAACACAGAGGCAAGAACCCGCTGAGCAGTCCCTCCTTTGGGAAGCCATTGGTTGTTTCATCAGAAGCAGAGGTACTTGCTACCTTGTTTACAGTGTCACTACTTTCTTATAGACATCTACCTCGCTCTTAATTTTGTCCATGTGTCATCTCCCTCTGTTAGGGAAACTCCTTGTGCCTAGCACTGCCTCAGTTTAAATTCATTATATGAATGTCTCCAAGTAATTGTGGTTGGGTTTAGAGGAAACAACAGTGGTGTCACTGCCATCAAAAACAGAAAAGGTAGGGGCGCCTGGATGGCTCAGTCTGTTGAGCATATGACTCTTGGTTGGGCTCTGCGCTCAGTACAGAATCTGCTTCAGATTCTTTCTCCTTCTCCCTCTGTCCCTCCCCACTCATGCCTGTTCTCTCACTCTGTCACAGTCAAATTAAAAAAAAAAAAAAAAAAACAGAAACACAAAAGGTAACAGATGAAAAAGAAGCAATGAATTAACTATTTTAATTGCAATTAGTCTCATGCCTTGCTATTAATTTGTTTAACGTGTAGAAGGGTAGAGTTTGATGAGGATGATAACGAATTCCATTTGGACGTGATCATCTTTAAGCACCAGTCAGACATGCAGACGGAGGTGCCCAGCGGGCAGCTGGAAGTGGGAAGTGAGTACAGCTGTGGAAGATAACCCAATGAGAGAAGACGTGAGGGGAAGAGACGGTGGGATTGTTAGCATCCTTTAGCACTGTTACTTCAGAGAGGAGATCAAAGGTTCTTGCTGTACCTTTCATGAGAGTGTGACCAATTACAAAATGGGGGTGATGGGGGAGGGGGGCTGGCATCCAGTTCTCTGCTCCATACCCTCCTTCCCAAATCTTACTTCAGAATATGCAGGCTTGCACACACAGCTTCTATACAGGCTTCCTGGAAGTGCCAAGCAGTAATGTGGTCTTTGCCCAGCTTTTGTCTGGGAGTGAGGAAATTAATCTTTATTTCATGTTAATGTTTCTGAGTTTCAATTTGTTCATCTATGCAGTGAGGTTAAGAATACATAGCCTACCCATCTTAAACAATTATCATGAACATTAATATATGCAAAAATCTTTGTAACCTGTGTGGCACTGTAAAAATGAGAATTGATTCTTTTTCTGTGTGTACCAAGATCTTTTTCTTGTGTCGATTCTATTAAATTTTCGGATGCCCTGTGCACTGCCAAATATCATTAAATTAGACTCTCTTTTTCATGATCAATATACCCATATTTCCAAATCACCTTGATACCTATTTACAAAAATATTTGATTAGTTATTACAAATCAAATTTAATATTTTTTTCTCACAACCTTTCTATGTAGAGTATACACATTTTTCTTTTCACTAAGCCCTGAGAAATGCATCCAAAATTCAGGACGGGCCAGTTTATGCAGGCAATAGGAGAGATCCAGAGTGGGGTAGACTTTGCTTCCTGGGAGAGCAGCCAGTTTAAACCACCCTCCCCAGCGGTGTGCTAGGCACCTGTGGAAGGACTGTGTGGACCTGAAGGTCAGGGATTCTTCAATTCCAACATAGGCTAGAAAGGAAGTGAGCTTAGGCCATTGGCTATTGTCCCCTCTGTCAGTCATCAAAAGCTGCTGGGTGTACCTCAGAACCACCAGGCAAAGGCAAGCCAGGAATGAAGGTAGGAAACCCTGGTGGGAAGTTCCCATGGAAGTGGAGGGTCATGTCATCTCGGCCTCATCGGATCCCCCTGGTATCATACATAGACCACAGTGAGGTCAACCATGCCTTCTAGTAATAGTATATGGATCCTGTGATTCTGAGTTTGTTTTTAAATTAGGAAAGGGAGGATGCATTTGGCATTGTTTTTCCTATTACTCTGTATATTAGCTTTATTTATTTAAAGTATCCACGCACAAAGGATGCATATCCTGCTATTTTATTGCAATTATTCTCTCGAGAAGACTATAAGCATGAGAGGTTTTCAGATACCCTCACGGGAGCTGGAAGAGGAACTAACATTCATAAATTGCCTCTTCCATGCCAGGTAGAGTGCTGGTGTTATGCAGGGAGGATAGGAAACTTAATGTTCATGATAGTCTTCTGAAGTAGCCAGGTGACATTGATCCCCACTTTACAGAACCTCAGAGAGACTAAGTCACTTGTGCAAGGATGTATAGTTAGTAAGTGGAAGGATAAGAATTTGTAGCCATATCTCCAAAGAACATGTTTGTTTGAATAGAACAGAATAGATATTTAAAAGTGCATACTCTTGTGGATCCAGCTAAATTTAAATTAAGTTAATTTAAGTAATTAATAAATTAATTTAAATAAAATTTAAATAAATTTAAAACCAAAATGCTTTAAAAACTAGAAGTAACTTTAACTTTGCGGCTGAGTTGGCCATGGTTTATGTATCTGTAACCCAATTTTGGGGTAGTTCCTTGTAAAACAGCCCTTAAATGGGGTGCATATCTGGACAAATCCTGGATTTTTGTATTTTTGCTTGTTTGTTTGTTTGTTTTTCAAATATCTGGTAAGTAGGATTCTGCAGGAAACAGACCCTGAGATGGACATTACCTGCAGCAGGACCACTGAGGTGTGCTCTTGAGACCCGTAAGAAAGGGACGGAAGCAGGATTAGCAGATACACTTCTGGTAGAGACCTCGCACCATTCTGGGGTGAGCTCTGAAGCTGGGGTAAACCCTCCCAGGAGTCCATCCAGGCAAGAAGGCTTGGCCTTTGTACTCCTGCATGGAGCACTGGATATGAAAAGGACCATAACCCTGGTCTATGCTACTTCTTTCTAGAGAAGGTAATTCCTGGGAAAGGCCTAAACTGAAAGCCATCTGGTCTAGGGGAGACAACAAGGGTACACTGGTCATTAGGGGCAGAATTGCTACATGCATTACGGTCTCCTTCTGTGTCTTTTTTTTTGGGGGGGGGTATGATTTATTTACTTATTTTAGAGAGGGAAAGAGAGAGAGCTTGTGTGAGTGGGAGGAAGGGCAGAGGGAAAGGAGAGAGAGAATCCTCAAACAGACCACCTGACCCAGTGCTTGACGCAGGGCTCAATCCCAGGACCCTGATATCATGACCTGAGCTGAGTCAGATGCTGGCTGCTCAGCTGACTGAGCCACCCAGGCGCTCCTCCCCTCCTTTGTCTTTAGGGGGCTTTGATTCTTATAAGTTTACCCAATATAAGGCCAAGTCCTCCAGGATTCTGAATGTTCTCTTTTCCTGGGATAAGCTACCCACCCCCCCACCATGGCTCTGGTCTTAAGGGCAGAAGAGATGCTAATTACTTTCCATTATAAATCACTCACACTTCTCTAGGGCTTATCTGTTAGAGTGCTCAGAAGTGGCCAAGCTTGAGGCAAGCAGGATGCCCTTCTCTGTGTGGTGGATTTTTTCTGAATTGTATCTATGCTGAAGATATAGTCCTTGTCTGCATTTTATGTTAGAGGGTCTCCTAGTGGACTGCCTATGTTGGGTAGGCAACATAGAATAATAGAGTGTAACAACCAATGGATTAATGTATTCGGTAAATAGTCCCCACATTAGAGGGTGGCCCCACAGATGCCAGGGGTAATCCCTGGAATTTTTTTTAAAGATTTTTATTTATTTATTTGACAGAGAGTGGGGGGTCGGGGGGGGTGGGGGAGAGAATCAATAGGGGGAGCAGCAGGCAGGGGGAGAGGGAGAAGCACACTCCCTGGCGAGCAGGGAGCCTGATGCTTGATCCTAGAACCTGGGATCATGACCTGACTCAAAGGCAGATGCTTAACCAACTGAACCACCCAGGAGCCCCAATCCCTGGAATTTTTTAGTGTTACCTGATATGGTAAGGTCTTTGCCAGTGTGATTAAGGGTTTGGAGTTGAGACATTGTCCTGGATTACCCAAGCCCTAAATGCCATCACACGTGTCTTTAAGAGAGACAGAGGGTGATTAGACACACACAGAGAAGAAAGTAGGGTGAAGACAGAGCAGAAAGAAATTTAAAGACATTGGTCCTGAAGATGGTAGTGAAGCAGCCACAAGCCTTGGAATGTCAACAGCCACTAGAAACCACAATAGGCAGGGAATGGATCATCATCCCGGCCTCTGGGGTGAGCACAAACTTGCCAGCACCTTGATCTCAGACATCTGCCTCCTGGAACTGTGAAGGAAGTAATTCCAGTTGTTTCAAGCCACCTACGCCCTGGTGATTTGTTACAGCCGTAGTTAACTAACATACCCACACTACTCTTCTCAAGACCCTGCTCTCTCCTTTCATGTTTTTATATGAAACTTCCAGAGATGTGATTAGCTAGGCTGGAGGCTATGTCATCAGGGCAGGCTTCTCACACCAGCTCTGGAATCGGAGAAGCCTGGGTTTATATATTGATTCTACCGATTTCCAGCTTTGTGACCTCGGACATACGGCTTAACCGTCTTAAACCTCAGTTTCTCTACCTGCAGAGCGCGGAGGAATATCGCATCACATAAGCAGACTGTGAGGATTAAATTAGTTGGCCACTGAGGTATTGACAAAGCATCGGGTACAATGTAACTGTCATTAAGCCTTCTTTATTACATGTCCCGTACATTTTCAAATGATATGTACCAAAAATAGATCATTTGATTAAAATAGTTTGATTAAATATATGCTGATAGTATGTATCAATCAATGCAAATAAACATATTAGCTATATATTTATGAAGGATTTACTATGTTATTATTTACTATTTACTACTCTTCATGCCTCAGTTTATCGATCTGGAAAATAAGGATAATAGTAGTACTGATTTTAATGGGCTAGTGTGAGGATTGAGTGCTGGCAATTTACATTGAGGACTTAGCACACTTCAGGGCATGTAAGAAATGCACATTTCCATTAGGACCTCTACGTGGCACTTAATCCCCACCACAGCCCTCTAAAATTGGTACCATTGTTAACCCATTGTATAGACAAGAGTTGGAATAAATTGTTCAAGTTCACATGGCTAGTATTGTCTGAACCAGAAATCAAGCCCAAGTCTGTCTGAGATTAGAGTCTAAGAACTGGACCACACCTATCAATGGAAAGTAACTTTTGCCACTTTTTAGAGTTTATCATTTCAGGAAGGATTTTAAGTGTACTCTCTAGCATGTAGGAGGGCTCTGAGTAATCTCTCTACCACAGAGGAATGTTTTATTGTTGAGAATAATAAAGAGGCATATTAGCAATTAAGCTCTTAGGATTTTTCAGGCAGTAGGAAACATTAGCAGATAATTACTGAGTTCTCCTAGCTCCCAAATTTCAGCATCACTGAGAAACCTTAAAATGTTTGTGTTCCATATCGCTGTAAAGAATTCTATACTTCCTACATGTCAATGATAAGTATGACAAGATTCCTGGAAATGTAAGAATACTAGGCCTACAAATACTTTGAAAGTGTCTTTCTGATATATCAAAGTTATTATGAGTCACTAGATAAAGCTGTTTTGTGTATGAAGACACCAACACTTTTTCTTAAGTTTTTAGTTTTATTCATTCATGTTTTTATTCAACACTTACTAAATGAGTGCCTAAGACATGCTGGACATTATCCTAGGCAATAAGGTTTCAGTGATGATAAAGATTTAATGTTTCTCAAATAAAACCTACTTTTTTAAAATAATTTTTTATTTTGGGGCACCTGGGTGGCTCAGTGGGTTAAAGCCTCTGCCTTCAGCTCAGATCATGATCCCAGGGTCCTCGGATCGAGCCCCGCATCGGGCTCTCTGCTCAGCGGGGAGCCTGCTTCCTCCTCTCTCTCTGCCTGCCTCTCTGCCTACTTGTGATCTCTGTCTGTCAAATAAATAAATAAAAATCTAAAAAAAATTTTTTTTAAATTTTTATTAACACATAATGTATTATTAGCCTCAGGGGTACAGATCTGTGAATCGTCAGGTTTACACACTTCACAGCACTCACCATAGCACATACGCTCCCCAATGTCCATAACCCAACCACCCTATCCATACCCCCTCCCCCCAGCAACCCTCAGTTTGTTTTGTGAGATTAAGAGTCTCATGGTTTGCCTCCCTCCCAATCCCATCTTGTTTCATTTTTTCCTTCTTTACCTCCCAAACCCTCCATATTGCATCTCAAATTCCTTATATCAGGGAGATCATATGATAATTGTCTTTCTCTGATTGACTTATTTCACTCAGCATAATACCCTCTAGTTCCATCCACATCTAAAACCTACTTTTTGATGTCCAGAAATTCATCTAATGAACCATCCCACTAGGAAATATCAAACTACAAGTAAATGTTCCGCAGAGAGGTAAAGCAGGAAGGGACCCCTGACAACAATCCATTCATTAGACCATTACCAATCTTTTGTTAAGTAACCACTGTGAGGATATAAAAGGAAAAAAATTACATGTTCTTCCCCCAAGGAGTTGGAAGGCCAGTTTTAACTACTGTGAGACGGTATGAACTGGGATATAGGAAAAGTACAGAAGAAGTTAGGAAGGATCCAAACCAGTGGACAAAAATTATTTCCAGAGAGGAGAACAAGGTAAGGATAGTGGCTAAAAGGGTGAGTCTTTAAGGATGTGTGAGGTTCCACATATAGGAATGTGGTAATGTCAGTGAGAAAAGGCATCCTCAAAATAGGGAGGCATGTGAGCAGGACAAGAAGGCAATGAATAGCAAGTAGTCTAGGAAGGCTGGAGGAAAAGGAGTGCATGGACAGCTGGGGTGGAAGACAAGAGGACCACAGATTTAATCAGGTCACAGAGCCCTTGACAGCCAGAGTAAAGATCAGACAATATTCAGGGAATAGGAGTTTTGATGCAGCAAAGAACATGTTCAGATTTGTACTGTTGAGGAGTTTAAATGGCAGTGAGGAGTCTGGAAGGGACAAAACATTAATGAGACGCACACCATTTGGGAGGTTACTGCGATAGACCAGGTGTAACGAATGGGTGCTTACGTGGGATGACGATGATGGAAATGGAAAGAAGAGAGTGGCCCACGATTTATTTTCTGCTGTGGAATAAATAAGATTTTACAGGTGCACATGTGCTGGTCAGGGAGGGTGAGAAGGCCGGTGAAACTGGGTAATGGAAATCAGGAGAGAAGAATGTGGAGGAGAATGACCCAGTTGACAGAGATCTAAATGAGGGGTAAATGCAGTAACGTGAGAATTTCCACTCTTTCTGCTCTTTGGTTTGCATTTCCTCATTGGATAGACTTTCTGAGTCTAAATATATCAAGATTCAAATCAAATGAGAGGCTCGAGACATTCAATATTTACTAAATGTCTAACCTGGATTAGGTACTAGATATGTTTCCTCTCTTCTTGGTTTCTTTTTTTCCTTTTTTTTTTTTTAAATTATTATTATGTTCAGTTAGCTGCTGTTTAGTATATCATTAGTTTTTGATATAGTGTTCACGATTCATTAGTTGCATATAACACCCAGCGCTCATCACAACACGTGACTTCCTTAATACCCATCACCCTGTCACCCCCTCCCCCAACCCTTCCCCTCTGATACTTTCAGTTTGTTTCCTAGGGTCCATAGTCTCTCATGTTCATCTCCCTCTCTGATTTCTCCCCCTTCAGATTTCCCTCCCTTCCCCTGTGGTCCTCCGTGCTATTGCGTATGTTCTCTTATGTGCCTTTGGTAGGACACTCATTACTTTTTACCTTGAATTCCAGATACTGAGTACCTGCTAAACTCCTCTAATGGGCTGTGAGTGTCTTAGGGAAAGAATCCGTGTCTGTCTCATTTGCACGGCAGTGCATTGCACGCAATAGACAGAAAATAAATATCTGTAATTTGAGCTTATGCAGTCACATAACATTTGAAATAGCCCACTCAGAATTTTGATAGTAACTGCTCAATTCCATTCAATACCCATAGTTAGCTTCTGGTTGCCTAATAACCAATTACCAAGTAGCTTATTAGTTTACTACAATATTAATACAGTTCATTTATTGAAATGACTCAGATTACCAAGATGAATATTTTACAGCTCATTCATTTCAGGCACTAACAATAGTATCTGTGTAATTATATCATAATTCAATAATTTATCATAAATTCCAGCAAATAGTTGATCCAGGCAGTAAAAATGTTTTTTTCTATTAACCTAGTCATATAGGTTTTGAAAGATAACTTTGAGTTTTTGAAAGATAATTTTGATTTATCATATAAGACATAGATATTAGCTTAAGCCAGAGCTAACAAACATATTTCTAGTGAATAAATGCTGGAACACAGAGAGGACATTTTAGTAACATTCCAGACCTGGTGATAGCTTTTAATACATACTAAAAATAAGAGCAACAATTCCTTATGGCCCTAATGCGCCAGAACCAGAGAAACCATGGAAAGACTTGAGATCCTCCAAAAAGACATGGAGATCCCAGGTTGGGATTGACAAGTTCAGGAACAATGCTGATAAACCAGGACAGGACAGAAGACAGAGAAAATAAGATATTCCAACATCCAGGCAGGTGATAGGGAAAAGCTCATCTGTCAGAATTGAAGGGGCAGCATAAAACTGACAGAGGAATTGAATCGAAAATTCACCAAGAATAGAGGCCTTGGAAACATGCTATTTCTGGAAAGAGTCACTGTAGGCTTCCCAGACAGAAATAAGCAAAAGCTAGGGGACACATCCAGAGTCTGCAGGTGGAGGTTAGAAGACACATCTGGTCGGGGTAAGACCTAATAGGACAGAAATATGACCAACTCTGAACAGCATAGGAAGCAGAATAGTCCCAAAGATGGACATGGTCTGATCCCCAAAACCTGTGAATATACTACCTTCCACGGCAAAAGGGACTTTGCGAAGTCCCTTTTGCCGTGGAAGGTAGTATATTCACAGTATATTCAAAGTTAGGGACTTTGAAATAGGCATATTATATGATAGTGGGCCCTGGTTAATGACATGAGCCTTTAAAAACAGGGAACTGGAGTGCCTGGGTGGCTCAGCTAGTTAAGTGTCTGCCTTTGGCTCAGGTTGTGATCACAGGGTCCTGGCATTGAGCCCTGCTTTGGGGTCCAACAACCAACAAGGGAATCTATCTGGGCTTTAGTCCTACAGCAGTGTGGAACTGAATTCTGCCACCAAGCTGAATGAGTTTGGAAGTGGGTTTTTTTCTGAGCCTCCCATAAGGAGCACAACCCTGCTGATAGCTTGATTTTGAGCCTTGTGAGTCTCTCAGCAGTTTGCTGCCCAGCCCCTCTGGTCTTTTTGGACTACAGAACTGTATGATGATAAATTTCTATTGTTTTAAGGAACTCGAATTGTGGTCATATGTTATGGCAGGCATAGCAAACTGATATAGATATTAAAAGACACCCTGTAATTGTCAAGAGGCATGAATGGCTTAGGAAGGAATTTGGCTATTGCCCATTCTTTCACTTTTCTTTCCTTCCCTACTTAGGCCCCGCACCCCCCCCCCAAAAAAAAAGAAAAAGAAAAAAAAATGCTGGTGGAATTCAGCATACCAATACCAGATGTGGGACTAAAGTGAGTTCATTATTTTGTTGGGCAAATTCTGTAGAACTCTGATGTTTTGTGGTAAGATATTTCAATCTCTTAAACCCAGAAATTCAGTAAAGTAACATGTAATGTGTGATTAGAACTAAATCTTTTGATGGTTGACTTTTTTATATGTCTTACTGTCCCTTTATAAAAATGCTTCACCATATATTTATATTCAGTCATTCCAGGTAGATAATTATCCATTTAATTATATAAATTTTCCTTGCTGATTTTATTCAATTATAACGAATCTTGTCTCAGATTATAGTAATTGGGACTTTTTAAAAAAGATTTTATTTATTTATTTGACAGAGAGAGACACAGCGAGAGAGGGAATACAAGCAGTGGGAGTGGGAGAGGGAGAAGCAGGCTCCCCACTGAGCAGGGAGCCTGATGTGGGACTTGATCCCAGCACCCCGGGGACCATGACCTGACCTGAGCCAAAGGTGCCCTAGTAATTGGGACTTTAAAGTAAAGTTAGAAATACAAGTAAATATTTTTAATAAGTTAAATAACATCATATATATTGTAGAGAAGTCCCAACTGTTTTGAGACAGTAGCAACTGAATACAGACTTATCAAATGTGAGCTTAGAATTAGAATGATTTCAGCAAAGGAGAAAAGCTTTCTTTGGTGATCAAGTCTCTTGATCTTGAAGCATGACATATCATATCATATCTAAATCATCATACTTGGTAAAAACAACCCGTTAAGATACTCAATGTGGACCCTTTCCCAATAAGCCATACACTGCCCACTTTAGAAGTGATAAAATGCTGCTACTTTCAAAATTGCTTATGTAATTGCAGGATTACTACATGATGCCTCAATTAGATCAGCTTTGTTTTAGGAAGAACTTTGAGATTATCTGAATGAGATTTCAGCCCATAAAACTTACACATTCCCCTTCCCTTCTGAAGGAAAAGGTTTCAGTGTCACGCAATTGATCTTCCATCAGGGTTTACAGTCTTCTCTAGAACATTTTAGGTGCAGAGTTGATACTCAGTTAATTTATCTGTTATTGTCATAACCATAGACTTTCTATTTTAATTTCTTTTACCTTTCACATTGTAGCTTATCATTAAAACTATTTTGTAATACAGTAAGAAAATCACATCATATGGACATTTTTTTCTTTTCCACTAGAAGTGATAAGGGGATTTGAAGTTGGGGGGTGGACTCTCAAATAATATGAGAACATGTATCTTTATGTATTTGTTCTACAGATAAGTTTACTCATATAAGCTACTTAAAGAAAAGTTAAAGATTCTTCTGTATCATTGGAATATGACTTTAAATCACCTCCCAGATGTCATGCTTAAATTATAAATTTAAGCTATCCAGTTTAATAATTGGGTGATCTTGAAAGGTTCCTTAAACCTATCTTCATCTTCATATGGGGATTATCAAGCCACCTTTGTTGTGAGGATTAAGTGAAATGAAATGATGCTGGTAAAGTGCTTAAGAAGAATATCTGGAATGTAGTTAGCTCCCCAAATATTAGCAATTCTTATTAAAAATGGCAATTAACAGGGAGGGGAAAAAAAGAAAATAAAGGCTAGGCAGCCACATAAGAAAATGTGGATGTGTAGAGAGGAGGTTGGGGAGAAGAAGGAAGAATTCCTGCCCCATTGGGAATGATGGACCAGTACGCAGTCATTTGATTCTTCAAGGGTACTCTAAAGACATAAATAGTGGTGCTTACAGATATTCTCCCAGTCATTTTTTCACGGCTGCCATTTTTTTCCAAGTACTTTCATACATAAGTAACATCCGTGGGGAGTCTTATTGGGCTCAACTAAACACTGAGACTCCAGACCATTATAGACCGCACTGGGCACCAGCACTTAGAAGGATACAGGCAGGAACCACAGATTGCCATTGGGGAATGTCAGATATTCCTGTCCCTTGAGTCTCCTTGAAACATCAAACACATCTAGGACCCACACTAGTTTTCAAAGTCTCATCCATCAGGAGATCCCACATCTTTTGTAGCACCCCCATACTTATAGCTCCTAGAGTCTCCTCTAGGGACATGGCCCTGATTTGGGAAAGCCAAAAATTATGGCTTTTCACCAGCATTCATAACTGATAATCCCAGTCCAGATGTAATTTGTCGATCATGGGTCACTTTTTATCACACGTTATATGGCTTCCTAACATAGTTGGCATGTACCATCCTTACCAAGAACAGAGTAGAGACTTGCCAAAGGTCAAATTCTCACACAGCAATAGAATAGGTATTATTAACCCCATAAAGGGTAAATAACAATCATGAGCAACTGGTTTATTGAGAAATGATATGTTAGGGTATAAAAATAAAACTCTGCTCTCTGTCAATAATTCACTCCACCAGGGTGCTCCTTGTCAACCTCTGTCAGAGCCTCTGTCTGCAGTCCAAAGACCTTCCCCTCCAACCCTCCTCTTTTCCTCTCTCCCTTCCAAGGTGTCACACTGGTATTGTGGACTGAAATTCCCCTGCTGATTTCTCTCTGCACCTTAACCTTCACGGGCATTTCCCCTCATTAAATCTCTCAAAACTTCTGGTGTCTATTTCACAAAGGACCCTGACCAACATGACAAACTCTGCACAACCTGCAGGAAAAGCATGTTATTGGAGAAAGGAAGAGAAAGATGGTTATCGACCACGTCTCCCACTTCACCAAACCATTTCCTCTGGGGGAAACAGAAGCGTGTAATGTTATATAAGGCTCTAAACTCAAGGAAGTTTTTTTTTTTTTCCTTGCTGTCTTTCTTTTTTAAGACTAGGAGAATTAATGCAAAATGGATAAAGACAGGCTCTCAAAAAACACAAGTCAACCCTATTAAACTGTGAATTTCATCACAAGATCACATTTGGATTATTCAGAATACACTCATTAAACTATCCTTATTGGAGGAATGTGTGTGTTTTCAACTCTCTAAAAGCAGCAGGAAAACAAAGGAATGATAAGTAAGGGATTAAAAATACATCTTCAATCTTTGGTTTCATTAATCTTCAGAACAAATCCTCAAGGCCCCTTTTCTACTGCCCTTGTTCCTTACCCTCCCCAGACTGGTGTCTGAGCTCAGAGAGGTTCCTGAATGCCCAGGCTCTGGGTCAGAGTGTATTCCTTTAATCGTGGGGTCACCTGGTACTCTCTTCCGCTCTGTATGCCTAGAGTCTCCTTCCAGACAACATTTTGCTGGATCCACAGGGTTCACGTGAAAATAGGCATGGTCCCTTGTATTCTCAAGCCCCTCCAACCCTTTCTGGGTTAGTTCTACAACCACATGGCTCTACCCAGGAAGGACGCTAAAGAGCAGCTCTTTCAGGGCGCCTGGTTGCTCAGTTGGTTAAGTGTCTGCTTTCGGCTAGGGTCATGATCCCAGAGTCCTGGGATCAAGCCCCACATCAGGTTCTCTGCTCAGGAGGGAGCCTACTTCTCCCTCTCTCCCTTTGCCTGTTGCTCCCCCTATTTGTGCTCTCTCTCTCTGTCAAATAAATTAAAAATCTTAAAAAAACAAAACAAAACAAAACAAAAAACAAAAAAAAAGAGCCAATTCTTCCTATGAAGCACCTCGATTACCGTTAACTCCTCTGTCCTTCATTCATCCAATTCCTATTCACAGGTCCAGATTATCTTTTTCAAACTGGTGGGGAAGCCCTGCTTTCTGTTTTGATCTTTCCCTTTAAAATTTTGTCTGTGCCCCTGACCCTCCAGCTTGCCCTGAAGACATAGACTTCTATAACAGAGAAGCCAAAAGACAGCAGACCTTCTGACTGTTGTTCTGTATATGCTCCTCCTGGGGCAAGAAGCACAATAGCAACCATCTGCTTTAAAAGGAAGAACAAAAGGGAGAAATACCGAGAGAGGGGAAGAACCATATTATTCTGCCACTTCAGCATATGGCCACACAGTATATTAAAGTTTGAGCACTGAGAGGAACACTAAAGGTTTCTAATTCTATCTCCTTTTGCATCTTGTCTATTATGTGCTCCTGACAGATGGTCACACAGACCCCATAATTCCACTGATGGATAATTCAGCTCCTCACAAGAGAGCATTCCAGAATTGTCAGACTTCTTAGTGAGGCCATCCTTATATTGAGTGGGCATCTGTTTCATTATGTCCATCATGGTCCAAGGAACATTGGTCTTGGACCTAAACAGAGAGAGAGAGTTCAGATAGTCTCTGTAAGCTTCCGTTTCTTCATCTGCAAAATAGAGTTGATAATATCTAACTTTGGAATCCTAGGGAAGATTAAATGATATAAATATGTATAAATACCTGGTATAGCATTTGTTTTTTCATTGTAAGTGTTTGCTAAACATTATTCCTGTCCAGTAATTGTCCAGAATCACTCATTCATTCACTCATAAAATACTGACTTAGCATTTTCCTTGTTGCTGACCCTAGAATATATCCTGATAATAGAGCAGAGAATAAAACACATATATACTTTGTCTAAAGGAAATATAGTGTATCCAAAGTAATTACAGATTTCAAATGTTTAGAAGTGCTTTGAAAGGGGCACCTGGCTGGCTCAGTCCATTAAGTATCTGCCTTCAACTCAGGTCATGATCCCAGGGTCCTGAGATTGAGCCCCACATGGGGCTCCCTGCTTGCAGAGTGCCTGCTTCTCCCTCTCCCACTGCCCACTCCCCTGCTTGTGATCTCTCTCTCTGTCTCAAATAAATAAATAAAATCTTAACAAAAATAGAAGTCCTATGAAGGAAGATACCCGGGTACTAAGAGGGCACATACAAAGGAAACATAAAGAATAGGTTTGCCTTCTGTTACACACCCGTTTGTATACATGTGCACGCATGCACACACAACACACCACATACACACACACACACAAACACACACATAAATAAGCATAATGTATCATCTCTCCCTACAAGGTCTTTTTATCTCAAGAATAAACATTCCAATGTTTTCACCCACTCCAGATAACGTGGTTACAGACTGGCTTATATTTTCCATCAAAATATGGAGCATTGAATGATCGTCTCTTAAATTAACCTTGGGCCAAATAATAAAGTTTTTAAGTCTCTTTTGACATGTAAAACCATGATGGAAAACATAGGCATTCCTTTTATAGCTTGCACAGTCTAAGACCAATTTTCATTTGTTCTTATATTTGCTTCCATAATGTTGAGGGAGAGACAAGTTTTAACAGAAACTATGAACTGTTTCCTTTGGGTAACTTATTTTAAAGTTATAAGTTATCTAGCTATAGTTCCTAAATTTCTCCTCATCACCGGACCCACTGCTGTTGTAAAGTGGCTAAACATGCTTGTGTATCATACCTTCTAAGTAGATGCCTGAAACCTATGTCTCTAGTCTCATACATTTTTTTGTTCATCTGCCTAGATACATGCTTTCATAGATCACAGCACCCACAGACCATGTCCCTTCCCTGCCTCCTCCTACACATTCCAGCATGGAAGTCATCAATTTGACTCCATCTCACATGGTTCATTTCCTTTTGGTTTTAAGAACTTATGCTTGCCCACTGCCTGTATGTTTTGCCTTTTAGGCAGGCATGGATTTAACCCCATCAGAATTTCCCAAACAATTCATCTAGACCCTTTAGCCCGTTAATGGACCTTCCACAATCACTGTCATTCTGGTAAACCTGCTTTTAAAACCTTTTGTGTTTTATTATGTGTTATTCTTATAACATGATGTGTTATTCTTAAAGGATTCTCTTCCTTATAAAACAGACCTTGTTGGATCTCCCTACACCTTTCCGTCAGAATACATTTTAAAGAGTGTTCAGATATTCTTACTAATCCTACCCAGGTGCCCAGAATTCCTAGGCCCTCATCAGAATTTCTTCTTCTGTATCTTTGTCTCTCGGACCCTGAAATTATGTAAGTTTGCATATGAATATGAGATTTCATCTTGGAGTAGGATGATTATTCCGGTGAAGAGATTTACGAAGTACCAGTTTGGACCTGTGGGCTCGCTAAGGAAAATTATGGAACTCTGAACCTCTGTTTCCTCAGGTGTTATCAAAAGAGGCTCATTGGCCTCTGGCCACGTGACTAGCACGGTGCAAAACAAACAGAAACAAAAAGAAAAAACAGGTAACTACAAGTTGGTGAGAAGGATCAGAGCACCAAAGGATCTCGGGCCTTGTTGCATGCACACTTCCACGTCCTTCTTGGTGCGCCCCACCCACCCTAAGTGGCTTCCTTTGCATGAGCCGGCTGGGTTGGGCACCAATCACAGGGCTCACCCCAGTGGGGCCAGTGTGCCGAGTGGGCACTTCCTGACTACACACATTCACCAGCAGCTACAACAAACGGGGCCAGAGCGTAACAAGGCAGGCACTTGTCCCTGAAAGAAGGAAGGTATGTCTCCCTCCCCCTGTGAATGGATGTGGTTGTTCTCACTGTCTCCCTTGAAAGCCTCATTCTCTGAAGTACACGATATTATGCCAAGGCAGATGTACAATCTGGGAAGTTTTCCAAATTCATCACTGAAAAGCCCAAGGTATTCAGCATCGACGTCTCCGTGGAAGTTTCTGTCTCTGTGTCAGTCTGCCTGGCTGGCAGGGCCAACAAGTAGACAGTTGTCCAGAAGCTGGGTAGGTAGCCACCCAAGCACTGTGACAGAGATACTCTCAGCCAGTGTCTCAGTTCGCAGAGCCTATCAGGTTTTCCCTGACAGCTGCACACATTTCACACAAGCAAAATGTTCCACGGACGAGGCAGCAGCTTGAGCTGGTCTGAATAATTTACACTGTGGGAAAGGGCAGAGTCACGAGCTTCACCGCGCAGGGTCTCCAAGGGGAGGTGGAGGGCAACACTATGGCTGTTAACCACTTTCCCAGTTTCTGCGGCGTCCCCTAATACTCAGGATCCTAACTAGAAGCTGGGGACTAAATTACGAAGGTAACGGTTTGCTCCCTCGCTGTAATGCATGAGGGTATCAGGCTCATAGTCCTTGCCACCTAGAATACAGGCTCAAGTTGTCCAACTTGGGAGACCTTTAAAAACCTTCACGGGTCTTAGAGATCCACAGTTTCAAGTACGTAGTTCAATGTTTTTATAAGTGCTTGAAGCTGAGTAACAACCTGTGCTGCTTTATCAGGCGTTACCCATTATCTCCTCTGTGGAAATGCTTTCAGCACTGAAGCAGGTGTTCTGGGAGCGAGGCTGACTCAAATGAACCTTGGAGGATCTTAAGTGCCTCCGCTCTGGAATATAACGTGAGAAAAGGGGTGAGATGTGCTTATTCCATTGTCTCTGATTCTAAGTGCTGTTGCAGATGTATAGCTTAGGCAGTAAGCAGGGGGCAGCGGAAGGAGGTGGGAGTCGAGGCTCAGCCTCCATGGTGGGGGCTCTCACTGCATGCTGGCCCAAGTTCAAGGAAACGGAGGGCTCTTGCATGTTTTCACATAGATTGCCCATCGTCCCCATTTCCAAAATTTTTAACTTTAAACATAATTTTAAGATTTTTGTTACTGGTGGTGGTTTTTCAGTTTTTAATCCAAGGGAGAAGGAAAAAAAAAATTTGTATACTTGACAGCATTAAATTCTTAACACGGCCCATCCAGCGCTATATGTGCTGGGTTCTGTCTTCCTCTCTTGCCTTGTCTCAGGTCACTTGCCTCTGTGAAAGGAAAGAGGCTGCTCTGCTTTTGTTTTTTTATCTTATTTTACTGACATGCTTTATCAAGGCATGGTTCATGGAGTTGACGAGATACAAACCAGACTGTTCTGTCAGTTAGCTAGTGCTGCATAACAAACCATATTAAAACACAGTGGCTTACAATAATAAAAATTTGTTACTGCTCATGAGGCTTAAGGTCAGGTCTTCTGGCACAGTTAGAACTATGCACGTACCCGGGCACCTGGGTGGCTCAGTCGGTTAAATGAATGACTCTTGATTTCAGCTCAGGTCATGATCTCAGGATGAACCCCTCCATCAGGCTTTGCACTCATCACAGAGTCTGCTTATTCCTCTCCCTCTGCTCCCCCCTGACTTGCATGTGCCCTCTCTCACACATAAATAAATTAAAGAGAGAGAGGAAGGAAAAGAAATGCTCATGCATCTGTGATCAGCTCTGAGTCAGGCAGGCAGCTCCGCTCATCTTAGCTGAGTCCCTTCTACGTTTCAGCACTGTACTGCTGATGGCCGGCCTGTCATAAATTTGACTCTTCTCTGCATGATCTGACATTGTGAGGAGGACCATCCTGGGCTACTTCTCGAGTCCATAGCAGGGTTTTAAGAGAGAGAGAATGAAGGTTCTCAAGACCACTTAAAACCTAGGTTCAGCACTGACATGCTTTATGTGCTCATCGATTGGCCAGAGCAAGTCTAGAAGCTAGACCAGATTGACAGCTGCAGAAATAAATGCCACCTCCTTTTTTTAAAAATTATATACTTTTTTTTTTAATTTTTGAGAGAGAGGGGTGGGAGCAGGAAGAGAGGGAGAGAGAGAATCTCAAGCAGACTCTGTACTGAATATATACCTAGACATGGGGCTCAATCTCACAACTCTGAAATCTTGACCTGAGATCTCACAACGCTGAGATCTTGAAACCAAGAGTCAGGAGCTCAACCTAGGGAGCCACCCAGGTACTCCAGCTCCACCTCTTGAAAGAAGGATCTGCAAAGTCATGTTACAAAGGGCATAGAGACAGTGGCCATTTTTGCAATCAAGCCACCACAAACTTCAAGGATAAGTTGGATAAGTGGCACAGGTAACAGGTAAGAATGCTTCCAAGTGTAAGGAGCAGTAGGAGAAAAGCATGAAGCATATTACAGAAAGTGCAAAGAGAATTGCCATTAGAACAAAGATTTTGTGTTTGCAAGCACTGAAAACCCCTGGGGTTTTGTGGGAAAGAAGACTAGAAATGAGGTTTGGGAGGGATTTCCATTCCACACCAAGAAGTACAACTTTGTATTATGATCAGTTGAAGGTGCAAAGAATTAATTATGGCAGAGTATTGCTTGTTTGCAGTTTATCACTGATCATCATTCCCTTATTCTTAAAACTCTCTCCCTCTGTAAATTTAATGAGAGCTACTCTTTCCTGGCTTACTGACTCATCTAATGTTCATTCCTCCACTTTATTTATTAGCTCTCTTTCCCTGTCATCCCCTGATTTTGGGCCACCTAACATTCCATCCTTGGCCTTGTCTTCTCTTTCAAAAATTGCCCCTCAGCAAGTTCACCCTTTCATTAAGTTTCAGAAATGCCATATTGATGATTCTCAGATCTATACCCCTTCCAGACTCTCTCCTGAGCTCTGGAGTCGTTTATCCAACTACATCCTGGGTACTCCTCATGCATTTCCAGTTCAACTTGTTTCAGAGTGAATCTTACTATCTCCCCTTTTATGCTTCATATTCTCTTGTGTATTCTTTTACTAAGGGCCACTATTATCCATTCATACGCATGAGCCGGAAGCTCAGGAAAGACCTGAATATCCTCTCTCTATATCTCTCTCTCTGTCTCTCTCTCTCTTTTCACATTTAGTCGTAGGACCTGTCAGTTACATTTCCTACTATGTTGTTAGTACTAAAACACTCCACTTATTAGCAGTGGCTATGGTTCCTTGGGTTCTCTAAGTTATGTAAAAATGACATAGATAATTCAGCTCACCTCGTTTTAGTGGGAAGATGATTTCAGTGATGTCGTCACGTATCTTGACCAAGTGATATTTAAGTTAAACATCTTATCTCCCTGAAGCATTCCATAATTGTCTCCCTACAATGTGAAAATTTGCTCCATTACAAGAAGCAAGTGTGTTATCTAGAAATTTTGAAAAGAACAAGCTTTCCAATGTGACTTTTGACCTTCATGTACACTTGGCCTCAGAAATGTCATCTTCAGGTGACTTACAGTCCTGTGGTATATAGCACTTCTCCATGGTTTCAGCAAAAGTTCAGGACAAGCTTTGTGTATATTGTGGCACAAAATGGACTGGGCTATTCCTCCAAGTCTTATGTCATTACTAAGTGAATACTAAAATCACTACCTTGAGGTACAGTTGTTTAAACAGCTTTCTTCAAACAAAATCTTAGGGGTAAATGCACACATAAAATAAATACGAGAAGATCTGTCTGGCTTTGTTGAAGTGAGAGGTAGAAGCATGAGAACTATGGCCCTCAGTCTCCTACCCAGCCCTTCTAAGCACCCCTGCAGGACTTGGGAAGCAACTCTAACTCATCCTAAGGCCCTGAAGAACCCAATTTAAAAATCATGGGCCTAGGGGAAACAGGAGATCAGTATACTCTAGGAAAAGAGCAAATGTCATTTATATGGAAAAGCACAATGACTTGGGCAATATCTGACCAACGCTAGGAAACAAAAAGAAAAAAGTTGCATTAATTGGAAGAGATTGAATTGGGAATCTTGACCAGACAAATTAAGAGACAGAATGGCTCCATGGAAAACCTTCCCTTTTATAGACTCTAGAATGGGGCCTTTTCTTTTCAAACCCCTGCCATTGCTTCCTTTACCTGAACCCTAAACCTCTTTTTCCTGGACTCATGAAAAAAAATGAATGGATCTCCTTGCTGCCAGTTCCTGATCCTCCCAGTAAATTAGTAGAATACTTTCCAGAGCCATCTTTCTAAAACCAAATATTACCTCCTTACTTCCATTATCTATAAACCATGAAATAAAGTCTAAATTGCATACCTACCACGTAAAACCCGCCCCAGAGAGGTTTCCATCCTAATTCTGCTGTCAATTATCCTGCCTTTCTAAACACACATACTATGCTCTCGCAAGACTGAAAGACAGAGATTTTCAAACTTGCCATATTTCATATCATCCCTGTCCCTGCAAATATTGTTCTCTCTGCCTCCAATTAGCTTTTCCCTAGTGTCTGCCTCATGTAAGCCCACCTACCCCTCAACACATAGATTTCATATCACCATCTCCTATCTGAAGACTTTCCTAATCCCTCTCACTTCAGGCAGCCTTGCTCCCTTTCTCTTATTTCCATAGCACTTTGTACATGCTCACAATGTTTCATTCATCATACTGTATTCAGATTACTTAATTGCACGTCTCTCTGCCAAACTTAATTGCAGTTTCCACAAGTGAAAGGACCAGGTCTTACATTCACATCACTAGCACTTAATACAATAAATGGCTCTGGCAATAGTTCAGTGATACTGGATGAACAGGTAGTAAGAGGAAAGCTTTAGGAAAGTAAGTACAGGCGGGAACAGCATGGAGAATGAATTAGAGAGGAAGCCATGTGCAGGGGACCAGTTAGGAGATATTGAGATAATCCAGGCTGGTGATAACAATAATGAGGTGAAACCGGAAATCACCAATGAACATAGAGCAAAGAAGAATATCAGACATCTCTGAAAACGAAATCCACAGTGATCAATGAGGCTTGAAGGGGAAGAAGGAATAATTGGCAATAAATACAAAATTGAGCCTGGAGCTAAGAAGGAATATTTTAATAAGAAGCCTTGGGAAAGAAGGAGGGAATCTAAAGAACTCCATTCCAGATGTGGTCCGCCTGGACTCTATGCTTTGCAGAATAATGGCTCATGTTTCTGTATTAGACTTGAAAGCAGAACTCAGAGACAGTGGGGGCTCAGAATTGCTGACTGCATGACCCTGTCCAAAAACCACAAAGGAATCACGGTCAAAGTTGCAGTTTTTGCCATTGCTCTTCTCCAATGGAGACCACATGGAGACCACATGATACTCAAGTTTTTAAAAATCAAGTGTTTTGTTTCTTAGCACCTTAAAAGAATGGTTCCAAGTAAAAGGAATACTGAATATTATATATGTAAATATATATATATATTTTGATGTACATATTTATATGAAATATGTGTGTGTACAAATATATACAAACACATATGCACATATAAAGGGTTTAAATGGAAAACCTGAGTTATTGATTTTTAGCATTTATCTAATTTATTTTTTAATTTTTTTGTTTTGACACTGTTTTTAATTATTTTGTTTGAGTCTAGTTAACACATAATGTTATATTAGTTTCAGGTGTACAACATGACTCTTAATTTTTGATAGTCTTCTGGTAAATTTTCACTCAGTCACATATCTAATCCAGTGCTTTAACACCTATATTTTTCATGGGAATCTATGTTCATTATTTTGAACTGTTCTGTTACACTTTTTAAATTACTGTCAGAATTTTTTCCTTAAAGGTCACTCATTGTAATAGAGTAAGAATGGATCTAAATCTGGATTAAAAGCTTTTGGTGAATCCAGAGCACCCCCTCCCCCAACTCAGGATTAATGACTTAAGTCTCCCTGAAGATTTCCTATCTATAGTCAACATGCACCATCTTGCCGAGTTAAAATCCTAGTAAGGGACTGGATTAATGCTCCATTTCTGATGAAAAGAGAATAATACCAACAATGATTCTAATTATATCTTGGATTTATAGAGCTCATTTCTTCCTAGGAGCTAAAGGAAGGTCTACATCTATTAATTTATATATAGAGACAAAGTGATCTGACAAAGGTTATACTGTATGCCAGTGTGATTAGAATCCTATGTGATTAGAAATCTGGACTTTTTTATTTGACATTTAGTACTCTTTGTTCAAAGTTCCATTTAGGAAGGAAGGAAGGAAAGAAGAAAAGGAAGGAAGGAAGGAAGGAAGGAAGGAAGGAAGGAAGGAAGGAGGAAATTGTAATTTATAAAACAGAATTCTATTTGACATAGGGAAGAAATTTTTGAAAGAGACATCTGTGAAACTTTGGAGTGTGGATTATATGGAGCTGTGAAATTTCTTTTACTAGAAGTGTTTTAACATAAAGCAGATTCATATATGTCTGAAGTCATTTATAGGAATACTATCTGATTGAGGCAAGGTCTAACAGATTATTCTTCAAGGTTTCTTCCAGTCATATAATTCAATGATTTTTCTGTGATATGCTCTATTACATTTTTTCCTAGTAAAACTAAAAAAAAAAAAAAAAAGGTATATAATAAATGCAAAATGACATTTCTAAATTGCTTCCTTTTTTACTCTACTAGGAAATAAATGGAAGAGATTTGGCCTGAATCTCTTCATGCTGGCCCCTCTACAGTCTATTTTCAAAACTATTGGCAGAGGGATCATTTTAAAACATAGGTCAGATCATGGCAACCCACTGCTCAGTACCTCTGCATGGCTCCTTATTCTACTTAGAATAAGAGCCAAGACCTTAGAGAAGCCTGTGCATCCTGGGTGATCTATAGAAATACTCCCCACCTCCAGCCTCCCCATTGTCTCTATATCCCATCCTCTGGCCTACTTCTTGCCCAGTCTCCTCCAGCTACACTTACCACCTTGTAATCCTGCTGGAAAGATGTCTGCCTCAGGGCCTTTGCCCCTGCTATTTCCTCTGCCTAGTATCTCTTTCATTAATTGTTCTCATGTCTCTCTGCCTCCCCTTAAATTCTTTCTCAGGTGTCACTTTCCCAATGAGATACCCTCATCACTCCTTATTTAAAATTGCAAACATCCTCCACTCCCAGTGAACTATCTTTTCACCACTTTCCAACATACTTAGTGCTTTTCTTGCATATTTTATTTTTTTGTTGTTGTTGTTTGTCTTTCTCTTCCTCCTAACCTCTAGCATCTACCCTATGCTAGAATATATGGTCCTGAAGGGCAGGGATCTTTGTCTATTCTGTTCACTGATTTACCTCAAACACCCAAAATAATGTAATAATATAGTTAGATCTAAAATTACACATTAAATCAGTGTAAACTGGGAAATGGAAAGAAAGTAGAAAGGACGAATTAGAACTGAAAAAAAAAAAAAGGTTTCCATTTATCACAAACGGAGTCCATAGAATATGTATTGTGTGATCACGTCCATTAGAGGGAAAAATGTTTAAGCACTTCTCTTAAACTTTGCTTCTAAGTAACAGGCCTTCAAATATTTGAAGAGAATTTTCATGTTCCACCAAGTACTTAGTCTATTCTGAAGCAGGGTAATTATTGAACTATTCCACAATTGACTTAAGTTCAAGTTTGTCCAATATCTGAGTCCATTCTTCCATTTCCCCTTGAAGACAGACACCCAGAATTAAGTGCTCCCAGCACACAGGGCAGAGAACAATATGCTCTTGCTCTTAGATGTTTCTGCTGTTATTAATTCAGCCTCAGAACATGTTTGCTTTTTCTGAGGCTATGTTAATGACTCCTATGGAGTGCCTATTAAATTTAATCCCTAAAACTCTTAGGCTGCATATTTCCCACTGTGTAAAACCAAGTACAGAATCTTATACTTTTCCAATTAAATCACAATTTGGTAGATTTCAGTCCATGGCTATATCATGTCAAGACAATTTTGGCTCAGTATATTTACTAACCATAAAGTGAACTTCAACTACTAGTTAGGGATCTTATGCCTTCTATTTCTTTACTTAAGAAATGTAAGTAATTGGAAAAATACGAAGGGAACAGAGGAAGAAGTGGAACCCTGCAGCGGTCCCCTGGAAACCTCCCTTGTGATTGACATCAATTTATTAACAAGCACTGTTGAGGTACTATGATGTAAGTGGTTTGTAAGCCACTTCGCTGCTGTTCAAATTTCTCTCTACCTTAAGAAACAATATGGGTGCTTAAGATTTTGCCAACTTAAGAACAAGTTTTACACAACTGCTTCTTGGCCCATGCCCTCTACTACCCCAATCAAAGAAAGAAATCCTGATGTTATTGTCTTTACACGTGTGCTGGATTCCTGTGGCCTGCCTCATGATATTTACACATCATTTCTTAATAATATATCCTAAAATATTTTTCAAGATACACATCAGTAATTTGCATAATTTCACTTCCTGCTTTTTGAAAATTAGAAAATTAATTTGATATAGCCCCACAAAACCTGTTCAAAAAAAGTCAAACAAGTTCAAGAAAATTAGTATGATATGCTGCATTATTATAAAGGGCTTTGCCAGATTTCTCTATAATTATACTTTTCATCCAAATCAATTACATTGAGAATCTATATTAAACCATGAATGATGATCAATTAAAAACATCTTTAATTGGCAGTGCCCTTCAAAATGGAATTAATGCTAATGAAATAAACTGCTTTTGATACAATAGAAACTCTGATTAAATGATCATTGCTGTAACTAATTGGAAAACCCTGCATATCAAATGATTCTAAATATCTGCTTCTCTTCCACTTACTTTTCTACCTTTTGTGAGGGGGTGGTGTCTCTTTTTTGAACTTAAGATCTTCAAAAACCTTAACCTTTTTCATCCATTGCTTATTCATCCTGTCCCGTCATTTTGTATTGTTAAAGGAAGATCTTTACCATTGTTTGGCTGTTACGGACATTCCTGAAATTGTGAGTACTTAGTGAGGAACTGTGGTTTTTGTGGTAGAATACCACAAAAAGGTAAATTCACAGTATGTTATGCTACTCGAAGCTATCCACTATGCAAAGTGGAAAAACAGGTAGCCGATGAATTATGACTTAGAATCCTGATATTTTTAGAGCAATATATTTTTTTTTAACTTGGTTATTTAATTGCTTAGTGGTGACTTTGAAATTCAGAACACTAAATAGTTTAGGCTGCTTCTCCTCTGTGCTAATGCAGTCAGCTGGTGGGAGTGCTTGTGAGGGGAAGAAATCTTCGGGGGCAGTTTTTTTTGTTGGAATTTGCTTGATAATTCAGAGAAACCACACAGAGTAAAAGGAAGAGCTCTAGATAAGGAACCCGAAGACCAAGCTGATCCCAGGTCTGCGGTGCTTTGGGGCTGGTTGTTACAACTCTGCATCGTAATTTCCTTAGCTAAAAAATGGAGAAACAGTATTTTCCAGAACTGCCTCAGGATAATTTCACTCAAATGTGTAAGTGTTTTATGAACTATGAGATACTGTGCAGACTCCCAGAAATATAATCTCTTTTGCCATTCATCCCCTAATTCAATCAGAATGGTCAATTTGGTAGACATGTATTATTTAAACCTTGAATCGCGTATTAATCATCACCTTTGGCGAAGAAAATGGAGATGCAAAAATAACAGGTCTGTGTGAAAAAGCTCCAGCACAGGGGTACCTGGGTGGCTCAGTCGGTGAAGCATCTGACTCTTGATTTCAGCTCAGGTCATGATGTCAGTGTTGTAGGATCGAGCCCCACTTTGGGCTCCATACTGGGTGTGGAGCCTGCTTGGGATTCTCTCTCGCTTCTCAAAAAGGAAGAAAGGAAGGGAGGGAAGGAAAGAAGGGAAGGAAAGAAAGAAGGAAGAAAAGAAAAGAAGCTCCAGTACAGGATCTGAGTTACATGTTGTGTTTACCCAGTTTATTTTTTAAAAAGAGTTTTATCTTAGCACCTTTTTTTAACAATAATCAATTAACTGTTTCGTTGTTTTCTGTGGTGTTGTTCGAGTCTGCCACAGACATAGTTTGAAGACGCTAGACTTTCTCTGTTCCAGGCAAAATAAAATAAATCATCATCCGACCATATTTTCCAAACTGAAAAATATTATATTTTTATACAATTGTCTTCCATCTGTTTACTTTATGGACCCTAACTGCTCCACGGTGCTCTTGGCCAGAAACAAATTATTTCTAAATACTATGTTTGCATTTTGATCCTTTATCTTCGCTGTAAAATTATACATAGCTAGTCTTTTCTCCTATAAACCCATCTGTGGTTGCTAAAAAGTAAATTATTTTGTTGAAGGTCAGCATTAAATCCAGCCAGATTTACCTTTTATTAATCCCTGTGTGTTGCTTAGGTTGTAAGCTTTTTATCACTGTGCTATAACCACTTTTTGGCCCCAGAATCTTCTCTCTCATTTTGATTCACAATCCTGCTCTAAGGCAATAGATGTTAGGATTTGGCCATCTGGGCATTTCAAAACATGGCATCAGACCAATGGCGTCTCCGTTTGGTTCAGTGTCTGATGTTCACCTCTTTACTACACATAACTAACCCTTTGCCAAAAACGCACAGCCTGTATCCAACAGTTTACTGCCGCTACATATCCTTTAGTCATGCTTTCTAACTCTCAATTAGAAAAACCTCAGATTTAGTCATTACATGTTTTATAGGTTGTGGAAACACAGGGGGTCCCTCAAACGGACGGACAGCTGAAACATTTGGCGGCCAGCTAAACGCGAATCAAGTGAGACTCCCCCCAGATCAGATTGGTGATTTACTAGCACTCCTACGCTCGGACTGCGTTGAAATAAAAATCCAATCCTGTTTTGAGCATTGAGCAGACCAGGGCCACTACGCTTGCAGGGGAATATGCAGCAGGGTCCTAAGTGGGAAACTCATGTGAAGGGTATAATCATCTCAGCTATTCAAATTAGCTTTCTTCAAAATGAGTCTCTGGTACCCTGTTGGCATCATTTGAAGACGGGCCAGAGTGAGAAACAGACTGTGCTTTCTAGGCTTCTCCGCTAATTGAGATGGGGCTCATCTTTCCAAATCCAAATGCCGCCTCTTCCTGGAAGTCTCTCCATGTGTGTCCATTTGGAATTGATGTTTCTGTTGCGTTTCCAAAGCGGTGAACGCAGCGGTCTCTGCGTGTGCCTGCATGCACGGGAGGCCCAGAGCTGCCTCCGTCCACAGGTGCATGTTTTTCTTCAAATTCCACTCATCGCCCAATGGGCTGACAGCTGCCACTTAACGCCTACTTGACCTACAGAGCTTTTTCTGTTCTTCTTGGAGGATTTAATTCTCTGCCTGCTTGTCTTCATGTCTACATTACAAACATCTTTAGGTCAGTGGCCATAACTTGTTCCTCTGTATAATCCACACAAGTCTTTGCACTTGAAGGCCAAAGAAGGGTAGAGCTTGAGTCAATGTAGAATATCAAATAAAATTATGCAGTTTTCAGTTCTGCCGTGGCTGTGTATGCTCATTTTCGAATTCGAATGTATCAGCTGTCTGTTATATTTGCCATAAAAATACAGTTTCTAAACCAATATTATTAGCATCATTCCACTCAGAAATCATGCAGTTTAAGACAGGAGAGCATACAGCTACAATGTTTATAAAAGGGTGGGTGTCAAATGCATTAGGAAAATATTTTAAATTGGAAATTGGAGACATTTTAGAAGCAAATGTTTGGTTATTGTGACCTTGAAAGCTAGATTCTTAGGGAGATAGTATGTATACAAAGACAAAATCCCTGTGGAAAAATCATTTTCTGATCAAAGTGATAATTATTTTATTTGTAATATCAAGGATGAACACTGATGACTGAGCTAAACACAGTTTTTAGAGTTTTCTAGACGGTTTACATTTTGCAGTTTAGAGGTTAGGGACCAGCACTTTATTTTAAAGGCTCTTGTAACTGGTCACCCGTGTTCTATCATTACTCACAGATCCATTTTTGAAAATTCTAGATGGTTTGATTTTCTATTTATCTTGTAAATAGTTCTATCATTGTAGAACCCACTTAACAATATTTAAAGTTTTGTGTCCGGAATTTTGTTCTGGGAAATTTGGGCTGATTGTTTCATTTTTTATTTCTGAGTCAAGTTTAACAGCTATTAAGACACCACAACATATCAGTGTAAACTTCAATGAAGCCACATAATAACAGAAGAATTAAAAATAAAACCACAGGGAATTACTCTGCACTGAATCAAATTGTCAGCATTGATTGCCTCCATTTGCACCAATATTTCATTCCTTTCATTCTGTAACATCATGAGAATGAGTACCATTAGGATAATATATTCCAAAGGAGCTCATTATTTTGGGAGCTTGGGGGACAGGGGTATTGTTCCATGACAGAGCTACTAAATTTAATTGCTTCTACCTTGCAAGCGGTATGTTCATTCATTACTTTAATTTATTAAAAATACATTACCTAAAACCACAGTTAACTAAGTCCTACAGTTGTTTAATTTCCCAATATCCACCATTTTGGTCCTCTTGTGCACATGCTCTGAAGCAAATTCCCACTTTTGTTTTAATAATATCATTCTCTAATTTGGATTTTTCAGATCCACAGACCATTTCAGCAAGATAATCACTAATTAAATACAGGTTTCCACAGCTACTCTTAATAAATTCACAAAGTGAATTTTGTTACATCTTGTTTTATCTTATTTTATTGTTTCTATTATTCAATGTTTATTTTATTATGACTCTAAAAATGGTATTCAGAGAAGAGACATGTGGTAAAGTACAGATACTTTAAACTTTCCAGTTTCTGAAGAAACTCTTTGATTTTATTTTTGAGCATTTCTAAATGAACTTTTTGTTTACACCGTAGTATTTTATTGTATTTTTTATTTTTTGTTTTTTTACACCATAGTTTTTTAGGTCCCCAAAAGATCATTTCCCCCAAAATTCTCCCTTTCCTACAAAATCTTAATTTTATTTCATAGTTTCACTATTTCCTCTCTGCTTTCTGTGGCTATAAATGATAGTCTTTTCTGGAGAAAGAGAGCTATCTTTGCCATGGGTGTTTGTTTCTTCCAACTACTTCATTTTTCCCTTGTTTACTATAGTCTCTGTCCCCTATCTTAGGGGCTTTATTCAACCATCTAATAATCCTTATTTTTAAAAGTTGGCAGAGGGATTGCTTCAAAACTTTCAACACATGCTGTGAGTCTTCTTGGCTGTCTCCTTCATTTAGCGCAATAGATTTCATCTGACTCTCCAGCTGATCAGATATCCCAGAAGACTCTTCTAGGCTACCTGGAAGTTGGAGCCTAACTTCATCCTTGTACGCCTATCCACTTTTCTTAAAACAATTACTGATATTTTAATGAGGTTTGAAGAGGGAACTAAAGAATATGTGTGTGTTCAAACCACCATCTTGACCAAGAATTGTCATTGATTTCTGTATCGTGTCACCAACTAGAGCATAACTTGCAAACGTAGGGATGAAGTAAGTAATTGTTGATTGACTAGATGATGAATAGAAGAAATCTAAAAAGTTGAACAGTGATTATTCTTGCTACTCTTGTTTTAGTGCTTTGTTTAGAAAAAGTTTCATTTTGAACTCAAACTGAAAAGGTCTGAAAGTTCTAGAGAACATATTGTACGGATTATTTGTTGCTGAGAACAATGATCGGGTCAGCTGGAATGAAAGACTGTAAGAATCATCCATTTTTCATTGACACCAATTGGCACAATTCAGAGCCATGAAATACCTTTTTTACGGAAGTTAGTAGACCAGAAGTTACATCACAGTTTTACATGGATAATGAATGTGCTAAAAAGTTGTGTAAATATGATATTATGGAGAAATGCCTCCCCCCATTTATTTTTAACATGCTTATTTAACATATGATACCGTCCAGGGATTTTTCTTATAGTGCTTTATTATTTTTTAATAATTCAGGGTTCCAGCATTTAGTGTTTCGTAATTCAGGGCACTGAGAGAGTGCCTGGCTTGTGGGATTCTGAAAGCCCTTTAGGGCTTCACCAGAACTAGTCATGGTTGAATTCTGGGAAAGGAGAAGCTCTTCACAAACGAGGCATCTCATGCTGAACACTTAGCAGATCCTCTCTTTCTGGAAATGACCTACATTTTATGGAAATATTCTCAAATCATTTGTTGATAATTTTCTCCCCTCCATGTTCTGTGTCCTAATTTCTCATGGGTGTTTGCATCACTCAGATGTTGGCTATTCTGGGCTCGTCTGCCAACTTTCTTGATTTTCTCTATTTTGCATCTCTTCATCCTTTCACGCTACTTTGAGGGAGAATCCTTAAAATGTTATCTTCTAGTCCTTCCATCGAATTTTCATGGCACTGTTATGTTTCTTGCTTCAAATGCTCTTCTTAAATTTGCATGTTCTGCCTTAACAGCATCTTAATTTTGGCTTGTACATGTTCCTAATAGTTTGGGTTTTTTGTTTGTTTGTTTGTTTTAAGTATTTTTTTTCTACCACATAATCTGTTTCTTCAATTTTTTTTTTTTATTTTTTCAGGTTGGTTCCCCCACCCCTCACCCCCACCCCATTTGTTAGTTTGAGTCTTTATCTTTGAAAGTTTTTCCTCAGGTTTTGCTTATCCTTGGCTTTCTGGGCATGATTGAAGGAGGGCTTTAACGTCTAACTGGCCACCCGAAGCCTATCATGGGGGTCCTCAATTCTGAGCCACTCTGTAAATTGACCTGTGTGGGCTATTGGTTGGGGGATTCCAGGTATCGGTGTTTTTGTATTTCTGCTTTGGAATAGATAAATTCGTCAGGGAGGAATTTTCCAGTTTGTATCTAGAGGGGAGGGATCTGGGAGCCAAAATCTTGGTAGCCAATCAGGACAGGGGCCAGGGGTCTTTGTATTCATTTTGTAGGCCTCTGGTCCTTAATCTCACGTGGTGCACATGGCATGGCATGGTGCAAATGCCCTCAACTGTATGTAGAATTTGCTTGCTCTGTGTTCCCTCTCTAGGGAATACATCTCCCGACTTTGGGGGAGGGAGGACACATAGCAGTGAGGAACAGAAGACTAAGAGGTCTAACTAGTTCTCAGACAGATTGCACCCAGCTTGCCTGACTTCAGAATCATCCCCCTTTGCCGCCTTTCCTGGAATTAATGGGTGCTTGTTATGGTTCTGCGAGTGTAACTTGAGTCTGTCCCTATCTTTCCTTCAGCTTTTGGTTCCCACTCATCCACTGACTTCCTTCCACCTTTCAAAACTGTGTGCCCTTGCCTCCTCTCATGTTTCCCCATCCTTATGGAGTGTGTCTTTAAAGTATATCTCTTTACTATTTTTTATTCAAGATTTTATTTTAAATATTTGAGGTCGTGAAGGGGAAGAGGAAAGAGAATCCTCAAGCAGATTCCCTGCTGAGTGTGGAGCCCAACACAGGATTCGATCCCAGGACACTGAGATCATGACCTGAACTGAAGTTAGCCCCTTAACTGACTGAGCCACCCACGCACCCTTTTACTATTGTTTTTGTAGGTGTGTTTTTAGTCCCCTATCTTAAAAAGAGACGAAGATAACTTTTATTTATAATAAAAGTATAATATAAATATAAATATAAAAGTATAATAAAAGTATACTTTTATTTTTCGTTTCTCGTAGCATATACCAATGTCTTGCACACAGTAGACACTAAACTGGTATTTGTATACTTCGAACATATCCAAAACATAATACTACAGCACTTTCACATACTAGAGATTGATATATTTGACAAATTAATATAACTAAGTATCTGTGTTCCCCTACGGTAATGCAACATATAGATAGCTCATAGGTTTTTTAAAAATCTGTGTTGGAAAAAGTTAACAACATTGTGAATGGGCACTTTATCTACTCCTGTGTTCTTATCTGTTCAACAAATATTTATTGAGAAAGCACAATGTCACTAATAATCCCGGAGATTAATGTTTGCATTTTGTTACACAGCGTGTCTATTGTAAATTGGATATCATTCAATTACTAGGAGTGTCCCCCAAATGAATTTTATAGGTTAAGATTTGTTAGCTCCCAAATCAAGAACAGATTGAAGTGAACAGTTCTATGATTTGTATGTGTCACTAAAGATGACTTTGATATATAGAATCCCTCATTCTGTTACTAAATTTAATAATGCAAATGGAGTTTTAGTTTATTGCCTCTGTATAAAGCTTCATCTGTTTCTGAGAGGGCTAGAAAGTTAATTGTAATGTATCTGGAATCTTTTTAGAATCAGGTTGCTATTATTAATATGTCTTGCAACCCGAATTAAGCCACTAGATTTTGATAGATCGGGGTTTCAGTTTATCCAGATAGTATAATATTTCCTTAGGGGTACAGTGTTAGATATTTAATTTCTGTACTTGGTTATTTGATCTATACAACTTTATGGATCAGCAAGCAATATAATTTTCCAGACATGTCTTCATTTTTCATTTTAGAAAGAGACCAATTGCTTATATGATAGCATGGCATTTCTTATGTAACAGCTTGCACAGGCTGTAATTGGTTTTCATTTATAAAATAAAAAGTCTGAAGTTTGTATATTCAGACTGGTTTATTGAAGGAGTAAATCTTTACACAAAAGATGACAGTATTATTTTTTAATGTACATGATTTTGTTAGGAAAAATAACATGTTTTGATAGATTTAACTCCTAAAATATAAAGGACGACTTTTTTCTATTATAAGACATTAGCATTTAATGTTTTATCTTTTACATCATATGTACACTATTTTGATTAAAATAAAAAAATTAGTTGGAGAGAAAAATACCAAAAATCTATTGGACATCTTCCAGGTGTCAGATATTCTGCTGAACACTGTATATGAGTTTTTCATTGTATCTCCTAACAGCTCTATAAATTTATTATTATTCATGTTTTATAGATTAGAAAAATGTCAAGGCTTAATAACAAAATGTAATAAAATAATAATCTAATAATAACATTTAAAATCACTAATATTCACTACATGTTAGTGAATACAAACTCCACTTGGGGCACTGTTTAAAGTGCTTTATATATATTATATCTCTTGAGCCTTACCACACAGATGAAATAATGCTGTTATCATTCTCCCCCTTTTTTTAAAGATTTTATTTATTTGAGAGAGAGAATGAGAGGGAGCACCAGAGTGGAGTGAGGGGCAGAGGAAGAAGCAGACTCCCCTCTGAGCAGGGAGCCCTGCACCAGACTGGATCCCAGGATCCTGGGATCATGGCCTGAGCCAAAGGCAGACACTTAACTGACCCAACCACCCAGGCGTCCCTATCATTTCCTATTTACAAATGAAAAAAGGAAAGGATGCTTTCCCTCAAAGGAAAAAATAATAACTGACCCCAAATCCCAAGGTCAAAACTCAGACACAAGTAACAGCATCTGTAATTGGTGCTAAGGTAGAACTCTTGGATCATTTGGGAAAGTTTATGCTGGAAGTAACAGAAACTCTGACTCAAGCACTATAGACGTGAAAGGCACATCTAGCATCTCGCACGCCGGTGCCTAGAAGTAGAAGATGCTTCAAGGCTGGTTGACGCAGTGACATCATCAAGGACCCAGGTTATTACCATATCTCGGTTTTGCCACGTCAGTCCACCTTCCAAAATCAGGTCTGCCCCTTAATGGTTATCAATTAAAGCAAGTTATTTGCTCATCTAAAATATACACAAGTATATTCAAATGTATCTGAGAATGACAAGGTTGCAGTGTTGGTTGAAGACTGGAAGCTGTCCAGGCTTCATAACCCTGTGCCTGTTTGCTCATCTACAAGGTCAGCAGCATGACAGCACCTACTCCCGGGTTATTGCAAGGATTAAGGTGGTTACAATATGTAAAGTGCTGAGAACCATGGCTGGAACCTTGTTAAGTGCTGCCTATGTGTTGTTCGCTGTTATTGCCGTTGCTGGTTTTTGTTCTTGTTCTTGTTGTTATGCTTTATGACAATGTCCAGAAAAAGAAATGGTGTGCTCTCTTACATATGCAGAAAATTCTCAGTCCTCCTGATTTTCTCCCACATCTTGCCAGTGGAAGTTGGGTTTCAAACCCTTTCCTGAAAGAGTCACTAGAAATGGTAAAATATTCACCCTTAGCCCAACAGCCAGGGCACCTCAGAGTGGAGGGTAGAGTCAGCAACCCCGAGGCACGGGGCCCTGCAGTGACAGGTACGAGGGAAGGGCTCTCAGCAACCTTTCTTGTCTCCTGTGAATATGATACGGAAGCTGTTAGCCTTGGTGCACTGAATGACTTGACCTAAGGTGTAAGAGAATGAGCAAGGAGTAGGTCAGCACCTGAGTATGCCTTTCTCCTCTGTCGTGTGACCGCTGTTTGGTTGGAACACTGACTGCTAATTCAACAGTCAGGGGTAGGTCACCAAGGGTCGACTGGCCTCCCACGTCCTCGTCCTTTCTTGCTGTGACCCTCCGGAAGCTGCAGGCAGCCAGCCAGTGACCTTACGAGTAAGAGACCCCTCCCACAGTCCTCTCTTGGTCAAAGGCACTCAGGAAGCCGAGCTTCCCTGCCAGTTTCTTCAAACAAATGAGAGGAATAATGCACGAACCTTCTGACTTCAGAGAACAATTTTAAGAACTAAATGCGATAGGATGTGAAAATGCTCTGTAAATCTGTCAGACGCAGCCGTAAAGGATGGGGGTTAATTTACCCCTATAGGACTTCTGATCCATCTGCTAGGGCGATAGATCAGTCCTTTTCTGATAATGGATTAATGGCAGATGGACAACATTAGAAGCTTTGTGGCTCATTAACCCACGACACTAGAATCTTAGTTATAAAAGTGAGCAACTTTATAGAACACGTATTAGTGAGGACATTAACAAAATGATCACGATTTAATGTTTCCTAATGGGCCATTATATCCTTTTCGTTCTTGAAGCAGATTAAAAAATACATGAATCTGTGGCGTGGAGATTAATATCATTCTAAAGACCTAGTATCAGAACACTGATAGACACGTGCGGAGCTGCTCCTTTTGGCCTGGAGACTGGAATTCTCTGGGAAGAAAACAAAAAACAAAACCCAGAGAATAGGAACTATTAGGAATCATTTCTAGAAGCCCAGCCAAACCTTCCTAGAAATTAACCTGTGCTGATGGTGTATCTGATACCCAAAATTAGTAAGGAGACTATGGCCACATTTAAATGACCAAAGCTTCAATTCTACTTGAAAAATTGGTATAGCAAAAGAACATTTCAGGAGGTAGTACTGAATTTTACTACAAATGGTGATTTGACTTTGGCTAAAAATAATTCCACATCCAGAATATGAAAGGTGAAGAGACCACAATTCAGTAGGTTATAGGATTATGACTATTGCCAAGTAGTCATACTTATCTATAGAAAGAGTATTCATTTTCTATCTAAAGTACTTTATTATATTTTTAACCTACCTCACTGAGTAATTTTCCTGGAAACACTGGAATATTCCCTATAACACATTAACTTCTCAAATTTGAGAAGTGATTATTTTTGGCATGCCTACAGTTTACTCTTTGCTTAATCAATTAGTGATTTCTGCCTAATAATTGATTGATATCAAATACAAGTCTTTAAGAAAAGTCGTGTGCTTTATTGTATGTTAAATGCTTTATTATAATTAAAGTTGTATCTTTATGATACCAAATAATGATAATTGTTATCTAGCTGATTTGATCAAGTGTTAATTTTGAATTCTAAATTAGTCAAGTCAACTTTGAAAGTGTCCAATATTTATATTCACAGATTAAAAGGCTTATTAAATATTTTGTTTTGTAATGTTCTCATAAACGTGTTTCTATATGAATACGGAAATAGGCTTTGTAAATAAAAGTTCAGAACTTTTGATTTTACTGGACAAACAATAATTTATCCCCAAAATCGTTGTGATGGTGAATCAGGTGGCAAAAAATTAAAGGTATAATAACGAAGTTTGTAACTTATTCAGGGCATGACTTTTTCTCAATTATTGCTTAGGATCCTTAACATATAATTGTGGATTTTCTTGGTTAGTATCGCGCACCACTTGTAAAACAGTCTGAGCAAAAAAGGCCATGGTAAATAGATCATTTCTTGTTACATCCTTGTGGACCTGTAAAACTGTGCATATCTTCTAATTAAGTAATTCCCTAGTATTTTAATCCTGGGACCACACCTAAGGGACCCCAGGTTAATGGACTAAACTCTGAAAAAATACAGTCAAACCAATTATTTGTTGGTAAGTTTTTAAAAGATGTTTTAATGCATCTTGTTTAATTCATGTAGCACTTTTCCTTAATGCATTAAGCCAATTTATCTGTGTAAACATAGTGTTGTTTACAGGAATATTATTCCTTTTAAACAATGCAATTGAAAAGACTCAATTGTGGTAAAACCATTTTTCAAAGAAGCTTAGCAAAACACAGGTGGGAGTAGTCAGCTCTCAATTCCGGGCCCAATTCTTATGAGCTGGTATCGAAGGCAAATTTTTCCTATCTCTGCTTCATCATTTTCTTTCTTTGCTATTTTTGTTTGTATATAAGATATACAAACCTTATCACCCTAAGATAAATATTAATGTTTGTTTTCTCTAAGGCCTTTATAGTTTATATTTTATGTTTAACTCTTTAATACATAAGAAATTGACCACTTGATTTTAAAGTATGTCTCTTTTTTATTTTAAGAACCAATAATTCATCAATGAGCATTTATTATACACCCACTGTATGTTTAGCCCTGTGTTAGGTACTGTGTATAAAAATGAATCCATGCCAGCTATTGAGAAACATAAAATCAGTGGGCAAGACAAGCATAAAAAGGTAAACATACTACAGTGTACAAAGGACCAAAAGGCAAGATGGAGGCACATAGATAAGCCACTTGGGGCAGTTTTTCCACTGACAAGGGACCTGCTTCTTGGTGCAGCTAGGATGCTGAGTTCATAGGGTACTCTCATTACATTACAAAGCCAGAGTCACGTTAGCAGAAAAAAGTAAGTGTATTCTTGGCTGTAGACTGGCTATGTCCAAGACTGGACAAAAACAATAGAAAACGTCATTAGGTAGTCACTGCTGTGCTACTCCCAATCTCAGAAGACCAGAAAGACCACAACAGTATGATTGCTTTTCAAGTAAATGTCCTCAGAATTTCTGCAGTGCTGTGGTTAACCTGTGTGTGCTATGGAAACAGATTACAGAAGACTTGTTTGGAATTTCTCTTTCCTTTTTCTCTCCTGTTTAACGTGAGCTCCCTAGATTCTTCTCCATGCTGTCTGCTTTTCCTACTTGTGAGGGAAGAGGTGTGTGTAGAAGGGTGGGGAGCTGGGAGCAGGGGTAAAGAAGAAAGCCAGGGAGCATCTGCCATCACTTCATTAAAAATCTGAGAACTATCAGAAGCAACTAGCCTACAAAAATGTTCTCCGATTCTGTTCACCAGCGATTCCGTGTTGATTAGGAGCCAGGGTAGATTTTCTTGGGGAATGAGCCATTGAGACTCTAGTCTACAGCAAGAAACCTTGTAGAGTTCTGGGATGAGCTAGTCTTAGGAATCAATAAATGTCCTAATCAGCTGCGATCTTGTTTGTTCGTTTGTTTTTTACTCTGAGCATCTGACTTTGTTCTCAATCTTAGCAAAATATTCACAGATAATCCATTTATCTTATGCTTTGCCTGACAGATCAGTTTTGACCCTCACCAAACACTAATGCTGTGCATTGTCGACATCTTTAATCCCCTGCATACATTTTTATTAAGTGCCACAATTGACCCAGCAAAGACTTACTATAATTCACACACAAAAAGTAAGCCAAAGCCTTCATGTTATGTGTAGTTATGACCAAATTAAGTATTTATCAAACTAAGAAACTGTAATTTATAGATCCTCAAAGTAGAACCTTCTTTATTCAATACCGAGAATCATTATATAAATGGTCCAGAATGTTTTCAATAACAATTCCTGGTATTTTATGATGAGATGATGGCTCTAATACTTTTATACATTCACATTAAATGACAGGAACATTGTTATTTCTAAATGTTAATAAATAAATATGTATTGTACACTGTATTCTATTATAAGCTATCTGAATTTGAGAGTAGTATTCGTGGCCATGAGTAAAACAAATAACCAAAGAATACTGTGAATCATTAAATAGCTACACAGATTCTCAATGGAATTGTTTATTATCTTGTAATTTAAATTGTCTTTCACTAATTTTATCTAATGCATGGCTCTGACCTGTTGATTCCAGATTTGTGGAAGATCCCCATAAAATTCTCTTTTCTCCTGGGCCCAACCAGTTGGTCTTTTTCTGACAATGGCGGCATTTCTTCCCACTCCCCTTTTCGTTCTAGTTGTTTTTCCACACGCTATTCCCCAAAGCCAACATTGCCAACACCATCAACATACGTGGCTTCCTGCAGCAAATGGGTCCCATCTGGTGAAGGCTAGAAGAGAAGCTACTGTTTAGATTCTGGATAAAATGGAGAAGAGGAAAGAAGTTGTTCTTCCCCATGTTACCATGACCACCAGGAAATGTGGCTGCTGGGGTGCCTGGGTGGTTCAGTTGGTTAAGCATCCGGCTCTTGATTTCGGCTCAGGTCATGACTTCAGGGTCATGAAAGCGAGCCCCGCATCAGGCTCTAAGGGGGAAGGTCTTCTTCAGGATTCTCTTTCTCTCCCTCTTTCCCTCCCACCCTTCTGTCTTAAATAAATAATTAAAAAAAAAAGACAGAAAGAAAGAAAAGAAAAGATGGCTGCTATCTTTTCAGCAAACTTTTATTTAAGTGCACTTCCTCTCAGTTATGTGATATCGGTCCATCCTTACCTAAAATGCCTCTGCATCTGCCCTTTCCCTTCGTGGATCTTTACCGAGGGCCACATGATAGCTCGTACTGGTCTCTGATATGACGTGACATCATGGAGAGAGGACTGTTGGGAAGATTTTTGTCCTTTCAGCCCTTATGTCACACTTGCTCACCAATTCCAGTGCCCTTCTTCAGGGGTCGTTCTGCACTGGGATAATAGATACCTTAACGAAGTCACATCTGGAAGCCAGAAATCTAAGCGTAAACATTCCCCAAACAGAGGTAGATGTACCAGCTAGCATAATTCTTTGCTGAAGTCTGCCTCGATTTTAAAACAAAAGGGAACTACCCGGGCTTTTAAGTTGAAATTGAAGTTCTATATAACTTGCCTGAAATGTTACAGGCTACTCAGCACGTGGCCTGAAATTCGAGAACGTCAAACATATCAATGAAAATTAAACTCCAGAAGGATAGAGAGAGAATGCAAGTCATCCTTTCTATTTCAATTCTCTGATTAAAGGTTTAAAAAAAAAAAAAAATAGTCAGCTGATCGCCTGCTACCCAAATGGAGATTTTGTTTTCTTCTTCTTACGGGCGAGGCTGAGGAGAACGCCAGGAGAACTGTGCCATTCCTGCATCCCTGACTGGGTCCGTGGTGCAAATGCTGCTTCCAACAGTGGAGATTCTCCTTCCTCCCCCAAACACGGTCCTTAGAAACAGTGCCCTTCACCAAGGAAACAGACTTTTAAAGGAATGATGGCTGTGACAGTAGAAAGATCTGTTTGATCTGTTTCTAGAAAGCCTCCAAACTAACTTTTAAAGGGCTAGACTCCCTCAAAAAAAACATATATCTTATTCCCAGACTCTGAGAAAGAGTTGGACCCTTGGTGGATGATTGTTTTTCGTTTTTTGTTTTTCCCCCAGCCTCAGGGATAGTGCAGGCATGTTCTGATTACTGACTGAATCAGCCTCCACTTCTCCCAACCTTGGCCTTTCCGTGCACACAGAGCTCCTGATACACAGTCCTTATCCTCAAATGACAAAGAAGATGCCATGAGGCCTTACCATTGGTTGACAAGATACTCGAGGCATTGTTCTTATAGGAAAAATATAGCAGACTGTGTGAGTCACATAATGGCTGCATAAAGGACTCTGAATTAAGATAGTTCTCAATAACTTTGTGGTGCAATATAATACAATTAATATAGACAAGAGATTTTAGATTATAAAGTGTTCATTAAGAAAGTATGAAATTTTTTGCCATATGATGTGTAGAGAACAATGATTGTAAAGAAACTTTCTGTTAAAGAGCTGAGCAAGAAAAAATTTATGCATTCATTCTCAGAGAAAATCTCATGACCTAATAAGATTTTTAAATTCTAATGATCCCTAAGTATATTGAAATTACTGTGTTTGTAGGAGAAAACCTATGCTGTTTGACAACTCTTTGCGTTTAGACGGAAAGAAAATCGGGCAAGCACAGACACTCGCGGCCTCATACTGTTACACCTTCAGTCATTGCAAAAGATGGAACCACAGTGACTACCCAGCATTCCTGAAGATTCTAACTGACAAGACACCCCCCCCCCACAACCCAACCTCCAGAAGTAATCCCAGCTCATAGGAGGAGGATGGTTTGGTAGAAGTAGGCAGAATTGTGAAGGAGAGGAGGTTTCCTACTTTGGATAATAGTACATGTATTCATCTAGGTACACAGAGAAAATGTAGCTAAGTATGCTTTCGGAGCAGTTAGATGTTTTGATTTAAAAGTAGCGGCTATCTGTAAAGGAAAACAAAAATGTATATAAAACGCTGATTAACAGTATAAATGGTATAAACAGTTTCAAACGTATATAAAACGTATACAAAAACACTGATTAACAAATTGAAAACAATGAAATATTTTTTTGGAAAACTTCAAATCCAACTTTAAGGAGAGCTAAAAGTGCTTTTTACTTCATTTAGGGTAATTAAAATTATTGGGCTTAATCACTGTAAGTAAGAATTCACGTTCTAATATGAATTAATTAATGTTTTAGAAGCACCCTGAGATCCTTAGAGCCTTAGGACAGAGACTTCCATGACTCAGCCATGGGGTTAAAAAAAAAAAAAAATTAAGAAATGATCTTAAGTAGCATTATTCCCAAAAGAATTAAACAGTGATAAAATGCAACAATGTCCATTATTTAGGTAACTTCTTTGTGGTCACTGGACTTTATACCCTGTGGGATATCTGGCTGGTGATGACTTCATCCTGTTTAGATGAAGGACATAGAACTGTTGTTGACATGAGGCATGTCCAAACTTGGTAGACATGTAGTCATATCAAAGGATCTAGGGAGACATGAAGGGAAACAATATTTCAAAACGAAACAGCAGCAAGTGGGCAGAGGTGGGCTTTTGTTCTCAGTTCAGGCCCTCCCCACAGTATGGTGCCTAATACTCCCCCACACATAGACACACCAGAATCTGTATAGAACTCCGAAGACCCTAATGAGGAGTCAAGCAATAAGAATGGGTTAACAAACATCCCTCTGCGGCAGTGAATATCCACCCAGAGTCTGATTTAAGTCACTGTCTCTGAAACTTCCATATCCCCAGATGCAGCCTCTTACAAGGCATCCTAGATGGTTACTGAGCAACTTGAGATTGATGGTGATAGATAAGAACCTGCCAGCGAGGTTTTTACCACATCCAACTTTGCCAATTAATCAGACCTCTTTCCAGCCTTCACAATTATTTCAGCAAAGGAAGCAATTAAGGAAAATTGTCTTCTTTTGTAAAGGGGTTTAAACCACACCAGCAGCCACATTCATGGGTCAGAAATACCAATATTGTTCTCTTTATCCAGATACCTTTCAGAAAGGGAACAACTAAAAGGACTATATGACTTTTCCCTCTATTTTTTTCAAAAAGAATTCTATCACATTAAAACAAATATCTATTTTTTTCTCAAATGAGGAACTTTTCCTACCACAATTGAAAAAATGCATGAGTATTCTTTTCAGTTGGTAAACTTTGCAGGAAAAAAAGAAAGAAAGAAAGAGAGAGAGACAAAGAAAGAAAAAACAGATTGAAAAGAAAATTTTCTATTACGCAAATGAAGTAAAATGTGTGCATACACGCATATGAGTGCATGAATTATGAATACACCACACTATAAATAAAACACATTAGTGCCAGCATGAAGCACAAAGGTAGCACATTTTTATGGTCTCAAAATCCTGATTAGCATAAAAGGCATAACATTGTGATCAAATAATTATTGATTAACACAAAGACAGAGAAGCCAGATGTGTTGAATGAGCTTAGTAATTAACTAAGTAAACTACAGGTGTTTAAAATTCATGGATTACAAATGCAAGGTATACTGATTTTTTAAAAATCATCTGTTAGCAAATCTTAGTGTGTAGTCAGGTGCAGCAATTACATACCAGAAATGTCAGTATCTGTGAATGTACATTATATCTTCACAAATGATTAATGTTTGAAATGTTTTCAGTGTTGAAGTCCTTTGAAACTTTTGGGGGGCTGTTTTACAGGGACATTCCTGGTTCTACCCAATGGACCTGATGTACATCGAAAGCAGACAAACCAATATACAGGAATATACAGCTAATAAACAGACAACTAAAAAATCAAATACAAATAATGTTAGGGGAGCTTGACATTCAAAAGAAAAATGAAAGGTCTCTTGTGAATTGCAGATTTTTTGTCAACTTCTCACCATATTTCCCCCACTCCCATTCAGGGTGGCCCTGTGGTAAAAAGTGGCTTCATTTACATAATCTCTTCTAATGGGACTAATGATTTCTTCAGTCATTATTAGGAAACTGCAAGTTTTTGTTTGATTCCTTCTAATAGCATCAAAGGGCACCCACAGACTAATTTCAGGAAGGAAATTAAGTCTTTGGCTTTTTTTTTTTTTTTTGAGATTTTATTTATTTTAGGGAGAGAGCCTGAGAGAGAGAGAGAGAGAGAGAGCAGAGAGCACAAGTGAGGAGGGGGGAGGAGGGACAGAAGGAGAGGGAGAAGCAGATTCCCCTCTGAGCAGGGAGCCCGATGCCAGTCTCTATCCAAGGACCCCGAGATCATGACCTGAGCAGAAGACAGACGCTTAACTGACAGAGCCACCCCAGGAGCCCCGGGCCATGGTTCTTTTCCTCCTACTTTTGCAGAGTGTCTCAATTGTTTTAATTACACATGAGAGAGACTGCTGTTCCTTTGCACACTTACCTTTCTTCAGAAATGCATCTGGGGGAGTGCCTGGGTGTTGGACTCTTGATTTCGGCTCAGGTCATGATCACAGGGTCTTGCGATCAAATCCCACACTGTGCTCTGGGCTCAGCAGGGAGTCTGCTTGACATTCTTTCCCTCTGCCTCTCCGTCCACTTTACGGGCACAATCTCGCTCTTTTTCTCTCTCTTTCAAGTAAATAAGTCTTTAAAAAAGAAAAAAAATGCATTTGCTAAGATGTCAACTCCAAAATGAATGAAACAGGGAACTATAAATTTTGAAAACCCCTGCAACTTCAGTGTTCTTATATAGAAAACAAAAGGTAGTGAAGCTTTTGAAGAAATTGTAGGGTTTTCGAACACCACGTAATTTCCAGCTTTAGAGACAGCCCTCCTTCCTGTCGTCATACCCATGCTCACTATTCCAACCTCCATCACCACAGTTCAGTCCCACCTTTCATAGGATCTCATAGAAATGGAATTGTGTGGTATACACCCTATCGAGCCTGATCTCCTTCAATCAAAGTCATGTCAGTGAAATTTAACCATGTTCATTCTTTTTTCTTGTGTAGCTTCCAGCATACAGCCATGCCATATTTATTTATCTATTCTACTGTTGATGAACATTTGGGGCACTTTCAGACTTTAGCTATAAAAAAATGCTAAGATTCTTGTACAGGTCTCTGGTGGGTGTATCCATTCATCTCTCCTGGCTACATGCCTGGGAGTAGGAACACTGGATCATAAGGCATACACATACCTGGTTTCAGTGGGAATATGAAACTATCCAAAGTGGCTGCACAAATTCACACTCCCACAAGCAACATAAGAGGAACCTCGATGGTTGTGTAGTTGCTTTCTGGGTGTTTTTTGTTTTTGTTTTTGTTTTTTATTCTCAACTGAAATTGTGACTCAAAAACTTAGATACTAAGTTTGTTCATTCTTTTGATTAAATATATATATATATATATATATATATATATATATATACGTGTGTGTGTGTGTGTGTGTGTAGCCATTATTGGAAGCTTGGCATGGGAAAACAGTGCTGATAATAGTTGGCTTATAATCTTGTAGGTGAGTGAGAAAACTGATTATAAAAAAGGAATGAGTCTTCACTACCCGAAGATATAAAAGTACGTGGCAGAACTGGGTACTTGGGAGCCCAGAGAAGAGTTATATCGCCCAGACTTTTCAGGGCTCAGGGATGACTTTCCAGAGGATGTGAGGTTGCCGCTAAAACATAAAAATAAATGGGAGTTGGTCAGGTACCCAGGTTGGGGAATGGCTGATTATAAGGACAAGAAAGCAGATGGAAGGTGAGAGTGAAAAATGATATTCTATGAAAAAGGAACAGGGTGTTCCTTCCTGTTAGTGAAGACTGACAGGTTAGACAGAACGGTTCAGCTGGGGAATGGGAAGCAGGTCAATGTGGCTAGAGCACGATGGTAAAGGGAAGGACAAGAGTCTGTAGAAGTGTTAGGAGGTGGGGGAGGTAGGACCTCTCGAGCTGTCCCACGGAGTTAATCTTTTATCTTTGGGCAGTGGGAAAGCCTTGAAGTGGTTTTTTTTTGTTTTTTGTTTTTGTCTTTTTAAGATTTTATTTATTTATTTGACAGACAGAGATCACAAGCAGGCAGAGAGGCAGGCAGAGAGAGAGGAAAGGAAGCAGGCTCCCCACTGAGCAGAGAGCCCGATGCGGGGCTCGATCCCAGGACCCTGAGACCATGACCTGAGCCGAAGGCAGAGGCTTAACCCACTGAGCCACCCAGGCGCCCCGCCTTGAAGTGTTTTAAAGCAACTAGTGACGTCAATGTGTTTGGGTTTAAAAAAATATCATTCTGGCTGTAATAAAGAAAACATATCTGAGGAAAACGAGAGATGCCAGCAGTTGTATTTAAAAGTCATCGCAGGGCTGCCTGGGTGCCTAGTGGGTTAAGCCTCTGCCTTTGGCTCAGGGTCCTGGGATTGAGCCCAGGATCAATGATCTCAGGGTCCTGGGATTGAGCCCAGCATCAGGCTGTCTTCTAAGCGGGGAGCCTGCTTCCCCCTCTCTCTCTCTCTGCCTGCCTCTCTGCTTACTTGTGATCTCTCTCTGTCAAATAAATAAATAAAATCTTAAAAAAAAAAAAAAAAAGTCATTGCTGTTGTCCTGGAGAAACAGTGGCTGACCAGTCTAGGATAGTGGCAACTGGAATGGAGAGAAATGGAAAGATATTTTTAAAATTTTTATCTGCAAGCAGTATGTAATACTTAATAAAGAGTAATGAAATAGTCAACAAATACTCATGTTATCACCAATGAAATAAAGACAAATCTTTCCCAACACAGCTAAACCCTTCTTGTTTACTGCTTCCTAATCTCCTTTTTTCACTCTATGTTCTGCATTTATTTGTTATATTTGCATATTTATTTCAAGTGTTACTATATATATGTGCATTCCTAAAAAATCAGTATTAGTACAACTTTTTAAGCTTTATATTACTGAGGTCATACAATATTCTGTTCACAACTTGATTCTTTTTGTCAACATTATGTTCAAGAGATCCATCATTTTTAATATACATAAGCTTAATTTATTTCCACTTCACATAGCCTGTGATTGCATGAATACCAATTTATTAATTTCTGACAGACTCGGTGGTTCTCAACTTTCAGCTATTGCAAACAATGCTGCTAAGAACACCCATATAGAGAGAGGTAGATACGTAAGCTACAATAAAGGCAGAGGGGTAAATTGCAGAATCAAGAGGCATTACCATTTTAAACTTCTCAGTGTTGCCACATAATTCTGTTAAAGACTGGCGGTTATCCTGCTCGTGAGTGGCCACCAAGCCACATCTGGACAAGGGGGAGCCATATCAAGCTTGATCATTCTTCCCAGGATGCTGTTAATTTTACTACAGATTTTTAAAGAATCTAATTTGTGCTTTGTTGCTCCTTTCTATTGGATCTTTGATTTCTTTTTAATTACCTTCTACTATTAGATATTTCTATGTGCTTATTCTACTCTTTTTAAATATCAGTCATCTTCAAACATGAAATGTACTTTATTTTTTGTTACATTTATGGTGTGTCTTCCCATACATGAATGTTAGTTAGCTCCAATGGAGCAGGAATTTTTGTCTGTTTTTTTCATGGATTAATCCAGATCCCAGAATAGCATAGGCACATAACAAATGTTTGTTAATTAAATCTATATTTGTTCATCTTTTCTTCTAACATTTTAACCTGTTATTCTTTTAAAACTATTAATCTGGATGCTTAGCTCATGTGTTTTCACCCTCTCTTCTCTTCTATCATAAACATTAATGCTATAAATTTTTCCCTAAATATCATTTTATGTACATTTCGTAAGTTCTGAAATGTGATGTATTTATTGTTATTATTGTTCTGTAAGTGTTGCTTGACACTAAAAAGAAACCTGTATTATCTTCTTAGGCACTACATGGATTAACTATGTACTTAATTTTTTAAATAACCCTTTGCTAATCCTTATAAGAATCACTTCCGTTAAAATTGGCAAAAAAGTCTTTAAACTACTTTATTTCTCCTATATTTATTGCCTCACAGTCATCAATAATGTAAAGCTTTATTTCACCAACTTGGTTAACTTGATATAGAATTCCTACTGGAAAAAAGCAAAATAAATGCTTAATTCTTTCTCTTTAATTACTCATTTTTCAAGTACGATTGTTTTTTATAATTAACAAAACATTTTTTCACAGCAGTTAACAGCAAAAGTGAGCAGAAAGCGCAAGAGGTCTTGTTTAAGTAACCGCTTTAAATATTAACAATGAGTTTTTCTGCCTTTCCTTTTTGATCATTATGGAGTCATAGATTTTCACTGATTCGTTGTGTTCAGTGAACCTCCATCTTGGTTCTTTCTAGTGCTCAAATCATTACAACTTCAGCCAGACAGACTCGTTATATTGGTTCCTACATCCTTTTAACATGACTTATCAATTTTTGAAAATTGTCTTGCTTTCTTAGCACAAAATACATTTCACACTCTCCTTGTTCCTTCCTTGTACCAACACTGGATTTAGCATTTCTCCAGAGGACAAGCTTGGTTCTTATTACAGGGGAGTGTGAACCAGAGGTGTTTGTTGCTACTGGAGTGATACTGTGTCTAGGCCATTTCAGTGGACAGAGATCACACTCACACACACACACACACACACACACAACATACCACTTTTATCCTCACCTCAGCTTCCCTCTAGCTGTAGGATCCTTCAGTCAGCACCTGGAGTTCTGAAACCATTTTGCCATCACATGATCTTTGCAAGACTCATCTAATAGGTCTGAGCCCAAATACCCGCTATCAGAGAAGCTTTCTCTGACCATCCTGTTTTTGTTTTTTGTTTTTTGTTTTTGTTTTTATTGTGTTATGTTAGTCACCATACAATACATCATTAGTTTTTGATACAGTGTTCCAGGATTCATTGTTTACGTATAACACCTAGTGCTCCATGCAATACATGCCCTCCTTAATACCCATCACCAGGCTCACCCATCCCCCCACCTCCATCCCCTCCGAAACCCTCAGTTTGTTTCTCAGAGTCCACAGTCTCTCATAATCCATCTCCCCCCTCCAATTTCCCCACTTCACTTTTCTTTTCCTTCTCCTAATGTCCTACATGTTATTCCTTATGCTTCATAAGTAAGTGAAACCATATGATAATTGACTTTCTCTGCTTGACTTATTTCACTCAGCATAATCTCATCCAGTTCCATCCATGTTGATGCAAAAGTTGGTATTCATCCCTTCTGATGGAGGCATAATACTCCATTGTATATATGGGCCACATCTTCTTTATCCATTTGTCTGTTGAAGAGCATCTTAGTTCTTTCCACAGTTTGGCAACTGTGGCCATTGCTGTTATGAACATTGGGGTACAGATGGCCCTTTTTGCTGCATCTGTATCTTTGGGGTAAGTACCCAGTAGTGCAATTGCAGGGTCAGAGGGTAGCTCTATTTTTAATTTTTTGAGAAATCTCCACACTATTTTCCAAAGTGGCTGCACCAGCTTGCATTCCTACCAAGAGTGCAAAAGGGTTCCCTTTTCTCCACATCCTCTCTAACATTTGTTGTTTCCTGTGTTGTGAATTTTGGCCATTCTAACTGGTGTAAGGTGGTATCTCAGTGTGGTTTTGATTTGAATTTCCCTGATGGCTAATGGTGATGAACATTTTTCCATGAGTCTGTTAGCCATTTGTATGTCTTCACTGGAGAAGTGTCTGTTCATGTCTTCTGTCTCTGGCCATCTGGTATTAAGTAACTCCATTCCACACTCCAGCCACTCCCCAGCACATCATCTCCTTCATACTGGTTTTTAAAATGTATACTTATTTTTGCCTACTTATTTGTTTACTTTATTATCTATCTTCTCCATTAGCATGTATGTTCTGTGAGGGCAGGATAAGATCTCCTTTCTTCAGTCTTACATCCTAATGCGTAACTCATCGTAGCAACTCCGGAAATATCTGTTGACTGGATAGAGGAGACTTCATTGCTTCCTGTAATGGTTCAATCCAGAGAATTAAGCCCCAGAATGAAGACAAAAGGCTTAATTACTTTTTGTTCAGCCTTTGGCCTGTGACCAATGATACAGAATTGAAAAATCCCTGCAATACCTACTTACAGAGATGGGAAACAGGAAGGCAAAGTGATCAACAGCCACTTACTTGGCAGACTGCTTTTTTCTTTTAGTTTTTAAAATTTGAGTGTAGTTGCTACATTGCTACCTTATTTCAGGTGCACAACATAGTGATTAGACAAATTCATACATTATGCTGTGCTCACCACAAGTGTAGCTACCAGTTGTCACCATACAACACTATTACAATATCATTGACTGTATTCCTTATATTATGTCTTTTATTCTTGTGGCTTAATTCATTTCATAACTGGAAGCCTATACCTCCCACCTCCCTTCACCCATTTTTCCCACCCCTCACCCCACCCTCTGGCAACCACCACTTTGTTCTCTGCATTTATAGCTGCAGACTACTCTTTATCTCCAGAACCAGTGGCATAAACCTAAGTGATTATGACTTGTTCATGGATTATACAAGGATTCTCTAAGAAAGCAGCAGCAAATGACAAATGCTTCCAATGGAAGCTTGAATACCTTTTAAACCTTTCTCTAAAGAAAATAACATATAATTGTTGATATGTTTGAACTGGTTCCAAATCTTTGTATGATGTGCTCTAAACACTTATATCTCGCTACCAAGCACTGTGTTTATTCTGTGGATCTACAGTACCCTCTGAAATGTTTAGTGCTTTAGTGAAAAAAAAATTAAAAGTGTGAGAAAGTTGTTTTAACTTGTCTAATTCATATTCTAAGACGAACAAGTATTTCAAAAGAAGTTTCAACTGACATGAATTCTGTTATATAAATATAAACCCATGCTAACTCTTTAAAATTAAGCAAGATTTATTTCATTAAATATGTGTTCACTTTCAGAGGGGCTGGCTTAGGATAAGAGAGAATAAAAAGACAAAGAAAGTAGAATACTGCATAAACGTGGATTCGATGATTCTTTGAGCCACAACTAAGGAAACAGAAAAAAAAAAAAAAGAATATTAGCAGTCAAGAATCCATTTCTAGAAGTAGAAAGGATTAGCTAAAGTTGAATTAGACACATACCCCCCCCCCCAAAGCAGATGATTCAAAGTACATAGAAGAAAAGACAAAGACTAGCTCCTTGATTAGTAAGAAATTATATAGCGGTATACTATAAAAGAAGTGACTATTGAGCTGATTGTGGTACGGTCGATACACTTCCTGTGAATGGGATGCAAGCAAGTATGTCCACCTACACAGTTCATGAACAACATTTCAAAGAATTCTAGAAATTCCTTCTTGTTTAATTCAAGAAGAAAATGGAAACAAGTTCAGAATTCACACTAGAGAGAGGGAAGAACTTTTAAACATTTAATATTTGCTTAAATAGATATTAGGGGAAAGCAGCTATTCTGGAATAATTATCTTCTAAGTCACAACTTTGGGAGTGTGAGCAGATAGAGCTAACAAGTGGTTCTCCATGCATTGACTCATGTTCTCCTTGCTCACCCTTGAAGCTACCATCCTATGTTCTCACTACCTTTACTCGCACACTTCAGGAAAAAATACACCAAATTCTCTCTTCTCAGTCCCCTCTATTTCTTGTAACCCAGTTTTACACTCCCAATACTCTCGTGGTATTGCATTTTATTAAAAACTACCCCCCAACCCCTGCCCAACCAGTCATCGATTCAATGGTCCTTTTTTTTTTTTACCAGGCTTTGAGTTTATGGCCTTACCACCTTCCCTGATTCTCCCTTCTGTTGGCTTGACATGCTGTCTCTCTCCAGGCTGTCCTCATGCCCCGCAAGCCCTTTTGTTTGATTTCATGTTTTCTTCCCCCTCCTTGCTTTCTTCTTCTTTGTTCCGCAACCAGTCCTTTGGTAATCACTTACACTTGCATAAAAACAAATATCATTGTTTATATTTTTTAAATTCTAAAGAAAATGACAAAGATACCAGTTGCCAATTTTCTTAACCACGATGTGCTCAAATTATCACATAATATTCTAACTCCAAGAACTGAAAGAGAAATGATATTTGAGCTACTTGGAATTATTTTAAAGATCCCTTTGTTGATCTGCCATTTAGCATTAACCCATGTATTTCAAAACTACAGGTTTGGTGTGGTAACAAAAAGCTTCAACAAACTAAGTGATCTTCTGTATTTATTTATTTTTCTTTATAAAGAACACTATTATAGTTTTCTGTGCTGCATTTCCTCTGATGTGGCTCATATAGGAAATTGACTAATCATGTGTTAAGGGTTTTTTTCAAATGTTTGAAATCTAGCCACTGAAGGGGCTTGAAATCAGACACAAACTTGCAATACAATTTTATACCAAATCGAAGTTAGAAGTTTGAACTTTCAGTATACTTTGATACTACTGATGTTCTCATTCCAATTTTAATACAGCCATTGCAGAAAACAGTAGTTTATAAATATTTATAGTGCCAACAAATTAAGTGAGAACCACACAGAGAGATTTTATGAGTGTAACAAATATGTATCATGAGTTCATAAATTCACTTTTGTTTTATTTGTGTAATATAAATTTTAGTCCAAGTCATATTGAAAGGAATTTAGAGTCCAGCAATAGAAAAGGCCACTGGTTAAGAATGCTTAAAGAGTAGAAATTGCTATGACTTTTGAGATCACGCCAGTTCATCCTGAACCTAATGAATTCTATTAAAACGGAAATAATAGTTTTTCGGTTGTGATCAGGACTAACTGTAAGAGATTAAATCTGATGGTCAGGAAAGGGAGCAGTCAGTGTGCAGTTTTGCTGCAGGTAAATTGCCTTGTATTAAACCAAATTCACTAGCTAAAGCAATTATTTTTCTATAATATTTTCCCTTCGGAGGGCACTGCAAATGATACATGTAGCAAACCGAGAACCAAGGGGGAAAAAAAAAGATGTAAAATGTTTTATTATCAATAAAGTGCTGTAACTGTGAAGGTAACTGAATGATAGGTGTAACAAACCAACAACCCAAAAAAGAAAAAAAAAAAAGATGTAAAATGTTTTAATAGCGATCTAATCGGAGGCATGCTTACAATAGTAGTTTTTTTTTTTTTTTTTTTAATCCACCAGGGTCCTAGGGCTCTCCAAGCAATAGAAATTGACTGAAGCCATGCAGAAGTTCCAGAAAAAGCTTTTTATTGGGCCTTATGCCCCAGCACAAGGGAGGCAGCAGAAACGAAAGGGTCTTTCAGACTGGATTTCAGAACAAAGGCCCGCAAACTTTGTAAAGGAGTTGAGACAGGAAAGGACTGATGTTCAAGCATGTAGAGATGGGAATTTCTTGGCACCTGTGCACTTGCATGTCATGCTTCTTCATGTGTCATGTGTTTAATTAGCATGTTTATAGCATTATAAAGGGGGGGGAGAGGAAAGTAGGTGAAAGGTCAGCACTGGGGTCTGCCTTGGCACAGACTGGTTTGGTTTGGTCTTCACCAGTCTTCACAGTGGAGTCCCTCTTTCGGTGAGCATCTTGCTTCCTCATTCCTGCAAGATACGCTACTCAAGAGGTATAGAGGGGCACCCGGGTGGCTCAGTCCTTAAGGGTTTGCCTTTGGCTCAGTTCATGATCCCAGGGTCCCGGGATTCAGCCCCACAATGGACTCCCTGCTCAGTGGGAAGCCTGCTTCCCCCTCTCCCACTGCCCTTGCTTGTGTTCCCTCTCTCATTGTTTGTCTCTCAGTCAAATAAATAAATTAAAGAAAAAAAAAAAAGAGGCATAGAGTTTCCGCTACCAAGGAATGCTGGATTTTGCGGTCAGGGTTCAGGGGACTTGAGTTGGGTCCCCTGCCTTGTCTCCATTTGAATTAAGGGAAATCTAAAACTGCAGAATAACTTTGCCTACCTCATGATTCATGTTCACAGACAGCAGGGAATAACAGGGAGTCCTTGCTCTGGGAGGTCTCACACTGTTTGCTTCCAGCCCCCACCACATATAAGTTCAAGGGCTTTCCGTTTCACACTAGTTCCAAAACCAATTTCTGGCCCTTAGAATTGTCCTATGCCATTGAGGTCAGGACTGTCCTTATCCCACTGAGGTAGGGATGAGCATCGTTTGTGTTGTACAGTCATAGGGCAGCCCCTGGGCTTCTGAGAAAAGACCATCATGTCCCCGCGGCACTAGTGGGTTCGGAGCTTGCTCGTGGTGGTGGCTGGGAGATCAACAAAAGCTGACACCCTCCTGTTCCTGGGGCTTCCCTGCAGGTGCAGTGTCCTGGTCCTGGGTGTTGGTGGGGTGGGTTGCTCCCCATCATCACGCTTGCTCCTTCTGGCTCCACCGTGCAGCTGTAATTTTTAGGTTATTTGAAAGTCGAGATCCTGGCTCCTCCTGTATTTTTTCTAAGCTATTGTTATGGCAAAAACTGTATGCTCTTAGTTGTGCAAGGCTGACATTCCCCCAAAATACTAAAAGGCATCCTTTGAGGATTAAACACCTGGGCTGTTGTCTCTGCTAAAAGCTTAGAAAGCTTATTTTGATATGTAAATGTCAAAGATTGCCTTCTTTGTTCTTTCACTCTGGCTGTCAGTGGTATTTTCTGGAAAAAATGGAAGAGGAAGTACCCAGCTCTCTTTAGGGTTTGAAGAATTGTAGGGATTTGGGAGGGAGAACAGAGTAGGTAAAGGGATAGCACAAACTTCATAGCTGAAAGTACAGACTGCATAGGATCAGGTTTGGGGGTCTCTCATTAAATAAGCAATTTATTTAATTTATTCATTAAATTGGGCAATCTATTTTACCTCTCTGCGACTTACTTTCCTTACCTGTCTTAGTTTCTCATGGCTGGTCTATAACAAGATACTACAAACAGAAACTTACTCGCACAATTCTGAAGGCCAGAATTCTGAAATCAGTTTCGCTGGTCTGAATTCAAGGTGCTGTCAGGGCCGTGTTCCTTCTGGAGCTCTAGAAGAGAATCCTTCCTTATCTCTTCCATGTTTCCTGGCCTTGTGCCCACGTTACTCCACCTTCTGCCTGCGTGCTCGCACTGCCTTCTCCTTTTCTTCCTCGTGTCTGATCTCCCTCAGACTCCCTCTTACAAGGATACAAGTGATTACATTTAGCCCCACTCAGATCATCCAAAAGAAGGTAAAAGTCACAGGTTCCAGGGAGTAGGATGTGAATGTCTTTTGGGAGGACTGTTATTCACCTTATTATAAACTGGGTTGGTAATAGTATCTGCATGAATATTAAAGGAGATACAAGTATGAAAAATGCTTAGAACAATATCTAGCATGCAAAAAAGCACTCATTAAATGTTAGCCCACGATGGTGATACTGATGATGATGAACAAGAAAATGAAGAAAAGTTTCAAACTGAACAAGATAATTTTTAAAATGAACGAATGTATGGGTCTTGTCTCTGGATTTTTGATGTGTGCTAACCTTAAAATGTTACTCTTCAAAAGACTGTATCTCTGTATTAAACAATTGTAATCCAATAGTTTGGGCATATGGCATACACAGCCATTTGTGGTTCTGTCTTTTGTTATTTTTCACTTGAAATTTAAATCATTTCAACAATTTTGTTCATCTGGAATTCTTCTTCTTCTTTTTTCTTTTTTACTTTTTTTTTTTTTTACTTTTTCTTCTTTTATTTAAATTCAATTAGCTGACATACAGAACATCGTTAGTTTCAGATGTCATGTTCAATAATTCATCAGTTGCATACAACACCCAGTGTTCATGTGCCCTCCATGCCCGTCACCCGGTTATCCCTGATTTCTTCCTAAGGTTGAAAATCAAAGATGTGATATAATGGCATTGTCTCCTTTTGCTCTCCTGTCTTTTGCCCACCCAGGATACAGATCTGATGACATTCAACATTTCTGTGCACCGGTCATGGTGGCGGGAACATGGGCCCGGCTGTGTCCGAAGAGTGCTGCCTCCATCAGCCCACGGCATGATGGACGACTACACGTACGTCTCCGTCACAGGCTGCATTGTTGATTTCCAGTACCTAGAGGTCATCCACAGTGCTGTCCAGATACTCCTCTCAGTAAGTAACATATTTGTATCATCTGATCTAGACTCTCCTTTATTGGCATTTTGTAAGTAAACCTCTGCCCACAACCATCTGGTAGATAAAGCCTTAAATAAGCACATGGAGAGCATCCTTTAAACAATGGAAGTAACAGTGAGTATGCTAACGTCAGCTCTACTTAATGAGGCTACATCTTTTCCTCCAGGTATCCACTTTGTTTTAGAACTAGTTAGTTGCTATAGTTCTAACAATACACACCATTTAAGACAATAGCATTGCTGTCCCCCAGAAGTAGCCTCGTACATTCTCTACTTACACTCTGCTACTACTTCTACTTTGAAAGCATCCTTTAACTAATAGTTCCAGAGGAAGAAGGATGCAAACACACTCAATGGCTTGCTCAATCTGATAAGCCTCATATTTCAAATAATAAATCCTTAAGAAAACAAATCCCTCCAAAGAGTTTTCTACATTGTAGTGCCTAACATTTGGTGTCAAGATATAATTCCATAGAAAGGAGCAGAGAGAAGAAATGACTTGAATGGACCACACAAGGTTTATGTGCTGGGAATCTGTTTGTTTCTTCTACCAGATTGTCCCACCTACAGTTTGATTCCATGTGGACTAACATTAACTTAAGATATATACCATCATCAAGAGTGGTGCTCCTTTGAGATCCAGCAAGGACTTGGCATGTTGTTTGAGTCGATGTGTAATAAAGCCTTTCTCAGTCACACTTTTTATACCAACCAACTATCCATCTCAGTCCTTCTGTCCAACTGGTTAGAGGTAGAGTCAGAAAAAAAAAGATATAGGCTCAATAGTGAATAAATAGACAACAGAAATAGAAGAGGTGTATGTCAGTGAAGAACGTATCTTGGAATTATTTCTAGAAAGAAGCTTGAAAAATCCTTACTCTCCCTTATCTACTGCTGCATAACAGACCACTTCAGAATAGAATGACTTTAGCAGTATAAATGTGTTGCTTAGAGTTCTGTGGGTCAGGAGCTGGGACACGGTTTAGCTGAGGAGTTCTTCTGGTCCACATCATATCCTACAGGTTCACTCCTAGGATCCTTTCAACCAGGAACTCTGCTGGGGCTAGAATATCCAAGAAAGCCTCATGCATATGTCTGGTGCTGGCTATTGGACCACAGTCTCCTCCACAGCCTCTTCCTCCTCTTCCATCTTGTCTTTTTGCAGAAACTTCACAGGCTTTCTTATAGCAAGGCATCGAGGTTCCAAGAGAAACCCAACATGTAGGCATTTATCAGGCATCTACTTGAGTAATGCCAACTATAGCAAGTCATATGACCAAACCCAAGCTGAGTGAAGGGGGGCGGCTATAAAAAAGTGACAGTACCAGGAACCATGGCTCATTTGGGGCCACCAGTGTAGTGGTCTCACCTCACTTGTACAATGTATGAATTATTGTTCTTTGATCTGCATATTTAAATTCTAAAAAAGTGTTTTAGAGCACATTTAAAATACAATTTTCTAGAAAGATGAAGACTAGAATTAAAAAATCAAAGCTTGTTTAGGGTTCTAGTTCAATTAAAGGCAAATTCTGTACTGGATAAAAAACAGAAATAGATAAAAATAGAAAAAGGTTGGGCCTCAATATTTAAGGAATCTGATTATTCTTGGTTTCTATATATTGCCAATTGTCAATAGATCCTTATCAGTCTTTTCCTATTTTCTGGTCATTCTTTAATCTCTTAGAGGTTTACATATGAAACTGTGGCAGATATATATGCTTAAATGATTATTTTAAAAATATATAGAGGCAAATTGTCTTAAAAATTTTCAATCTATTTTAAGGTACACAACTACTCTATTATTATACACTAGATTCTAAACTATTATACACTAGATTCCTGTTCTTTTTTTTTTTAATTCTGAAGCATTTTTCTAGAATTTTTCATATCTGGACAGATCTCTCTCCTTTTAAAAATTATTCATAGTAAATTGCTAAACCATTTTGTGGAATGAGAGCATAATATTCAAACTTTTTATAATCAGCAGAATACCATGGAATCAAAAAGTCATTTCTCCATATCAAATGAATGACAAGGTTACAGTATTTATTCAATAAGGGCCTGAATTGGCACCTAAAAACATACACTAAGGAGAAATACTAAATAAAATAGATGTTGCCACCTAAAAGTACTCGTCAGTTATAAATTAATTCCTTGACATATTCAAACTGTCCACCAGCATGTATGGTCCTGATTATAGAAGTCAGCCTTCTAGCAATAAAAGGATTAGTTGCTCATCTCTGACTTTTCTTGGGTAATACACCTGTGAGATAAGATTTCCAATATTTTATCTTTTTTATATTGAAATGAAATATACCCTGAAATTGTTTCACAGCTGTGAAATTATTTATTATTGTGTGGTTATATGGGCTTTCTATATTTTCCACTTATTTCATATAAATGTGTTTACAATTATTAGAATTGCAATTTCTAATGTGGTGACGTGGGAGCAACTGCTGTAGCAGTCGCCTAGCATGTGCTGAGACGTCTGTCTTATTCCTGAAAAGGAGGGTGATGGTTGCAGTATTTAACAGCCTGTGTTGTATGGGCAACAACTTGGCAAAGGGATAAAGCGGTTTGAGATGGGGCAAGGCCCTGGAGGCCTGTTGAACTGGGGGTTGTCGGGGGAAGGGGGAGGACCCCTGTCATCGTGCTGGAAGTGCAGAAAGATCTAGAAGGATGCAGGAGAGGACAATGGAAGTGGGCAGGATTATGGAGGGAGGTCTTGGGATTCGAAGGCAGCAGCTCTCTGGCAAAGGGAGAGGAAAGTATTTGAATGATTTATCCATGGATACAGCTCTGCTTTGCTGATGAATCCTGCCTGTATTGTCCCACCTGAGAGTAGAGCTTGGAACTGGAAAACATGAAATCCCAGTCGTAAACATCTACAGGGACTACATACAAGCCTGACAGAAAGAAACCAACAACAACAACAAAAATAGCAGAATTTGGCAAGAAGGCAACCACCTGGGATTCCCTGTGGGACCACGTGCCACAACTGTCCCCAGCACCAGAGCTCCGGCTTCCACCCTGGGTCAGTGCTGCTGTCTCTGCACAGCAGCTTCCTGTCTTGGGCTTCCCTCACTGGCACCCTGGATGAGCAGGAAAGGGAGTGTGGAAGGCAGAGAGGGAGTTCCTGTGGCCCTGATCTCTCCATAGCCCCTAGCGGGACTCTTGCAAATTGTCAGAACATCAACTTAAACTTCAGGGTAGAATCCAAAGAGAAACTGTGGACAGTATGAGGAGAGGAACAAAATCGAATCCGTGGAGGAGATGACGTGTCAAGAACGGTAGCCAAGATCAAGCTATGGGATGATGTTAATCCCTCCTCTCTGTGAGCACTGCCCCTGCCCTCAGTTCATTTGCTCATCATTTCTACCGGAAGGACGGCCAGTGACTTCCTGGAGAGTTGATAGTCTTTCTGCCCCCCGTTCTGCCTCACTCACCATCACATGTGTACTTGCTCCCCTGCGGGGGAAGATTACCAAGTGCCAGTCTGATTACTCACTTGCTTTCTAATCACCAGCCAAAGATTCCCATAGGAATATATTACTATTACTGATGTTCCTACTATAATTGCTCTGTTCCTCTCCCTCTCCTATCCCAGTTGGTCCTTCAGAGGCCAAGGTCTCTATCCTGGTGGGCTGTTGAACTCTTGGGTCTTTAATCCCATACCTGACATCCATTTCCTGAATGAAAAATGTCATTTCCACCGTCTTCATAAGACACTCAATCATGAATTTTTATTCTGAGGACTAAATATTTATTTAATATGTATTTATTTTCCTCATTCTGGTTCCCTAGAATTCGTTCCTACTCATGCCTCTTGAGAGCATTTGGCTGACTGAATAAATTTCATATTTTCATGAAAAATTTCAGAATTATCATAGTGAAACAATGATTGAAGGAGCAAGTGAAAGGCCAGTAGCATGCTCCTAAACGCTGTGGCTTTGACTCCTCATTTACCTCATATCCCTAATGCCTATGGCTCTACCTAACCCAGAGAAGCTATTCATTCAGAGTTGTTGAGTAAACTGTATATATTTTCTCAACTTTAGTTTTACAAAACACAGTGCATAATTTTTAAACCTTGAATATAATTTACTGAGGCTATGTCTTAATTTTGTTTCATACCATTTGGTAAAGAAAACCTATCCAAACAACATGTTTCCAAGTTATTTCTGATGCAGATGTTATTTGTTTGGAGTTGGGGAGAGGACCCAGGTGCAAGGAAAAGGAAAGTCAGTCCGCTCCAAGACCATAAGTCTCCCTGTGAATTCGTTCTTCTGCATCTATGTGTTATTTGAGAGGGCCTTTACTAGCTTGCTTACTTACTTTACTCCCATTAAGGAGAACAGCAAAACAGTTTCTGGTGAAAATGTAAAATTATGTCCAGTTAAATTCCAAACCCTATCCTGTACATATTTTTAAATCAGATTTCCGTTCTGGAAATGTAACACCACAGATTTAAAGAAGAAACATATATATGAAATCAAATGCTACAACCCAAAATACAGCACTTCCTTTTTCCACTGGAGAATATAGATGAAATATTTCTGATTGAAAGAATCTCTATAACCAGTTAATCTCATTATACAGTATTATATTTTATTTATTTAATTACCAAACATCTGAACATGAAATCTTACAAAAGTGAAATGAAACAAGTAACTAAAAGTCGTATTTGTATCACATATGATAAGCAAAGGCTCATTATCAATAACATATGGTGAAGTCATTTAAATAAATAATAAAAACAATGAAATTGAATCATTAAGTTAATGAAGAATACAAACAAATGTAATCACAAAGGAGAAAATCCAAATGGCACGCAAAGGTGTAAAATGTGATTATTTTCAATAGTAACTTGATATGTGCAAATTAAATTTACACTAGTTTAACAACTTTAAAAAAAATTAACACGTAACATTGAAGTAAATTTTTGCCAACTTACTGGTAAAGACATTCTTTATTGCAAAGCCCATTAAAATGTCTGTACCTTTGGCCCTGTAAGCTCACTCAGTGGAATTTCTCCTGAGAAAATAATTCAATAGAAACAAAGAGCTGTCTGCATGATACTCTTTTCACTGTTATGTATGATAGCAAAACTAGGTATGTCTACACATATCCTGTTCAAGATAGTATAACAATTTACAGTACATCAACATGATCAGTAGATAGATAGCAATAACTATGATAATTTTATATAAAGTTTTATATTAAAACATGGAAAGGAATTTGTGATTTAAATAAGCAGTCAAGGATAAGATGTAAGAGGCAAAAAACAGATGTGGAATTATGTGTTTTCTCCCAGAATGTTTTTAGGTATTGTGTCACGTTTTTAACATACTGTTAAATCGTCACGTGATTTGCATAGAAGACTGGATGGGATGTTATAGATGTTTTTCTTGGATCATTAAACATTCCTCAATCTCATAATATTTACATGACCATTTGGAGGCACTCTTAAATCTATAGTTACTACAAGTTATTTTGTTTTAGTGGATTCCTCAGTTCTGAGGTTAATAATAATGAATATGCAACTTAAGGTTCTTTTTCAACTTTTGGCATTAGGTATTTGCTGGCAAATAGATCCATATGCTCATGGTAACTATTAAATAACAGGTATATATATATATATATATATATTATACATACATACATAGAGATAGATAGACTTTTTTTTAAGAGCCTCTTTTTTAAAACTGGTAAACAAATTCTAATCTCTAAACCTGAAGAGATCTTTAAAACTCACCTTACCTATCTCTCTTTGGAGATATTTTTACACATATGCTGTCTTTTTTTTTTTTTTTAAGATTTTATTTATTTGTTTTTGACAGAGAGAGAGAACAAGAAGGGGGAGTGGCAGGCAGAGGGGGACGGAGAAGCAGGTTCCCGCTGAGCAAGGAGCCCAATGCGGGGCTCGATCTCAGGACCCTGGGATCATGACCAGGGCCAAAGGCAGCTGCTTAACTGAATGAGCCACGCAGGCGCCACACACGTACTGTCTTGAATCCTCACTGTCAATATATTCTCCTTCATATCTGATAGGTGACGAGTCTCGTTCTTTAATGTCTTTGGAGGCTGTCCCCATGGTCAGACCTGGGCCCCAGAACACTCCGAGAATGGCTTTTCCATCATCCCCATTCTGTTTGCATTTCAATCTATCTGGTCATGTCAGTGTTCATCACTGTTTTCTGCCTTCATATCAGATACATTCAGCTTAAAGATAAATTAAAACTCAATAGGGTGAAAAGTAACATTAGACCACAAGGTATCCTGCAGAATCTTTATCCTCAAAAGGCTGTATAGATATCCGTTCCATCTGCTTAGAGTAAATGCCCCAGTGACAGGAGCAGATAATACTATTGCTAAGTCAGTAACATATGCTCACACAGTGTAAGAATGCAAGTCGAAAGACAAGCTTTGAAATAAGTTCCAATTGCTATCAATTATACGCCTCCAAACATGTAAATAGAGTGAAATGTGGCTTTTTTGTTGTTGTTTTATTTCTGTGTTAACATTTACATTTATTTAACAAGCTCCCAATATGTTTGGAGCTCCTCTGAGTGCTTTGCAAATATGAACTCACTTAAACTTTAAAACAACCCAAGAAGAAAGTATTATTTTATTCATTTTTCAAGTGTGAAAGCCCAGATGTACAGAGAAATTAAGTAATTTTCCCAAGGTCACACAGCTTGTAATAAGCAAAGCTGACCTCACACCCAGGCAGATGGAATCCAGAGTGCATGGTCTTAACTACTTTGTCGTGCTTCATTAGGACATTGGAAAGAGTGCCTCCCATTTCCATATAGCCCTTTGCTGAGGTCAGTGGTAATATCTTTCAGAGCTGTTAAGGCCCTGAATCTCTTCTGTGTTGGTGAGTTTACTGACATATTTTTTTAAAGTAAAAGAGAGCAATGAATAATTATCCAATAGTTATATGACTTATAAAGTGAATAGTTCAAAATGTTTCCTTTACCCTTGAAAATGTCTTTTTTAAAGATTTAATTTATCTATTAGAGAGAGAGAGAGAGTGCACATGTGAGGGGAGGAGGAGAGGGAGAGGGAGAGACTCTCAAGCAGACTCTGGATGCACAGAGCCCAACCAGAGGCTCGATCTCAGGATCCTGAGATCATGACCTAAGCTGAAACCAAAAGTAGGATGCCTAACCAACCGAGCCACCCAGGTACCTCCCAAATATCTTTTAACCACTTTTTTGTTGTTTAAAAAAAAAAAAAAAAAAGGAAGATTTCAACATTTACTGAATGTGAAGTATATCAGATTCCTTTTTTTGTTGATGGCTTGCTGTGGCTTTCTAGGTGCTACTAACAGGAAAAAAATCATAGTCAATCTTTCCTACCCTAAACTCTTCTGAGAATCACTCTTTCCCAGGAAATCTATTTTTATATGAAATAGATGGTTTCTACCTGTACCAAAATGTGAGCAATTTCTAACTACTACCTGAAATTATTAGTTTTTAGATTAGTTATTCCCTGTCCAGCATATTTGGTCTCTATGTATTCATTTCCAGCCTCAGAAAACTGAGTCAACAGTCCATTCAGAGTTCCATAAAGGAATCAGTTATTGGACCACCAAAATATTGGGAAGGGTTTATGGTTGTGGGGGAAGAATTGCCATGTTAACAACACTAAAAGGGTTTTGGCTGAGACATTTGTGTTCAGGAACCAGGAGTATGCCTGGTCAGTAAAACTGCTTGTGTTTGAAAGTGTTTGTCTGAACTATAATTTTAAGTAACATCTTTCTTGTTATTCATGTCTTAGCAGTGTACTCACTCTTTCTTTGAAATGGGCATACATTTTTTAAAGGGTTTACTGAAATATAATTCACATGTCATACAAACCACCCCTTTAAAGCATACAGTTCAGTCGTTTTCAGTTTATTCACAGATAGGGCAACCAACACCATTGTCAATTTCAGAACATACTCATCACCTTCAAAAGAAACCTTGACCTGTTAGCTATTCCACCTATCCTTTCTTCCTCCCCAATCCTAAGCAACAACTACTCTACCTTCCGTCTTTATGGATTTGCCTATTCTCATCATTCCATATAAATGAAATCATTTAATATGTGGGTTTTTGTGTCTGGCTTCTTTCATTCTGAATGTTTTCAAGGTTCACTCATGTAGTATGTAGAAGAACTATATTCCTTTTTATGGCTGAATAATACTCTATCATATATTTACTTCTAATATTTTTGTCTGTTATAATACAAGTACAATATTAAGCAAAATTTTCAGAAACGCAACTTAAATGTATAAATCCCTTACCTGCTCACTGATGGAATTTGGCTCAATCTTCTATATATTTTGTCTACATATATATCCATGTTTTGGAAACCTCCAGATTACAGATAGCAATTCTCAGCTCTTATAGACATTTAGACCAAATGTCTAATATACATAAATCTAATATGTCTAATATACATAAATCTAATAGTAACATCACAGCATCTGGGGTTTTAACGACCTAAAACATGTATGCATTTAAAGTTCATATTCTTCTTATTCCATAGCATTCTCCTTAATAGTATGTGTACGATTGGATTTTATTCAGTATGTTAATCAGTTATCACAGACATTTATGTCTCAAACCACAAATTCCATACCATTTCCAAACAACCAAATTAAGTCTCACAAAGGCCTAGATACTCATGATTATCCCAGACGTGTTTGCAGGTTTTCATAAGTTATTACTGCCCTGCTTGTTTCAAATAATCTGCTAAACATTGATTATTAAATGCAAAAGTGAGTTATGACATTTGGTGGACTTAAATACAATTTCATCAGAGAAATGCAAAGCTTAATTAGAAATCATATCTAGCACAAAAACGATTATATAGAAAATCTGAGATATGTTTAATAATTAATCAAAGCAAACATTGTGACTTGGGCTTATGGAGATATTAGAAGCAAGAAAGCTAATTTTATTGATGCTTTGCTTAGGGTAATTTAATGTCATTCATCTGTTGGCAGACATTTCATCTTTTGCCCTAGGTAGGATTAATTATCAGGTAAAAAGAAAAATGGCTTTCATAATAATAAGGATTATTTCAAAAAGGTTTACATTCTCCTTTTAGAAAGATCAAATTTTGTACAAATTCCATAAAGAACATCTTTTGTCATTTCTCATGTTCTTTCTAAATGAAAACAAGCAGTATATCATTCATTCAGCAATACATACTCAGTAAGTCCCCTCTTCTACACAAAGCACTGTGCTAGGAGGCTTGGGGAGGAAAGGATGGAGATAAACCAAACAAGCAGAATTTGACATGGTCCTCCCCCATGGTATCATTCAGTCTATTAGGGAAGATTGGTACGCAAGCAAAATGTCAGCATTCAGATGCCCAAAGGGATAGAGAGCCAGGACTTTGAACTTGCAGGACAAGTTTTGTAACTGGCTTTGTGTTATTTGCTAAGAAATATTGTGGCAACATTTATACTAAGACTCGCTTGCTCAGCAAGGCTGTAGAGAGAAAAACTCTGGCCCTTGACTTCCTCTAAATATCTATCCAAAAAGGACTTAATGATAACAAATGGTCAAATTGGGTTAGTCAATACTTATCAGAGTAGCCAGAGAAGATGTCTTTTAGGAAGCGGCATTTGAGCTGAGATACAAATGAAGTCAATTGGCATGGGGCTAGGAATAGTCCAGAGGATATTCTACCAAATAGGTACACAGAATAGGTACACAACAGAAAGGTACACATGGCCAGAGCCTAGAGAGCAAACAAGTGAGTTGTGAGAGATGAAATGAGAGAAGGTAGGCATTAGAGAAGGCATGGTACAGAATTCGAGTTAGATTGTAAGATACTGGCAAGGTACTACTGTGTTTCAACCAGGACAGTGGTATGATCTATGTTTAGGAAAGCAGCTTTGGAGCTGTTTGAGGAATGGATTGGAGAATAAGAATGGAAGAAAACAAGTCAGTTTGTCGGCTATTCCAATAGACCACCTGAGAGCGGATGGTGACTTGAACTTGAGTAGAAATGCTTAGACAAGGGTCCTTGCAGGATGAGCGCAAGTGACATGTGAGGAAAAGGAAGAAGTAAGGATGGAACTTAGGGTTTGGATTTGAACAATAGGGTAGATGATGCTGCTAGTTCCTGAGCTGAGTCTGGGAATCTTGCTCCGCCGGTAGCTTTTATCTCTGCTTGACATGTAAAATAATAGCAATCAAACACAGATCATTTTTGGAAATAGTTTTAATAATTAAGTGAATATTTCCAGATCTACTGTGAAACTTAAACACAGTCTGCCTAAAAGAAGCACCATCTAGAAGTAGAAGGTATACCTTCTCAGGCTGAAAAATCATGCCATTCTAATTGTTAAAAATTATCTTTTCATAATGGCTTAAAGCAATTAGTGCAGTACTGCCCTTTCACATTTAACTAAAAGTAAAACTGATAACAAAAAATCTATGAGGAAGGTGGTGCTCTTTATTTAATCTGATCAGTGTAAATAGCTCTTTCATTTAAAATTAATTCATATAAAATTTGAGCAAATATTTGTAATGCATAATTATTACTTGGTAGCAAAGATAATCAGGAAGCCCTGTAGACAATGAAACATGAACAATTAAAATCTTTAGGATACACAAAGTTTTCAGTAATAAGCTAATCTAATCCAAATAAATAGAAAAGTGTGTTATAATCCTTGGCTATAAAGGATTCTAAAGCCAGTGTTGGTAATAAAAAGAATCACAAGTATCATGACTGGGTGTGCAACATGTGTCTTGGTATCTTCTTTTGTAGTGTTATCTTGCATAATTGTCTAATGAATAATGAAAAGTAGGCTTTCTTATCTCTAGTTATATATGAAGAAACTGTGACATAAAATAAATATCTTGTCCAAGGTCCTGTGGTCAGTGACTGGGGAGGGGACGTCAAACCTGGTTGTTATAGATCCAAAACCAATATGATTATTGAGGATACTTCTTTAATACATAAAACAAAAGGAAACATAGATCTAAATATATCTTTTCATGTATGCTTTGGAAAGATATTGAAGTTCTGAAGTATCAACTTGCAAATCTTGTTCATGTATTTCACAATTTTGTGTAAGTCCAAATCTTCAAACTGTGAGGTTTTTTTGTCTTACACAAAATGTGCTGGACAGAAGAAACATGTACTGGACAGAGGAAGCAAGTTCCATGCAATTATTATTAATATCCAATTATTCTTGTTAAAGGAGTAAATCATCAGATCAAAGCCAAAACCACCAGGTAATTCTTTCAGGTGGGGCTTTGGAAGATCTTTCTATGCCTACGTGTGAATAGGAAACCATTCTGAGTTCTGAGACTGCATGAAAAACAAAGAAGAAAATCAGTGGAGATTCAATTTATAAACGGATTTCAGTTTCTTAACCTAGAACACCTTTTCAACCTGTCAACACTTTCTTCACTTTCAGAATGATGGAATGACTATGCTTAAGCAAAATTCACCTGCTTCTAATCCAGAAGTGCATTCTCTTTTAACTCCTTCTTTCCTGAAGTAGATATAGTATATCCAATTTTGATTTTCTTTCCTGATCATTGAGTCAATTTATATTTGTATAGGAGCTACACTGTAAGAAAGGAGTTAATAAAAATGTATATGACCAGAGGTTAATTAAATTGTTAATATGCAACTATATATATTTAATTCTAATTAAGTGAAACTTTTTCATCTCATATTAAAGTCAGTATTTTATATTTCATTTCAGCACAAGATTTATTTCTATAATATTAGTGCTTATATTCAACTAATAATAGGTCTTATTTTTAGAATACATTTGGGGGCGCCTGGGTGGCTCAGTGGGTTAAGCCTCTGCCTTAGGCTCGGGCCATGATCTCAGGGTCCTGGGACGGAGCCCCGCATCAGGCTCTCAGCTCAGCAGGGAGCCTACTTCCCCCTCTCTCTCTGCCTGCCTCTCCACCTACTTGTGATCTCTCACTCTGTCAAATAAATAAATAAAATCTTAAAAAAAAAAAAAGAATATGTTTGGAAATGCAGTTAAAATTCCACTAAAGCTATGGTCTGAATGTTTGTGTGTCCGCCCCGCCCCCAACCAACCACTAATTTTTATGTTGAAATTCTAACCTGCAAAGATGATGGTATCAGGAGGTGAGGCCTTTGGGAAATCCTTAAAGCCATATGAATGGAGCCCACATAAATAGGATTAGTGTGTTATAAAAGAGGCTCCAGAAAGATCTTTAGCCCCTTCTACTATGTGAGGACTAGTGAGGTGTTGGGAATGAACCAGGAAGAGGGCCCTCACCCAACAACACTGGCCCCTTGATCTTGAACTTTCCAATCTCTAGAAATGTAAGAAATCAAACCTTTGTTGTTGGCTACCCCATCTGTGGTATTTTATTATAGCAGCTTGATTGGACTAAAACAATTGAGTCAAGCCAAAAGATTTATTTCTAAACTGTTCAGTACTACTTTGGAAGTCACTTGAATCTTCATTGTTTGTTTAATTGCCATAGTAATTATCAACAGCAAATATTAATTGATGATTTACTTTTCGCCTAACACTAAACTAGGTAGATTCTCTATCTCAGTATAACAGGTATAAGACATGTTGACACAGTCTTACACTGATGATTGTTGGTGATTAGAAAGAATAACACAGGAAAAAGAGTGGATAATTATGTGATAACTACTACGTATAAGCTTTGTTCTACACACTTTATAAATATATAATCTTCTTAGCAATTCTATTATTATGCCCATTTTTCAAATAAGGAAAGTAAGGGGAAAATGCTATATGCCTTGCCCAGAGTCACCGAGATAACACTGGGTAGAACTGAGATTTCAAACCAGGTACTCTGGCTCCTAAAGATACATGGCTGACAGCCTCTGGTTTTTATTTTGTAACAGAGATTGCCTTTAGAAATGGCTTCCAGTTAGATGTAACAGACATTTCAAATCGTCTTTGAAATTCAGACGTGGGAGATGATCTAAGTTCCCTGAAGTGAAACAAGACCTTCAATGCAGATAGTTGATTTAGGAGGTGATCCCAAGGAAGCACAAGGAGAAGGGAATGCAAAAGGCCCGTGAAGAATGGGTTGTTGAACAAGTTATTACTATGAGCTCAGGTCTCAGGGTCCTGGGGATCCACCTCCTTTGTTCTGTGTGTGTGTCTCCATCCTCCCAAGTTGAGTGCCTCCCTAAGAATGTTAAATCCCTGGTATTCTGGGATGCCAGCCCAGGATGTGAGCAAGCTGTCTTGGGGCCAGAGAAACCTCTCAAGCCAAGAATCATGGAAGTCACTACGCAGGGGAACTGCCCACTGAAGTTTCAGGGTAACTCACAGGTGGGCCGAGGGACTAGGGAGTAGGGGATAAGAGTACACACTATAGTAAGGAAGAGCAAGTATCTATGGTCTTTGTCTGCCAACTTCAGGTCCCTAACTTTGGATGACAGCACCTCAGTTGCCTTGTAGTTAGACAGCTGCACATGTAGTTAGATAGCTGCACTCTTTCCCTCTGCATGATGATGGTGAGCTCTGGAGAGGGCAGGGCTGGCTCCACTGCCCTCCAGCTCAAGGGTAAAATAGGAATCCCAAGAATTTTCAATCCGCATAGTCCTTGCCCTGGACCCAGTGACTGGTTCACAGATAGTCATGTAAGCTTATTTCTGACATTCAGCTATGTGATTCTCAACTTTTAGGAAGCATAAATTTTTCCTTTCTGAGGCTGCTGAATTGGGAGGTCTTGGGTGCACGTCACCATTGTGTGGATAGGGACTATCTGAGAGAAAAAGAGATCTGTAAAAAAGGAAAGAAATACAGATACAGAGGAGCACAGGCAGACATCTAGTTCTGATTGAGCCCTAATCCAAGCCAGCCCTACCAATGGACTTTTCAGTTACATGAATCAATAAATTCTCTTTTTTGCTTAAGTTATTTTCGGAAGAATTTCTCCCGCCTATACCACTTTTTCATAACATTTTTGAATGTCTGAACAGTATCTTAACTTCTGAGGGTTTACTGCCTCATTATTTAAAACCTCGGAATTTTTCATTGAAAGGGGTCTTTGAAGCCATGTAAGCCAGTCTTCCTCATGGTCTACAGCTGTGCTATGCCATGTGGTGGGCAGTTGTCACAAGGCAGAGGAAAGGTGGAAGGTCCGAACTGAGATATGCTATAAGTGTAATTAATATACACACTGGATTTTGAAGACTTTGTACATAAAAAAATATAAAATATCCCATTGTTAATTTTTCTGTATTGATTATGCATTGAAATAAAAGTATTTGGGATATTTTGGGCTAAATAGAATATATAATTAAGATGAACTTGATTCTTATCTTTTTATGTGGCCACTAGACAATTTAAAATCATACATGCAGCTCACATTATATTTCTATTGGGCAGTGCTGGTCTGTGGCCTCCCTGACAAATGGTGTTGCAGCCTTCTCTTGAACGTGCAGCTCATTACCCCTCTAGGCGGCCCCATCCATTATTGGGCTGTGCTAAGTGTTAAAAATGATTGCCTGTAGATCCAAGATCCATCACCGTGAAACTTCCATCTATCGGCACTAGTTCTGCCCCCTGAGTATGACAGAGTATCTACTCCTCATTCGCATCCAGCTCTTCTGGTTTGTTACTGGAAGATTACCACCCAGTGTATCTTTCACCGTCTTATCTCATAGGACATCACATTTTGACTGGTGCTTTGCTGACAGGATCCTATATTTGCATTAGCAACTGTTGCAGATTTATTAGCTATGATGTTTTTATATCTCATGCAAAACCTGGCTCCGTGCCCTTCTGTGAAACTACAGGCAAGGGATAGATTTCTGTTTGGGAACCAGAAAGCTCTCTCTACCCTGCATAAGTGTGACCTGGAGAGAAGAAGTTGAGGTCATCTAGCAAGGATGTTTTCTCTTGCCCTGAGTTCAGTCTTGGGAACATGGACATGGACTTCAGGCTGAGAAGAGGACAGTTGTCAAAAAGGAATGGCGGTTCTAGTCCACTCTTGGCAAACAACAGAGTCTATTCCAATATTACCTGCTCCAACCCAGGCTTTGTGAAGGCAGACTCGTTGTTTAACAGTAGGTGAAATAACGTCTTTATTATTAGTATCCTTAAAGAAGTACCAAGAAATTTCATGTCCCCTTTAAATTCAAAAATAAAATAAGTAGAATGCTGCAAATTGCTACAAAAATATGTCCTGAAGATGTCAAGTTTCAAGTGCTTGATGCTTGCTTTTATGATCAAATAGAATTCACATCTTTCCAGATAGAGTCATAGTTTAAAACACTATTACTGTCTGTGGTTCTAACGTATTCATTGCAAAGTTGTGAGCATCCATAATATGTTAAGATTTTTTAAATTGGGATTCCTTACATTTCAGGATATGGACATTCTTGAAAACAAAAACACCTGTGTCTGCCCCAAACTGACTCTTTTTTCATTTCATGTTATTTCAGCGTAGATTTCATCACTGATGCCTCAAATCCACATTTTAGTCTAGTGATCAGATAGATATTTTTCTTTTTATTGCAAATAAGTTTCCTAAAGAAGTGGTTAAATAAGACAAGTTCATGCCAGGCACTAATTAAACATCCAGGTTTTGTAGACACAATAATATGCCCTGATTATCCAAACAAGTATCTTAAGAAGTAATAAACTGTGGGGTAATGAATCTAATTCAAAGCATTAGGGCTAAAGCATTTCAGTGCCTTTTCAACATCCATATTTGCACGGTTTCAGATTGTATCAACATCCAGATAAAAATGCTGTCTCTGTAATGTCCAAAACATTCAGTTAATTCAATTCATTCATTTCAGTTAATTCAATATGAAAAAAACATATCCACCAACAAATTGGTAAGCTGATTTTTCTAAAAGAGTTGAGCAAAACAGTCAGTCTAAGGTTTTAGAGAGACAATCTTAAAAAGCCAGAGCTTTGATCTTATCTCATTTTCTTCCTTCAATAAGTCATTGTACTGCTTCCTCCCACTTAAAAGATAATCACCTTCAACACTCTCTAGTTTCTCTTTTCCCCTAGTGCAGTGAGCATTCTCTATGTCATCAAATCCAAAATTTCTAAAATCTCATTGTCAATAGCCTACAGTATTGGAACAGTTAAAGTGGTTCTTTTAAACAGTTTAGAGATTTGGTCGTCCTCTGAAAATCCTCCTAATTTGTACCTTTCCAGCATCTTGCCACAGAATAGGTAATCTCTGAGGTCCCCAGTGACTTTCCTCTATGTGATAGGTGGATCCTAAGGTGACTCTCAATAACTTGTTCCTTTTAGTGTTAATGCTCTTGCATGACTGCCTCTCCTTGAGTACTGGCAGGGCCTGGGACTCGTTTCTAACCCACAGAATATGGCAAGACGATGTCCATCCCATGATACATTACATGATATGGCAAAAGTGATGAGATGTCACCCCCTTGATTATTTTGTTATATAAAACTGGGAGGCCATACATGTGCAGGATAGAAGCAAGCAAGCAAGCAAGCAAGCAAGCAAGCACAAAGCTCTCCAAGCATGACTGGCTGACTGGGTGATTGAACACAAATGAAAGAAAGACCAGAAGAGTATGAAAGTAAATAAAAGCCAGGGAAGATTTAAAAGTTGCCTAAATTTTGAGTGTACTCTCTAACCTACACATAGATGCATCAGCAGAGGGTAAAAGATTTACTAGGATTAGGCGTTGAAGCAAACCTCTCATCAATCATTGATCAACTAGTAGGCTATTGCAGACATAGCAGTGACCTCTAGGATCCCACAATAAAAAAAAAGTAACAGGACTTTTTTTTTTTTAACTAAGTGGAGAAAAACTTAGCAGTTGCATACCAAGTCATATACAAACAAGATTAAACCCAGACAAGTTATTTTAAAATAAAACAAAATAAACTAACAACCCACAGGGGATAAAAAGCAGTATCCAGAGTTGCTATAATGGATTATATAAAATGTTCAGTTTTCAACAACAACAAAAATGAGATGTGCAGAGAAACAAGAAAATGTGACCCATACCTCATGGAGAAAAAAAAACAGTCAATAGAAATTGTCTGTAAATGGGCTCAGATATTTTATTAGGTGACAAATATTTCAAAGCACCAATTATAAAAAGTGTTTAAAATTAAAGGAAATCATGTTTAAATTATTGAATGAAAATATGATGGCAATGAATCAATAATAAGAAGTCTCAATAAGGAAATAGAAATTATGAGAAGAAACAAATGTATATTCAATAATTATAAGTTACAGTAGCTGAAATGAGAAATTCACTAAATGGATTCAATCACAAATTTGCAAGTGGAAGAGTCATTAAACTTGAAGAAATAGAAATTATCCCATCTGATGAACAGAGGGGAAAATTGAAGGAAAGAGTAAACCTCTGAGATCTGGAGACAACAAAACAACATAAATGTAATTGGGATCCTAGAAGGATATGACAGAAAGAGTGGCAAAAAATTTTTTGAAGAAATAATAGCACACAGCTTTTCAAATTTAATGAAAAAATAAATCTAGAAATCCAAGAAGCTGAATGAATCCCGAATTAGGACAAACAATAAATATAAGGAATTCCATGCATAGATGCATCATAACTAGACTGTTGAAAATCAAAGTCTGGAAACCAATAAAAGAAAAATAACTCATTACATACAGAGAAATCATGATAAAAATCAACAGCTGACTTCTCATCAGAGAAACAATGAAGGCCAGAAGACCATGAAATGATGCATTTAAATTGCTAAAAGTAAAAAACGGTCAACCAAAAATTCTATTTTCATCAAAATGAAAGTGGCAAGTGAAAATAAAATGTACTCCCATATAAACAAAAATGCACAAAATTTGTGGCTGAGACTTGTCTTACAAGACATACTAAAGAAAATGTTTCAGGCTGAAAGGAAAAAACACCAGAGTATAAATTGAATTAAAAGGAAGAAATGAAGAGCAGCAGAAATGGTAAATATGTGGATACGTATAAAAAGTGGCCAAAATATAGTTCCTCTCTCTTCTTCCCGCAGTATATTTAAAAGACAAAATGTTCTGCAAAACAATAATAGCACTGTATTGTTAGGTCTCTAATATACATACATGTAATATATAACAATAGCAGAAAACAAGAAAAGGAAATAAAAGTATATTGGAGCAAAGTTTCTATAGTTTACCAGATTTCAGCCAATATTATCCTGAAGATTAATTACACTATGATAAACAAAAATGCATATTGTAATAAGAAGTTTTTCTTTATGAAAAGAAAAATTACTTTTAAAATGTAGTAAAGAGTCAATAGAGAAATTTAGATGATACAATAAGAAGACATACAAATAAAATATATCTTTAATACGAAAGAAGGTCTTGAGGAAAAAAGAAACAAAGACAACAAACAAACAAAAAACCTATGAAATGTATTGAAAAGCAATGGAAAAATTCCAGATGTAAATCCAAGTATGTGGATAATTATAATAAATGTGAATGTCAGAGAAAAGGCAGAGATTGTCAGAATAGATTTTTTTTTCAAAGAGCAACATCCAACTGTATGCTGTCTACAAAGGACACACTTCAGATTAAGACAAAAATTAGTTGAAAGTAATAAGATAGAAAAAGATATTCCATCCAAATAAGAATAGTAATAGGACATAATAAATATCAGAAAAAAATAGACTTTGAGTAAAGAGATATGATTACAGATGAGCACATTTATAATGATAAAAATATCATACAATGAGATAATGTGTACACACCTAACAACAGAACCCAAAGACATATGTGAAAACCAAAAGAATTGAAAGGATACATAAGAAATTTATAAATATAGTTGAATATTTCAATACCCTACTCAGAAATAATTATTACATAAATAGAGAATCAGCAAGAATTTGGAAGACCTTCACAACACTAGCAACTAATTTGACCTAACTGATATTTATAGAACACTTTGCCTAACAACAGAATACACATTCTTTTTAAGAGCACATGGAACATTCTTCAAGGTAGACCATATGCTAAGCCATAAAACAAGCCTCAATAAATTTAAAAGAATTGAAGTTATTCAAAGTATGTTCTCTGATGATAAGAAAATTGAACTGAAAGGAAACAAAAGCAACATAATAAAATTTATGGAACATAGCCAATGGTTATTAAAGGGAGATTTATACCTATAACTGAGCACATCAGAAATGATGAATATTTTCAAGTAAATAATCTTAGTGATCAACTCAGGCTTGAAAAAGAAGAACAAAGTACACTAAAATAGACAAAAATAAGGCAATAACAAAGAGCAAAGCATAAATAATAAAATAAAAATAGAAAAATAATAGAGCAAATCAAAATAACCAAAGGTTGGCACTTTCAAAAGATCTACAAAACTGATGAACATTTAGCTAGATTGACCAGGAAAAAAATGAAAGAAAATATCAATGACCAAAATGAGAAATGAAAGAAGGGACTCTCCTATTGACCCTACAGAAAGTGGAAGGATTATAAGAGCATACCATGAACAACTTTATGGAAACAATTTAGATAACTTACATAAAATAGACAAAGTACCAAAACTGACTCAAGAAGAGTTTATAAAACCGAATAGGCCAACCACAAGGAAATAAAGAAAATGAATTAGTAATTAAAAATTGCCCAGGAGCATCTGGGTGACTCAGTCTGTTAGGCATTCAACTCTTGATTTCAGCTCAGGTCATGATCTCAGGATTGTGTGATTGAGCCCCAGATCAGGGTCCACAGTGGGCATGGAGCCTGCTTAAGATTCTCTCTCTTCCTCTCCCTCTGCCCATATGCACCCTCTCTCCCTCCCTCTTAAAAGAAAAAAAAAAAAAAAAGGAAGAAAGAAAAAAGAAAATTTTGCCCAAAAAAGAAAGGTTGAAACGCGAATAGTTTCACTGGTAAATTCTGTAAAAATACTTCAAAAAAATATATAATGGCAATCTTTCACAAAATTTTCAGAAAATAGAACACGAAGGAACACTTCTCAACTCCTTCTCTTAGTCTACTTTGAAGACACCAAAACCGCACAAAAACCTCACCAAAAAACTACAAACCAATATCTTACATAGACACATAAATCCTTAGGGCTGCCTGGGTGACTCAGTGGGTTAAGCCTTTGCCTTCAGCTCAGGTCCTGATCTCAGGGCTCTGGGATCAAGTCCCACATCGGGCTCTCTGCTAGGCAGAGAGCCTGCTTCCTCCTCTCTCTCTCTCTACTTGTAATCTCTCTCTCTGTCAAATAAATAAAATCTTAAAAAAAAAAAAAAAGACACATAAATCCTTCATCAGAGACTGGTATGCTGAATCTAGCAAAATATAAAAAGTATTATTTTTAAATGGAAACCATAATGAGATCATCATTTGCACCTACTGATATGGCTATAATAAAAAAAGATGGGCAGTAACGAACATTGGTGAAGATTTAGAGAAATTGGGACCTTTATACAGTGCTGGGAGGGCTACAAAATGTCCAGCTGCTTTGGAAAATAGTCTAATAGCTCCTCATAAGATTAAATAGAGAGTTTCCATATAGACCAACAATTTCCCTCCTAGGTACAAACCCAAGAAAAATGAAAACATTCATCTACACAAAAACTTGTACACAAAGGTTCATAGCAGTCCTACTTAATAATAATCAAAAAAATAGAAGCAAACATAATATCCATCCAGGATATGAAGTACTGATACATGCTACAACATGGATTAACCTCAAAAACATTATGCTAAGTGAAGGAAGCCGGTCACAAAAGACCACCTTATTATATGATTCCATTTACAAGAAATGTACATAACAGGCAAATCTATAGAGACAAAAAGTTGATTAGTGGTGACCTGAGGCTGGCAGAGTGGGAGGAGGGGAGGAATGGGAGGTGACTGCTAATGGGTATGAGTTTCTTTTTGGAATAATGTGAGTGGTCTAAAATTAGATCATGGTGATAGTTGCACATTTGTATAAATATAATAAAATTCACTGGATTATACATTTTAAATGGGTGAATTCTATGCTATGTGAACTCTATCTCAATAAAGGCATTTTTTCTTTTTTTACAGAAGTATCAGTACTCCCAAGGGGGCATTATCCCAGAAATGCAAAATTAGTTAACCTCTAAATTCCACTCTTTTCTTACTCTTTTTCTGCTAGAAATAATAATGCAGTGAATAGAGACGTCTGGGTGGCTCAGTAGGTTAAGCATCTGCCTTCAGCTCAGGTCATGATCTCAGGGTTCTATGATCGAGCCCCGGTTTTGGGCTCCCTGCTCAGTGGGGAGTCTGCTTCTCCTTCTCCCTCCGCCCTTCCACCCTCCTGTGTACTCTCTCTGTCTCTCATTCTCTCTCAAATAAATAAATAAAATCTTTATTAAAAAATAATGCAGTGAACAGAGGTATTATCATCTTTTTAGAGAACTTTTAAGAGACAATACATCTCTCCTCTCTTTTTGAATTTAAAATCAAGCAGGAAAAGAAACAACAAACAAAAACAAAAAATAAAATTAAGCAGGAAAAAGGTTTAGGAAACAGATAAATGAAAATCAGGATATGAGCTTTATTCTTCATAATTCCAATTTAAGAGCATGGCTTTTTTAGATAGGCAACCAATGGGCTTTCTAATCCCTGTTTCCCAAGTTAGGCAGCCTCGCGGCTGGACAACCAGGGCCAGTATTGAAATAAGTGGCAGAGAGGACACAATGTATTCTTCCTGCAGACAGGCTGTCTCTCTCAACCCCACCCCCAAACCGCCCCCACCAAAAAACAAAATGGCTGAATTCAAATGCTTCAAACTCACTAGAGAAACTTTAGTCTCTCCAAATGTGTACACAGGGAATAGAGATAGATGCTCTAAAGTCAAGTACTTTTACAGAGCTGCTTACACTAGACATGAAAATCATAATTAAAACTTCCTGTTATTATAAATAAATGTTTTTGGAATAAATAAATGAAGAACAATCACATTTAATAGTGTAGTACTGAATTGTTTTTATCCCACCCAGAATAATTATTTTAAATACCGTCCAGTTGTGTGTCTTGGGGGAGCAGCAGCTAGGATGTGATTAGAATTTTGCAGTAAAATCCTGGCTCATCCTTATACTCCCAGAAGGTTGCCACCTGCTTCCCAGGACAGGGGGTGTCAAATACAATTACAGAGAGTGGCTGAGTCCTGCTTTACTACTCATGTACTCCTATAGAAGAATGCATACTGAGTTACTTATTTCAAGGTACATAGTCTTGGCTTCTGGATCCTATGAGAATCAATTCAATCCTCATTACATCAGTTTTTCATCTGTGGTAGAGAGACACCTACTTGGATTGAAATTCTAGTACTACCATAGTCTGGGTAAACATAGAAGTTCTACTCCTCTATCTGTAAACTAAAGATAGTAATGGTGTCTTTTTCTTTTTTATTGGGTTATTGCAAGGCTTGGAGGTTATACCTGTGAGGAGCTAAGCACAGTGTTTGGCACATAATATGCATTCAATAAGTTTTAGCTGGTAATGATGTCACAAGAACAGCATGCTCATAAAAATAAATTCGCTCAAGATTCACAAGATGGATAGAACTCCTATGAGCAACGTGTCATCAATGGTAAGCATTACATGAAATATCATTGTACATAGATCATCGAAGGTACTGGAAACAAAGACATAATTAGCTGTAGATGATTTTAAGTGAGATTTTCTGTTAGCAAAAGAAAAAAAAAATCATTTCTATATCAGGACATTAGCAGAATGTTTATCCCAGTACTTAGAAGGATAGCTGACATATCTAGCCTTGTTAACAGAGAATGCTTGGAAAAGTTACAAAAAATAGCTACCGAGGGGCTACCATTGGTGATCCAGGGAGCAGTAACAGAAGGGCACAAAAAAGAGAATTGGTTGTATAATTGCATTCTGTCAAACAGCTAGATAAGCAGCCAGGAGCTTTGCATTAGAATGCATTTGGTTATCCCATTTACAATGGGCTGGTAATCCCATAAATATTTATTGCTGAACTAAAGAAAGCAGCATAAGCTCTTACCCTTTGAAAAGGGTTCGCAACCTGCACAGTGCCAGTGAAGTATGAAACCCTGATGATTTGGTTACTCTTTAATATGTTGGAGGCTAGGCTGAGCATGGCACATTGGAACACAGCGGTTGCAGTTGTCAGAGGCGTGCTCCTGGGGGGCACTTGTGAGCATCTGCTTTAGTGGGGGAGCGATCAAACCAACAGCTGCTCCCTACTCTGACCTGAAGCAGGACAATAATGGAACTCACAGATTAACAGATTTAACCTTGAATGGTTGGGAATAAGGCTCAATTCTTTCTGAATAGACTAAACACAAGAACAAAAGAAGAAAGAACAGGGGGGAGAAAACACGCTTTCTTGAGATGATTCTGTATCTGTGTGTGATATGTACTGTTATTCTTCCACTGTGGCTTGGAAGAAAGAAACTGATTCTTTCTTCAAAAGGTGTGGCATCACTTAAGTAATAAATCTATTCTGTTTCCAGTTCTGTATGCCGGGTGCATCCAATAACCAAAAATAAAAATATATCGCTTATCATTTTATAGATCTTTTCATATCCTGTCTATTCCCTAAAAGATTTAGTCAGTAAATAATAAAAGCCCCAAAATAAAAAGACCAAAACAGCTATTGATAAAACAAAGAAAATAATCAAAAATAAGAGAGGAAAGGAGAGAAAGAGCTCAAAATCTGCTGGCTGAGAAAAACCTACAATAAGTAAGTAGGATGCTTAATTGCGAACTTTCTTTGTGACTAAAACAAAAAGGAAACCTCAAGCATAAATACTACCATCCTCTTTTTAAAAAAAGGTATAAATCTGTAATAACTAAATATGATAATTAATTATGAACTTTGCAGCCAGAAAAAAGAGGGAAACGATGAATAAATACTACCATCTTCTTTTTCAAAAAAGTTATGATACCTTCTCAAAACTGCACATCAATACAACACCTGCTTCTCTTGCTGTGTTGGTGTAATAATGAGCACCAGAAGGGGTGTCGGGTGGTTCAGTTGGTTAACCTTAAGCGTCTGACTTTGGTTCAGATCATGATCTCAGGATCTTGGGATTAAGCCCCACCTTGAGCCCTGCACTAGGCTATACGCTAAATAGGGAGTTTGCTTCTCCTTCTGGTCCTCCCCCTGCTCATGCTTGCTCTCTCTCTCTGTCTCGCTCTCAAATAAATAAATAAATAAAATCTTTTTTAAAAAAATGACTGCTAGTAGGCACTGAGGGGTGGGTTCATTGCCTCTGAGGTGTGTGGGGGGGTGGGGGGTAGTACATTACATTTTTATTGACAGTTGAAGGGGAAACTCAAGTGCTACTTATGAATTTGAAGATTCAGAATTCTAATGAAGGAATTCTAGAAGGGAAATAATATTTTCCCCTCTTAAACACCTGTTGTGTCTGATACCTTTCTGGAGATAGACAGAGAGCAAGACAGACATGGTCCTGCTCTCATTATGCTTACAAACTAATAAGAAAGAAATACTTTTGAACAAGTAATTGCAAGTCTGACCATGTTACCCAAAATGATGGGTGCATACTCCTCTTGTCACCAATAGCAAGAAGATTCTACCTGTCCCTGGTTAACCAGACCAGTTATCCCTGCCTCTGTGTGTGGTGGCTAAGAGCGTAAGTTCTAGAGTCAAAATGCCTGGGTTTGAATCCCACGCAATGATGAGCTTATATTACCAATAATTAATTCTATAATCTCAGCCAAATTACTTAGCCTCTGTATGCTCCCTGTTCCTCAACTTTACAGGGGGGATACACTACTGGGATACACCTACTATTACATAATTATAATTATATTATTATGTTACTTTGAGGGTTAAATGGGACGTCTTTTCCAGGAATCACATGGCTCCAAGACCATGCTAGCAAAAGCTGAATGGTCTCTTGAGCCCCAGTTTTGGAGTTCCTCAAACCTCACTTCTGCAGGATTCTGTTGGTCAAAGTGAGTCACAAAACCCATTTAGATCCAAGGGATGGTGAAATAGACTTCCACCTCTTAATGAAAGGAGCTGTGAAGTGTGGGAGCTATTTTTATATTCTTCCACACTGCAGTGGGGATGGAAAGACCACATAGAGCGTAGGATGAATAGATCTTAATGTTTGTTTGGATGTAGGGAAGAAAAAAGAAAGGAATCAATCATGATAGCAAATTTTCTATGCTGAGCAAGTAGGTGGGTAATTTTGCAAATCACTTGGTACTGAATTGAGAATCAGTCCACAATTTGAACAAAAATTTAAAATTGTGTCATTATGAGGGTTTCTCAAACATACTAACCAACAACTTAGGATGTTTTGAGAATCATAATCCTCCATGTTACTTAAATATTGTTGAATTTACTTTGACTCTCTACCATGTATGCTATTGCAACATGTCCAATGAAGTGGTTTCAACAGTACAAAAAGGATTATTGGGACATGAGTGTTTCTAGTCTACTTGGAATATGTGGATCTCATTCCAGGAATCCTTTAATAAAAACTGGTCCAGAATAACAGGAGAGGATCCACTCTCCTGGTTGTTAATTGGTACACTCCATTCTACGCTAACTTTTACTTTCCAACTTGGGTACTGAGTGAATACTTTAAATTGTCACTCCTTATCAACATCTTCGTGAAAACTGAGGGTTTGTTGGCGATTCAGTGTAAGATTTGAGTTCATACGCAGCACCGCTATCAACTTCCATTGACTTTATTGAGAACAGGAGCCGTACATCTCTATGAAGGTAGATCTTTCCAGATTTAGGATTTAGGGCTAGAAGAAAAAATTCTTCAGTGTGTGGACTGATATATTACATGTCCTGGGTCCCTTAGAATGAACTCTACATATACCCTGATTTATTCTAATTATGTTGTTTATGAGCCAAACATGAATGTCTAGCTTTCTACAAAATAGAGAAAACTTTATCCAAAGGAATAATTCTTTGTACGCTCTGTATATCCCCAGTTCCCTAGAAATTGCAGTGGAAATTATGACATCTTCCTTAATGGAGTACTCCCAACAGTGTAAATGGCCATTCCTCATGTGTGAGAATTAGCTCATTCTACTTAGGTGTTTCACCTTTCATTCATACAATCATGGTCATGAGAAAACTGTTGTCCATATTTAGAATGCGGATCCCAGAAAAATTCATAGCATTATCTTACCGAAAGGCTTTGCAAGTAAGTGTCATTGGCTACATTGACAAATGTATATGAAAATTTAGTGGCTTTACTATGAATACTCCTAAATATCTCTCCCTCTTTTTCCTTCTTCATCTCTACAGCCACTACCTTAATTTTGACTCTGAATCATTCCTCAACTGGTCTTCCTGCATAGTTTCTTTCTCTTTGGGCTATTCTCCATGTTTCTAAATGCAAGACTGATTATTAACTTCTCTACTTAATTAAAAAAATTCATGTCTCTGCTTTACCCAAACAATTCATTCCAAACCAATATTTTCAATGGATTTCAGAATAAATTAACAGATTAATTTAAATTATTTTCAAACTCCTGATGAAAGAAGGATATACTACAAGGAAATTGAGTTGTTACTCCAAAAGCCAGACAATTTATTTTCTTGCTTATAATTGAAGTAGCATGTTTAATAATTATTTGGGTGGAAATATTGGATGTAAATGTATCTACAGCCTAAAATATTGGTATTTGGTTCTTTTTTCCAAGCTTATTTCATTCTGCATATAAGTGGTAGAGTATGATACATGTGAGGTTAGACATGATGAGTTCCTTTTGATTTTTGGATTTTTTAGTTGTTTAGAATCATCTTTCAAAATTCCAGTTGTCTTAGAGTAAAAAATTAAAATCACACATTTAGCAAGTATTGGATTGTGTCAGAGATGGAAAGAAAAAAAGGTGTTCCTTGCTTTAAAGGACCTTATGGCCTTTGAGGTAGCCTTTTAGACAGACTTTTAGCAGGTAAGAGGAGTGTAGTGTGGTACTTGCTATTATAGAGTTAAAGTACGAGGTATGAAGGAAGAGTGGAATGAAGAAGGGATCTATTGAATCTGGTGAAATCAAGGAAAGTTTCACAGATGAACTAGCATTTAAAATGTCTAAAAGATGAACAGATGTCTGCATCCCTATGTTTATTGCAGCATTCTTTATAATAGCTAAGCTATGGAAGCAATCCAACTGCCCATCAAAAGATGAACGGATAAAGAAGATGTGGTGCCTATACACACACACACACACACACACGCACGCACGCACACACACATGGAATATTACTCAGCCATAAAAAGAATGAAATCTTGCCATTTGCAACAACATGAGTGGGGGTAGAGGGTATAATGCTAAGTGAAATAAGTTAGTCAGAGAAACACAAATACCATATGAGTTCATTCATATGTGGAGTTTAAGGAACAAAACAAACAAAGGAAAAGAGACAAACAAAAAAACAGACTCTTTAAAGAAAACAAAATGGTGGTTGCCACCAGAAAGGAGGTGGGTGGGGGGTAGATGAAAGAGGTGAAGGGGATGAAAAGTACACTTACCTTGATGAGCTCTGAGTAATGTATAGAATTGTTGAATCACTATATTGTACACCTGAAACTAATAGCTCATCTTCTGGTGTTAGGCTGTAGGTCACAGGTGCTATTAGCCAGCTGTCACTTTGTGAATCCACAACCCTCTCCAAGTCAATTATCTGGAACCACAGGAAGTACATGGCTGCACAGTGGAAGGAGGTATGGGTGGGGATACTTTCCCAGAGGAGGGTACTGACCTCATCCAGGGAGGTCGGGGTGAGAACCCCTGACTCAGCTCCTGAGGTCCAAAAAGACCGACTCTCTGTCACATTTTGCTTTCAACTTCAAGAATATCTAAGAGTGCACCCTCACTTAGATTAACCAGAATACCCATCATCCTCATCATTCTTGAGATTTGGGTGTTAAATAATTACCTGTCATTACTAGAGTTTAGGTCCAAGGGAGGGGAAAAAAGTCACTAATTAAGAAGCAACAGCACGATGCCCTGTTATATTAACTAAATCCTTTTGAGTGTATAAGCGATGTCTGACAGCCATCCCATTTCTACTTCCCCGTATTAGACATACTTGAATATCTGCTATCTGGTTTTTAGAATAAAACACCTTTCTGACAATGCCAGTAGCTACTAGGAAAACAAGTGGACTGCAGTGCTGGAAACCACTTTAGTCCCTTCTCATCATCCCTTATGTCTTTTTTTTTTTTTTGCCACCATTAGTAGCCTTCATGCACATATCACGGTATTTCTCCACAGGAAGTAAGGTGGCTTGACTGGCAATAAATGGCCTCATAATGAGGTGATTATTTTTAACATGTGTAGATTCTAGTCTGGCTCCAATAAATATCAAATAGAACATGAGACAAATGTCATAGAAAATTCGTTTTTCACTTCCTACGTGGTATATAAGTACAAGAAAAATCCATTCAACTGTCACTAATAAATGCTCTTAATAAATAAAATGCCATCAGGCAAAAATGGAGCTCAGGAATGGTTCTTAGAACAGAGTCCTCAAGCTACTCTCCGGGAAAATCCATAGCCCTCCTCCCTCACCAAATCTACCTAAAATGCTGTTCTCTCTGTTAAGGTGTTTGTTGAGGTGAGGCATTGGGAAGGGAAATTGAAGGTTGTGAGCAGGACAACTGGAGGGCTGTATTTTTTTGTTTGTTTTTTTTGTTTTGTTTTGTTTTAATATTAGCCTTGTCTTCTTTCCCCTTCATGTCTTACCTTTTTTTTTTTTTTAATTTATTTGGAGGAGGGTGACCAGTGATAGGAGACTTCTTGATAGTTGCCTACATCTCTAAGGTACTATATATAATTTGTCTCCCAGCACTAAAAAGCAGTCCAGCTGGGTGGAAACACCCTATGTTGGGCAGGTCCCCAACATAGGAACTGCGGAGGGAGAGATGGAGAAAGCTAGTGTGACCTTGAGGACACATAGCTGGGCCAGTAGTATCACTGTCTCTTGGTCCTGCTGCTTCTTTCACTGTTTTTCCTTCTCGTGCATTAATCATGCAGACATCCATCCTTCCATTCATCCACACTCTTCGGAGCACGGCTTGTGTACTTTCTGAGTGTATATCCCAGTGCAGATGACCAGAACTTACCTCAAGACCAGCGATGTCAAAATTTTTGGAGAGCAAGGTTGAGGAATTTGTATATTTAGAAATGTTATATTTATTTATTTTATTTTTATTTTTTTCGAGAACACACACACACGTGGGCTGGGGGTGTAGGGTCAGGGGAAAGAGAAAGAAAGAATCTTAAGCAGGCTCCATGTCCAGTGTGAAGCCCCACATGGGGCTCAATCCCAAAACCTTGAGATCCTAACCTGAGCTGAAATCAAGAGTCAGAAGCTTAACTAACTGAGCCACCCAGGCACCCCCAGGAATTTGTATATTTGACAGACTCTAAAGTTAATTCTGATTCTCAGAACTGGGTGAGCCCCACTTATTTAGAGTCTACACATATGTATAACCTGGATTCCTATCACCACGGAGGTCACCCTCTTGCTGTTCCCTGTCCGATATTCAAAACTTATTCCCATTCTTTCCCTGCCTCATAAGAGTACAACCAAACAAAAACAAAGACTTCTAAAGTTTGTTGCTGACATTTGTAATTGAAGTAAATTCTAAAATTCAGTTCGAGTTTGGTGAAAAAGAAGATGTAATGTTTCCCTCCCAGTTCACGGGCCCCTGAACTCCATCCACACACCTCTTCGGTATTTGTGAACCTTGTGTTGAAAATCTTATAAACAGAGGTTTTATTTCATTTTTTAAAAAGATTTTATTTATTTACTTAAGAAAGAGAGAGAGCACAAGCAGAGGGAGAGGGAGAAGCAGGCTTCCAATGAACAGGGACCCCGACTAAGAGCTTGACGTGGGGCTGGATCCCAGGAGCCCAGGACCATAACTCCAGTCAAAGGCAGATGGTCAACCAACTCAGCCACCCAAGCACCCCTAAGCGAGATTTTAAAGCAGTGTTATGTAGTAGAAAAGGCAACTACCCATTTTAGAATTAGGTGGCCTTAAGTTTGGATCTGTGTGCCAGAATTTACTAGCTATAGAACCTTAACTTCTCTAAGGTTTAGGTTTTTTTCAACTCTAAAGTGCAATTAAAAGGAAACTAATAACTTATCAATGCTTCATTTTCAAAAATTTAATTAGATAATGTAAGTAGTAGCTTGAAACATTGTAAATGTTCAAAAAGATAGGTTCAGCATATATTAGTCATTCCACCCCATGTAAATATTAGTCACCTAAAATATCCTTAGGCCCAGAAAATCAATATTGTATGAATTCACTTTAACTACATCAGCAAATTCTGCTTCTGGTTGAAATATCTTTTATTAATCGCATTCTTAAATCTATATATGTATAAATTTGTATATATATAGTTATGTAAACATATATAATACACGCCTGTGTGTATGCATGTGTATGTTTAAAAATGAGCTAACCCTGACCCTCATGATTCCTTGTAAGTCCACCAGATACCCAGATCAGAGACAATTTCAAAATGTGTGTCGGTTTGGGCAATAGCATGACCGTCTTTAATTCTCCACCTTTAGTTTGGGGCTCAGCACATTAGATGTGACTGGTGATTTTCAAGTTCAGGGTGGACAACAGATACTGCCCTTCGTCTCTGCAAAGTGGACACAGCTGCTCGGTTTGACTAGATGATTATGCTGTGCAAATACACACGTGATACTCAGCACTAACCTAAGTGCAGGCAGCAACCTGAATTCCACACACGTAGGCCACTGATGTCTAAATGTGTCCAGAGGTCTGGACTGACAGAGTATTTTCTCTTACTACTTAAATCTCAAGGGGTTAGCCCAGCCAGAGGCCCCAGGCCCAGCCTATCTTGTACAGGGCAGAGGAACAAGGATATCCAAGTTCCTGAGCACTGTACCATTGAATTTAGTAGAAAGAAAGTATAATTTTTATGGTAAGAGAAAACTGGTTTTTATTTCAAAAACATACACACGCACACATGCACACACACACACACACACACACACACACACACACACACACTGAACCTAACAAGAATTGAAAACCATTGTGGTGAAGAGGCTGTCATTCTGGAAGCACGCCATTAGCACTTCTGTGGGATTTTACTGTCACACACTGGTCTCCCAGCAAAGGAAGAGTTTCTAAAGTCACTTGGGGTTGTTCAAGGAGAGCATGGAGTGCTCTCCAGAGCAATTTTTAGAGACTGAAAGTGCCTCTGTGATGTAGAAGAACTTGGAGGAAAATATCCTCTGCCTGTTGTTTCTTCTGTGTTTTCACTGACTCACTCTTTAATTGATTCTCTGGAAAAGGCAGAATGTTTTGTTTCAAAGATCCCTCTTCAGGAAGCTGAATGCTCTTTTCTCATGATTTCTTTCCTTCTTTCTTTTTCTTTCTTTCTTTCTTTCTTTCTTTCTTTCTTTCTTTCTTTCTTTCTTTCTTTCTTTCTTTCTTGATTTTATTTATTCACTTGAGAGAGACAGATGGTGAGAGAGGGAACACAAGCTGGGTAGGGGCTGAGGGAGAGGGAGAAGCAGGCTTCCTGCTGAGCAGGGAGTCCATGCAGGGCTCCATCCCAGGACCCTGGGATCAGGACCCGAGCTGAAGGCAGACACTTAATGACTAAGCCACCCAGGCACCCCACACTTTTTTTTTTTTTTCTTTATCAAAAATCACTTTCATAGCTAAGTAATAGCACAGTCATGTGATTTGCCAGACCCTGTACCTTAAATGCAGAATCCTCTTGTCTACCCAAAGTTCAGGAACATGAAGTTTACAAATAACAAATGTTGAGAATCAAGTAATAGACATCTTGGTCATAGGTAAATTTGGTAACAGGCACTTTAAAGAAATTTGGAGACATGTTAATTAGACCAAGGATTTTATCAAAATCTGGCAGATGATAACCAGTTTAACAAGAAAAAAACAGTCTTGGGGGAAAATGGGTTATCCTTTTTAAACTTTTAATGAAGGATCTCTTCCATTGTACATGGGTGTCTCCTGACTGCGATCTCCTTCGCTCTCATTCCTTGTTTCTTCTAATGCCTGACAGAATGTCTGTCTCACGTTTGTTGAGCTTTCAACAAATATCAGTTAAATGAAAAAATGAACAAAGGAATGAACAAAAAAATTTTAAAATGACCAACGGTGTCTCCATAAGTTCTAAAAACCATAGTGTTATGGGTTGAATTGTGTCCTCCAAAACTTCATGCTTTGAAGTCTTAACCAACAGTACCTTAGAATATGGCCTTATTTGGGAAACAGGGTCATGCAAGTAATTAGTTAAGGAGATCAAACTGAAATGGTGTGGGCCTCTAGTCCATGTCACTGGTGCTATTATAAAAGGGGAGAACGTGGAGACAGAGCTGTACACAGGAAAACATCATGTGAAAAATGGAGTTAAAAGGCCTCAAGGCAAAGAAACACAGAAGACAGGAGGAGAAAGGCCTGGAACAGAACCTTCCCTAGTGACTTCAAAGGGAATATGGTCCTATGGATGCCTTTTCTTTTTTTCCAAGATTTTATTTATTTATTTATGTGATTTGCCAGACACTGTAACTTAAATATAGAATCCTCTTGTCTACCCAAAGTTCAGGAACATGCAGTTTACAAATAACAAACGGTGAGAATCAATGTAATAGACATCTTGGTCATAGGTAAATTTAGTAACAGGCACTTTGAAGAAATTTGGAGACATGTTAATTAGACCAAGGGTTCCATCAAAATCTATTTATTTGTATGGAGGATGGAGGGAATGGTGCAGAATGGAGGATAGTTGACAAGCGAATGGCACACTGATTACCTTACCCAAAACCATCACTAGAACTTTCCCCAAATCACATATTATGCTTATGCTTTCACTATATTATAAACTAGTATTTTGTTTATTAAAATTTTTTTTATAACAAAGGATAGATTTTCTTTGGTTGACTTGTCCACATATGCCCATGTGAACAGATATAATTTATAGATTTTTTATGCCCTATATTTCAAATTAATAGAAAATAATATAATAGATATCCTTGTACCCAAATTGAACAAATATTAACATTTGCCATTTTTGTTTCACATATTTTTTTATCAGAGAATAATGGACATACAATATTGTATTCATTTCAGGTACACAACATAGTGATTCAGTATTTGTGTACAGTATGAAGTCATCACCTCGGGAAGTTAGATAACACTTTATGGCTATCACTAAAACAACAGCCTTCTCCATCCTTCCTCAGAGGTAGCCATTACCCTAAAGTTGATGAATATCTTACCCCTCATATTCTTATCTAACTAATGGATATGAAATTACTTAATGTATAGATTATAGATTTTTTTATATTTCTCATTTTGTTTCTTCTGTCTACCATGCTTTGTCCTTGCTTCTTATCCTCTTTCCTTTTTCCATGAGATTCATCAATATCCTCTATTCTCTTCATTTCTCTTCTGCTAGTTACAGTTGTACATCGATTTCTGGTCTTCCCATGGTTACCCTTAAAGTATCACACACCTACTTCATAGAGAAGTTTAAACAACTTATATTATCATCTTCCTTTTGAAGACACTAAGGACATAAAGTCCTGTACATTTTGATTCCCATCATCCCTCTCTCATTTGGTCTCGTGTTTTGGGTCTGCCTTATTTCTAAGGACCACAACTAGTATTACTCTTACATTCTTATAGCAGCCGTTTGATGTTTCCACAGGCTTATCTATTTCTTTGGTCACTATTGCCCCTCACATATCACTCCCTTTGCTGGCTTCTTTCACCCTATTCGGGAAGTGTGGTGAACAGTAAATCTGGCTTTGTTGGTCTGTATGTCTTTATCGGAGCTTCATTCTTCTTCTTTTTTTTTTTTAATATTATTTCATTTGTTCTGCTTATCTTATTTTTTTTAATTTAATTTTATTTTTTCAGTGCTCCAAGATTCATTGTTTATGCACCACACCCAGTGATCCATGCAATATGTGCCCTTCTTAATACCTACCACCAGGCTCACCCACCCCCCCTACCGCTCCAAAACTTTGTTTCTCAGAGTCCACAGTCTTTCATGGTTCATCTCTCCTTCTGATTTCCCCCAATTCACTTTTCCTTTCCTTCTCCAAATCCTCCATGTTATTCCTTATGCTCCGCAAGTAAGTGAAACCATATGATAATTAACTTTCTCTGCTTGACTCATTTCACTCAGCATAATCTCTTCCAGTCCTGTCCATGTTGATTTAAAAGTTGGGTATTCATCCTTTCTGCTGGAGGCATAATATTCCATGGTAAATAAGGACCACATCTTCTTTATCCATTCATCTGTTGAAGGGCATCTTGGTTCTTTCCACCGTTTGGCAATTGTGGACTTGCTGCTATGAACACTGGGGTATATATGGCCCTTCTTTTCACTCCATCTGTATCTTTGGGGTAAATACCCAGTAGCACAATTGCAGGGTCATCGGGTAGCTCTATTTTTAATTTTTTGAGGAATCTCCACACTGTTTTCCAAAGTGGCTGCACCAGCTTGCATTCCCACCAACAGTGTAAGAGGGTTCCTCTTTCTCCCCATCCTCTCCCACACTTGTTGTTTCCTGTCCTGTTCATTTTGGCCATTCTAACTGGTGTAAGGAGGTATCTCAATGTGGTTTTGATTTGAATCTCCCTCATAGCTAATGATGATGAACATTTTTTCATGTGTCTGCTAGCCATTGGTAGGTCTTCTTTGGAGACCTCTCAGCTGCATTCTGTTTAGTGGTTTGGCTAAACACTTACTCTGACTCAGCAGCTATTATCTCAGTACTTTGTCTTCTGGCCTCTACTGTAACTGTCTGATGTTAGTAATCACACTAGTTGGGGAAGCATTCCCAGAAACATGGATGTGTGAAGAAAATACTTGACTTCAGATTTTCATGGAAAAACAATTTTAGAGTAAATAAATAGTTCCACCCCTGCTACATTTAAGTCTTTTCAAAATAATTCAAATTCTTTTAAATTCAAATTTAAATCCCCTTTGAAGGCCAGAGGCTTTCTCATCTCACTGAGGCTCATAATCAGGAAATTTTAATAGCTCCACATTTTACAGATGAAGAAACCAAAGTCTACGTGGACAAATAATTTACTCTTGATTTACACAACTAAGAGATGGCATTGATGAATGCAAACATCTTCTCATTCAAAACTGGTATAATTGCCTCTGGAATTAATATTACTTTGTATCCTTGCACTTATTTTTATGATGGTGAAAAGAAATAGAATATTATGAATTAATATACAGAGCCCTTGGTCACTGTCATTTAGCGATCATATAATTTATGATTTTGTTTTCCTCATGGGGCCCAAGGTGGAAGTCAGCCCCCTAAACTCAAGGATCAAAAACCCCCAACCTGGCCCTAAGGGATGGGGAAGCAAATCTGTTTTCGAGAGCTAAAAGGCAGGAACTCAGCTGCTTGCTTGAGTAATCATGCTCACGAGTGTTAGATTCAGAGTAGGTTCCCTGAGCCACATGTTGAGAAATTGAAAAATGGCAAAATTGAAAAATAAATGACCTTTGAAATACAGAAGAGTCTTCACTCTGGAGAAAAATGTAATTCAGTTTTCAGGCACATTTCACTTCTTTTATGATTTGAGGATATTGCAAGGCACACCAGCAAGTCTAATGGGATATATTTGGTGGAGTAGGTCATTTCTGGGGTAATTTTTTTTTTTTTTTTTATTTATAGCATGCAAGCATGGGAATTAGGGGGACTGGGTTTCACTCTGGCTCTGGTATACAATTTGCTCTGAGAACATCCAAAAGTCATTTAGGCTCCATGGGCTTCAGTTTTCTCATTTATAAAATGTTAAACCTGTCTGTCTTTTAATGTGTGAGTTCAATACATTCTTATTTATTGGACAAACTTTGATCTTTTTATTTTATGTTTTTATTCACCACAGTATGTGTGTATGCACATAGACATATATGTATGTAAGTAGATAGGTTGATACTTATTTTTGCTTTCTTTTTTCTCCTTAACTTCTGTTCAATTGATCATTTCAAATATTCTTGTGTATGTATTCAAAAACATCTTATGTATGTGTGCATATACATATGTATGTATGTAGGTATGTATTTGCCTCTCACTTAGAAATAACACAAATATTTTCTTCCATTAATGATTACCCTTAGGGGTTTTTGTTGTTGTTGTTTTTACTTTTTTAAAAATTAGACTTTTGGGGGCTCAGAGGGTTAAGCCTCTGCCTTCAGCTCAGGTCATGGTCTCAGGGTCCTGGGATCAAGCCCCACTTCGGGCTCTCTGCTCAGCGGAGAGCCTGCTTTCCCCTCTCTCTCTGCCTGCCTCTCTGCCTACTTGTGATCTCTCTCTCTGTGTCAAATAAATTTTCTAAAAAATTAGACTTTTTATTTTAAATATTTTATTTATTATATAACATATGTAATAAATACAGATACTTATTAAATATTTTAAATATAGATTATGCACAGTTGTAAGAATTTTCTCTCTTTATGAGGAAGCCTGTATAACCTTACCTAGTTTCCCCCAACAGTAGCCATATCTTGAAAACCTATAATACAATATATCACAACCTGGCTACTGATGTTGTTAAAGTCAAGGTACAGAACAATTCCAGCACAAGGATTCTTTGTATTACAACCCACACTCCTTCCCTCTTCTCTTACCTATCTCCTTCACCTCATCCCTGATCTCTGGCAGTCACTATTCTCTATTGTTATTCTGAAAATGTTTTGTAAATGAGTACGTAGAAGTTTGTTATTGGCTCTTTTTCACAGGGGATAATTTCCTCTAAATTCATCCAAGTGGTTGGTTATAACAATCATTCTGTTACTGTTCTTCAATAAGAGTATACCACAGTTTATTTAACCACTTGCGTGTGGGAAGACATCTGAACTGTTTGTGGTTTGGGACTATTACAAATAAAGTGGTTATGAACATTTGTAAACAGGTTTTTTTAAAATATTTTATTAATTTGTTTGACAGAGAGAGTGAGATCACAAGTAGTCAGAGAGGCAGGCAGAGAGAGAGGGAGAAGCAGGCTCCATGTAGAGCAGAGAGCCTGATGCAGGGCTTGATCCCAGGACCCTGAGATCATGACCTGAGCCGAAGGCAAAGGCTTAACCCACTGAGCCACCCAGGCGCCCCTGTATGGGTTTTTATATAAACATGTTTTCATTTCTCTGGGATAAATGCTCAAGAGTATAATTGTTAGTTTGCATACATCACTTTAAATGGAACTACCAAACTTTTCCAGAGTGGCTGTATCATTGTACACTCCCATCAACAATGTCTATGGGATCTAGTTTTTCTATATCCTCACCAGCATTTAGAGTTTTCACTATTTTTATGCTAGCCATTCTTACAGATATGTAATGAGATCTCACTTGTAATTTTATTTCATTATATATACATATATAATAACTAATGATGTTGACTAATCTTGCATGTGCATATTTGCCATCCATATATCTTGAGTAAAATGTCTGTTCATGTCTTTTGCTCCTTTTTAATCAGATTGTTTGCTTTTTTACTGTTGAAGTTTGGCAGTTCTTTATATATTATAATACTGCTTCTTTGTTGAATATATGGCTTGCAAATATTTTCTCCCAGTCTGGAACATTATCATTTCACAGAGCAGAGCTTTTAATGTTCATGAGGTCCAATTTATCAATTTTCCTTTCATGGATTGTACATTTAGTGTCAAGTCCAAGAAGTTCTTGTCTAGCCACAGACCCCAAAGGCTTTTTCCCTGCTTTTCTTCTAAAAGTTATAGTTGTATATTTATATTAGAGTCTATAATCTATGTTGAGTTAATTTTTGGATAAAGTAGATTCTTTTCCTATGTCCAATACTTCCAGCACCATCTGAACAAAGGCTGTCTTCCTCTGTTGAACTGCTTTAGCATCTTTGTGCAAAATCAGTTGGGCATAGTTGTGTGACTCTTTTTCTGGATTTTCTACCCTTTTCCACTAACTTCTGTATCAATCTCTCCATCAATACTACACTGTCTTAACTATTATAGCTACATAGAAGAACTTAATATAAGGTAGAGTGATTCCTCCCACCTTATTCTTGTCTAGGATTATTTTACCTATTCTGGGGCCTGTGCATTTCTGTATAATTTTTGGAGTAGGTTTGTTTATGTCTGCAGAATCATTGGTAGGATCTTGGTAGGAATAGCATTAAATCTATAGATCAATTTGCAGAGAAATTATATCTTTCTTTGTTGGGTCTTCCAGTGGCATGTCTGTATGAACATAATTTGTCTCATCACTTATTTAGAGCTGCTTTGATTTCTTTTCTCAGCATTTTATAATTTGCAGCATACAGATCCCTATGCATGTTTTAAGTTTATACTTAAGTATTAATTTTCTTTTGGAGTAAAGGCATTATATCTTCAAATTTTGATTTCTATGTGTTCATTATTAGTACATGCAATTATGTAATATGCAAAAGAGAACAGTCTTAATTTTTTTCCTTTCCAATCTACATGCCTTTTGTTACCCTCAATTTTTAACATATATATCGAATATGTATTTTTAACAGTCTAAATTTATTCAGGATGTATATTCTCCTCCTTGAATAAGACCATGCCATAACTTTAACCACACTTATTATTTCTAAGAGTTTTTGTTTTACCTGTTTCATTTATACACATGAGTTTTGGTTGGCTTTTTTTTTTTTTTTTTTTTTTTTTTTCAGGAGAGATCAAGCAAGCGAGCACTGTGCGTGTGTGCACAGTGCAGGGAAAGGGGCAGAGGGAGAGGGTGAGAGAGAATTTTAAGGAGTCTCCATGCCCAATACGGAGTGAGATTCAGGACCCTGAGATCCTGACCTGAGCTGAAATCAAGAGTCTGACGCTTAACTGACTGAGCCACCCAGGTGCCCCTTGGTTGGTCTCTTTTTTACATTATTAATAGTTGTTTAAAATTATTGACATATCACTTCTGTGTTCATAACCTTTCCTTGAAAGTTACCTCTTCTCTCCAAGTTCATTTTTTTTCTTGCTGAAGCACTGCCTTTAATAGTTGTTTTGTATATGAGGTGAGGGTCTTGGGTGGTGAATTTCCTTGGTCCCTCAATGTTCAAAGATATTTTTCTTCATGCTCATTTTTATATGCCTGTTTAGCTGAATACACAATTTTAGATTGATTCTACTTTGGATATGCTCAAAATATTTAAATATAAAGTTTTATAGATATGGTCTGCAAATTTTTTTTCTAAATTTTAAGCTATTTTTCACTGGCTCTGCTATCAATATTTGGTAATAAGAGATCTCCTGTAAGTGTAATTACTTGTAGGTAATTTTTCACTTTCCTTCTGATAGCTGTTAAGATTCTTTATCTTCAGTGTGTGGGAATCTTTATTTATTTTTATTTACTTTGATCAATACTTAACAGTAGAATTTTGATGTGACAAATTTTTCTTCAGTTCTGTAAATATTCCTTATATCTCTTAAAAATTTCTTATTTCTTATTCACTCTAATCTCTTTTTCTGAACCACAACCAGATGTTTTTTGGAGCCTTTGTTCTATCCTATATGTGTCTAAATTTTCTTTCACTCTCTCTTCCTTTCTCTTTTCTTCCTTCCTTTTTTCCCTTCTTCCAACGTAGAAATGATCTCATTTATTGATAGTTATTTCAATGGCTAGTTTCTTTTAAATTTTTAAAATCTTTTTTTAAATCCCTAATCTAACTATTCTTCCTTTTATCTCTGAATGATTATTTTTTAATAAATTTTTCTTCTTTTTCAATTGATCTTTTTTCTTTTTTAAAATATCCATTTGTTTGCAAGAGAGAGCACAGGGGTGGGAGGTGGTGGTGAGGGCCAAAGGGAGAGGGAAAAGCACGTTCTCAGCTGAGTAGGGAGCCCAACATGGGGCTTGATCCCAGGACCCCAGGATCATGATCTAAGACAAAGGCAGATGCTTAACCAACTGAGCCATCCAGGTGAGCCTCAATGGATGTTTTTTCAATTACCTTTTTGAGTATCTTTAAAGTACATGGTTTGAAGCTTTTGTTAGGCTCATAGTTTTTTTTAGAATCTGAAATAAATCATATTCTTATTTATTGTTGTCCATCTTTCTTAGATAAAGTTATCCACATATTCTAGAATTTTCATTGGTGAATTCATTTTGAGTGGGAAGTTTTTGTTTTTCTCTCTTTCTTCTCCTAGATTCTCCCTCTCCAGGTCTCGCCTTTGGTCAGCAACTCTTTGTCCCTACCTCCATCACTTACCCTAGGCTTTCAGTTGAAGATCAGGTCTTAGAGTGAATGTCAGCTCTCTCCCTCTCTGAGGGTGAGGATCCCACAGATCAAGCATCTTGGTTAGTTCCTATTATGAAGATGAGTGTTTTTTCTCTCACCTCCCGAGAGCATCTGGGAGTTTCCTGTGAAGCTACATCTTCAGGCAGCAAGCCCTCAGCCACACATGTAAAAAGGGGAAACTTCAGTGAGCCTGTCTTTGGTAGTTTGTGGCAAGTCCTTATCCATATTTATCTCCAGTCAGCCACTGCTTGCTCCCACACCAGAGACTAGCAGGCCTGAGGTTTCATCTTCATCCATCACTGTTGTTTCTTTCTTATTGCTGATTTTGCATATACTTAACTCATTTTTGGAACCCATAACTATCTTTTTTTGATTCTCTCTTTTTATATTTTATTGTTAAATATTTGAAACAAAGGAGGTATACTAGAAGTTGAACTGCACCAATTGCAGCAAAATCTGAACTAGAACTAATACTATTTTTTTCTGTGTGACTTTATGACTCAAATAATTTTAAACTTGGGGGTGAATCTTTCATCAAAACTAGGATTTCTACCAAATTACATAGATTTATACACACACACATACACCAATATGATAAGTTCATTAAAAACTGGAGAAAACTGAATATGGTCTATAATAATTAACAGTGTTTCTTATTTTGATATTTACAGCAGTTCCATATGATGTCACAGGGAAGGAACTGGAAGTAGAGCTCCTTGGACTCAATGTGCTATTTTTGCATTTCCTGTATGAATATAATTATTTCAAAATAAAAAGTAAAAAAAGAAAAAAAAAAAACCTCCCAGGATTATAAAGTCTTACAAATGGTAGATTTTTTTTTTATCATTTTTATGCAAGAATTAGGCAGTCTGGTGTAAAAACAAATGATATGTCCTAACAAGGAATGGACAGGATTGACTAAATTTTACCTTTATCTCCTTTTCTTATGTTCATATTTCCATGCCAACTTCTTTCTCTAAGTATGACCTGTCTTCTTTCTTCTTTATTCATTTCCTCATTCACTTAGAAAAAAGTTATGAAGCACCATTTGTGTGTCATGTTTGATTTTAAGCCGTGGAAATACAAAGATGAATAAAATAATGCTTCTGTGCTAGGGCCTTATAGTCTATTGGGAAAGAAAGACATGTAAACACCAGTACAACAACCT